>NC_091394.1:10243000-10888000 GCF_032191515.1 Phaenicophaeus curvirostris
AAAGATACAAAGCTAATAGTTTATTATTAAAACTTCTATATATTTTGTTCCATCAGATGCATTTAATCAGAAGTATGGAAATGCTTCAGACCTACTAAGATCTAGAATATAATATAAAGCTTTCTTAGATAAAAATAGGTTTTCTTATGATGTTTAGTCTTTAAAGTTAAACGAACTACTTCAAGTATTTTCAAAACATAATGATAGCTAGGCATGGAAAAGTAATCTTGATCAAAAAAAAAATGTCATTTCTGGCCAGGTCTTGAAACAATCTCCAGCTAGGAAGGACTCTGTGTCCTTCAGTTTTCAGGAAAGAATATCCCTATAATTAAAACAGAAAAGAGTCATGAAACTGCAGGAGAACAAAAACATTCAGGCTAAAAGCAGTATATCAAAGGCTGACTCCAGGGAGGAAGAAGTAAACCAAGTACGACTGGAAAATGGGGTTAAAAATCTTAAAATTGGAGAGAGATCTGCACAGTAGAAACACAGTAGCACAGCAGGAGAACAGAGAGGAGCATTCAGCAGAGGTAGAAATCTCTGTATTCCTTAGTTCTACTAGATTGCCTAGAGAATCAAGACTAAAAAGTACTGCCTCCTTTCTTTTTTTAACTCATGTGACTAATGCATTGGGGTTTTCTGGAAATTCTGGGGAGACAATTTTTCCATTACAAACTGAATATTCATGCATAGCCATTAAAGACAATTTTCTAGATAGCCTATGTTGCTTGACCTAATGGCATATGAGACGTTCTACCTTCATCCAGAGAGGACTGTATCCTCAGCATTCTCAAAAACATTTGAGGAGAGGGAGAGGAGAGGAGAGGAGAGGAGAGGAGAGGAGAGGAGAGGAGAGGAGAGGAGAGGAGAGGAGAGGAGAGGGAGAGGAGAGGGAGAGGAGAGGGAGAGGGAGAGGGAGAGGGAGGGGAGAGGGAGGAGGGAGAGGAGAGGGAGAGGAGAGGGAGAGGAGAGGGAGAGGAGAGGGAGAGGAGAGGGAGAGGAGAGGAGAGGAGAGGAGAGGAGAGGAGAGGAGAGGAGAGGAGAGGAGAGGAGAGGAGAGGAGAGGAGAGGAGAGGAGAGGGAGAGGAGAGGAGAGGAGAGGAGAGGAGAGGAGAGGAGAGGAGAGGAGAGGAGAGGAGAGGAGAGGAGAGGAGAGGAGAGGAGAGGAGAGGAGAGGAGAGGAGAGGAGAGGAGAGGAGAGGAGAGGAGAGGAGAGGAGAGGAGAGGAGAGGAGAGGAGAGGAGAGGAGAGGAGAGGAGAGGAGAGGAGAGGAGAGGAGAGGAGAGGAGAGGAGAGGAGAGGAGAGGAAAGGAAAGGAAAGGAAAGGAAAGGAAAGGAAAGGAAAGGAAAGGAAAGGAAAGGAAAGGAAAGGAAAGGAAAGGAAAGGAAAGGAAAGGAAAGGAAAGGAAAGGAAAGGAAAGGAAAGAAAAGAAAAGAAAAGAAAAGAAAAGAAAAGAAAAGAAAAGAAAAGAAAAGAAAAGAAAAGAAAAGAAAAGAAAAGAAAAGAAAAGAAAAGAAAAGAAAAGAAAAGAAAAGAAAAGAAAAGAAAAGAAAAGAAAAGAAAAGAGGCAACAGAAGCTTTGGAACAAGTGCTTGCCAATAGAAGGATTTCATGCTTTTGTTAATTAAAGGCACAAAAAAAAACTGTGCAGTAGGCTGTATCCTACATAACAGCTTCCACTAATAAAAAGTAATAGACAATTTCCTGCATTCAATTCTTTTGAATACTATTATACAAGGTAATAGAGTTTTGGAAATGGAAGTCCTAGCTGCCTGTCAGAAACAGCTTTCTTCCACTTTTTTTTTATTAAATGACTAAGTGCAGCAGTCTGTGTCCTATCTCTCCCTCTTGCATCTATTGGATTGTATTATTTTACATTTTGATTGAAATGATGTCACCAGCAGATAAAAGCCTGGCCCAGGCATTGTAATTGAATCAGCCCGAGTTGTTTATTCTAGTGATCTACAGCGATGCTTCCGTTGTCCTAACACAGAATACATAAAAGATCCCCTCTTGTTTAACATGCTGCTGATTAGATCTATTTTTTTGGAAGAAGGAGGAATCAAATTGGGGGGTCGAGAGAGTAAAAACTGGAGTTTGTGGAGGGGGGAGAAAATTGAAAAAAAAGATGAACAGAGACACCATCTGTAAAACTTTCCATGTGTGACTGAAAGTTTAAATAAATAAATTTCACATGGCATCAGTACCAGATGCAAGCAGATTTGATTGACAACATTTAAATGGCAGTTAATGGGAATGTGTACAATTTTTGGAAGATTTTTCACGCTATTCCCTAAATCAGACACTTATTCAAGTTTTTATTTAACAATAATGCTCATCTTGGAGGAATAAATATTTTGAATGTGCTATTTTTTTACTTCTATTAAAAATTCAGTGCTTTAGATAATTAAGTTGTTGTTACTGATATGTTCCATTTTCATCTAAAAACATTTTTATATTTAGGAGACTAAAAAAATATTCAAATTGAATGTATTAAGGATATCCAAAAAATGTTATTACTGAGAATTAAGTTTTACAAAATATATAAAAACAGAGGAGGAAAAAAAGATTTATAAGACGCGTTCATTGGGCAAGTCCTGACAAAATTTACTTTCTTTGGTAATTATGTTAAGAGAAAGTCTGGTTTTTATGTTAAGTGCTCTTTCTTTTTCTTTTGCTGCTGCCCCTCCCCCAAAGCCTGAGTGAAATAAAGAAAAAAATTGCACTTCTTAATGTGATATGTACACCTTCACACCAAACTTCTTCAACAGCATTTTTGGTGGTGGTGGTGGTGATGATGGGTTTTTTGTTTGTTGGGGTGTTTTTACTGCTGAAAGGGGAAATAAAGCAAGCCCATCAGGTAATTTGTTGACATCTTTTTTACTCAGAACCTATTCTTTGAAATGTTTGCCTCAAATATAGATCTGGGAAACTGATTGTTATCTGGGATTTCTGTATGAGGAAGCAAAAAAGACGTAATTCAAGAAAGAATTTTTTAAATAAATAAATTCTTTGAGCAAAAATAAAAAATTTATTTTACAAACAATTACAATTAACAAAATGCTATCATGGAAATGGTGATTAAACAATATAATGAAAAACTTAATTTAAAGAGTTATTTTTAATATAGTTTTTAAATATATGCAATAACTATAACAAGACTATTTTCCACAAGTGAATATTAAAGCCAACAAAAATATTTTTTTAAGTACAGTAGATATATATCTACAAATCTCCATATATGCTTTACTTTTACTGTTATTTCCTGACTACTTGCTAGAATGTATAAATATAAAATACATTTTCCATACCATTTACGGTCTGTTTAACACTCCTAATAGCTGTGTTACAAAATCCACTCACAATAATTGCTGATACCAAACAAACAGACCTTTGAGACCTTCAGATTTTTGTAATTCATTTGTTGTCCTGAAGGTATCGTTATTTGACAGCATTTATAAAACACGTTTTAATATTTCTAGTCCATGATGAACTCAGAGCTGGGAAGCTACTACATTGCGCTATATGCACTATCTACATTTATAAATGTGTGTGTTTGGAGTGTATTTTAATGAATGTATTTTGACTGAAGTTAACCCTTCAATATGCATTTGTTAGATTGAGTTGGGTAATATGCTTTTCAGTTATCTTGGTTTTCAACACCGCTACCCACTTTGAAAGTAATCATTTTATAAAAACTAGACAGAAAAAAAAGAACAAATTCAAATCTGTCACTAAGAATTGTAAAAAAAAAAAAAATTATTGCTTTATTTATATACAAATAATGTGTATCACAGTTGGCCTTGTCACACAGAGACAAACTGCTCTGTGGCCACATAGAGAGACCCAGGCTCACCAAAGCACCAATCCATATTTCAGTCCCCAGAGCTGCTTGAATATAATTTGCATCACAGAGGTTACAGGGAGCGGGGAAGGGGGGGGAACAGGCATTGTTGATTTAGCCTCCCTTCAATACTCTCCAGCAGCTGCCTCAGGGAATAGCACTCAGAGGAACATCCCAATATGCCATGCTTTTTCTCACCATCACATTACTTCCTTGTTAAAGCATAAGTGGTTGGTACAGGCAAATTGATTTCAACAAAGGAAAACCATTGTGAACATGAACTCCAGCATACAATCTCCCTAAACACGAACAGACATTTATTTATAATTCAAAAATGCAGATTTAACTTTTTTAATAGCAATTTTTGTGACATTTAGAGTTTCCATTGTGAATTTCTGTGCTGCTTGGATGTCTAATGCACATCCTAATACCATCAATGGGATTTCCTGTTTTAATGGGAGTTGGTTCAAACATTGCCAGTAGAAAAGTGTGAAGAAAAAGAAAGAAAAGCCTATATTACCACTTATTATTTGCAGTTAGTCTCTTATGAGAGTCTTTTCCTGTGAGACTGCAGCCACAAGCATATTTGACATACCAGTTTGGGACTTCTGCAAGCTTATAGAAAATAACCTAAACTTTTAAAACTATTAAAGCTTCCAAAAACAAATGTAGGCTCGTAAAACTTAAAGCAAATAAGGGAAAATAGTGACCAGAAAAACAGATAATGGAAATGGGCAATGACAGCCACACAGCAGTGCATGTGTCAAAAATTTTAAAATATACTCGAATGCCAGTAATAATGATGCTTAAGATGGAAAAGGCACAATGGACCCTACAACCTGCCTTCCTCCAATGTTCCAAGCATATGAAAGTCATCTATATAATCAACAACAAGCACGTAATAGAGTAATTTGTTAGGGCTTATGGGTGGGAATGACAAAACTGAAGTTCAGAACACCAAGGGTTTCAGATTAAGTATCACAGAGTCACAGAATCACTAGGTTGGAAAAGACCCACAGGATCATTGAGTCCAACCATTCCTATCAATCACAAGTCCTGTGTTTTTAATCCTGAAAAAATGTTTTACTTTCTTTCTTAAACTAACTCATTCAGGAACCTGAAATGAGTGCACACGTAACATTCGTGGACACACTAATACTTCAGGTCTTTCTTTAATCACAGAACCAGGCTTGAGTAAAAAAATAATAAGAGCAGCAAGATGCTGAAATTTCAAGTATATCGTATCTCTGAGCAAGGTGTGGAATACAGATGGAAACTGGGTTTTGGTGATAAGAAATGGCAGTTTCCTTGATCAATTGTCTTGTTTTGGATATAAACAATATCTCACAACCTAAATCCAATTCTTTCTGATGTAACTCAGAGACCAGATTTTCAAAAAACACTGTGCCCTAGCAGACTCTTTTGAAGTCAATTATTTAGAAAGCTAATTGAGAAAACCAATATAATATCCTGCTTTTGAAAATTCTGATCCAGACTATTTCAATAACTGCCAAGAGAGCCGAGTACCTATAGGTGCTCCCACTTTTTCTCAGAACTGATACTTTAGTTGTGTTTTGTCTTTTCTTTTAAAAATAATTAGTCCTAGCAGCTATGTAGCCCTTCCATAAAATAAAAACAAACACAAAAGCTGTAATATATGATTACCATTAAGGAATGATAAGAAAATCAGTAAAAATATAAATGTTAGAGTCAGTCTTTAAGGAAACATAGAGGTATGAATAATTCTTTGGCCATATATATATGTATACATACTCATACATGCACCTTTACACGTCCATGCACATACACATCAGAAGAACATAGGGTGAAATTTCCTCCTACATTATTTATAAAACAAGCTAAATATTAATTAATTGCATCATAAAAAATGTGATTGTTTAATAAAATATATTGCAGCTGAGAGAAAAGATGTTTGTGTAGAATATTTTTTCATCCAAAGAAGTGTGAATATAAAAAAAGTTTACATGCCATCTTGTTCCATCTTTGCATGTACTTGCTCTTTATCTCTAAAGCAGCATACGTTCCATATGAGAGAGGGGGTTGCCATGGTATCTGCACTTTAAAAAATTGAATAGCTGATCTAAAAGAAGCATAAAATCGATTTAACAAGTTGTCATGTAAGTTACCCTGGCCCATAAAGATGAAGTCCATGTAACTTTTTTCTATTTAAAAACATTTATATTTTTTAAAAAACTAATTCTATTTTTTGAGCTACAGAGCTAAATACACTGCTTGTCATTAGTTTTGTCTCATCAACTTACAAATCATTTGGGTGCGGACATGGAAAATAAACATATTTTCAAGGATTTTTCCCTTTCCTCTTAAAAAATTCAACAGAACACAGAAGTAATAAAGAAATAACTCTAAGCAGAAATCCTATTTCAGAAAATAAAATGCTGAAACAATCAGAGGCAAAAAAATATACCTTCCTTAAAAATCAATTGCTTTATGAAGTTCTTACTCATTCTAAAGTAAAGTGTTTTCAATAATCATTGTGAAAATGGGCATATTTTGTTTTGTTTGTTTATTTTACTGCTCTGAAGAGAAGGCTTCACAAATACAATATGGGTCTTCTTGCAGCAGCAGACACAGAATAGTTGTTCACATTTCTAGTGCCCAGTCTGCAGGACAGGACAGATAGTTCTTGCAACTGCAGTGCTGTGGTCAAAGGAAAATTAAAGAAACTCTATTTTCCCTCTTTTTTTCCTCTCTTTTTAAAAAGGAGAGAAATGGAAATAGAAGAGCAGGATGAGTGGAAGATGACAGTTTGTTCCAAAACTATATCCTTTCAACTTCCCTGCAGGATTGCTTGCCACCAACTCCTTGAGTAAACCCCAGACAGAATCATTACCTCTGCCAAGACACCCTCCTTAGCAGAGTATAGCCTTTGGGAAAAGGTCAATGTTACCTAGCAACTACTAAAAGCCAGTGTCTTTTTATAAATTAACCCCTTCGTATGAGACTTCAATAGCACCTCACACCATGAAAGGACTTCCTATTTTCTGCACAAAACACACTAGGAATTTTATTTCCAGTTTCAATGGGTTCAGCTGCCAAAAGCTGCCCAATGAAATCATGGCTGAACCTGGAAATTCTTTTAAGGATTGGATTTCTTCGGTGGATTTCTTCCTAACTGCGCTCAAATAGAATTATGCTGACCTCTTGTAAATAAAAATCAAAGACTGCTTCACTAAGAGTTTCCAGAATATTTTATGACAAGTTTCCACCTCCATGTCTTTGCTGCAGTTATGTCTCAGAACAGGAGAGCTGTAAAACTGAGATGAGGTGGATGTGCAAGACGAAGTCTACAGAGAATCCCCAGACACCACTCCTTCTGTGACGTGGGCACGCGGTTTTACTGACTCACTCTCCACTGTTCTGAAGGTAAAGTCCATATTGAAACAGGGGGTGAACGTGACTGGATGTGACTAAAGGAAGCTCTTTGTCTCAAGCATCCCAAATAGCTGACATTTGGAAGATTATGGAGTTTACGGAAAATGTCAGAGCTGTCAAGTAGGGGAAAAGTGAGCTTGTTTTAGAGGATGCAGGCAGGAACTGCTCCAAGAGCCACTAAGAAGGGGATAACCTCTCTGCCTGATATTTTATCACACCCTAGGACTCAGTCATGGCCCATTATTTGTCTATGTTTCCTCTCTCTCAATGAAGCATCTCTAGGTTAACAAACTAGCCCCCAAACTCATACACAGTTCACCTACCAAACAGCATGTGTAACCTGAGAAATTGGGAGTCTTGCAGGCACATCCTTCCATGCAACAATGTACTAGAAAAAGCATCAAAAACCTCCAAGAGATCCAATGGTTAGACCACAGAATAACCATTACTGCAGGCTGTATCAAAAAGCACAAATGTGCTGATTTTTTTACACAGCCACTATCCGTATACCTCCTCTGTTATTTCCAGGAGAATAAAATGAGGTAGTAACATTTTGCTGAAGTTGGATAAGCTGAGTTACCATTTCTGCTTCTTACAACTTGCTGAGTAGCAAAGATTTACTTAGTCAAAGTCCTGTGCAAGACAAGTTAATGTCTCTAATATTTCATGTGGAAAATGAGGAAAGTATAATTAGCATCCACCCTCTAGAACATCACCATAGTTATGCAACACCTGAAGTATTCTATAGGATTAAATCTAATTTCTTAAACCAAGAGCTCCCAGTCTCTCTCTGCTTGAAGCCTGTAACATAGTTTATGCTACAAAAATACAATCTTGCTCAGCTATTCTCTAGCCAGTAGTAAAACTCACTTGACTTTTAATCTTAGATCTACAGCAGCAAGAAAAACGTCTAGTTGGCTAAATAAAATTAAAGAACTTTTCATGATGTGAGTTCAGGACAACAGGTTCATCTCTACATCTCACAGTGTTTTGCAAAAGTATGTAGGCAAGAGTTAAACTAAATTTCAGACAGAAAAGCCAATTTCATCAATTTTGCACACTCTATTTTATACTCAATGACCTTTCCCAGGAAAAGGCATCTAAACAGCAGTATCAATACTCATTTTGCAAGATCATAAAAATCTGGTTTGACAGTAGGTGCACAGTCACCATCAGTTCAGCAAATACACTGCTGCATACTACCCAACTCATGCTCACCTAATGAGTAAGTGGGTCGAGCAGATGAGGGTATATGCAGACAAAGAGATTCTTAGAAGTGTGGGAAAGAAAAAAATGCAGGACACTAATCTGTAGGAAGCCACATTCCACCAGAGACATAATTTACCCAACAGATTGATAGAATTTTTTTTTTAAAGGAAATCTAGAAACATAACCCAAAATTGTGACTTCAAGAATACATCTAACCCAACTACAGCACCTCCAAAACATGACAAATTTATGATAAAATTTCTAACAGATGGCAACCTTGACTAACATGGCATGAAAGGAATGCAATATTATAGAAAAGGAAGTGCCTTTGACTTAAATGGCATTCCATATTTTATTTTCCATATTGTTCTCACTCTAATATTTTATTTGTGGTTTTTTATTACTCTGGACTCAGCTGTATATAATAACACCCTCACCCTTCTATCAACTCAAAACAATATATTTTGTATCCAATAAGGCATTAAGTATTCCAAATTACTCTATTCAACACGTTACATGCAATAGGTTTGTCAGCAAAGGACTGTGCATTTGACTAGTGTATTATGTCCTTCTTCAAGTTCCTAGGTCTACACTGCTTCTTAATAACCTAATTAATTTTAGGTCAACTGCATTGCTCAACACCATCTTGCTTCTTTTGCAAGAGGAAAACAAATGTAATATCAGTGGAACCACCATCACTAGTGTCAGGATTTTCTTCTTAAGAGGTTTGATAAATTGTCTAAATATATATGTGCTTTGAGTTAAAGGACTCATTAAAAAATAATCCTTTTTTAAGGCTGAGAACCATAATTAGATCAGGATTCGTGTCTGTCAAGTTGCCTTTTTTATATCACTAGATTAGAAGCTTAATACATAATACATAATACATGATAAGTGATAGAGCCCAAGCCTTCTCCAGAGCTGCTTTGGGTTGGACCCATGAAGGAGATAAGAGTAGAATTTATTTCAACATTTCTTTGAGGCCTACAGAATAGTCATCAACATATGAACTACTCATTTGTTATTTTTTATAGCCAAAAGGCACTTCTGGGACACAGATCCCCTTATTCAAAGGCAGATGCCTCAGCTGGGTAAGAGGAGGACAGCTCTGGTGTCTTCACTGGCTGTAAAGGGGCTCTAGATCACTTGACCAGGTATAGAAGACCAAATCTGAAGTCACATCCCAAGGGCTCAGAATATGTCTCCATCTGCAGGTCACTCTTTGGACATTACCCGTAACTGCTTTTTTCTTGAAACAAAAGCTCCACGTCCACCTTGTGAGCCCAGCAGGAAACAAATATGAGGTTATTTTTTCCATACTTCATAAACTAGTTGGGTTCTGGTTTGCTAAGCCTTCAGACATGCCAGATCAAATCTACATGAAAGTCTTCAACTGAAGTATAGCACAGGTCCTAACCCAGTCACATTTTTAAAAGGACATATGAAGATATTTCTAGAAAACAAAATTCAGGTAACCTTTTCAGAATACCTGTCTTAGAGAAACAGAGTATGTATACATGTAAATATTTATATACTTACACACACACACACACACACACACACACACATACATATACGATGTGAGCCAGTAAATGAACTTTACAGGCACAGAATCAAAAGTTAAAAACAGCAGAATCAAGCTTACAAATCTAAGTGCTTTGGGTACCATTTAAGTGTTATTTGGGTACATGTCTCCCAGCCTTTAGTTGAAAGCCTAACACAAAAGAATGTAATGACATTTTCTTTAAATTTAATGTTGAGGTAATTTATCATTAAATATCCTAGTCGCTACAAATTTGCAATATGCTTTTTTTTTTTTTCCCCTGCATAGCTACTTCCCTGCAGTTTTGGTTTGCACTGCTGTTAATTTTCTCATGCTCCCATCTCAATGTTGTGTCTCCTCTTATTCTGTGTCCTTCCCCTTGGCAGGACGGACAAACAGAAATAATAAGAAAAAATTGAGAACAGAAAAGAACAACTAAAAATATGTACCACAAGCAAGTCCCTTAAACTATTTCTTGTGAATGTGCTAATTATGCATAATAACCTCTTTTGTAGTAGTATAACTTCTCAAGAATGTCTCCTACACTGGAAAGGAACAAAAGATTACTGAGCTGCTAAAATACCATTGTGAACATTGTGAACCTGCTGTTTTGTACTGAGAGCTTACATCCTAATGATAGCATTTTTCTTTTTTCTTTATTTAAGAGCCTTTTTTTATCACAGTGTGGACTGGACATAAACATTCCTTTAGATCTTATGTGTAAATAATGAAAACATAAAAACTATGGATTTTTCTCCTATCAAGCAGGTTAATAGTTTAATTGTATATGGTTATTCTTACATTAAAAGCTGCATACCTGGCAAGCTTTATCGGGTAACAGGGACTTTTAAATGTGCCAATGTTTCTACAGAAGTAACGCGGGTCAATTGCAAAAGGGATAACCATAATGATTAAATCATTAAAATTTTGTCTATGCTTCACAGAGCATAGAGAAAATTAACTTCCCACCAACCTCATTTTTCTGCTGAACATGAAATAATGATTTTCTGCCAGTATAATTACAAAGCTAACATCTGATAGAGTCAGCATCCAGAGGGGATTATCACATGCATGAGTATTAGACCTCATTACCAGCTTGACTGCAAAATTATTACATCTTGTAATTGGATGGTGAGATTTATATACAGATTGGCTGGGTTCTCTGTAAGATTGTAATTACAAGCTTCGTTGGTTCGCTACTTATCACACGGTGCAGGAGGAGGCAAAAACAAGCAGAGGAAAGACCATTTCATTAAGCCATAACCCTATCAAGGGAGGAGCACTGTAACATCCCTGTATTTATTAGGCCAAACAGAGCTGTTTGCAGAAGGGGAGGCCATTTATTACCGCCTGACAAATGGGATTTCATTTATTTAACCTCGGTGATCTATTTCAGTAAAATGTACAAACGAGCCATCCATTTTATGATTCCGGAGTCAACGCCTCAATTATCTAAAGGCTAACTGACTGTTAAAGCACCCATCTGCTAGGATGAATTCATTGATTTAATTTGCTTCATGTTACTGAATGATTCTTAGCAGACAGGGAGGGGAAGAAAGGGGAAGGAAAGGGGTGGCTGGTGGTTTAGGAGAATGCATCAGAGTGATTCAGCATGCTGGTGTCTGCCTGCATGTATGTGCGTGCGCCTGCGCCTGGTTTTTTTAATCCTTCAGCACAATAGAAGAAGGCGATCAATAGCAGCTTAAATTTTAAGAGACAAGGAGTTAAGTTGTTCAGCTCAAGCCAAAACACCTTTGTTCTACCATAACAAGTAATCTCTGTGGCGGAATTAATATTGACAAGCTGGCTTCTTTGTAGCTAATTTTGTGGGTGCCTGAGCCAATCAGGAGCCTTGCAGTAATAGAGTTGTTATTAGAGTTCATTATAAAAGCTGTGGATCAATGGCTACACTGGGAGGGAGAGGACATGCTGCAGTAGAATGCATATGTATGCTCAAGGAAATGAAATCCTTTTAATGTCCTTGTAATAATTTATTCTATAGTTCTCTTTGACTTAAGAAAAATAAATCCTTTCAAAAACAAAATGAAAAATGTTCCCTTGTGAGGCTTTTAATTTTATCACAACACTGAAACTGATAGGAAGAAAAGCAGGATTTTAGGGGTGGGGAAATTCAGGGAGACCTTGTTAAACAGCTCCAAGTTTTATCAGAACGGGGTTTCATTTGGAAAATGCCACCACTCCCATTTTATCCAAATCATCCAGGCTGTCTGTTGAAAGCTTAAGCTACTGTGAATGAAGCATTCATTTCTTCTAAGCCACCCCTTTTCTCCTGCCTCCCTAAACCATCTGTCTCATTAAACCTGACTTTTTTTTTTTTTCCTTTGATGGGGTGTCATTTTGTAGAAAATATCTTTACATTTGAGGAGAAGAAGTCACAAACAGCATGCTAAAGCTTTTCTCCCATGTTTCTAGGGAGGAGCGACCTGTATGCTGTAAATGAGTTAGCACTTTCAGCAAGCTGACAAGGAGTTCACAGAACACAGCTCTTTGTAAAAGGTTGCCTCTTTCAGCTGTAAAAGGGTCCTCCTTGATGTAAGTGTTCCCAGAGTAATAATCCATTTCTCTTGTGGCAGGCTCCAGCTCATGTTATAATCTTTCCCACAAGCTCCGAATCAGTACAAGAAAGCTGTTTACTGGAAAATTTTGCCTGCATCTCAATGTCAAATGATATTGCATTAAAATGTGAGAACATCACACTCTCAGAAAGGCAGGAGGATCAAAGAGAACCCTCACAGTGAGTGAGTTGAGGCAAATTAGCATCTTTTGGTCATGGTTTCCTAGATATAATAATATGGTATTTCAGGGCCATAAGTTGTTTGCTTTGCTTCCTCCCCCTTTATTTCACCTTAAAAATAGCTATTTATCTTTTTCCACCTTCCTATGTTTGTCTCTGCCAAAAGAATTGAATCATTTTCAATTGATGCTATTAAACAGGGTAGTTCCCTTGTTTAGACACTGTTGTTTCAATTCCAGTATATCATTCAGTCAATATGAGACTCTTCTACAAAAATAAGACCATCAAATATGAGCGCTGTTCAGTCTGAATTTTTTTTTTCAGTTATCACATTATTTTCTAAGGAATGACAAAAACAATCATTTCAATTTTCATTTTTTTTTTCTCCAGACATTTCTCTTAAAACTTAGATTCCATCTGGAAGAAAGTAGCTCCATGATATATGGAACCGGTGACCACAGACTTTGAAAGTGAGGAAAACAGTAAAAATATCACAGGCCAAAAAAAATAGAGAGAAAAATTTGAGTTAGTCAAAAACTTTTGAATTTGACAATTTATTTATTTTTTCTCCAACAAGCTTAAATTTCAGAATTTGAACTGTATATCTTCATTGGAATTTTGTTCTGAAAAAGTCTGAAAGGGGAAGTGTGATACAACCCCTTTCTCTCTAGTTTAAATAAATATTTTTCCCAGCAACCCTGTCAGTTTTCTCTTTTTTTAATGACAACTTATTTCTAATAGTGGAATAACGTCAACAGAAACTTATCTGTGATTTTTATGTCTCATCATGCTGTTCTGTAACACTGATATCCCTCCCAGGATCCTTCTGAGGCGTGAGCCTCAGCCTTGATTATTCCATTGTTCGTTAGTGTTTGCTATTTGTCCAGTATGGAAAGCATGTAAGGAAAGGGAAAAAGAGAATGGGTCAATGAAAAATGCTACATCTCAGAGGTCAAAAGGAGTTTCTATAGAATTAAAATTATTGCCTAATGAGCAAGATCCTGCAAAAATTATGAGAACATATAGTTACAGACTTATCAGCCATGTAAGGTAAAAGTAAAATCAGATCACAATGAGGTAATTAGTCACTCATTATTCTTATTCTCCTACTCTACACCATTTTAAAGTTTGGAAATAATTCTGTTCTTTTTTTCTGCTTGATGAAGCACACAAGATCTCTTTTGCCGTGAATCAATGATCACTGACTTTTAAAGTTACTTCCACACCTCATGGCAATCCACTATAATTTCAAATAACATACTTGTGGGTGAAATCCCTCCAGCACCAAAATGGGTCTCTAATTCTGCTTGATTTCAATGGAGAGAGAGTTTCGTGTTACAGGTCTGATGCTCTGCCTCAATACTTGTTTCTACTGATGTCACTCAAATAATTTCACTGGGCCACCCCAAATTTACACTACACTAGAAGCAAAGAACAACCAGGCACCGTGTATAACTGTTCATTCTTAGGAGAGCTGCTTTCTTTGCCATAGGTTTATCCTTAGTGGAGATGCAATAGATTGGGTAGTTCTATTTGCTAAGTTCCTTGTAAGGAGGAGAAAGGTAGTAACATTTAAGCTGCTGTTCTGACTTAAAAGCAACATATATTTGAGTCCCCAAATGCAACTGGAATTTCTTTGGAGTTTCTGTCTGCTTTGTGAAAATATTTTGAACAGCATTAGTGGCAGGAGACTGGGGGAAGCTATTCATTAGAACACATATTTTTCAGCCTTATTGCTCACAATTAACACACTCAATAAACCATTGAATATAACTGCATGTTACATATGCAGCTACAGTAAAAGGCATCTACTTTTCAGGTTTTAAAGCTACTTGTCCTTTCACCTTATACCTCAAAAGAAGCCTGAGGCAGGAATGTATTGCAGTATAAATACATGCCTCAGAGCATGCTATTCTTTAGTAAAATGTGTGTTGTAATGAGATAACACTGCACCTCAAGGAGTTCACCATATCCTGAAGGTCTACAGTTATCTCATTATGAAGTCTGTTCAGTCATGTCTCATTGACTAATTCAGTTATTTTTTTTATTTACAAATTTTCACTATGGCTTGACTGTCCGTAGACAAACTAATAGAAGAGATGTTCAGTGCCAGCACTTGGTATTGAAAAGGTGGCTATAAATTTCAGAACAGGTGCAAACATTTCCGCTAACTTACATGAGAATAGCATATATGCCAAAATATTTTTGAAAGAACTGTTTTTCCCTTTTCTGAACTCCTACTCTATCTAATCTACATGTATTAATATCTGGAGTATTTCACAAATTAATATGTCCACAACTCAGAAATGACATTTGTTTAAAAAAAAAGAATCACATGGTGTAGTCATGGTAACCTGTAATTAAAGATGAGATCCAAAAGATGTTGACAAAATTGGTATCTACCATACACATGTTGTCTCTCATATATTTAGAAACACATTTTGAAGAAAAACTGTATCCAAAACCAGAGTTTTCTTTCTAGTAAGCGTGGGTGGAAAGGTTATTTAAAACAGAACAGAGAATAGCAAGAGCTGGGTGAAAGAAACACTAAATGGGCATGTGTGTTGATAGCTCTATGGTAATTTATTGAAAAGGCATGTTTATCCTACAACTTTTGTAAAAGCAGAGATAGAAAGAAAAAAAAAATGACTGCGTGAGATAGAATCATAGAACAACCCAGGCTGGAAGGGACTTTGAAAGATTACCTGGTCCAGCCTTTCATGGAAAAGGAAACCTAGATGAGATTTTTCTAGCACCCAGTCTAGTCACATCTTGAAAACCTCCAGGGACAGGCGTTCTACCACATCACTGGGGAAGTTGTTCTATTGATAGTTTCTTCTCACTCTGAAAATTTTCTTTCTTATATCAAGATGAAACCTCTCCTGGTGCTACTTGTATCTGTTACCTGTTGTGCTCTTCATGTGGCTCCTTGTGGAGAGAGAGCCTCCATCCTCTATGCAGCCACCCTTTAAGCACTGTAATACCATGATGAGGTCCTCTGTGAGCCTTTTCTTCTCCAGGGTGAAAAGACCTCACTCCTTTAGGTTTTCCTCATAAGACAAGTTCTCCAGCCCCTTGATACCTGTATGTCCCTCGTTTAGTGATAAGATTGAATATTTTTGTTATCACTTACTATGCCTCAAAACTAGAAAAAAGAGATAGATTTAATGTTTTGGAAGGTCAGAATGGTACTTCAAGATTCACATTTGCCCACCTGGTACGTCCACACTTGCCTGGTAGTGACTTTGCTAATGGGCAGAAAAAGCACCCTGACTAGGATAAGAAAGAAATCAAATAAGGATTAGATTTGCTCTGATAACCAAGAGATTTAAGATTCCAACTCCATTTTCACCAGAACTATAATTTCAGTCTGGCATTCAGGCACTAGCATGTCTTGTGATAACGACAATGACACAAATCATCAGTTCCCTGAGCTATGTATGTGTCCTTTCAGCTTTGCTTAAAGTACTCTGTGTGAGGAAAAAACTCTGGAGATGTCATCTGCCAGACTTGCAAAACTACCTGGTTTTGGACATGAAAAGTACTGCTCTGAATGTAGCTATTATTAAGAATGTGATTTTTATAATCTAATAAATCATAAAGATTAATTTATTTCTTAAGGATTCTTTCCTTCACCTGATCATAAGGACACAATCAACACACTGATTTTAATGTAACAGTAATATAAATTAATTATTTACTAGCACTTAGGTAGAAAAGTGGTATTCTTGGTTGTGCATGTAAAAAATATATTTTAAATTAAGTCTGTTATACTGCTAATGAATACTCAAGATTTCTTAGAAGTGATTTTATACAAACAACTTGTGTTACGAGACTAATAAGGGAGTGGAATAATTTTGTGTAATATGTAAAGACTTCTTTTCTCATTTGCACAAAACCAAAATAAGCAAATGTCAGGAAAACACAAGGACATAAGGAAAGTATTTTTGAGTAAAAAACAGTAAACTTGGGTTTCCGCTGCTTCTGCCATCATCTTCAAATCTGTTAATTTTTTTAAACAATAGGGTGTCATTACTTTAAGGATGATGAAAACACCACAGAACATACAAAGGGCTTGATCATCAGGAGTATATTCCTTGATTTTCCTTGTTTTATTTTGCTCAGTGCAACTTTTCATCAATATCTTCTCTCTGATGACAGTAAATACCAAAATTAAAATAGAGTAATCGTGTTCACAGTCTTTGAGATCAAGAAAAAGATAAATCCAAACTACCACTGTTTCTCATTTTGACAAAATGATATTCATTTCACTTTTTTTCAAGTAAGATGTTTCTGAACAGCAAATTCCTCAAAGACATTTTCTATCATTTCTTGTTTGCATACTAGCCCTGGCAACTGTGATCTCAAAGAAACCATTGGTGTTCACACACAGTCAGAAGCCCTTAAGTCTTCTGGAAACTGTTTTCCTGAAGATAAACACCGCTGGGGGAGGGAAGGATTAAATTAGTGACAAATTCTGCCAAAAAAAAAAAAAATACTATTTTGAAGACATGCTTAGAACCAGCATCAGTACTTCAGCAAAACCTCTCTCCTCCTGAGCCATCCACGAGCCATAATGGGGTGTCAAATTTAAGTGTATCTACTTATTCAGCCTCTCTGATTTAAGATTCACCAGGCAACAAAGCAGTATTCTTTGATTTGTTCATCTGCTATCCGTGATTTCCAAGGTCTCTTATTCAAGTATGGGGCAGGCCTTGGACTATTTGACTTTCAAAAGCCAGACAAGATAAAAGGAGTGTGTGTTTTGGCCATCTGGCCTCTGTAGTACTCTGGATCACTGGTGGGGACCAAACTGAGTTTTCTTTGTCACTAATAACTGCTTTAAGTATGAGAGAGCCCTATCTCTTCCTGTAATAATGATTCATATCCCATTAACAAAACTACTAGTTTCAGCCAAACAAAATGAAATTACTGCATTGGACATAATCTAGTATTTTTGGCTGAATAAAGTAATTACAATAATTTTATTACCCAATTACAGTGGCTGCTAGGGGGAAGGGCACGGGAACCTATTGTTTCCAGGTCTCAAACACTTAGGTCAGCAGCCTGCGGTGCTCTGCTCCCCTGTAGGCATAATGATGTTGCAATCTATTGTGCACAGTGGAGCAGCTTCATCAAGAATCCAAGGAGTACTCACCTTGGAATACCCTACATCTCTTCAAGGAAGGTGCTTTCCTAGTGCATGCACTTTACACCTCTTTTCCCCTCTTTTACCAATTCCTACACGGAAGGAGTATGTAAGCCCTGTTTTGCAGAGTCGTAAACCCATGGGCTGCAAAGAAAGAAGGCTTTTCCTCTCTCAGCTTGGGTAAAAAAACGCTTTCCTCACAGCAAAAATATCCACCAAACACTTTTCTTTATGTTTGCTTCTGCCTGTGAATCATTTCTGTGATGGATCGAACATGTCTCAGAAAATAAATAAATAATAAATAAACTTATAACACAAAATTCATTCTCTCACACAAATCTACAGTGAATGAGGTCAGTCTTGTAGAGACAGAAGCCTAAACACAGGCCTCCTGAGGTCTTGCTTCTTGTGAAAAAACATTCTGAACCATTCTTATTCACTTCATTTTGTGGGAAAATGATAGCGAAAAAAGAAGTAACAAAACAAGCGAAATGGATGCTAGGAATAAAGTTGCATATGTAATACAACTGCATTCCTGTGTGGCCAGGATTGAGGCCAGCTGAACTTAAAGACTGTTATGGTGCTGGTTCCCCATCCTTCGGATGCAAAGTAGGCATCAGCTCCAGCAAAAATAGCTGCCAGCCCTGGACGGCAAAATGCGTATCTGTCCTCCCTCCCTCCCTTCCTTGCCCTTTCACAGGAGGGCTCTGTGTTCTCCGGACACCACATCCACTCAGCTCCCATCAGGGCTGCCTCAGCCTGTGTCTGAAGAGAAGGCATCACCCTAGGGAGCCTCCGTGTGACTTTGGTCCTGAGGAGGACCCAGATGCTTCCCACCTGGGAAGGAGTGGTCCCACCTCACCCCAGGCATTAAAATATTTCACTACAGTTCCAAAAATAACATTTGACATCTAACACGCATATAGCATGACTTTCCCTATTGTGCTGCAGGGCTTTGTCAAATAAAGTCAGTGGAATTACAGTGGTGTAAAGCCTAGAAAAATAAGGTAAGAATAAGACACTTTCTGTCCTCTACAGCTGATCATATGAGAAGCTGAACATTTCCCGATAAGTGCTTAGTGCCCTCTACTCACATCTATTTGATTTCAGTGAGAATTCAGCTAGCAGAGTTAATCTCTTACAACCTATTGTTCCGATGTAATATTTTTCTCCCATTCAGGAAATCTGAACCAAGTTTAGGAATTCCCAGGTCTCTCTGACAGTCAATAACTTACTATTCTAGTGCAATGAGCACATTAGCCCTGAACAGCTTGAGACTGCATTCTCCATTGATCAGATAAACAATTTGTGAGATATTTTATTACAAAACGACGCACCAATTGAGCCATCTTTTTATCAATGATGTGCTTAAATTGGATGTGAAATGCCAAGAAAGTTACCTCCCTGGGGTGCCATCAGTGAGAAATGTAAAGCAGAGGCTTTCAGTTAATATGGTTCATGTAGCGGAGTTTTATCTTTCAGTCAAATCAAATTTAAGTCAGCTGGTAATACATGTTTGACCTCCCATTATCTAAAGCCATAAATTGTGTTGTAGTGATTTGTTAATCTGGCCTTAAATCATCTAGCAACCTTTATACCTTTTTTTTTTTTTTTTTTGAATCATGGGGCTTTTCTTCTTCATTTTCTTATGAGTGTATAGTGTAGAGCTGATTACATCTCCGGCTTCTTGCACTTACTCCTCTCATTCAAGAAACCTTAGTTCTATTCAATACAAAATCCAGTATTGTTTCTAAACTCATTTAAGTATAGAAAACCACACTGTCTGTAACTGCTTTATTCCAGAGGATAGCACAGACAGTCTTAACAGCCCACTTAAAGACTGCATCTCTGAATCACAAAAAAAAATGGAAAATCAGTCACATAGTATTTGTGATCTTTTATCATAAAGTAGTTAAGTGTGTGTTAAGGACATTTAATAAGACAAATTTAATTAACAGGACAGAGATCCTATTTTGTGTCACAGCTACCTCAGATTGCACTTCTTCCATAGTTTAGCCATGAAATTTCAGGAATCACACAATCCATGATTGTTTGATACATGATGTAAGCAAACAGGTAACATTGTTCACTTCCCTCACCACCACTTTTAAAAAAAGAAAGATGAAAAACTATGAAATATAAAATATACGCATAACTATGGAAAATAAAATATCTGAACAGTACTACCAGAAGAAAAAGTTCAGCAGTTGGAAGTCATGAGACTATGAGAAATGCCTTGTTTTATTTTGAAATTCAGTCTAAATTACTCACTATCATCAGACTTTTTAAAAATTCCTTTGCATGAACATCTCTGCTATAGCTAGTTTTTCCAGCTTTTAAAAACCTGTTGCCAGGACTGTTGATATCAGTTCACAATCAACACAAGAGTCCCTGGCAGAGAACCCAGAAAATTCATGGTCCTGTATGTTGGGTTTTGTAAACAGGCCTAGGGAGAGATGCATCCTAATCAATGTAGGGGTTAAGAGCAGAGCCTTATCAAACTTACTTATTGGTGTGGCTACGAAGCCTGCATTAGATGGGTCCACTTTCAATCCTGTCTGAAATAAGCAGGATGCAGACTGCTCATATATAGGAGGTGAATTAGCAGTGACTTCAGACTTTTAGTCCCTCTGCCTGGAAAAGGAAAAAAACGATCTTTGTTTCCTGTCAATGCAGATTTTCCAGCCTTCTGAAATTTATAAGATAGACTTTTTCTCTTGTTTGATTCACAGGCAAAACAGCTACCCCTTCCTCAGGTCGGTCACCCTCTCTGCCAAGCTAAGTTTTAAAAGGATAGCTCCCATTAACCAAAGAACAACTGGTAAAGTATATACAGCTACAGCATTCAAACTTCATGATATCACAGTACAGAGCTCTTAAGCTAATTTTTATTCAGTCAATCTTCACCCTTTAGACTTGCAGGATGTCACAGTTAGTATAAAATCAATTTCTCTTGCATCACTACTATCTTCTGTTTCACCTATCATGTCTGCTACTGCCTGTATGGATCCCTCTGGCAAAGGAGCTCATGACACCAACAGTAAATGAAAACATTGACACAAGAGAAGACCTGTACTCACACCTAAGCTTACATTCACACCTCTGTACCATTCAAATAACAACCCACTACCCATGCCTAGTTCATTCTGCTTTTCACTTCTGCCACGGCATTGTGGAAACCTCTGGATGGGATGCTAGAGAAAAGCCCTTTCACAAGAGCTACCTCTAAAAAACAAGGTTGTCAGCTGAACAGACAGAAATTCAAACAACGGATCTTACAATTGACGATCAAGAAGCAATACTGCTAGTTATTCCAAAGAGCCATATTCCAAACAGTTCTATTTCAAAGGGTTATTCCCAGCAAGAATTCACAGGAACAACTCTTTATCTCCTATCTTTAACCTTGGTTCTCAATGTTTAGCACAGAAATCAAGCACACACACAAAAAAATCAACTAGGAAAATATGTTCACATTTGCTTTTGCTTTTTGACACCCCTACAGAATTCTCTTTTCATTGCATCCTCCCTCCCTATCTCACCAAGACTACCCAAGAGCTAAAAATAAAGGTGGCAATATAGAAGAGCTATGTGGCTTATAACTCATTCACAGCTTATAAACAGTTTTGTTAAAACATATGTGTGACACTTATAAGCTGCTAATTTGGAACTGTATGTTAAGATCACAGATGAGTAATTACTAGAAAATGCTTGTTACATGTTATTTTTCAAAAGATGGTGGGGGAGGGAGGACAGGACAGGCGGGATCCAGAAGTTATGTTTAGTATTTGTAACAGTTTAATGTTTGCTGAGTGGCTGTGCAGTGGGGCTGATATCAAACACTCAAAAATCATTGCTGTGACTCCAAAGCACCACGAGGTTGTTCAAAAAGAAAAAAGGAAGAGTAAACAAAATAAGGATATATTGAGGTCTTTTGTCTTGGTGCTATGTTTTAAGGAAGACTGAAAGCATTCATATATTTCTAAATGAAAGCCAAGATTTTAATATAATCACTTATCTCCATTAATTAAGTCTTTAAATAAACTCTTTCCTAAACTGCTACTAAATAATAGTCCAGCATTATTATTGACTAATGATCAAGCATGCCACCGTGCAAGCTACAAAACTCGGATCAGGTAAATACTGAAAGCTCAGTTCTCAACCACATGCAGCTGCTGGTTCCCACTTTATCCTGTGAGTGTCGTTTTCACAGAACCAAACCCTACTTCAGGAGGATAGTATGTGCCACCCACATGCATCCATAGATCCTAATTCAACAGTACTCTCATTTCACAGCTTCCCTACCAAAGCACTCAAAAGGTATGACCCTGGAGAGCAGCCTATAATGCAAGTATTTATTTAAAAGTTAAAAACCCTTTTATAATACAGATATTGCTCTTTTAAATTTGATAAATTGAACTAAGATAAAACTTTGTATTAACATATAAACCTTCTAACTAGCATCACTCTTTCACAAAGCAGTAAGTTATCTCAACTCCCAGACATACTTGGAAAATTGAAGATCTGTTGCCACAAAATGCACACAAAGCCTAACTAAGAGTGAAGCCATAATCATAACCTTATCTTCACAAATGGGACAGGAAATCACTTATCTAGAAGACACTAGAAATGTTTAACAAGAAAAATAAGAGTTTCTCACTCTCAGACTGACACCGGTAATCAATATCTTTGTCTTTTTACTTGAAAATATTATTGTATTTGTGTGTATGGAAAAACATCCACTAAAAGGCAAAGTGATCTTGCAAAATTACCTGTAGTTTGAGTTTCAAGTATAGCAGAAGCAATTTGGCATATTTATTATAGGTCAGTAGTCAGAGTAGATTTTTCAAAAAAACGCTATAAGTACCGTAAAGCTACTATATTTTCTGTGATTTTCTCAACATTCAGAACAGCCTATTTATGAGAGTCTTGCAGGTTTGGAATAGTTTTTTTCATTATTATCTTTAGCATTTATTATAACCAAAAGCCATCTTGGTTTTATCTACACAGTCTTTTTGGGGGGCATGTTTGCAAATTTCATAAGACTCTCAACTAAACGATTTCAATTTTCTATTCATACACTCAAGACTGCAATCACTAGAGCTATTTGAAAAATTATATGATAGACAAGAGCAGACAAGAACCCATTCTTTTGTATGCTATGAAAGAGGAAGACATTTATTGTCATTCTTTTAGGGAAAGGAGCTTGTAATAATAAAAGGTAAATGACACCCACAGATTTCAACTCCATTCTCAAAAGCAGGGTTTGGTTTTAGAAAAACGTGAAAATTGTCACACATTCTTAGGCTTTCAAAGCTGTCAGTTATATTCACAAATTCAGCCATGTATTTAGATTTTTTTTTTGCTACCAAATCCAATAGAAAATACTACACCTACTCATGATCAAACTATAATATGGATATCTAAAACTGCAAAGACTGATTGTTCACATGATCTTAATAACGGTAAGTAAGTCATATACATGGACATGAATCATCAGACTGAGTAGCATCTTTCCAAATAATTCAACTCATATCAGTAATTCAATTTATGGGGCAATGTAGATCCTAATGTTATGCAAGGAATCAGGATCTGACCTAGAACTCTTTCTGTTTGGGTAGACAAAAATAGTAAAAAAAAAATTATTCCTGCTCAGCATATACAGAGACACAACTATGTATTAAGCGACACCTATGTGAAGGTTTTCTCCTCGAAAAGGTAATTGTGACCTTTGCTTTTGCACGGTCTCTCACCTCCATCATTTGTGACAGCCTTTTATACCTACTAGGGTTGAAGTCCTCTGGTTATAGACATACCTTCTCTTTGTTCTGTGCAACTCTGCCTCCCGAAGAAAGAAACACACCTAAAACCCACCATATTTTGCTTCCATCCATCGGGAAAATGCTGGCAGTTTGCCAAGCAACAACATGAATGTTCACAGTCCCTTCTGATGTTGTCTCCAAACTCTCAGCCACAGCTGTAGATGCTTAATGGAAAACAGACAGGGCAGATGGGCTGACAGGAGAGTTTAACAGAACTGGCATGTGTCACCATCCTTGCCACCCTCCCAGCCTGGATTTGAAGGATGGAACATGACCTCTGATTGTCCCAATTCTCAGAACCAGAAAATGCCACCTTCCAGAGGAAGACAGGAAGGATCACTCTTTTGTTACACAATCATGTAATAATTTTTCCCATATCGTAGCTAACTTGAAATATTTGAGGTGTAAAAATAGCAGAGAATTTTGATCATTTGCACTGGAAAAAAATGAGTTTACGAATTTCAGAGAAATGTATCAATGTGGATGATTCTTGTGAGGAAGGGTTTCTCCTGCACTGAACTGAATTATGACTCAATGACAGCAAAAAAAAGTATCCTGGCACTGCTTGCAAGAGAAGAACTCACCCGTAAGGTGGGATTGAAAAAATCTGTGTTGCATTGTTGTGTTAATAACAGTATATACCATTGTACTTCATAGCACTATGCCAAATATGAGCATTATTCACTTTAGAAATTAATAACTTTGAGGCTAGAACACCTGTGGGTCAACAGAGAATTATCAATTAATTTGGAGAACAAAAACTCACAGAATAAGTAGCTACAAGTACTTCTAACGTTGCTGTGCCCGAACCTTTGTACCACCCAAACATCCTAGCTATTTTATCAACATATGACCAAATCCATTGGGAAAATAATTTAAGCAGAAAAATTAAAGAATAAACTGGAAACTGTGTGAAAGCATTTCTGTACAAGTCTGAAAAGCTTCTGCTTAAGCAATTAAGAAAGATGCCTTTAGAAGTTAAAACTACTGTAACACATATGACAACAACTATGAAACTATTGCTAGCTGATTAAAGAAACAAGGAGCTGATGATAAATATAAATCACAATGTAGGAATTGTAGAAGATTGATAATGGAATGGAAGAAAAACAACTTGATCTATCATTATGCCAGAACTAAGGACAATTTAAAGACATATTTCTCCATAATTAAGACAGAAGACAATCATACAATGGTGCCTCCAGAAAATTATAGCTCAATATCTGGAAAAAGGAGAGATGATATCGCTCTATGATGATGAATAAATACTCTCCATAAAAGTACACTTAAGTAAGATGCTAAAAAAGCTACGGCTAAAACTATACATAATGTGCAGTATATTGCTGGGGAAGCTCCAAAGGATGGGGGAAAAAAAATAAAACCAACAAAGAACTAAGTTCAGATGACATCTTAAAAGAGTCAATAGAAAGTATAAAAAATATATCTGTCAATAGCTGAAGTCTTAAAAAATAATTTAAGGGAGTAATAAAACTCACATTGATGAGTATGAGTCTATGGAAAATAAAACATATTACTAACTTCATGCTTCTTTTTACAAAAAAATACATGAAGAAATACCACCAAAATGTATGAAGGCCTGGTAGACACACTTTGCAAGTCAATTAATCCAGACCCACTGCAGCTCCACAGCAATCTTTTTCTTTGCTTCCAAAATAAGTACGAGCACCAGAGGTACTTGTCCTCTCACCTTTAGATCTGCTCCTGTTCCAGCTTTGAACTGCCTGCAGTTGCTGCAGACCTACAGCTAATGAGCAGAGCAGAAGACAGAGGAGGATTTTTCTCTCTCTCGAGGAGAAGAAAACAAGAGAAAAGACCAAAGCTACTAAGCTTTCTCTTCTTCCTCCTTTTATCCCTCTGATACATTACTGGAAGAAGTGAGAGAAAAAGAAAAATCAAAAAGTAAAAAGAAAGAAAAGCCAATCAGGACTTACTTTTTTTGAACCAGCGCTGAAGGAAGATTGAGGCTTCTGACATAATTAAGAAACATACTGCATTAGAGCAGCTGCACCAGAGACCCATGTCTTCTTGCTCTTTCCATTGCCACATCCACTGTCCTTCTGCTGAATCTTCCTGAGTCCCTGCAGGAAAGAAAGGAAGAGAAAAGAAAGGGCAACAGTGCAAGGGCATGGTTTTCAAACCAACTTTTCTCAAACGTTTTGCTTCCATCATTTCTTCTGATATAGTCTAGCCAGAGGCTTACCTCCAAATCACATTGTATAATAATTGCTAGAACTGTCCTCCTCTCTCATTTCTCTCCACACTTTTTCATCTTTCCACCAACTGAGTTAACACATTATTTTGCCTTTCTTATGAGACTTCACCCTTTTGCCCTGCTCTAGTTATCAATCAGATGTATGAGTTTATTTTGCTGTCAAGTTTCCCCCTCAGTCTCCCAACCCCTCCAGCCACAAGCAGACACACACACCCCCCTCTCTGATGAGCACCTGTCATTTCCTCATTTCTACTTCCTACCAATAAGAAAAAATCCTTTACAAAATCCCACTTCACAGCCTACCTTCAAGCAAATTCCTCTCGCAGTGCCTACAGATAATGGCAGTCCCCAGTGGCAAGGCAAGGAATGGTCTGAAATTACGAAGATGGTTAGCAGAAAAAGTAAGTCAATAGGCAGAAGTCATTACATGAAGATACTCTTTTCCAAGAATAAAGTGGCTCTAATATGCTCTAGCCACAGTAGGCACAGGGAAAATAAACTTACTTACATTTTACTGGGGTGCCTCTATGTGAACACAGATTCTGTTCACATTACTGTGCTCACTCTTGTCAACACACTCACAGCGCATTTACCTGTTGCAGCATTTGGCTGCATCTGTTCCAAAATACTACTTGTGAACATTATCTTTTCTTACACATCCACAGTGTCTAGAGCAACATATCTCTGACCTTTTACTGAGGTTCTTAAATACTACCTTGATATAAGTGGCTAAAACAAGCAGCAGTAATAAAACAACGTTTTCATGGAGCAACAAGCAGCTCACCTTTATGGTTTAAATCCTGCAAGGGCTACAGGCTGTATGACTCTTCCAGCACATAGTACTCCCTTTTACTCAGTGGATGTTTACTCCCCTTTAACCGCCGAGATACTGGACAAGTACAGTTTAAACATAAATCTAAATTTTGTTCATTGGTTCTAGTTCATCTCTATTTCCAATGTAATTGAACATAAATCTGATCACAGAGCTTGGATAATATCGTTGTTCACTTTATAGCCATAGCTCACAGTCACAGTGGACAAGATCACACAGGGGATAAGGTCATGGAAACTCTCTGTGTGTCTTCTACCCTGTGATGTTATCAGGTACTCAACCCTAAAGCAATAGAAACACACTGATAAAAAGAGGGGAGAGGGAACGGTGATAATAAATCAACTCAACTGCAGAGAAAGTGCCAGGGAAAACAATATTGATTTTTTTTACAAGTCAGCGCACAGATTTGTCAGACAAAAGAATAGAGTTGTCAAAACCCACAGAATCAAACACACTAATATTAAGGGAAAAACAACTCTACTACCTACAAAGGGCTAGAATGTGTGCATAGTGATGTTTATCAGGGAGAGGAATGGTATTTTATCATACTCAGAAAATTTAAAGGAAATATTTATACAATCTGTATTTAGAAGCTGATCACACTGATCTTACATTAAAACATCTTAATAAGGTCAGGCAGAAAAGTAGTCCGAGTCCACTGCAAAGGGAAAGTGCCTCTGGCCCAGTGAACAAAAGACGCTTCACTCCTCACCTAAGGGAGGTGACTCACTGGTCATCACCAGTGACCACGCAGTAACCTCCCCAGGTGGTAGTAAAGTATCTTTCTTCTCTTCTGTGACTTGGAGGAGTGTTCTCTCTGAAATGGCCATGTTATGCTCCTGGATAATAGGGGATTGGTCAGGACAGGTCAAGCAGACAAGACCATATCAGAGAAAGTAGACGTTTAAATTTCATTGAAGAAATGAAGTATTAAAATTATATAATCAATTACAATAAATATACCAGATGACACCATAAACTTTGCCATAAACTTTGATTCTCTCACTGAGAATTCCTCACTGAGGAAAATAGTAGTTATATGAAATTCCAAGAATAAGAACAGATAAAACTATGAGTTCAGACTGGTGATTCATCTGCTGTCTAAAACTTATCTTTACTAAATTCAGAGAAACTAAGGTCAGAAAGACAATTACTTCAATTATTGTGTCCTGTGTAACAGAAGTCCTTAAAAGTCATGCAGTTCCTCTTATTTGTATTCCCAAAGCCTGTTTGGCTAGATCAGTTATTGTAGAAACACATTCAGCGCTGATTTGAAGACTTCATAAGGTGTAGAAATCATCAGTTCCACTAGTAATCTGTGCTAATGTTTCAGTGCCCTCACTGTTAAAAATTAGGACTAATTCCTTATTCAAATTTGTGTGCCTTTAACTTCCTGCCATTAATTGGTTCTCTCTTAAGTTACAGTGCACAATTTTCTGAACATGAAGGTATTTTTGCATTATAATCACATTACATTCAAATCTCCTTTTTTTAAAATGGATAGATGGAAATCCTAATTACAACTCACTTGCCTCAACACACAAGTTATTTTTGTGTCCCTTTTGCTCAGTCCTTCCAACACTTTGCAATTCTGGAGCTATAAAGGGTTGTTACTCATGTGGATGTAGTTTGCACCCATGACTGCCTGGAGATACATTGGTGCCACTTCCTCAGTTCACAAGACTTCAGCTCATTTCATGCTAATGCCAGCAGGGTACAGGCATATAGAATCATAGAATCATAGAATAACCAGGTTGGAAGAGACACACCGGATCATCGAGTCCAACCATTCCTATCAAACACTAAAGCACACCCCTACATGCCATTGCTCATATACAGGCAGTGAATATTGAACCATAAAGCAAGCCACTGTAAAAACACCACACTTTAGCAACTGTTGATATTCTTTACTCCAAATCTCACATTCTAAGTTTTTTGGCCTTGCTTTTATTTCCATGCCTTTATTTCCATTAAATGAGAAGCAATGCTGAAAAAAAAGAAAATAAACTTTGTGTTCACAGGATGATCCTGAGATCTTATTTAGGGACAAAAATGCAGCATAAGTAGCCGACCGATTCTGGGCCTCATTGTAAAGCTGAACACCAGTCTTGATTTTCAACACCTACTCTTCACCATTTGCCAAGATGCTAAAAGAATTACGATCATTCAAATATTCTTGAATTATATTTGTACATACTTTTCTGTGATGGAATTTTTGGTTTATTTTCCCCTGTTTTCAGTCTCTGAAATTGTTGTTCCAAATGCAGAAATGTAATGTACAGAGACAGTTAAAATGTGTTTTATTCCCAGGTGTTCAATATTCTTTCTCTACATACTCAACAAATCCATTCAAGTAGTGGCTGTACTCAACCCAGTAAACACACTTTTTCTCACAGCAGTTACTCCTTTACAAGCTTCCCAAATTCAAAGCATATCCATGCTATGAGGCACCCAGCAAAACACTCGTGCTCAAGATTCCCTTCACAGAGAACATTTCCACTTACTAAAGAAAACAAAAGTGCAGTTAATCATAGCCAATGTTATAGGCAGAGCTTTCAGCACAGTGAAGCAGCTCCCTGTGCTGTGAATTCTTCACATAGCATGGTCAGTCACTGGTCCCACAACTGAAACAGAACCTCTTCATGACAGGGAGACAGCACACAATTTGAAACATGGGCTGATTAAAACGCTAATGTTTGAGAAGGCTTACAGCTAATTTTGTTTGCTTGGCGTGGTATGAAAGAAATTGCCTCTCCATGATCTCTTCATGATAAAGCAGTTCAGTGGTAAACAAAATTTCAGAAGCAGAATCTGGGTCTTTCCTGTTTGTTATGTTTTTCAAGCCAAGTAAAATCGTGTTAAAAGGACTGTTAAGGCAGCTATCCTTCAGCAACTTAAAGGCTCTGAAGCCAACTAGAACCTTTAGAAAAAAAGGCTACTAGTGCTAAGTGCACTACAGACAGAAGAAATACAAGCGATTGGATTGGCAGAGCAAGATTTTTCTCAATAAGTGCTTACATCTGATAAATGATAATGAGTAGGAAATAGCAAGCCTTGCCAGAAAATGTTGTTCCCAAAATACACTGGTTTGGTCTTATTCATGAGCCCTGACAAACATAAAGAAGTTGGTTTTGTGGATACTGTATGGGCTATTCGCTCCCTGGACTTCTGAGTTCAAGCCCATGGAGTCTCAAAAAAATCCACCCAGAGTTCTAACACTGGATGCATTGTACTTATCTAAGTATTTTTATGAAAACATCTAGATTTAAAAACACATCTCATGGAATCATGCCTCTTAGACTTAAATAAATAAAAGTCCTATCTACTATTTTAGCATAGAAATTATCTTTCCTATTTCTCCTTCCTTAGAAATGTCTTTTCTACCTTGCCATATAATGATTAAAGTGAACACCTTCCCTACTTCTGCTTTGCCACTAAACATGAAGAGAATTGTCTTTGAACAAAAAAAAACAAACAGAAAAGTTTCCCTGATGATTCTTAAAGAGGTAGAAAAGCCTCAACCATGTAGGTCTGCTTCAAGATTTTTATATGACAAGTTCATACCACTTGTCTTATTAGAAACAAGTTCAAACTAAATTTATGTGCAAACTGCTTAAAACAATCACAGCATACTGATTTCATTACTTTAGTGCTTTATTTTTCCATTTCAAGTTATGATTCACAACATGGGCAGCTCTACAGAATACTGCACCAGGGACTGAATCTTTATTCTCTTTCTGAACCAAGCTGTTCTGTATTCCCTGAGCTAACAATCAGGCAGCAATACTGAGTGTCTGTTCCTTTACAGCTCCAACTGGTCTATTCCTTATTACCTTCAGTCTCCTGCCTTGCTCACTTTTCCCTATCTGCCAATATGACATCAATATTCAGCACGGAATGGCAGAGCACCAAAACATTTGTGACAAATTTATTTTGCTAAGCCTGTGCTGCCATGCATCCATTTTAAAGCTAAATTATTCTTATGAAAATGTAAAACAAACACAACATGCCTGCTGGCATTTTTCCTTCACACCAAGCACATCTTATGAGCCTAACAAGGCTCATCCATCATCTGCACTAACGGAGGTGAAAGGTCAGGAGTCAGGGTTTGGAGAAAGTCAACTGTAAGGGGACAGAAGGCATGCTGGTAGGGAAAAGACTGTATCACTGTCATCTACCAGCAGCAGCGATTGACAGAGACAATATTCTTCAGTAATCCAAGGCAATTACCCATTTCTTTCATACTTTTCTTTTGTTTTCCACAGCTGTAACATGCAATAGTTACTGCTGAAAGTCTGCAAGTGACTTTTATGACTTCAGCCATGTATACAGTGCACATCACCTGCTCATCCTTTAGAGCTGACCCTTTAGTGAGAGGCTTACAATTTTAGGTCCCAGGATCAGTTACTTTCCCCTGCACAGGTGAGATTTTTCTCTAAAGGATTCAACAACTGGGTGAAGGAAAGCAGATGGTATGACACTGTCTGTTGTTCCCAATAGCACCGTCCTGACATTTTTCTCTGCAAGGATGTTCTTTTAAAAATCCCATCACCACGTTAGACTCTCTTAAATTCTCTGAGCTTTATAAAGTATGTCTTTCTCTCTTAGCAAGGCTTCTTTTTCACTCCAAACTATCCACACTAGAAACCTGGCAACAGTTTTGCAACATTTAAGACAAATGCTCTCCATTATTCTTAAATCTTTTAACCATAAGATATGTCAACCTAATCAATGAAAACATATTCCAGTTTTTCTATTTAATTTATTCAGAAAATTAAGGACCAGAAGTACAGAAGTACACATGGGATTTTCTTAAAAGAAAGATGCCCTAGCAGAGTCTGCTAAGCAAAAGCAGGTCCTTTTCTCTGAAAAATATTCTGTATTGTAAAAGCAGTACACAGTAATATTAAAAAAGTTTTCCAAGCGACATGACCTTCCTTTCATAGTCCAAGGTGCAAATAATAGAAACGCTGATATCAGAGAGATGTTTTGGAAAACATATCCAGAAATAAATATACAGGAATAGGGTATCCTGGCTCTAAAGGCAATAGTCTCCACTTCTTGAAGTACTGACATAAGGTAAAGGACGAAATAGAACAAGGGTCTGTGACTGTATTTGAGGACCCAAAGGCAAAGTCTAAAATTTAAGATGCAAGGAGAAGCAGTCCTTAAAGAAAAATCATCATAGAATTTAAACCCTGAAGGGATTCTTTAACCACTCAGTCTGATTTATTGTAACATGCATTAGGTATCTTCCAGCTATCCTATGCTGCACTGAAAAACTGCACCTTGGCTAAAGTAACATTTGCTCAACAAATGCAGAAACATTTGCCCTAGGTCTTGCCAAAATACATCAGGCAAAGAACCCCCCCGTTCACCCTGCAGTACATTTCTGTGTTTGCCCACTCTCACTGTGTGGCAGCAGCTCCCAGGGAGGCACTCTCATTGTGCCTTTCCAGCCAGAATGAAGACCTCACCAACAGCCAGCATTTTTTTCACTTCAGAAATACTAGTACGCAGTAATCAAGTTACCACAACCTTTTGCTTTTCCTTCTCCCAGCTGAACAGCTGGAGGTTTCTGAGTCTGTTCTTCAAAAGCCTCTACATCATTTTTGCAGCTCATTTACACACTGGCCTCACTCTTAAAATATGACCACAGCCAGAATGTGGGGAACAGAGCAAATTTAGCTTCTCAATATCTGTCTTACTGGCTTGGTTTAAAGAGGCAAAAATCACCTAGACAGTGATCTTCTGAGCTCACACCTAAGGATCACATTAGCCCTTTTGTCAGCGTATCACTAATTCACTATAAAAGAAAAAACTGCTGCAAAAACGCTGCTAGTATTCCGGTATGCCACAGTTTATAACTAAAAATTATGTCAGCTATAATGTGAATGTCAAAAATCTCACACTCCATTTTTTAAAATCCCAGCCAAAAATTAATCGGAGCTGCAGAACCAAGGAGGTGAAATGCACGTAGTAGAGCATGCTAGTCTTTCTTTCAGTCATAGCCTTTCAATATTTTACATAGTTGTCTTTATATCCACGAGAAGATAAATATTTAAACTTTCAAAATGTCACATCTTGGGGTTTTTTATTATTTTTTCAAGTAGGATTTATTATAGCAGGACTAACCATACGGTTTTGAGAATGGTCAAATCACCAGAAAGCCATTAATCTTGGATATGTACACCAAGAAAACTGTGTATAAAAGATAAAGAGTAACTTAAAGATTTTAGCCTTCAGTGAGACATTCTTTTTCTGTGCCCGGTTCCAGAAGACTTAAGCCCATCAGCCAGCACATTTAACTCCCAGACGGCAGCAGAGGAAAGATTCATGTGAAAAAGCACTTGACTGCTGAAGGAGCCACTCTGTACAACTATTAATCCGCAAAAAGGAAGACAGCTTACACTAAGAGAGAAATATGTGCAATTGAGGGTGCTACCCATTTCATTAATGACTGCTGAATGACCCAACACTGCAATCTGCTGCAAGAAAGTAATGATTCTCTTTTCCTTCTTTGCCTGTTTCTTTACACAGAAGATCTGGGGTCTGGGATATTAGCATCATAGTCAAACTGCCTTTCTTACGGATTTCTGGTTCCTGGTTTGGTAGGCAAGTTAAGTCAAGACTATTTTAATGAGAATTCTTAACTGAGAGACACTGAGAGAAAAAAAAAAACAAAAAAAAATTTAGAAATATTTTTATTTGCAATTGTATAACCTATTTATATGAATATTTTGGACCATTAAGGTTAACAACAGTCTCACTTATGAATTCAAACTCTCCCAAGCTGAGAATAATCCAAAAACCAGACCCTCTTCTTCTGAGAAAGGCTCTTTATTACTTATCAGGCATAGCAAAAGCTAATGCCAGCAGCAAGGACAGGAGTCTTTCCCCTGATGTTAAACTCAGCATAGTTGCAGGAGGTGAGCAGGCGTGCTTGGAGCACATCTCATCATTTCTGATTCCTCGAGGAGCTTAAAGCTGCCCATAGAGTAAGATCTTACACTGCTGAGACCAAATGTTTAAAAAAGGGGCAGAAATATTAACTTGGGAAATTACTCAAGGCTTCTTCCTCCTTTTATCCAAAAAGGTTGTAGTTTTCTTTTGATCACCAAACAGAAATTCTAGGCTTATTCACACCATTTAATGCTAATCCCTGCAACACGGTGGATTTTTTAGCTGTCCTTCTTACTACGTAAGTAAAATTTTCTGTTAAAAGACTATTAAGCTTAGAGTGTTCTCTCTCTAACTCTACTCTCAATTACCTCCTCACCTCTGGCTGTACTGTAAGGTTATCCAGATAACCAAAGATGCTTCAAGCACAAAGTTTTAGCACTTCTGAAAAACCTCATTAGGCACCTATCTACTTGTCAAATATCATAGAATCATAGAATGATAGGATCATAGAATGATAGAATCATAGAATGGCTTGGATTGAAAGGGACCTTAAAGATCATCTAGTTCCAACACCCCTGCCACGGGCAGGGACACCTCCCACTAGATCAGCCCACCCAAGGCACCATCCAACCTGGCCTTGAACGCCTCCAGGGATGGGGCAGCCACAGCTTCCCTGGGCAACCTGTGCCAGGGCCTCACCACCCTCATCGTGAAGAATTTCTTCCTTATGTCTAGTCTAAATCTTCCCCTCTCCAGTTTATAGCCATTTCCCCTTGTTCTATCACTACATGTTCCTCCCCAGATTTCTTGCAGCCCCCTTCAGGTGCTGGAAGGCCATTATAAGGTCTCCTCAGAGCCTTCTCTTCTCCAGGCTGAACAACCTTAACTCTCTCAGCCTGTCCATGTACAGGAGGCGTTCCAGCCTTCTGATCATATTTGTGGCTCTCCTTTGGACACATTCCAACAGTTCCATATCCTTCTGACATTGAGGATTCCAGAACTGGACACAATACTCCAGATGAGGTCTCACAATTGCGGAGTAGAGGGGGAGAATCACCTCCTTTGTCCTGCTGGCCACACTTCTTTTGATGTAGCCCAAGATACGGTTGGCCTTCTGGGCTGCGAGCATGCATTGCCAGCTCATATTAAGTTTCTCATCAACCAGCACCCCCAAGTCATTCTCTGCAGGGCTGCTCATTATCATGTCATCATTCTTTGGTGTTTTAAATCTGTCATTTACAGAAGCATATAGGTAACTGAGCTTAATTTTGTGTTTAATGAGTAGGTACTTTTGAGGAAACAATAGCTTGAAATTATCTGTCATTAGTGTTAATAGAGTTTACATATACAAGTGGGTTTCTCATCTTTAACAGAATTTACATATGAAGGTGGGTTTATCATTTAATTTTATCCATTCAAGTAATGCAAATAAAGATACCTTCTCCAATTCAGGTTTAGATTTACAAAATTTTGGTTTGGGTAACAGAAAAATCATGCTTTTAAAGTGTTAACTGAGTTGTACTTCTGGCTTCTTTCTGACTATCACAGTGAGCCTCAGTTTAGAAAGCTGAATTCCCTGCAAGAACAGAACACACTTTTCAAATCCAAAGATTCACTTAAAGTAGGAATTGCTCGGGGATTGAATCCAAATCACTGTCTAATCTTATATTATTGCCAGGTATTGCTTACATGATTCAAACAGAGACAGGAATCTGGTTCTTGTTCCCTAAAGTTTACAATAGATGACTCAGCATGACCTCAGTGAGGCCACTGGTTTGTCATAGATTTGGTTTTACATAACTACAGTTTGGCTTTCTATGGTTGCTTGTAATTCCTATTCCAAGAATTTGAAAGTTCACAAATCTGTGGGGACAAAGATCCTGTGTCAAACTACTGTTACGTAACTTTATGTCAGAGTACTTAAAATATGATGAAATAGCAACTGTCAACCAATTGATAGCTAAATTCTGTTTAGCAATCTGATTCGGAAGATATTTTTTTCTGTCTCTCTCATGTATTGCCAAAATCTTTTCCAAGCTGTGTTGTCTTTTCATATTTTTCAATGTTTCTAAACACTTTTATTTGGAAAATACTGTTTCTGTAAGCTTTCTGCACATCCTGTGAAGTTTTATTACCATTCTTGGTTAGTAGTTACCTGATTTTGTTTTGCAATGAAGAATAAAGTCAGCAAAGTTCAACAGGATACATCAGTTAAATAAAATTATATAATATCAGCTAAATATATTTTTTGTCTCAGCACTTGATTAGTCTCATCAGTTGACAGATACAGTTAGTAGGATACCTTCATATCTAAAGTTGTCTCTATGCAACTGTCAGTCATACATTTCCATCAGGCTTCAGATATTGTGTTCTAACATTCTGATAAGGTTTGACTGAGACTTCTTTACGCTACCCTCCATATCTGACATGCCATTCCTTGCACCACCTTTTCTAACAAGATAACCCCACCAACCTTGCTATACTTACGGCAACAATGAAACAGAATCACAAAATATCTCAAGGTGAAAGGGACCCATAAGGAACTTCGATGTAACTATTTCTATTAATGACAGTTCTAAAAATTTTGGGTTTATATCTACAGTCTCCTTTGACAAGGAAAATTTTTGGGTTTCCGCATCTGCTAGAGACTGCATTACATCGTTTTAATATTCTGTATCTCATCCTATGAGACTCTAAACATTTTTAAGTACCCTATCTGGTAATAAAATCATGCATAATAAAACAGTATCATACTCTACTTTGGTCTTCTCTACCCCTCTGTTTACCTCATTGCTCTCTACAACTACCTGAAAGGAGGTTGTAGAGAGGAGGGTGCTGGCCTCTTCTCCCAAGTGACAGGGGACAGGACAAGAGGGAATGGCCTCAAGCTCCGCCAGGGGAGGTTTAGGCTAGACGTTAGGAAAAAATTCTTTACAGAAAGGGTCATTGGGCACTGGAACAGGCTGCCTGGGAGGTGGTTGATTCACCTTCCCTGGAGGTGTTTAAGGCACGGGTGGATGAGGTGCTGAGGGATAAGGTTTAGTGTTTGATGGGAACGGTTGGACTCGATGATCCGGTGGGTCACTTCCAACCTGGTTATTCTATGATTCTGTGATTCTGTGAAAGTATGAAATATTAAACAATTTCAATAAAAGAAAGACGGAAAATAGGTACTCTTCTTATCATAACTTAACATTAATATTTCACTAAAGTCCAGATGTGACATATTATTAAATACTGACCTTTTTCTAGAGTATTTCGTTTATCACTGTATTTTTTAATTACAATACTAAAAATGATCTTTTTTTGTATGAAACATTTAAATTTTGAAACAAAAATATTATAGGATTCTGTATGTCTCAGACGTTTTATGAACGGTGCAAGACTGAGGCACTGTCAACATCATATTGATGACACTTTGGGATTCTTGACAATTTTCAAATGTTTAAATTTTAATTTATCTATTGGAAATTTAGAGTTGCACCGAATCATATAAATTTCTATTTTTCAAGATTTTTTTAATAATGATGTAAAACTTCAAATGCAAAATTCTTCCCCAGAAAAAAGGAATGTATGGTCATTTTATTCTGTGTTCTGAACGGGAGTGATGCAGGAAGACATTCATTCAACTGTTTTTTTTCCAAATACATGAAAATAAATAAATAATTTCAGCTATCAAGCATTTATTTCTCTCCAGATTGTTGAACACCCCCTTGTTGTTTCCCCTAGTTGGAGTTACTGCAACACTCTTTCCCACAGGCTTTTGGTCACTGTACCCAGCATTTTTAGTGCTGTCTTGGTCTTCCAAGGGCATGGCTTTCTTTTTTTTTCATAAATACATGATCTATGGCCTGTTACTCCCTGTATTTATATAACCTTTCTGATTTATGCTTGTTAATACTGAGGCTGTATTAATGTTCAGTTGAAATGCTTTGTGTCTTGTTAGCTGCATATGCTTTGGCCACCGTGACTGTAGCACTTAATTGTTGTGTTATGCTCTAGGGGCAGGGACTATTCAAAACACGAGACTTTTATTAAGTTGCAGCTACAATTTTATCTCATTTAAAGTACATTATAGTTTATATGTTCTTTCCTCATCCTAAGGCTGATTCTTAATACCTTTAGTCTGACAGTTGATAATGTAGCAATTGCTTGCATTACTTTAATGCATTGTGAAGGAAAGGCAAGTGACCCTCAGAGCCTGTACTATTTTGCTAACTGTACGCAGTGCAAGAGAAATAACTAGTTCACCCGTATACATAACTCACTGCTCGCACATGCACACACACATACACAAAGAGAGGAATCAATGAGACAGGTAAACATATCATAAAGGCACAACACAGGCAAAGATGAGATTACTGACAATATGCTTATCATCTCTGGACAGTTCATGTCCTTACAGTTATACCTCTGGTGATCATGAGCTTTCGCAAAGAATGTAATGACCTATTTGTTTTACTTGGTGGGAACAAAAGAGATTTTTAGGACATCTTGTGAAGTCAGAAACTGAAGATCTGGGTAACCCCAAAAGATATAAAAATAAAATAAAATATTTTGAACTGTCATATTTATTTTTTTTCCTTTAGGACAAAAACCTTTACCTGTTTCTGCCATGGCCATAAACTCTCCATGCACTCTCTCAGACATCTATCACACACATAAACATATCCTTGGCACCTAAAAGCTTACAGGCTGTAAAAAAGTACAGTAGAACACTAAAGGAAAAAAAAAATGGGAAGATAGGAATGTCTGCTGCTAAACAAAGGTAACAAGTGCCATTTCACACATCTTAGGTACCTGAGACATCAGCATGACAGATATGGCCCAGGTAGCAGACAAGTTCCGTACCTAGATACCAACTGGAAGCCAGCTGTTGAAGGCATCAGAACTGGCAACAAAAGTTCATGTTCGGGGAACTGACTCTACCCAATACTTCTTCAAAGGAAATATCACCATCATCATATAACAGTGGAGCAATGGGACAGGCAATGGCACCCTGATCTTTCAAACACAGAATCTAGGTTGCTGTGGGAGTAGACTATTAAACACCTAGAAGAATCAAAAAGAGCTATGACACCATATGTTTGAATTGGAACTTTGTAATTCTGGATACGAGTCAAGGGATGACCCCTTTTATCAGGAAGGCAAGAACAGAATGCTTTAGAAACCTAATTAACATCATGGACAAAAAAAAACAAACTCCACCAGGTTGCACTCCAAACAGGAATTGCATAAATAACTCCTACATGGCCCATGCAATCCCCGAGTTCCTTCCCTGCAGAGTGGTCACTTGCAGAAAGAACAGTTAGAAGAAAGACCCAGGGAAGCTGGGTAACTGTAGCACCAGATCTCTAGCAGCAAGCATTGCTGGACAGAAGATATATTTAGTTAGACATCAGCACAGTGCCACATCTAAATGGGTAGAGGTGCAAGCTGGCTATTAGAAACACAAACGTAGATAGACCTGGACCACATGTGACTGTACTGACATGCTCAGAGATCATTCCCATCTCTGATCTGCCACATAAAACACTCAAGTGAGTGACTGCACGAGTCAAGTGTGCTCGATAGCGAAAATCATGATCTCAAGATCAGGCTATTTAGCATAGTCCATATAATTTTAATAGAAAAACAAGTCAGCAAGCAGGCACACACAGCTTAGCCAGTAGATTACAGAAGACTGCAAACTCAAACAGTGGTAGACTGCTGAGGGTAACATCTTGGGCCAGCACAACTGCAGCCAAAAAGGGACATGTGGACAGGTCCTCATGTATTATCCAGGCTGTTTCAAACTTCCCTTTCTCTCACTTATGTGTTTGTTTTTTCAATAATCAATATTGGATGTAAAATACATAAGACATGGAATTATTTCTTACAACACCATATGACAATTTTAATGTCCAAAGAAGTCAAACAACAAAGCTGGGGTTTATATCTTAAATTAAAGCAGCCATTTTTGAGCTACATACACACGGAACACAACTGCTCAGTCAGAACAAGTTTACTACTGATACAAAAAAAAAGAAAAATCTTTTGTTAAATATTTTACTTTCCTGTCTCTTCAGTTACAGACAGGAAAAATCCCAGCCTCCCATATCACTTCCCTGTATCCTCCTAGGAAAAGCACTAACAAAACAAAGGAAAGAAGTGAAATTCTCTGCCCATTCAACATACTATAATTCATAAGTTTCTTCACAAGATACAATAATCAATGTCTGAGCAAGATATGGAGGCACCTGCATTCTGTCTGTTCTATTTCATTTGTTCAAGCCCCAGCTAGAAAGAAGATAGGATTGAAAATACTGTGTCAGCTCTGCAGCACTGGAGAAACCACTGCCAAGGGAAAATTGTCCACTGGGATTTTTTTTTTTTTTTTTTCAAACAGACTACAGCTTCTTCGCTCCCCAGCAGCAGCACGATCTGTTAATCATGCCACAACATTCCCAATACTTTTGAGGATAAAAATAGAGCAGGAAAAGATGTAATCCCTCTCATCTCCACGTTTCCTCAGAAAAGCCAGCACCAATAGATCATCAGTCCTTCTTAAAACATTATGAAGAAAAATTTATGGGTCCAAACCTAGCATTTTTCTTTTCCTGTCAAGTTAGCATTGCAACTTTGATACAGTATTTATTTTTAATTCATCTAGTGTCCTGAGAATGGCTACATTAGAGAAGTAAAGATTTGGAATATATATTCAACAAAAAATAATTCCTGAGGAAAATAGCTTATACCAGATGTCAGTGAGCTGTTAGCCACATGTTCCCAATCCAGTCTTTTGTTGTTATAAACTACGCACAGTTCCTCTAAGTATCATTTATTCCTTCTAGTATCACCAACTAATCTGATTGAAAGACCAGACAGCAGGTTCCAAATTCTCAGATGGGGGCTGCTAATAATTTTCACACCAGGGAAACATAAAATGCTCTTCTTGTGTTAAGAGTGTTTTATTTTATTTTTAAAAAGGTACCTCAGATCCACATCTTTCCATATACTCATCCAAACCACTTGCAAACACTCTTGCAAATTTTCACAGTCTGTTGCCAAAATGCACAAGACCAACAGCATCAAATTACTTCCCCATCTTTTTCTGATTTTGACTCACACTTTTTTGCCTGGTTTGATGGCTGAGGAAATTTCAAGGTGCTAAAACAATCAGATAAAACAAAATAGATCATTACCTCCTCTTTTTGGCGTATCCTGTTCTTATGTAACTTTCATATTTGAATAATGATAGAGCTGGCTGTCTTCTGGCCATCACTATTATAAAGCCAATGCACTTAAAAGAATGGACTTTAATGGAAAAGGAAAACATTAAATACTTTGAACAAGCATAAGCCTTCAATGAAAGAGTGAGCTCAAGCTGAAACAGCACACCCAAAATGAACTTTCACTGAAGCATATACACTTCTCAACTATATACGGTATCTAAATATCTAAATACTCTCATGGAAGTTTTTCTATTTTCAAGTTTCTTGCCTGAATTTATTTATTAAAATTGAAATGTTAATATTAAAAGTGTACATTTTTTCTTTAAAAAAGCCCTTTTTTTTTCCCCTTGCTATATTGCAGGACTGGAATATTTCATACTTCTAATCTGTTTCCATGGAAGTGATGTCAAAGTATAGTGCAGTCAAATTTTAAGAAGAGAAATTGTAGAAAACCTCCCTTCCCAAACTTCAGCAGCTGAGCACTGAGGACCACCACAAGAAGGCAAAGGGTTATAGGTTATTTTTCCCTTGCTATCTCTGAAAATGTAACAACATGTAAAATGTGTTATCTTTCCTATTAATGCAAAGGGAAATGCAGTTTTGCATGCTGTCTTATACAGATCTGCAAAACAGGAAATGATTGCTTGACAGGGACAATGGCAATCAAAAGCATCAGCCATGTCATTATACAACATGGAAGTTATCTTGTATCTTAGAAAGCTGCATTTGTTTGAATTGAAGGCATATTTATTGACTTGGATGCCTGTCAGGAATTACATCATACCTCGAGGAAACTCAGTAAGATCAAAGAGGATTTTGTATAGTCCATTTAAATTTCTAGCTACCCTACCCTTGCAAGGTTTTTGTTCAGATCCAAAACTTCACTGCTAAGTTTGAGTCTGCTTCCCCAAATTCCTTCAGTTCATTTTTTTTCCGCACACTTTTATATATCCATGTACAGACAGGAAAGGAAGGAAATAATATTTTTGTAGCATTTTCACTTAACCCGGGAACTGACAAGTAATTTTAAAATGATTCTGTTTCTGCAGTATTTGCCATAGCAAGACTCTCCTTTGCTGTTTGCAATCAAGCTTACAAATGCTCTCGGAATGGTTTTTCTTCCAGAAACTCATCCTCTAGGCTCGAGAATGGTTCATCTGTATGTGTAGGAACTCATGCAAAGGTGGCAGAAAGCCCATGCAGATGAACAAGATGCTCCTGATTAAACTCAAACACAAAAAGGAAGCACACAAGAGATGGGTGCAGGGTTAGGTCATCCTGAAGGAATACCATATGACTGCACAAGGGCAGAGTCAGGAAAGCCCAAGCCCATCTGGAGTCAAATCCAGTGAGGGGCATGTAAGGCAATAAGAAGGGCTTCTACAGACCTACCAACAGCAAAAGAATTACAAGATGAAAAAAAGTGGGCCTGAAGCTGAATGGGACAGGGAGTCTGGTGACAACGGACATGGGAAAAGTCCAAGGTACTTTGTCTTAGTCTTCACTCTGTTCAGGAATCCCAGACTCCTAAGATTAGTGAGAACGTCTGGGTTAAGGAAGAGTTACCCTTGTTGGGGAAGGACCAAGTTAGGGAAATTGGACATCCACAAGTTCATGGGTCCTCATTGGGGGCACCCTTGAGTACTGAGGGAGCTGGCCAATGTCACTGTGAGGCTACTCTCCATTACCTTGGAAAGGTTGTGGTGACTGGGAGAGGTTACTGAGAGTCAGAAGGTGGCAAACATTACTCCTCTTTTCAGGAAGGGCAAAAGGGAAAATCAGGAGAACTATAGGCTGGTCAGTTTTATTCTAATTCCTGGGAAGATGGTGGAACAACTAATTCTGGAAGACATTTCCCAATACACATAGAATCAGAAGGTGGCTAGGAGCAACCAGCATGGATTTATGAAGGAAAAATCATGTTTGATCAACCTGATAGCCTTCCACAATGAAATTATGGAAGGAGCAGCAGGTGATATTGGATTAAAAACTGGATGACTGGATTAAAAGCTGGGCTCAAATTATTATGGTCAGGCACACAAGGTTATCTGTAAGCGAGTCACTGGTGGTCAGGGGTGTATTCCCTGTAAATGCTGTAGAGTCTTCATTCTTGACAATATTCAAAATCTGAGTAGACACACTCCTGAGCAGCCTGCTTTAGCCGATTCTACTTTGTGCTGGACTAGACAATGTCCTGGGGTCCTTCCAAACTCAGCATTACTGTGATTCCTAAAAAGGCTGCCAATCGTGTATCACAAATATCTCAGAAAAAAAAAAAAGCTAAGAACTTCAGGATTTGATTCAAGGAGTTTGAAAATACATTTCAGTGACCACATGAGAGAGGTGTCAACAATGGACAAGTTTAGATCCACCAAAGTCTGCAGAATATTAAGCAAAATAGAAAGCACAATTGTGCAGAGTGATTTGAGAAGTAATCTATTATGTTTAGGCCCATTCATACAGTATATACCTTATTACAGTCAAATGCATGGCCATGCGCACAGAGGCAAAAAATGTTAGTCATATCACTTGACTAAATTACTGTATTCAGGAAAACAGTGACTTCATCCATTATGAGTTCAAAATAATAGTCAAACAGCTGAAAACTAACTCCCAGCTCAGCTCTGCCACACAAAAGTCTACTGTGAATGTACATAAACAGAATAACAGTATGTAAGAATACCAAGATATGTTTTATCTCTTCATAACATTGACAAGAACTACAATGAAGCTAGTATAATTCTAGTCTCAGAAAAAATATATATATTGTGTTATATATATATTGCAGAAGTGATTTAGACTGAACTAAGCCTAACCGTAAATGAATTCTGAAGTTCCACCAGTTTACTTTGCCAGAAGAAGATCAAGAAGTGATTTCATTAGAGTTACTGAGTATATTCATTGAAACAAACCACTGGGTGTTTAAAAGGCTCTTTAATCTAGTGGAGAGGAGTAATGAGATACAATAATGAATAATTTTTACAGTTTTGAAATTTCAGTTGCCTACCCTTCTGAAAGAGTATTATAGAGTATGAGTTGTTAAACTCTACGCATGTAAGGATCTAGGGGGTTTGCTACTTTGCTAGCTTGAATTTAATGTTCTAATGGTCCTTTCTAACACAATATCAATTACTTTCTGGAAGCATCAAAACAGTCACATTTAATCAAAGTGCAATTTTTCCTTGTCAAAACTTTGGATCATTCTAAAGTCACCTGTATGGCATCAGTTAAATCTGGGGGGGAAATGTAAGTAATCAGTATCCGCGTGTTCCAGTAACAAGGTTTTATGGCATATTCTTGGACAGAAGCTGAACACTGACCAGATATTTATTATAAGATAAAACATTCTCTATCCTTTTTCTATCCTTCCTAATTGCTCACTGAAGATGTGCTAGTATATGCTTTAGAGTTTTAGTGATCTAAAGAATATTTATAGACTCGTGACTCATTTACAATCAGAACCATGTCCTTTATCCAAAGATATAACATTAATTCTATTAACCAGTACAAAAAAATCTCATGAACATTCTTATTTTAACTTATATGCTTCTTATTCCAATTTAGTTGGTCTAAACACATTTCAGTGAAAGTACCATGTTACTCCTTTTGCTCTCTACCCTATCTCCACTACAATAAACTGTCCACACAAGGATGCACACTGCTTTACGCTGCACTGAGTTCAGCAGCACGTAGGTGGCCACAGTCACATCCTCTCTGGCATGTAAGGGTTCAGGGAACATATTAAGGATAAGCCCTTCATTCTGGAAGAGAATGGGGAGCAGCTGATCACTAAGAGACATAGAGCAGGGCTAGGTGACCAATGGATTTCCTCTTGGAGATTGAACATAAAAATCTGACCAAGCAAAATGAAACTCAAGTTGATGGTAGCAGATAGGAATGCGTTTGTTTTCTCTTTAACAATATGGAAAGCATAGCTACCAGAAAAATGCTTTATTTTTACCACAGGTATTGCAAAAGCAGCAAAGCAATGGAATGGAGAGCTAGTTAGGCACAAAACAGAGGAGATAACTTTTTTTTTCCATAGAAAAATGCTGCGTTTACAACGTACTCAACCACTCTCCACCTGTGGAGATCTGATCTCATTTACCACTCCTTGCAGAATATCTGCAACACAATGCCTTTCATAATTCTGCTGAGATGCTCTGCAATCTTTCCTGTTTAAGCTATTCCAATCTGAAATATTCATTGAGACAACAAGAGAAAATCATTCTGTATCTTGAGATTTTTAATATTCAGAGTCAAGGAGCCCAACAAAAGCTTGTTTCACTTAATGTATAGAATCTGATTGGCTGTAGCTTACATGACTTCCTACACCACTCGAAAGAGATTTCCAAAAATCTCTTACAAAAGCAATTTGAGATATTTTACTCGTATCTTCCCTTCCCAAGAAAAAACTGAATAACCTATTACTTAATGCTCTGTGGTATTATCATGCAGTGGTTAGTCATCATTCCATCTAATTTTAGGAAAATGACACCCCAAAATGGCTGTAGAGGCCATGGGACTTGTTTCTAAACCATCTGGTCCCTTCCTACCCCAGTGACACCCTATCCACAGCAGCTGTTTTCTGGCACTTTCCTGAGCAAAATAGTTGGTTGAGTGACCACTTATTCAGATCCTATTGAATGCTGAGAAGACAATATCTACTTTGTTGCTGTAAATGTTGATATATCAGGAATGCTATCTTTTCCAAAATAATATTTCAAGGTGTTTCCGTTTCTCCTCTACAGAATCATTCAGCTCTGTAACATCATAGCACAACATTGCTTTTATGAATTATGAGTCTCTCCTGAGTGTCAAAATGCTGAGTTTTTCATTTTACTCTGCCTGTATACACCTGCAGTGGTAGCATAACATTCTGGTGGCATTGACATGCATATTTTCAGCTCTCTGAGGGGAGAAAAAAAAAATGGTAACAAGCAGAAAACCAAGCTTTTCTTTCTTCATAGTAGCTGAAATACACCTCTGATTAGACCCCGCATTCCTCTTCAGGAGGGCCTTTACTAGCCTCACAACCCTATGATAGCATAGCTGTACCCACATTTCACTGCAAACAGCCTAATCTCCTGACAGGAGCTATTATTAAAGTACACGAGGGCTAGCCCAAATGGATTTGATTTCATGGTGACCTTTTTAGTGACAGTATGTTCAGGGAGGTCTTTCTCAGAGGAGTGAAATAACAGATGGGGAGCCAAGGCTAACAACTTTTTTCACTTTACTTCATGGGATCTTTTTTTCCCCCTGTGCTTCCCAGATGGACTGTCCTGCTTTATCCCTACTAAACCTATAGTTTTAGTGCATTTCTAAGGCATTATTTATACTCATATTCTTACCACACGAGCCTTAATAGCATCAACATCACTGTTCATCTGAAGTCCATTTAAAGCAAACTCAGCTCTTCTAAGGAACAGTGCTACATGAGAGTGTATACATTTCCTTGGTTCACTTCAGCTGAGCATTCAGGCTCCTTTCAAAGCCTCCTTTGTATCCTGTTGTAATGCATTTCTAAAATCTTGCCCTAAAACTAAGGGTTCTGTATATAGATCTTAGAACTCACTGCAGGATTAACTTTCTATCATTCCTGATGGTGCAGTATTTTGTGTGCCAATTATAACTAATATAGCAGTCTGCAGAAGAAATGTTTTCCAAATAGATTGCTGAAAATATACAGATGTCTGTACACCACCACTTTCTCCCAGGACACTTGCCAGACCTCCATCACCGCATCAAGAATAATTTAAAAAAAAAACAAACCAACATTGGGCATCAGACACTACTTATTGTATTACTCCAACCGCAGTACTGAAAATATTCCCCTTTCTACATACACAGTTATTAAGGATGTGTGAATTCAGAAAACACTTAGGAAGGGACGGTAGGGTCCACCCTACAGAGAATAACAACTGTACTCTCTCTCTGGATTACTTGCATTAGGCCCTCCAGAGCAACAGGCATACAAAACTGCTGTGGTATACAAGTCATGAAAGAACTGAATGAATTTAGCTCTGCTTGTGCATGTTAAAATCTTCCTATTTTCCGAGAATGAGGCCCTCAAACATTTCTTCAAATTCCCTCATTCCTCCAGAAATTACCTTCTCCTGGTGAAAGGGTTTACCATTATTTTATTATTAACAACATATTTTCATTACAAGTCTTTTATGTATTTTCACATTGTTTCACTCACTTTTCTCTACCACATTCCTTAAGAATATCATGCTCAAAAGTTTTTGCCCTGAAATGTATCCATCTTCTTTTGGCCACTTGTATCTTCTGGTTTACTGTTTGCCCTTGCCCATGGCAATGTGCTAGTGCGCAACTCAGCTAAAAGAAAAAAATGCCATTTGATATCAGATTAATTTTATAATACTAGCTATTGCCTTTATTGGGAATTATTTCACTCTAGCAGTGATATTATCATTATCATACTTGGCTATGTATTGAGATCTTGTTAATTTTTGCAAAGTTATATAATTCCACTGGAATTCTTGCCTCTTCTCAAACCATGTGCACTTCCTTTTTTTTTTTTTTTTGTCCATCTCCACTTTTTTTTGAGTAACTTTTAGTTATGTATGTTTCCTGTGTTCTTACTGTATTTTGGAACCTATATCATGACTTTAGGGTCAGAGGTCAGCATCTGTACTCCACATACATATGCCTAAACCAAACTCCTTCAAAGTAAAAAGTCACTTCTGTTAAGTCTTAAACCTGGGCTACACAGTAGGCTCTTTTTTGATACTTTGGTTCCACATATTGTCCACAAACTGTTCATAAAGCTGGAAATTAGTGAAAAAATCCCAGCAAAAATCAGCAAAATAAGGAGAGGGAAAGAAATAGAAAATGGCTTTTCAGCCACATCACACTGATAATAAGTCTGTATTTTTTTTATTTTCTTGTATTTTCTGTTCAAAAATTAAAATCTCAGATACTTCATTCTTACATCAATACCATCTGGTATTTTTTAATTCTACACACTTTTTCTCATTTGATAATATTCTTTTTAATTTGAGAAACGACCATTCCACACTATATTGACAATGATTGTACATGATAGGTTTGCAAAGTGACATAATGAGGTTCTGATTTGCTCTCTGTTCCTTTCACAATAATTCATACTATGCTATCTGATTTTTGACTGCGGCTGAACACTGCTCTCCTATTTCTATAAAGCTATCTATTACCACTCAGAACGAGATTTAGGGTTGTAATAGTCCACTCACAACGCATCTAAGAATATGTAAAATTAGGAGCATTCTTCCCCTCTCTCCTTGAGGGCATCCTTACCTATTAATCTACATTGAATTTAATCAGCTGTTTCATCATAGCATGCCTGGATTGCTTTGCAGCTCTTTATCATCAGCAGACTGTATCACCAGCAAACTTTGTTGCCTCAGTATTCATTCTTTTTATGATCATTTATGAATATGCTAAAAGGCACACTGCAACACAGAACAGTAGACTTCACTGGAAAATTCCTTCCACTGTGACAATGTTTTACCCATGTCCTCTCTTTTCCTGGTTTACAATCCACTATTTAACCCATGTGAGAACCTCCCCTGTTATTCCATGTTCTCTTAGGTCTTAGAAGATTTTTATGAGAAATCTTGACAAATTGTTTATGGAAATAAGTTTATTGAATCCAGAGAACAGATTGATCTGCTTTTTTTAAAAACAATACAAAACAAAAGATGAAGGCTAATCCCAAATATATGTTCTGCACTTGTCCATCTAATTTTTATATTCCTCATAACAGTTTGTTCCTGCTTATCTGACACTAAATTTACTGACGTGTAGCTCCTAGAGAGAGTGGCTTAAAAACTGATATCACATTAGCTATCTTTGATACCAAAACAGATTTAAATGACTGGTCATGTGTCCCGTGTCTCAGTAATTCAGCTGTTTGATCTACAAGTTTCTTCAGAGCTCCTGAGTGAATGCCATGTCTGCTCAGAGATTTATTCTTGTGGTTTTTCTCGCTCAGACCTCATGCATCAATAACATGATTTGAGAAAGATCCTCCAACGTTTTACCCCCGATCAAAAAGGATTACCATCTGGAAAATCTCACCAAGTTCTTCTTGAATGTACATACATATAAAAAAACCAAATGAGTTTAATTTTCCAATTATATTGTCTACTCTTTCATCTATTGGTCAGCTCTTCGACTTATATGACTCCAATAGGCTTACTTTTTGAACACACGAGGAAAAGTGATTTGTTATTCTGTCTATGCCTCTTTCAAGTTATTTCTTCAGTTCTTTTCTGATTTTTTCTTTCATTGTTTTTCATTTTTTTAATTGCCTTTCTATTCTTATTTAGGTACAATCTTGATATTTTTAAGTAACTTCGCATTTTCAGAAATCTTATTTACTCAAAGCATGTTTAGTTATGTTCTTTACCCATAGTATCCTTCTTTTGGCATTCAAAGACTTCCCCTCAGAACACATATAGACAATACACATTTGCTCTGAGTTGTCAGTATATTTGAGTTCGGCTATTTTTAATGACAATTATCCCAACTGGAGGAATTTTACTTTTCCCTGTACACTTAGATTCTTTTGCATAAAACTCCTTGCATTTAGTTTGCTATTTTATCTTAACAATTTTAATTTCATTTGAAGTTTAACCATATAACATGACTCTTATTATAGAATAATATAATTAAACAGTATCAAATAACAAAATCCGGCCGCTTTGCTGTTTTCCTATTGCCTTTCTCTTTTTTACTCCTCCAAGGCCTAGCAGTTACAAAGTGAAACAGTCTTTATACTTCCTTTCACATTTTCCAATTTTTTCATTTCAGTATTAATAAGGCTCTCAGTTACCCCACTCTTCCCACAAAGAAGTATTCTTTGTATATATTTTTTTTTTCTGGTATTAAGTCCTGTTTGGAAATCAGGGTACAGAAATATGACAGAGGTTTGCTTTTTGCAGTCTCAGCTTAGCACTGTGTACCCTGCACGAGATTTGAAGTTACAGCTGGCTCCTTTAAGAGTTTCTTTCAGAGTCCCAGTTATCCACAGTGGCTAGCACTGTCCTCATGAAACAGGTTCACAGCCTTGCATGCTGGAGGGAAAAAAAGGTCTCAAGCCACCTAGATATTCAGCACGAATATACCAGAGACCATCAAGTAGGGAACTAGAACCTACTACCCTTTAACATGTACATTCGTTTGCTAGGCAAAACTGGGTAATTTATTCCCTACTCATTAACACATTCTGGTCCAAAAGAGCTTCATTCAGCTGGTCCTGTTGAATAGATTCTCTATTCAGCTCTTGCACTGCTGTTATCTCCCTCAGCTACACTTGCCAGTTCAGTATTCTCTACAAGTCTTTGTATCTACTGACCAATTAGCAGTCATTAAATTGAAGTATTTTGAAGTGCTCTTGACAGCAATGGGAAGAAGAAAAAAATGCGGCAAAGAGAAACAAATAATTTGCAAACATGGCAAAGTGGCAGAAGCCCACCTATAAGTTCCAGGCATCTGTGAAACAACTAACTTCAGTTATTTTTGAGGCCTTGATTCTGGGGTCCTAAATATATGCATGTCTTCATATACTAAAATATAAAGTTCAACAAAACTAGCTTTAAAAGGTTTAAAAATCCACACAGAAATTTTACTTAATCATCAATTCAGCTGATTTATGGGTCCAGGTACATGCTCTCTGTATAATTATGACTGATTCAGCATTTCAGCAACATGCCATTGTCAAATACCCAGAATAGAATACATCTCATCCTAGAACCTCCTCAATCCATAAATTCTGAAGTTCCTGAAAAAGTCTCCCCATCCAAGTGTGGTACCACCACCTTGGTGGATTTGCAGTGTACATCTAAACACCAGAGAACATAAGAAATAAACCATTAGCACTTGTTAGATCCAATTTACTCAATATGTTCAGAACACATGTAAGTTTTCACATAACAAACATAAAAATGTCGGTTAACTCACTTTACACACCATTCATGCTGGGACATTGAATGTTGAGGTTTGAAGGAATTAGCCCCAGGGATACTCTGTTGTGTATAGATGTGAAAGGACAGATGCCATTCAGGGAAGATAGTATTAAAGATAAGAGCAGTGGGACATGCAGCAAGCTACAAGGCATTATGAAGGAAAGCTTTTTTTAAAAAAAAATCCATTTTTTTAAAAGAGAAGTTTCTGCTGGAATGAAGGTGAAAGTTTATGATAGATCCATAAGCAGATATAAATAAGGATAAAGATCACTGTAACATCATTGTAAGGAGAAAAACTATTAGATATTCTGACAATATCTCTTGTCACAGGAGGCAAACTTCATGGCAAAGATTAGAAATGACTATAGACAGTAATAGAAGATAATGATACAGGTGGAGGCAACCCACTGTTGAATGTTCCAGTCAACAACCTGTGTAACAAGTAGCTGGACCTAACAAAACTTTGCATTATTCACATTTGATTTTGTCATGTAATGAAGACTTGAGTAGCATGTCATCAAAAGCTGAGTTAGCATGACTTAAATCAAAGGGCTTAAATAGTAGTTTTATAACTCAGCTATCAGCTTCTGTAAACTTAGAGAGTTCTTCAGGGAACTCAAATTGAGGAATTCAGAGGCCAGAATATTTTTTAAGTCAGAGATAGGAGGATGGTTAGTAATCTGTATCCCAGACATCTGGAGAGGACTCTAGATCTAATTAAATTAAGAACCATCACAAAGTAGGCTACTAGCTACAAGCAAAGAGTCAAAATATGCTGAGAGAATAATCAGGGTCATCTAACCTCGACAGCAACATGGAAATTGAAAGGTGCTTGCCAAGATTTTTCTTGGCGTAGCACAGCAAAGCAAAGCTAAAAGAACAAAACAAAACAATCGAAGACCAACAGTCTAAACTGGACCAGAAGCTGAATTAGTATTTTGCATCTGTTTTCAGACAGGTTTTGATGACTAACTATCAGAGTTGTCATGGATAGCAGCAGCAATACGGAGTAGGAATTATCACGAATGAGGTAAAAGTAACAGAAATTCAAAGCACTATGGCCTCAGCTGGGAAAGAGTAAAACTTCCTGGAAGCAATACCAGAAGGTATAATAAAGAGGAGACTGTAACCTCCTCCCTGGTTTCCTCAATGCACAGGAAAAAGTTGGAAAGAGCCTCAAAAGGTTGAGCTTTGACTTGTAAGGCAACACAGTTTCTCAAGCCCTTGCCTTTTCATGAAGATATTTCTGACAGCTTTTTTGCCACTCCACAGACTCAAAGAGGAACAGGACCCTGTCCAGGACCCAGCCACATTGGCTGCAGCTTTTCACCACCACACAGAAAAAAAGATGTGAAGATCTGGGAAATCTTGAGAATTCAACAGCTCTCAGAATCACCTTTCACTCAAAATATGTGCTTTGATCTATACATGCTTCAAACCTCACTCATGCTGCCAAAAAATCAATTCACTACAACCCACTTAGCAGTAATCTTCAATCCTCTCTTTAAAGTAGCACATCCCTGCCAACAAACACAATACCTAATACAACCAAAGGTCTAAGACCATCAACAAGAATATGCCCTAACCTAAAGACAGGACAAACTGAGGAAATTTTCAAGAATTTCAGGAGGCTGCATGCCCTAAATACTCCATTCCACCAGCAGTTCAAAGTGGTGGCAAGCCTCAATGCTAGTGGCATCTGACAATACACTCAAGGCACAATAAACGAGGCTTAAGTGGCAGAAGCAAGCACAGAAGCTTCCAGAGGTTGAAAAGAGACAGGAAAAATCTCCTTCTCCCCCTTCATCAGACCATGGCAGACAGATCCAGTCATAGATCCATCCTTAGGAAGTCTCTAAACTCAGGGCATATGGGTTTTAACCTTTCAGGCGGGTCCTGGAACCAGTATGATATCACACAAAGTGGCCAAATTTAAGCTAATCTTGATCTCTTTATCCAAACCAAATGGCAATTACATATCCATGTTGTAATTCTGACACTGGAACTCTCAGCAGTTCAGACAGTGAACAGGCTGTGCCACAGCAGGGTCCTCATCTCAGATGAAGTGGATATGTAAGTAATTCTTCAGGATATCTGAACAGCAATTTATGCAACTTTGAGTGTTTCTAAGAAAAGGTAAGCTATTTCACTTTCTTTTTTCCTGCAGAATTCCAACCAAATCTGGCACTACCTTGCAAGCCTGGAAATCTGTGTTAAGAATTCATGAAGTGGGTATCTTGAAGAATGCTGGTTTATAACAGAGATCTTAATTAGAGGCATAAACTAGCCTGTAAACAAAATTTCAGCTGTTTGCATATACAGCCTATGTAAAGAGCTCAGATTTCATGTTTTATTGCACAAATAACACCTTTATTATGATAAAAAGTATGTTAATACTTCTTCTGAAAACTATTATTACTATTAACACTTTACTTTTGCATCAAGGAACATAGTGAAGCAATTGAAGCTATAGGGCAACAAGTACCTGAATAAATTCTTTGCAACTATCATCAATCACATGTTGCCAAATAACATCACTGTTCCTGATTTGGAAAATGATCCCACTAAACAAATGTATTGCTTCTTTCCATTTTAATCACGTTCAAAGTGTTATGAACAGAAGTTACTGACACTCATGATTGCTTGCAAAATTTCTTTGATTAAACATTTCTTGTGTTCTAGAAAAGTATAAATATATTTATCAGTATCTTGGGTTTTATGGAAGCTATATCATTCTGTTTTACCAGAATTTAACAAACACTTCATTTTCTTAACACATATTAATCAGTTTTACAATATGCAAGCCAAGGCAGTCTCCAAGAACCTGGTATTATATTATTTCTCTTGGCTAGATTCCAAATGAAATCAACAGGGATTTTTGATTAAGAGTACTGGTTATGATATAATAAAAGGAAAGCATGGAATATTCACTGAAGGTAAAATAGGCTCCTATCTTCAGTCTCTGGAACCGAGCTCTTTAATAAACAAATCCTGGTACTCTATAGCTCCTCATTCTTACCCTGTACAACAAGTCCTAGTTAACACAAAAATCTGCTCATTAAATACACCCAATATTTATTAAATGTTTCATTAACTAGTATTTCTTTTACAAAGTAGTCCACAGGAAATCTGAAATTTCAGCAGATGGAATATATATAGCAAGGAAAAAATTGTCACTTATTTGGTTTTTAGGCAACACTGCCATGATGAAAATTATTTAGAATTAATTTTTATTTTAGAACTTGATACTGCCAAGAAGCCAAAACCAGACAAAACAGGCACAGTCAGAAATAAATATTTATTTGAGAATGCCCACTTCGGCAGACTACTTTCAGAGAGACATTCATATTTGTGTCATCAGTTAGAATAACATGAAGACTACATTATCTGATCTCAGTTAGAGAGGTCACTCCAGCCCTTGATACAGATGCTAAGGGTGGCCTGCTGCCAAGTGGGAAGTCCTGCATACCTGCCTTGTCCTCAGCCACTCATCCATACAATCCACCTTTTCAAGTGTTAACATAGCTGTAAGGTAAGTGAGGTCAAGTTCTGATCTCACCTTTCTTCCTCCCAGGTTATTCTTCCCTCAGGTCACTACACAGATTCAGCTTGCAGCACTGCTACATGAAAAACTGTTACCAGCACAAGGGATGGGACAGAAATGTAGGCAAGAAACCAGGGTGGACAAGACAAGACCAAATCTAGCATCAGCAGCATGTACTTTAGGCATCTAAGAGTGACTACAGACATATCTCACTCTAAGATACCCCATGATACTTTTCATAACCACATCATTATTTTCCTGTTTCAGTAATTACTGCATTAATTGGTATTTAATCTTTAGTTCACAGATCAAAAAAAAATCATTACTGGCCACTCACCACGCACAAAGTAGTTTTGCACAGCCAAAGACAAAGAAGCAATTTTAGCGCTTCTCTCAAAGCACCTCAGTACTTCAGTAACAGCAGACTACAGTGGGATGTGCTACAGTCACACATAGCTTATTCCCCACCACCCTGCAAGTGCCAGAATTATTTCTGGGAGACCTTCCTGGCTTGTGTGTGCTACTACAGCCTGGTGACCAACCAAACCCACTCCAAGTACTGAAACCGTCCACTGCAGGCATCAGGACTAAGAGATGCAGACATGGCTTTTTAAGTATGTGTGTATGCACATACACATACATTGTAAAATAACGTCTTTATTACTACAGTACCTCTGTATTTGCCTCACAACTGTATTGGAGGAATTAGGTTCTCCTCATCAGTATCATTTTAGTATGTAAAAGGACCTTTTTTGCATCCATACATGTGCACTTGCACAAAATACATGTATGTCTGCCATATACATACACAACATCTCTTCACAGAGATCTTTAGATCTTGTATACATACACCTGTTTTTCCCTCCAAAATACTAGCCAAACATGCCATAATTTAGCAGAGAATGAAAATTGTATTTAAAAAAATTAAACCTTCAGTACGGCATGATTCTTGAAAAAATGGTTCTGAAAGGTTGCTCTGTAATAACAGAAAAATCAGACTTTTATCTAATTTACTTTACATAGAGCATAACCTGTTATCTAGGAAAAAAACTACAGTTTTAATGACTACTACATTTTATATTATTTTAACTAAATAAATCACCAGTTTTAGATTATAATCAGGATTATTCAACCATTTTCCATAAACTAGTATGGGAGTGAACTTATAGAAATTGATATCTTGCCCAGCTTTTGAGGACACAAGTTAAACCAACAGCCTGAATGTGCCCTAAAATTCATCAACTACCTTTAGATCAGCAAATATCATAAGCAAAACCTGCCATGAGATGCCCTATTTAAAACCATGCACAAGTAAGCTCTGAAAACTAACATGCTACGAGTGGAAACAGGCTGCATAAAGTGGCTTGAGAAAGTTTTAGTTCTGCTTCTCTGGCACAGCTCAAACAAATGCTTGAAAACCTGCATCGCCTTTCACATACAGATTCCCCTCCCCTCCACCACAAAAACAATTTTATTTGGCTTCTTCAGGTAGAAACAGCAAACACCAGTGTAATATCTTGTTGCCGTGGCACACACACCAGTTTAAAATCCTTTCGTGTGGCTGTTAATATATCTCAAGACCTAGGAAAGCAGGCTTCACAGAATTTATTATAATTACAGGTGGGAAACTGGAATAACTTTGTAGGACAGGAAGCTATGTCACCCTCCAATGACAGAACAGCAGAAGAGAAAATTACTTCAAATACCAACACAAATCTCATTTCAGTTGTCAACACAAAGTTCATAAAGTATGAAACCATGAGCAATCACCCCGTCCCAGGTCTGACTGTGGTGGCTGTTGATGACAGCAGGTAATTCTGCAGTTACCCTGGGAGGAAGTACCTCGGGCTCAGCCAATTTGGCAATACCTACTTTATCTTAACTCTCTCTAAACTATATTCCCCATTCAAGGCTGAGATTACCCACTCTTTCTCACAGTACCACAATGATTTACCTGCCTCTTGCAGGTGATCATTTTAGTAAAGGCTGATAACAAAAAACACATTAATGACATCTGCCTTCTAGGTGTTATTTGTCCAAAGGAACCAAGTTTGTCCCCTCCACAGAATGACAATTTCCTTGACTTTCCTCTTAATACTAGAGCACACAGCCAATTATTTCTTGCTACTAGTGCAACTTGTTTCCCATTCTGTGTCATTATCTTCCTAGTTTTGCTGTGCTTCAGAGAGTAACCTCATCTTTTCCTCTCTGCATCCTTCTTTCACCTGAGTTAAATAAAGAACTCCCGATTTTAAAAAGTTTCTATCTTACTATGTTTCTTATCTGTCATGCAAAATGGAAAATTATGCATGCCTTACTATTCATGTATTTAGGGAGTATCTGCCCTCCTTTGGCTCCCTTATCTCTCAGATGAGTTTCCTGGAAAATTATATCTTCCAGATGTTTGACATTACTGAAGTCTGCCTCCTGAAAATCCACCAATTTTTTATTTCCAGTAGTCTTCCTAGACTATCATTTCCTGATCCCTGTTATCTGTCTTATTTTCTGCCTGAACAGCCTCGGTTCACTCCAAAAACCAAAAATCAAACCTAGAATACTTTCATCTTTAGTTGTTGGTGAGGGTTTTCTTCCACAATTTGTATCAAAAGCATCACCAGTGCATTTCAAGGACCAGGTGAATAATCTGCATCCTGGTATGCGCTTTTCCCAAAAACAATCCAGACAGTTAAAGTCCTCTGTTACAACTAAATCCTGTACTCAGGATGATTCTGCAAATCACTAGCAAAAATCCTGAGCTAAGCAATCATCCTGGCTTGGTGGCTTGCCATGAACTATCGTTTTCATAGTGATCTTGGACTATTTCCACCGTCATTGTTGAGAAAATCTAAATAGGTTTAACTCCCCTCTGCATCCTGCATCTCAGAATATGAGAATACATCTCAGATATTTGGACCCCTTCTTCCTCAGTCAAAACTCTCTATTAAATTCTCTGTTATGTCACACCACCTCTCTTCTATTTCAACTAAATCATGGTTTTGTTCATGAACAGCCTGATAACAAGCACGTAACACATTTCAGATCACATATACTCAGAGAAAGGCATTAATGAATCATGATTCATATGAGCTACTGATACCCATAGGTAGGAGGCAGATAGAAGTCTGATGATTTTGAATCATGATATAGCTTTGGAAATCCCTTTTCCATTGCAACAATAAGCATACTAATCTATTACTAATGGTTCCAAGTTCTTAAAACAACTATTTAAACTATGAGCTTAAAATCCAAGCTTGTTGATTTTTATCAAGACATTTCTAATAACATAAGTTAGATCTTTCTTTTCTTCTTTTCTTCTTCTGGTATCTCTTTCCTAAAACTTTTCCATTTCTTTCAGCCTTTACATACATTATAACAAATATTTAACCACGGTTCATGTGATCAAACCTATATTAATTTTCAGATAGCCATCTCAGGTACTCTAGCATTACATATCTTAGCTCAGCTTGTTTGCTTACACCTTAATATAGATTCATGGATAATTTCATTTGAATTTCATAATTTGAGATGAGTTCTGTGCTTCCATAGCCATGCTCATTAGTTACTTGATGTAATTGTATCCCATTTGTGTCTACATAACCTGCAACCATCCAGGCTTTAAGAAAATACCTCTGTAGGCTTGCAGCAAGACACAAAATGCAACATTTGTAACCCTCTCTCCAACTTTGATAAAAACCCGCTATTGGCTTTTCATGACTATGGCCCCATCCCTGGAAACATTCAAGGTCAAGCTGGATGGGGCTCTTCGCAATCTGATCTAGTTGAAGATGCCCCTGCTTACTGCAGGGACATTGGACTAGATGACCTTCATGATCCCTTCCAGTCTAAACCATTCTATGATTCCATTGCAGCTCAGACTTCAGCAGTGCCACATCTCTGTCTGATCACAGTATTATCACTCTGCAGATTTTCCAGGTGGTCAAGAGGGTGACCACTAGGATTATTGGCTCTAAGGAGCCAAATGCTGACAGTGTCTCAGTCACAGAAATTTCTTTTACTCCTAAAAAATGAAAACACTCAGTGGTGCATTTATTTCTTTCTTTGTAAAGCCCAGGCTTTATGTATAAACCATTCATCTTGTTAGACTTCTTGTTTGTTTCATGACTGTCCAAGTCCCTGCAAGCAAGTATCTGTTTTGAAACCCAAAGAGCATAGGCAGCTGGTTTTAACTGTATCAGTTCCAAGTCACATTCAAATGGGTTTCCTTCTCTGTGCACCAAAGCATAATTTTTGTTTTTTGAAACTGTAAAACTGCACACATGTGGGAGTGCTTACAGTACTAGTAAACCCTATAGAGTATACGTTGTCATCACTAGTAGAAATTTCCCCTTCTTTGACCATATGCCCAAAGGACATAGCTACTTTCCAAAGCAGCTCTGGTTTACTTGGGCTTAATTTCAGATTTTTGGCCATGCACTTATCACAGATTACCAGTAATGTTTCGGTTTCAGTAGTTTCTACCATGTAACATAAAGTCACTGTACCATGCAATAAATATTGAGGCATGTATGCCACACTATATTATTTATTATCCTACCACTTTCAGGTCTTGCAGTTTGCAATTCAAAATCTTGAAGCAACAAACTACTAATAGGAGTCGGGAATAGTGAACATCCGTGCTTCTTGATACATTTCTTCGATAACCTCCAAAAACTCTTTCTTCTCTGATGGGGATACTTGGTCAGATGGCTACTTAATGGCTCAGCGTTCTTCAGAAAAGAGCTTATGCTACCCCCCTCTGTTACATTTCTCTCAATTTTTTATTTGGTTAAAAATATCCTACCAACTTCCTGAAACAAGAGTTTCTCTTTCCTTTTGTGCTTTTTTCCTGTTTCTACTTTTACCAGATAAAATAGTTTCATGCTACTCAGCAACCCTCCCCTTTGTTGAGTATTTACTGTTTGTGAGAGTTATTTGGCAAAACCATCAACTGTTTATATTTCAAGGAATTCTGCTAATTTAATTCTATTAAGAAAATTTCAAGACAAGACTCAACAAATCCCTTCACTGAGCTCCCATTCATTACACCAAGCTGCCATTATGATTTCTATCCCTGAAGCGAGGAAAGTTTGTTTACTGAAAAAACAACTGTCAAAACATACTTCTTTCATGCAATTTGCCTCATCTAGCCCACAACTGCATGAGTAACTTCTGTGGATGAGATTTTGGATGTGTTCCTTGCCACTTATTAAGTGATTATGTGTCATATTGGAGTAAAAAATAACTATTATTTCAATCCTTATTTTTTAAATTCCAGCTTTCTTCTTCAGTGGTCAAATCTGCAGGCTCAGTTATCTCAGTTTGAGGTAAATGCATGTTTATCAACCACAGCCTAATCAATTTTAACCAGTTAGAAGTAGTCACACTTTGTCAGGGTGCCACAAGGGTCAGCTACTCCCTAAGGGAAGGCAAGCCCTGAGTCAAGGATGACCCAATGCAGGCATTATCCTTATTGACCTGGACACAGTCCCACAACATCTGAACACAGTACGCCGCACAGAGTACTTACTGATAACAGTGCCCTCTGATAGATGCAAGCAAGGCAGAGGGGTGAACCAGGTCCAGAGCCCATGCAGGCAGTCCAGTCAGCTGCAAAGAGACAAATCTAGAAATAAGGTTACAACACAGGTCCAAAGTCAATCCAGAAAGCAAAGACAAGACAGGAGACAAGCAATAAAGTACATCTAGAGGCATCCACCCAGGAGACCACATTGGTCTACAACATAGGTCTGAGTTGGCTCCAAGAGCTAGTGGCACACCTACAGTGTAACTTGAGGTGTACCTAAAGCCCTACGCCAGAGCTGAAATGGGACTTCTGGGTCCATAGGCAGGAGTATGGGGAGAGCCCCCAGATTAGGCTAGTGAAGGCTGTTAAGGTCTATCAGGGCTCCTGAAGTCCTGGCGTTTTCCTGTTTCTGTTTATTTTCTATATGTTTATTATTTGAATTTCATTTTTATCACATCTACTAACAGGTTTCCTTGCCCCAAAAGTCACCATCACAGTTTACTTCACAGCTAGACCTGTGTTGTTGATCTCCAGCTGCCTAGACCAGAACTTAAATTTTAGGGTCACTCTTGCAGTTTTATTTGCTGTTTCTATTTTATACCCTTCCATTTCTGCAACAGCTGAATGACTTTCATATCTGACATTTGTGACTATCAGCACTACTCAGATTTATAGGCTATGCTTTTTGTGTCCATGAGGCAATTTTTTTCTGTTTTGTTTTCCACAGAATGACTGAGTTTGGGGGATTTCACTTAATTTTTCAGTGCTGTTAAAATATTGGAAATGGCTCTTGTGTATGTTTTTCTTGGGCCTGGTTTGGCAGGGCACCTCACAGACCTTTACAAGACCTGGATACCCCAGTATTTTTTAAAGTTTGTGATCTCCCAAGTCAAGCAGAGCTTGGCTGGGCACGCTGATGGCCAGAAAAACACACAATTCCTCCAGTTCCAGTCTTCATATTCATTTCTTCAGGCCATTTTGGAAAATGGGATACTGAGAGAAATGAACTATGATGTTTTTTCTCAATCTTACCAGATTGACCTTCTTCTGAACTTTTCATGGACTGCAAACCCAGCAATATACATATTCCAGATGTTGGTTGTAACTCAGGCAGAGCACTTGCCCAGTCCCACATCCTGACAACTAGTTTCTTCAAAGGTCTGTAGCTCTTTCATTTGCTTAGTGGTGTGACTTCATTGCTTTCTGCATTCAAAATGAAGCTTCCTTCTGGACTGTACTAGTACATTTGCTATTTACTACACAGTTTCCTCTAGTTTAGTCCCACAGGAATACAGATCACCACGGGATCCTAGGGCACCAAGAAGTTGGCTGGCATTCTGTATCTATAAGCTGGGTCTATTACAAGTCACAGACAATGGGTTTCTAATACTTTGATTTAAATAAAAATAAATGTATAAAGTGAAATGGCATGAATTAATTTTGTTTACCACAAGACCACGTCTTACAGACCTTATGCCAAACTAGCACTCCTTTCTTAATTTATTACGATTGCCAAAGTTTTTCCCCTCTCTTCCTCTGTGTCACTCTTAGTCAATTCAGCCAACTTCATCTATGTTAGTCAACCTCTCAAACACACTTTTGACTTGCCCTTATGCCCCAGGTTTAGGTGCACCATTGTGTAAGAATTTAAGCTATTCCTTATATATCTCCCACATGCATGTTTGAAAACAAAAAAGTCAGTAAAGTTCCATCTGACTCACTAAAATAATTTACGAATGAAGACAGCAATCACCTAACTTATGTCACGTAGTTGTGAATCTGTTCATAAGGCCTAGACTAACAGTTCAATACTAATATCCACAATGGGTGTACTGCACTCAAAAGTGAAAAGCTGAGCTGTGCTTGCATCTCCTCGGTGTCACCATCCTAGGCAAGTCATGTTTTTACAACACTTTTTTCCACAGGTATCTGAAAATCTTCACGACCTCCCACACAAAATTCCAGTGCAAGTCATAGAATCATAGTATCATAGAATCAAAGAATCGTAGAATCATAGAATCATCAGGTTGGAAAAGACTCATCGGATCATTGACTCCAACCATTCCTATCAAATACTAAACCAATTAAAAAAAAAATCATAGACTCATAGAAGAACCAGGTTGGAAGAGACCCACCGGGTCATCGAGTCCAACCGTTCCTATCAAACACTAAACCATGCCCCTTAGCACCTCGTCCACCCGTGCCTTAAACACCTCCAGGGAAGGTGAATCAACCACCTCCCTGGGCAGCCTGTTCCAGTGCCCAATGACCCTTTCTGTGAATTTTTTTTTCCTAATGTTCAGCCTGAACCTCCCCTGGTGGAGCTTGAGGCCATTCCCTCTTGTCCTGTCCCCTGTCACTTGGGAGTTGAGGTCAGCTCCCTCCTCTCTACAACGTCCTTTCAGGTAGTTGTAGAGAGAAATGAGGTCTCCCCTCAGCCTCCTCTTCTCCAGGCTAAACACCCCCACATCTCTCAGCCACTCCTCATAAGGCCTGTTCTCCAGCCCCTTCACCAGCTTCGTTGCTCTTCTCTGGACTCGCTCCAGAGCCTCAACATCCTTCTTGTGCTGAGGGGCCCAGAACTGAACACAGGATTCGAGGAGCGGTCTCACCAGTGCCGAGTACGGAGGGAGAATAACCTCCCTGGACCTGCTGGTCACGCCGTTTCTGACACAAGCCAAGATGCCATTGGCCTTCTTGGCCACCTGGGCACACTGCTGGCTCATATTCAGTCGCTGTCAACCAACACCCCCAGGTCCCTCTCCTCCAGGCAGCTTTCTAGACAGACTTCTCCTAGTCTGTAGCTGCACAGGGTTGTTGTGCCCCAAGTGCAGGACCCGGCATTTGGCCTTGTTAAACCTCATGCCATTGGACTCTGCCCAGTGGTCCAGCCTGTTCAGATCCCTTTGCAGAGCCTCCCTACCCTCCAGCAGATCGACACTTCCACCCAGCTTAGTGTCATCCGCAAACTTGCTCAGGGTGCACTCGATGCCTTCATCCAGGTCATTGATGAAGACATTGAACAGGGCTGGACCCAGCACTGAGCCCTGGGGCTGAGTTATCTCAGTTATCTTCCAAGTTCTTCTAAACCACCATCAGTACTGCCTAGCAGGCACAGAATCATAGCACGCTGGGTTTATTTACTTCACAAAGCCGGTCACATTTTCTTCCATCACTAAAAGCAGGAGTTGCTTCTCCAAAGGGACAACCTGGAAGGCTCAGCCGGGACAAGACGCTGCTAAGTCTGCGACTCTTAGCGTGCCGGGCCGACCCTGGAGCGCTGCCCGTGGGGCGGCGGCTCTCCCTGAGCTCTCAGCAGCTCCCACCTCTCTTTTTCCCAGCCCGGGGAGGGCTGCGGTGTCTCTCCCCGCATCTCCGCGCTCCCTCCCCGCATCCCCCCGGCTCGGCGGCGCCGCCGGCCCCGCTGCAGTCCCCGCGGCCGCCAGCGGAGGGCGCCCGCTCCGCTCCCCAGCCCGGGCGCCGCGGGGCTGCTCTGCCGGGGGTGCCGGGCGCCCGCGGAGCATCCTCAGTGGCACCGCGGGAACCCTTCTCCCATTCACTTTTTTATCTTTTCTCTCCCCCCTTTTCCTTCCCCCCCTCCTCTCCCCGCTTTTTTCTTTTTTTTTTTTTTAATTTAGCGGAGGATGAGTTAAATCAATATAAAATTCAAATACTTTTGTGCCACCTGTTGGATTTTGCCACTAATTACATGTAACTGGAAGTGTGTCTGTGTTCACTCTGGGAAGTATTTTCCGTGATATTACTAGGTGTCTTTATGAAAACACTACTTTGTGTGCTGTTTAGAAATAATTTCTGCTCAGACAGGCAGAAAGATATTTTTTTTCCTCATAAACTCAGGGACTGCAGTGACGGGACGATGGTTTTAAGCTGAAAGATGGGAGATTTAGATTAGATATTAGGAAGAATTTTTTTTCTGTAGGGGTAGTGAGGCTCTGGAACAGGTTGCCCAAAGGAGTTTTGCGCTCCCCATCCCTGGAGGTGTTCAAGGCCAGGTTGGATGGGGCTCTGAGCAACCCAAGCCAGTGGAAGATGTCCCTGTCCATGGCAGGGAGGTTGAAACTTGATGACCTTTAAGGCCCCTTGCAACACAAACCATTCTATGATTCTATGAAAAATATAATCTAAATAATTTTATTCAGTGAAGGTGCAGTGTGATGCGGGGCTGGAGTCAGAGGTCTTGTGGTAACTCATAATTATTTGGAAAGGTTATTAATGGAGAAACTCCTGTCTGAAGGCCCAGGAGGTGGAAATGAACAGTTCTAGGCACCAAAAATAAAAATGCACCTGACAGAATCCATGGACCGGGAAAGGGAGGAATACACCAGGCTTGAGCTGTCCTCACCCCTGTGAATACACAAACAAGTACCAGCGTTACTGCTCATCAGTCATGGGCAGTCATACAACACAAAGCATGCCAAATGTTTTACAGTAGAGACCCTCAAAAAATAATTTTGTTTGACCCTTCTTCAGTAGCTCTCAAGTCTTAATGCCAGGGCATATTTTATTGCACAAGAACAACCTGGTTTTATTTCACATGGCAGTGGCCAGATTCATTTATTAGAGAATAACATTCTTTTAGAATGCCCAGTAATAAATAAACTGCAAATAAAATCACTTTCGTATAAGAATCTGCAAACAAACCAATGTCTTTATCTGGATTTCACTAGGATAGATAATGACCTGTGGGTTATCATGTATCTTGTTATTACTTTTCTGCATATAATCATACCGCAGATACCGTAGTGTTCTTTGAGATCATAGAATCATAGAATAACCAGGTTGGAAGAGACCCACCGGATCAGAGTCCAACCATTCCTATCAAACACTAAACCATGCCCCTTAGCACCTCGTCCACCCGTGCCTTAAACACCTCCAGGGAAGGTGACTCAACCACCTCCCTGGGCAGCCTGTTCCAGTGCCCAATGACCCTTTCTGTGAAGAATTTTTTCCTAATGTCCAGCCTGAACCTCCCCTGGTGGAGCTTGAGGCCATTCCCTCTTGTCCTGTCCCCTGTCACTTGGGAGAAGAGGCCAGCACCCTCCTCTCGAAGTGCATGGGGGAAAGAGTGGCCTATTCTTTCTTCTTCCCAGCTGTAACTACTAACCTGAATGCAGGAGGTCTCCACGATGCCACTTCATATAGTGACAGGTGAAAGGCCCATCACTGCTTCTCATTAAACGGTGGGTGACTGCCATTCCTTCAAGCAATTCAAGCATTCTTGCATGGCAACACCACAAATGACTAAAGCCCCAAATTTATTCAATTTGCCTCCGTTTACATTTTCTTGCATTGTTTTCCCATTTTTAAGCAGAATGTAGGCAGAACCAGTAGTGCATAAAATTGGGGGTTGGTGTTATTTTCAGTTTTGCATACAAATAGAGCCATCTTTTTGGTACCTATGTTTCCACAGTGTATTCTACTTTTATGTTAAAATGCAAAAGTTTAAAAAGACATGAAGTACTGCTTAATGAAAATATACACACTTTCTGAACTGTGGTTTTTAAGCTAGAACTGGAGAAAGACTTAAATACAAAATAAAATTACAAAATTAATAAACCATATCAGGCCAATAGGATGTATGATACAGTATTTCAGTACTGACATCTGTCAATCTGATTCACAGAAAGCTTTAGCGATAAATTTAGCTGCCTTCTGTTAGCGATCACTATCTTTAAACTGACTCCCTTGACCCCAGTTTTATCTACTTCGGATTTTATGATAACCCTGCTCAAAATCTTCCCTGGTTTTATGAGGACAATTTTCCACTGTTCGAACAGTCATAAAGGGCCACAGAATGTACAAGATGACAGAAAAACACAGCAAGTAAAATTAAAGTGTTTACACACCAGTATTTTGCTCTTGGCAAGTGCATAAGTGACTTTGCAAGATGCAAGTCAGTGCACATTACATATTACACATTGTCTTTTTAGACCAGTTTGTAGGCAACATGAGCATGTCCCAGGGCCCCAGCACAATGACTGTTTTCTTGTGCCATTTCTAAAGACTCGTAAATAGCATCTCGGTCTTCAGTTCCTAATGTGGTAAAAAAATATGATGACTTGGACGAAACTGAAACCCAGTTATTTAAAAAATGCACAACTGACTTCTCTGCTTTCATTTCCATTAACTTCCCTCTCATGTGGACTGTATTAATTATTTGTTATAAATTTATTGCTACATGTACAAATAAGCCAAGAAGCAGGGAAAATAGAGCCTTACACCATTTGAGATCTTTTCTGTAGGAAAAAAAAATAAAAAGAAACAGTTCCCATTTAGCTGGTGCTTGTAAAAACCACTGTAAATAACTTGAAATCTCTTTTGCAAAGGAATTTAAAATTTAAGGAGCCATTCTTAGGGTGGAAGAGTCAGTAAAAGTTTGGCTGTTGTAGGAAAAAATCCAGAGAAACATGCCAATTAAGGGGGAAACAGTGATTTTTCTAATCCTTTCTTAGCAAACCTGGGTAGACTTCTTTGATGTAGTTAAGATTAGAAGAAAGATTTGGCTTAGTATTGATAACAATCCCTTCTTCAATGAAGGAAGAACTATAGATCTAAAAAGGACACACCACAGTAATATCAGAGACCTGCAGAAGACCTGATGTACATAGCCAGTGATGTCCCCAGGTCTCAGTGCTGGGTCCAGTCTTATTCAATATCCTTATCAATGACCTGGATGAAGGCATTGAGTGCAACCTTAGCAAGTTTGCAGATGACACTAAACTGGGAGGAAGTGTTGATCTGCTGGAGGGTAGGGAGGCTCCAAAGGGATCTGAACAGACTGGACCACTGGGCTGAGACCAATGGGATGAGGTTTAACAAGGGACAAAAATCCTCATGCAGCACTACAGGCTTGAGGAAGGGTTGTTGGAAAGCTGCCTGGCAGAGAAGTGCTTGGGGTGTTGGTCAACAGCCAACTGAACATGAGCCAGCAGTGTGCCCAGGTGGCCAAGAAAGTTAATGGCATCTTGGCTTGTATCAGAAACGGCATGACCACAGGACCAGGGAGGTTATTCTGCTCCTGTACTCAGCACTGGTGAGGCCGCATCTCGAATATCATGTTCAGTTTTGGGCCCCTCACTATAAGAAAGAGGTGCTGGAGCATGTCCAGTAAAGGGCAACGAAGCTGGTGAAAGGGCTGGAGAACAAGTCTTAAAAGGAGCGACTGAAGGAACTGGGGTTGTTTAGCCTGGAGGAGAGGAGCATGAGGAGGCTTATTGCTAAAAGGAGGTTGTAGAGAGGTGGGTGTTGGTCTCTTCTCTCAAGTGATAGGTGATAGGACAAGAGGGAATGTCCTTAAGCTGCATCAGAGGGAGTTTAGATTAGACATTAGGAAAAAAGTTCTTCACAGAAAGAGTTATCAAGCACTGGAACAGGCTGTCCAGGGAGGTGGTTGAGTTACCATCCCTGGAGATATTTAAAAGGCGAGAAGATTTTAGGGATATGATTTAGGACAGGTACAGTTGGAATTTATGATCTCAAAGTTTTTTTCCAGTCTAATGATTCTATGATATGATGTCTCAGCTGCATGAAGTCATAAGGAACAATGAATACAAATATTCACTGTAGAGACAGTTGGATCCCTGCCTAGGAGGCAGTGAGACCTTCACTGCTCCCCTCCCTCTTTGCAATTTTAACAGCAGAATGAGGTAGCCCTTTCCCATCACAGACATGCCTGGAGACGAGCCCAGAGAAGGAAAACCTGCAAGGAAAGAAGGAGAAAGGAGGAAAGAAGAAGAATGGTTGAAGGTTCTCCCTTTCAATGAGGAGAACCATATGGCTTAATCTAGGAAGCCATCTCAGTTGGAAAATATTGCCCTTAATCTCTTCTTTCTGGCAAAGAGCTTAACACTACCTAGGTTGTGTCCATCATCAAAAGACATCCTTCCAATTCTTCCATGTCTTCTTTTTCATTGCTGTGCTATGATTTCTCAGCCTATAACATAATTTTATTTTTAATGCCTTTATTTTACAGGCCATTCAGAAGGGAGTGAAGTTCCTTTTTTCCATTCCTCTGCATTTCAACACTCCTATATTTTCCTCTTCTCCTTTACTCTATATTCCTTCAGATTACTCCAGGAATAAGACTTTTGTTAACTGATTCATGCAACACTTTGCTTAATCTATGCTCCATTTTTCCTGAAAAAAAAAGGTTCTGCATTGACTCCAAAGAGACTACAAAATATTTTCTGTAGATGTGGAAATGTTCCTGTGTGGACAGAGTTTCGAGAAATGAGCACAGACCATGTAGAAATGTACAAGATACATAGTTACCTGGTTCAGGAGGTATACAATTCATGTGGTGGTCTCCATGCTTCAATAACTCTGTGAGGAAACCCGACTTCAAGAAGTGCCTCCATCTTCCTAGACAAAAGAAAACATAAACTTCCCAGAAACTTTTGTCAAAGAGTCAATTCTTACGCACTGACATGTAATGCTAAATAAATCATTTTCTGAATTACAAATTGTGAATCCATCACCCTGGACAAATGTTACTCATATGAGCAGGGGAGAAAAGGATGGCCTAAAAATAATTGCCTATAAGTATTCGAAGGAGAATTTGATTTGTCACTCTCATTTTGGAGCGCCAGTGCTAAAGTTGTTGCCAGCTTTTAAAAATCTCTCCTTTGACTTTCAAGTAATGAGTGTGGTTAAAAGCCAATTAGAGAACAGTGGTATGATTTGGTGACGCAAGGCAAGTGGCACAGTTTAAAGAGTCATTAAAAATCTATGCTCTTTACAGACTTAGATAAAGCATTTCTTTCATTTAGTCATGCTTTGTATCCTGTTCAGTGCAGTTAGCAGACTCATATTAACAAGAATTAATGTGTAAAAGCGATGCCCTCACTTTGCATTTTCTAGTACAATCTCTTCCAGGTATGCTTTTTTCAACTGTTTAAAAAGTGCAATGGCATTCAAGCAAAAGGAACTGTTCTCTATGACCAAACGATGGGACCCCATCCTCCTTGACTGACCAAACCAGCTGTAAGCCAAAGGTCATACTGTTCCCTCCAGTTCACACAATTTATCTAAAAATGTCAGCAGGAAACAGTCAATTTATCCAACAAATTATGAAACAATATTTTGTGACGTAAAGAAACTTTGGACTCTGCCAATATGCCAATCAATATGTATGTATCATGAATCATCAAACAAATATGCAAAGGCATGGTGGAAAATAAATCTGGGTTCAGCCCACATGCCAATCAATCAGAGATTGCCTGAAGAATCACGAAACACATTCAGAGAGAAGTAAAAAATTTCTGGGCTGTGCCAGGGTGCTGGGCCAATCAATCACAATGCAGCTGATGAATCATGAAACACGCTCTGCAGCGTGTCAGTGCACATACACAGTTGGCACAGCTCTGATCATCCTGAGTTTGTCTTGCAGTTAAATTGACTGAAGGTGAGTTATAGGACTGCTGTTTCTCCCTCCTACTGACCTCCACAACCAGCCACTCTCAAATCCTCCTGCCCTGCCCTTCATTAAAAGTGGAGATTCAAGACAAAAGTTCAACACAAGAGCAAACACGATTTTGGTGTCGGATAGGTTGTTAACACGCTGCTGAAAGCTGTTGAACATGTATTTTGACAACACAACAGACACCTACAAGAGTGGTATTCTCTTCAAAGTTTTCCATGTTGTTTACATCCAAACATAATAAAATACATTATAAATTTGTAAAATAAAAATATGTTTTAAAAAAGATAAAAAGTAAATCTGGAATTTAGATCATTGCTCCATTAGCAATGTTTTTACTTAAGAACTCATAGCTCTACTGTGATTTATTATACTAGGGGAAGGAGGGGACACTATGGCACTATTATTATTTTTGTTCTCCTGTCTCAGCCAAAATTGTTCAGCACAAAAATATTTCTCCTATGGAACAACTCATCTTTTTACAACTTATATAAAAATAATCTGGGTGAAGTTAATATTGTCTGCCAGTCTGTTCTCCTTTATCTTGTGATCAGCCCCAAGTGCAAATATTCTAATACTCTGCTGCAAAGCATTTTTCCTGATTACATGAATACTGATTTTGCGTGACATTTTCTGGCTAAGATAAGATTTTTAGTTTAAAAATATATGTTTGAAAACACAACTTTTTTATTGAAACCTAGCTCTTATAAAGCTTGAATACATTTTGTGTTCCTCTGCCTAATATTGTTTTAGGGTGGATTTTTCTAGAGCAAGGCAGAACTTATCATACCAACAGGAATTGTGTTTGCATAAAATGACAGTGGCAATCACTTTTTAATAATAATTAGGAGTAAAGAAAGAGCCCATCTTCACACTGCATAGTTCCAGCTATAGTCAGCAAGGCTGTGTTATATATTGGTGAAAGTTTCTTGCAGGTACTGCAGTATTAGGAACTCAATTTTTATATAAATTCTCAGTTTACTCAAAGAGCAATCTAGGTCCTGATTCCTCATGGATATGCTATCCAGTTTCTTATGGACTCCCTAACGTCATCATCATTTCATTAAGCAGATTTGTCAGTCTTTCCTAATGACTCTTCAGCATTCATGTGGCATTGCAGAGAGAATACGATTGTACAGGTTTCTTAATACAACACTCAGAAACATCCTAAGTTGCGGGAAAGTTAATTAAAATATGTTGTTGTGCCTTATATAACGTTATGATCAATTTGATAGAAAGAAATTTGGTTCATTAAGCCTGCAGACAGGAAATCCATTACTAATTTCTTAGGAGTAGGTAAAGAAAAAAAGTATGTTTGGAAATTAAAAAAAACTTAATTATCAACTACAGAAAAAACATGATTTGACATTTTCTGTAAGTTCTGTTACTTTCTAGCATACATTAAGAACTTATTTTCTTTCTCTGATGTATATTAACATCCCTATTATTATTCAGAAACTAAAATTTGTGGTGGCAACAGGACAACAAGCAGTTTAAGATGCAAAATGTACTGTTTACAAAAGAGTGCATCTTAACTGTAAGCTGGTAACTACAGTCAGTTTGATTTGACGTGATAATGATGTTAAGCAAGTTGCAAGATTAAGTCAATGCATAATATACTACTATTGGAGGAGGTGCCATAAAAAGATTATGAGTTCTTAAAAAATGTATATATATATATGATATACATATATACTGAAGTACATATATGTCAGAGAGATATTTTTTTAAGAAATCAAAGGATGACTGATAACTTTCATCACTCTTCTTAATAATTAACTCATCACCATTTTTTTTTCAAAAAAAATTGCACATTAAAATATGCTGAGAGGAATAAATAACGATGCAGAAGTTACGTAAAAAACATTACTTTTGAAGCTTCACTTTGAATAAAACTTCGCTTTTCACTCTTTGATAAGGTGCATTAAAAAAATATACTACTCCTATCCTGCGCCAAAAATATCAGCTAGATAATCAGATAATGTAAATAACTGGGGCTATGCCGACTGGCATTGTCAAAGAATACAACCCTCTATGTTCATTATTTAAAAGAGCAAGTACTTTTCCTACTGTGGTCAGTAAATGTCCATCTCTTTATTTCAAGGTGAGTTGTGTCACATTGTCAGCCCTGTTTACTTATGCTTCACTGAATTAGGCTGAAGAGGTTGCAGAAATAAATGACTGTATAATATTTATGAAATAAAGACCTAGTCCGATTCTCTCCGGGATGAAAATATGCATTATCCTTTAAAGATGTCTGCCAACTCAGATATGTATGGATTTGCCAGTCACTGCTTGCTAGAGCCACCACTAAGGAATATATAATAAAACTTGGAAAAGCACATCACTTCCAAAACCAAAATTTGCAAGGCTTATTGTATACAGATGCTGGTTTATTCCCACAAATGTGTGCCAGATATGCACAGCTGCCTTTCTGTCACTTTTGATCCACCTCAGTATGCCTTCCCTGCTAGTTCTGTCTGTACATTGTCGAACATGTTGGAAGGGAAAAAGTTCATTTTTCGTTTTTAAACTTTCACTTCTCTAGTATCTCTCTACCTCATATTTCTGTGGAGCTTTTATGTCTCCATTATCTGGAAGCTACATACCGATAACGTGGTGTTCAAACACTGACCGGATATAAAATCTCGTATCTGAGTTCCCAATGAAATTAAATAAAAGACTAAAACAATAATAAGGCGGAGGTGCTAGTCCCTCCTCTAAAAAAGCCAAACACTGATACTTTTCATTTAACTGCCTGAAGCTTATGATTTAAAGGTTTGTTTTCTCAGCTGATAGCCCCAAGCTGTGCCCAGTTTCTCTACAGACAAAAGAATAAGAGAGATGGTGACAAGCACACACCCCTTTTATGAATCAGAGAAACAGTGCTCTTCTTGTTCCCTAGGCACCAGCCAGTTGAAACCTGAGCCTCAGTTTTACAGCTTAGCACTTACCAGCTGGCTTTCACGTGAAAGGCTTTTAAAATATATACCTCTACACACATGCACACAGAGACTAAGATATTTTTTGTTCTGTTGACACTTAAAGAAATATAGAAAAAAAAGGGCTCTAAATTGTATTTCTTGTTGCAAATGAGGCTCTTCACATCTTCTGTGCACCTTGGACAGGGGGAACAGATTGTGCCTCTCCTCTTTTCATCAATCTTTTATGTATTTGAAGGCTAATGTCATATCCCTCTTCAGTCATTTCTTCTTTAGGTTAAATTACTCCAGGTTGTTCAACTGTTCCTCATAGCAAATATTTCTGAGTAGCCTAAGCTGAATAGTTTGCTCTTGCTAATACTTGAAGCATGTTGATAGAACAGAAGGTTTGCTTACATATCTTGGCATGGCATTTCCATGTTTTATCATCTCAGTGAGATGTTTGCCTTTCTTTGCTACAGACTGACATTGCTTCCTAAGTGGTACATCCTATTTCACGTCCCCTAGCCAGCCCAGCTCTAGGCTTTGTAGAATGGAAGAATTCTTTAAGCACCCCTACATTCAGCCTGGAATAAAACAGTAGTTTTCTATGCTTTCTGCCTTTATTTGGGCAAAAGAGCACAACAGAGTTCCTCTAACGTTGTAGGTATTAATATCTGAACTAGTCATACAGTATCCCTTTGTAGTTAATGGCAAAAAAAAAAAAAGGCAATTCTCTGGTGCAATCTGTCTCACTCTGCTATAGACTTCTCAAGCAGGTCAAATGAATCACCCACTATCTGATTCAAAAGTCAGGAACGTGAACAAGGAAAACTGGGAAACAGGGGAAAACAGGTTTATCAGGGCAGCTGAAAAAATACTGAGAAGAAGAAGAATATGTTAAGGAAAAGACAAGAGGAGTGAAAGAGCATATAAATTATGAGGGCTTTATTCATCTTTTAGTCATAATTGCTAAGATGAAGCAAAGAAAGGTTCTATTTAAGTACTGAATGAGGAATATCTGAAGCGAAAATAAGCTACAAAAAATGTAATAACAGGTTCTGTACATACTGAGAACTTTTCAACTAAGCAACTCATCTACGTACATGGTGTACTTATCAACTATTGTTGATGTAGTACTTTCTGTTAAAGAATATAGCATGTCTACTGGAAGAAAAAATTCTTTTGTCATGGAATGTGCAGAAAAAAAGAAATAAAGAATGAATGCATATACGTAGCAAAATTTGGGGCTTTCTTGGCTGGATACAGAAGTGTGAGAAAGAGGCAGAAGCAAAGGGTGGAGGAGAAAGTGGAATGATTCAATTGGAAAGGCATCAGAATAAAGGGAAAAGAAACGTAAAGAGGAAGAGAGGTGTAGAGGAGGAAAGGCAAACACAAAGTCATGGGCTGAATTGTAAGTTAAAGAAAAGCTAGTCAAATAAGATTTGATTAGTTTTATCTACCTTCAGGAAAAAAATACTGAAGAAGTACTACATGTAATTACACTGAAAATACACTTCTGCAAGTCACTTTTATTCTTCATGTGAAAAAACCCAAGAAGTATATGTATTACAGGAACACTTTTGTACTTGTTCATCTTGAAATATCACAGAAAAACATTTTACATTATGATTTTTCTTTTCCAGGATGTGTTAAGCAAATGTTTTAAGTGTTCCTTACTCATACTAGTCCTTAAATAGACTAAAACTGTAGAAAAATATATGAAACCATTGCAAAAATTGTTTTGAGTTCTATGATTTCATTACTTTAAACACCTTACCTGGAGGTTTTTCTGTATTCATCTCATGCACAGAAGAAATTGGCCCAAGAAAAGAAACATTCCTGGATAATGGGAAGCAACACGTGTGTATTTCTAAAAACGCAGAAACACTTTGAACGTTTTCCAAAATATCCAAGTATATGCACACATTCTTCCAGCTAAAAAGAGAGATAATACTCACTGTCTTGTTACATATTGCTTTATTTTATCTTATGTATTTATAGAACTCTTGCTTATATCCTGCAGTGGATCCATTAAGTATAGTTTTGTCTGGTTTATCCTTACCCCTGCCCCAGGGGAGGGGTAAGAAATTTTTTCAGGTAGTCCTGTCAGATGGGAAATTGGGCATCCCTCATTACAACAAATCATAATCCTACCATCTTCTATCCTGTCTTCTGGTTCAGTTCTTTTCACGAAGGTAGAAAGGAACAAGGATAAGAACAGCACTTTCCACCTTGTTGCCCCTTCTTCATATTACTCATATTTGAAGAAGTAGGAAGGAATCATTTAAAGAACAAGGAGACTGCAATTACAAAAAAAAAGATCTAGAAAAGAAATGCTACTGTGTTTTCTCCTTTGCTTCTTCAGTCATTTTAAATTCACAGTCTGAAGGTAAGTGAATGACTGTTGGAAGCAGAATTAATGCCAAATATTACCTTCTGACAATAACTTCTAAGTCCTTTCTTGTATCAAATTATTTAAATTATCCTCGTATTAACTGGGAAGCGGCACAGTTTAAGGAAAGAAATTTTGTGACATCTGATGTAATTGCTTCTCAGAAGCAAGTTCAGAAACATCCAAAGGAAGGGGAAGTTTTTCAAAACAAATAAAGCATGAAACTTAACAATAAGCAAAATCAGCAATTCTACTAAGAAATGACAGTAAGGGGGCAGATGATGACAGCTATACTCACATGGCTCCAAAACTTAATCTAATGGTCAAACTTAGTGTCCCACCAAGGGATATTTAGGATGCAAGTATTCTTTAGAAACACTTTAAAGAATCAAGAAGGTAGTTAAAACATTGTAATGAGGCTAATTCATGGCACAGAGAGCTTTAGAAATGACATGGAGTCCACTTTTCTCTTCATGGCACTTGCTATTTCAGCCACAGATGTCTTAGAAATGAGAAAGGCAAAGACAAAGGTGCTGAAATGGCTCACTTTCACCTCCTTACTTTGGCCGCATTTTTATAACTTCAAGAACTGGCAGTGCAGAAAATGCTAATGGAAAGGAACATAATACGTATCATGTACATTGACAGTCATGACTGGAAATTCAGAAGGTACTGAAGAAAAGTTAGAGGGCATTTGAATGGTGAATGAGCATCATTTCACAAACAAATTATGTAAGTAATGTCAATGAGGTCGCCCATCAGTTTTTGTAGATTGTAAGACAAGGCAGGGATCTTAAATTTTTATTTGAAAGGCACATGTAATTGTACAGAAAGTGCCAGGATAAAGAAGAAAATATCACCATTGTAAAACCAGACCTTCCTTGGAAACTGCAGTAGATGTGCATGGTGTATAGAGAACCCCTTTCTTGTCTTTAACAGCAGACATACCAGAACATCACCCGGGTATACAGAAACAGACCTCAACCTACAAACTCATCCATCTTTCTAGTTGACTTCTGCATGGTGAGTTGCTCTAAGTTTTCATTTTCAGAAACACCCGAACATCCATTTCTTCTCTAAATAGAAGAGGAGAGAACAAATGGGCCATGTGTCACTGGAGAGGTCAACATAGTTGTGTTCTCATGTCCTGAAATAAATCATCTTATAGAGCTGAGGCTCATCACAGAGAACTTTCTGTCAGCTTTCCTTGTCAAAAGAGGGGCTAACAGATATTGCCAGCTTTCAGATGGTCTCATTAATGGAAAAAGCAGTTTCTGATGATATCCAGTCACAATCTAATTTACTATTTTGTCTATATATTGCACATTATTTATGTTATTTTCGTTTAATTTACTCAGATGAACACAGAAATATAGTTAAAGGCAACATGGTTTTATACATTTACTCTAACTGTGGATGAAGCTTCATGTATTCATTCAGAAAATAATCATATATGTGAGGCTACAGGAGCAAATGTATAATTGATGTACAACTTCTGTTTAGGAGATGAGTCCTTTAAAAAACCTGGAAAAGATTTTGGAAACTTTTTCTTGGAAAAAATCTCAGAAAAGTGACCTAACACTGGTAGGCAACTCTCAAACTTCCTAGAGTTCCAGACATAGCCTAGAACAAAAATATCTAAGGGTTCTTACATAAAAAAAAAAAAAACACAAAACAAACAAACAAATAAAAACCCAAGACTATCCCTGTAGCTTGGGAACCAAAAATGGGGAAGGAGAGAGAAAGAGATAGTTATAGAACATGTTCTAGCCTGTGATAGTGAGAAAAGGCTCAACTCGATCACTTCACACAATACAAGTCAATGGATGCTCAAATATAGACATATTCTTACCCTCAGATGGAAAATGTCAGTATGCAAGAGTGAACAGTGAGTTAAAATCATGTTTCTTGTGAAACTGAAGAAATCTGCAACAGAGGCTTTTCAGTTATTCTGTGAGAGGATTTCTACTTCAAGATCAAGTCAATGCTTGAAGGAACTCATGTTTTGTTAGTAGTTGTGAAAACAAAAATCATGGGGATCCTCAACAGCCTTTAAGAAAACAATCTGCAGAATTGCTTTGAACATTGGAAGTATTGTGTGCAGCTCTGTGTCAACATAGAAAGGAACTATTTTGAAGGTGATCGTAGTTGATTTTCTTAATTTGTTAAGTAAATAGAATTACAGACACAGTCTCAGGGTTTTATTGTGTTGGATATTGTATCACAAATGTTAGTGTGGAAATGGACATCGAAGTGGCATTGCTAAGATCAAAACAAAGCAGGCAGGTATGTTGGAAAGAATGAAAAACAAGGAGAACTTCCATATGTGCTCTTTAGCTTCAGTGCATAGCTGAAATACTTACTTGAAAATGTCCTCAAAAGTAAATTGTAAAAAGTTTCAGTTGCAAGTCTTACACTGCCTTAAGAGTTGAAACTAAAAACTGGGTCAATTCACTCTTACAACAGTTTTTGGAAGAGCTTAGCTCAGGATGATCTAGTTAAATCGAGTTTCACTGGTGAGCATGTAATGGAGATATATTGTGAATAAAGACTCAATCCTGTGTTTTGGTTGATTAGTGATTTTGACTTCTTGTTCCTTTATGGTTCTGCCAAGACAGTTGCAAAAATTATGTGAGCTCGTTATGTCCTTGTTGAAGCAAAGAATTGACAACCAGTATATGAATTCACCTTCACAGCAAAGTGTAACATCTATTTCTTCACCTTATCATATCAAATGCTGGGCAAGATAAACATTTCCCAGTGTATTCATGCAGTTATAGAACCATAGAATCAGAGAATAATTTAGTTGGAAAAGATCTTTAAGATCATGAATCCAACCCTTAAGCTAGCACTGCCAACTCCACTACTAAACCATGTCCCTAAGCACCTCATCTACACATCTTTTAAATGCTTCCAGGGATGGCAACCCAACCACTTCCCTAGACAGCCTATTCCAACAACATCACTTCTATGAAGAATTTTTTTATATTAGTCTCTCTAAACCAAACATCAATTCAAACCATGTGAACTTTTAGCACCCACAATGTTCTGTATGAGAATTTCACCCATTAATTCTGTGCTACAAGAAGAACAACCTCTTGTCACCTGCTTTGCACTTACCATTTGGTAGTTTTCACTCCTAGGTCTTGAAGAGAATACAGAGGACAGACAATTCCCTTTCTGTGCTCTTAATGGCACTCATGATTTAGTACAAATATGTTGCATACCCCCTCAGCCATCTCTAGTCCGCTCAGCGGTTTCTACATGGCTTAGAAACCATCCCAGAGTTTTGATTGTCCTTGTTGCCCCTGTCTGAGCCTTTTGCAGTCCTATTAATTTATTCTTGAGAGGAAGAGACCAGAAGCACACAGGGTGTTCAGGCTTATGCCTCAGGGATTCGTCACCATCAGGTGGTGGCAGAATAATGTTAGTCTTCTGGTTTTTACTACTGTTGCTCAGGACCCCTAACATTCAATTTTCTTTTCTTTTTTTTTTTTACTTGTCTGCTACTGAAAGAATGTGTTACATCCAAGCTCTTGTTTCTAAGTAGTAATGGTCAGCTCACAATACATGCAACATTAGGATTTTTGTCCCATGTACATTATTTTATGTTCATCAATGGTAACCAGCATTTCCATTTGTCTTGTCCATTCAGTATTGTGTGATAATTCTGCACCTCTTTTACAGCTGACTTTCAGTTTCACTGTCATAAATTATCACCAGCAAACTGTCACCAAAGTATGGCCTTTTATAGAGCATTTATGAATAAGCTGAAGAGCATAAACTACACCTCAGTTGCAACTGTGTTCATTCATAAGCCATAAAGTGATCCACAGAAAGCATGAAAATATGGAAAATCTTTCTTTGTTTATCCTTATTTGTGATATGTATGTATTGGTTTTAGCTTTAAGGAGGCAGGTTGTCAGGAGGTGTGTAAGCTGGCATTAAGATGAGAAGCCAAATCCTATTCTATTGTGACTTCTATAGGCATCTCACTTAGGTCTGGGACATTAAAAAATAAAGAAGATACATATAGTGAAACGAGAACAAAGTTCTGAAATCAACATGAGTGGCAGAAAGCATGAGGTCACAATGTAAAGGACTGGGAGACTGAAATAGAAGCAAACCTGTACAATAGCCTGGAACTACAGGGATGAACAGAAAGAGCTGCAATACCAGAAAGTGGTAAAGGGCAAGTGAGGAACAAAAAGGAGGCTGAAAGGAAATAAAGAAGTAGAGGGATTCTCCAGAAAGATACTTGCTACCAAGGGACCGAAGGGAAAATCACTCTCCAGTAGAAGAAAACACTGCTATAGAAAGGAGGAATACATTTAAAGGACAACTGTCCTCAGCCTTCACACTTAAAACTGTAGTGTCATTTTTTTTTTCAAATAAGACGGCTTGAGAGAAAAGTAGGATACAAAACCACGAGTTCTTCCGTTTGCCATTATAGCCTAAGACAGAAATCTCACATCTGATGGCACCAGCTTTGGTAGAAACTGCAAAACAAATGTATGTGTAGCTTAGCAGTGCTTTAAGAGTTGAGAAAATAATCTGCAAGTAAACAGTCTGTAAAAGAAAATGGTTACAATCTTTCTTAAATGGCCTCCAAAGGGAATTGCCCATGTTGCATGCTGTATAGTCAGTGCTTAGACTACAACTTTCTCAGCAAGACCCAATGGATACAAGATCTAATTGATACTGTCAAAAAAATCTTTTGCCACATTTCTAAACTCAGTAGTTGTTCACAAAGCACTGAAATCTGTGCATCTGGCAAAACCTCCCTCTGACCCATAAAATTGCTAGTTCAAACATCATGCTTGTGAGAAACAGTTGAGGGCTGATTTTAAAAGTCTTGTTCCTGTTACAGGGCTCTCTCCAAACTGCAAATGAGAAAGCTATTCAAGAGAAGGTAAACTTCAAGTCAGAGTATGCTTCACATTCTGGTTTATGTTTCTGTTTAGCTGAATTAATATTTCTTGGCTAGTATTTTTATCTATATGTTTAATTAGTAACGCGCACCAGAGTGATAACTCTGGAGCCTTTGCATCGTTCGCTGTATAGATAGAGTACTGCCAGCAAAAAAACAAGATTTCCAATTATGAGCTGCCAAATTCCTTTAGCTTTCCTACAGAAGATCCACTCAGAATGACAAATTAATTCATTTTCCTTGCCAATCTAGTCATTGTCCTCTCCACCGAGACTGTCAATAACTGCCAATTGCAATGCTGAAATTGTGATGTTTTTAGAGACACTTGGCTTGTTTGCTGGTGGCAAGGGACAAGAAGTAGGTTTGACAAAATTACCTGGAATTTGTGCTCTATAGAACTGGTAAAATCTCACATGAGGAAGACTTATGTGCATATAATGGTGAACAATGACCCCCAAACCTATGTCTTAACAATAGAAAAAACTAATCAAGACATAAAAAGATGTCTTTTAGAGGACAGAACTATCAGAAGAAAATTATAAAATCACTGATGAAAATTACGCTGTGTTAAATTTTGGAAAAAATATTAGAAAAAAAGTACTTTAGCTGCATGAACTTAAGTAAAAATTAGCAAAAAATAGAGAATATAGTAAGAAGAAAGGGAACAGGAATGCAGTGACAATGAGGTGGAGATTAAAGACAGCTGAGATATAGTCCCCAAACTAAATCAATAGCCTAACAAAAATTATGAAGACTAACAATGTAGAGCGATAGTGAATGGGAATGAGGTTTGTGGAAATAGAAATCACTTCATCTTAAGTGAAAGATAAACTGTAAGATTTAAATGGGGGCAAGAGCAGGGGAGAAGAAAAATTAACCTGATAATCTCTATCCCAGTATTATGAGAAAACTGACACTCACAACTAGCATTTACAGCACCACAGTGTATTTGGTGTAATACCATCTGATTGAATTACAACGTATGTAATGTCTGTGTTTGAGGATGAAAGGAGAAGAAACATGCTGAGACAGGTCTGTGTCCATCAAGATGATTGCCTTAATACATTAGACATTAGAACAGCGTTTAAAGAAATTAGTGGTTAATAAAATGCAGATAAACAGAAAAGGAGATAGAAGGGATTTAGCATATGTAAATTGTATTCCACAGCCACATAGTCTTCTTTAATGAGAGACATGATTCTTTAAAAAAGATATTGGGGATGATATATACCATGATTACTCAGATGTTATACAGTTGTTGATACAGCTCAAGATTGGAATTAATAGCTAAATGGAAAAAGAGAATGATGACTAGAAAAGCTATAAACCGAGTAAAATAGTAGGTAAAAGGCAGGAAGCAGGGAGTAGTATTGAAAGAGGATGCATCTGGCTGAAGTGATGATTAGAATGGGAGTTTCCTATGGATTGGTTCTAGGACACTTTTCTTTTTTTTCAGTATTTGCATTAATTATCTTGACACAAGAAGCAGGATTGAGTTAATTATATGTACTGATGGAAAATGTGGGGAAGAACTGTGAATAAAGAGCAGAATTGGGAGTCTCTGTAGGAAGTATTATTTTAATCAAATAAGATGAAATTCAATAGTGGTAAGTCACAATGAGTCACTTAATGAAAAAGGTAAAGCATTTCTGATGGGACCTGGTAATTTAAAAATGAGGGAGAGGGAGAAATGCTTGGGTGTGTAAGGCAATCACAGTATCCGCATCAGGAACGTGGAATAGTTGTACAGAAGAGAAATGCAACCACAGGATGCTTTGGTACTAATGCTAGTGATAAAGACAGTGGGAAGGGATTTTTTGTCAAAGCAGAGATGTTTCAGGCAGAAGTGACTGATATTTTGCAGTGAAAGTAGGTTTTACTAACAAATTTCCACCTAGGTTCAGCAGTGCCACAGCCCTGGCGCGTCAGCTCCTGGATAACCTCTTAGCCTCTTCACGATGCTTTTAAATTGAAATAAATGGTAAATCCAGGTTGTGCCAAATGGCAACTTGATGGCATCATTTAACTTCCCAGAGCACACACAGTAGCTCCTTTTCTGATTGCACAAGTTGCCATCATTTCTTAGAGTTTTCTTAGCAAGCACAGGCTGCCAGCTCTGCATCAGGACAATTCCTACATTCACCTTTTACTCGGTTTTTTAGGCCTTGTAGCATTAGCTACTTTGAAAAGCTGGGGCTGTTTGGAAAGAGCACAATATCTAAGTCTTCCTTTGCATCTCCAAATGTCTGCAATTGAATGTTCTTGTGCGTGTGGCTCAAAGGTTGACAGGACTTCTAACATAAAAATTTCAAAGCTGTAGCTCAACTTAAACCCATGGGCTTCCTTCTCACTTTTTGACATGGGCTTTTAGACTCTGTCTGGACCAGCGCCTCAGAAGACAATAGGTGCTTGATAGAGGCAGTTTCAGTCCCCAGTGCCTGCATTTTTCTTGCATTTGTCACTCTTGCTATCTGCTTAAAGATAAGCATAGGATTGTCTCTGAATATTAATTTACAGTAAAACCAATCAAAACTGAGGACTGTGGTTCCATAAGAAAGTGTCATGTCCCCCCACTCTGCCCCCCGTTGTTTATACAAGACTGACAATACTTTGCAGTTCAGATCTCAAATGAAAAAAATACATGGGGAGGGATAGTCAGTCTGTTCTGTAAGGCAAAATTAAAACACTTCTCTCTCTTTATTTCTTGATTGATGTAGAGCTCAGAGCCATCCTCACTACTGGGAAGATTTGTGCTTACCTAGGACCTGAGGGTAGCTTCCCAGGCAATCTCCAAGGCTTCATGAGCCTTGAAAGGTCCCTAAAGGCACAAGGATTGCACTCCAATGTCAGGGCCCATGCCTGAGTCCCCTAGAGCTACTTCAACATCAGTACTGCCAGGGCAGACATTTCTCATTCACACCAGACACTAAAGCTCTCTGCCTTCCCTCCAAGGGGTTTGACCCTATTGTCCAAAAGCAGTGGGTTATCCAGTCTCAAGGAGGTTGTTGCCTTGGACTCGCAAGCTGTTTGTTCAGTCAGTGGATGAGAAACCGGGCAGCAGTTTATAGAATCATAGAATCGTAGAATCATAGAATAACCAGGTTGGAAGAGACCCACCGGATCATCGAGTCCAAACATTCCTATCAAAAATTTACGTGAGATTTTAACAGGACTTTGCCTTCATCCTCACGAACGCCTTTCAATATGATGTTTGTCCAAAGTCCGGTTCGATTTTGTTGATTTGGTTTAAAAATACTTTACCCAAAATTCCTAGGCAACTGTAGGCAATAACTCTTCCCAAAAGCATAGATAACACTCAAATAGGTCTTGGGATGAACTGCTACTGACAGAAATGCCTGTATAACAGTACCTGATAAATGATGTGCACAAGTCGTCACAACTGGTCTGTATAGTTAACAGGAAAAAATAATTCTTAACATAAACAGCAAACATATTATTTTTGCCTTCAATAAATCAGGTTGCTAGCCTACACTAATTTTTAATGTTTTATAACTTATTGTCATTACAGTGCTTACTGCACTACAGTGCAGATCCTTGAGTTTATCCTCTTTTTATCTCTCATCTCTGCTAATGTGAAGATTAGTTTCTGTGAACACTAAGATGTATCATCTCTGCAGACTACTAGATTCTCATCACCAATCCCTTGCTTCACAAATGCTGAATTTGAGAAATTTCATTGGCCTTTTTCCATCTTCAGCTCCATCCCTCACAGTCCATCTCTCTAAAAGATATTTCATGCTCTGTCAGGATGCTGGACAACAGAGCTGGTTTTCTCTCAAACTGAAGAGGATCTGGCAGTGTACTACAACCAAATCTGTTGGCTGGCATTGCTCACTGCCTAGCAGTGGGAGATGTTATTGTGTGTCTCACGTATGGTTCTGTCTCTAATTAACCAAATGTCTGTGGTTCCAAAGCTAAATGTGGGTGCTAGGAGCCTGAGCTCTGTAATATAAGTTTCCTTGTCATCTTTAACGTCTTGGTTCTGGGCTTAAGGAAAATGTTTTTCTAATTTCTTATTCTCAGTGGAGTTTCAGTGCTTGTCAGGCAAGAAGAGTTTTTTATCAGCTGTCCTAGTGTTTCAAGCATTATTCCTGGCAAAAGTTCTTCATTGTCTTCTCAGTGAGAGACTGAAAATCTTTACCTTTATGACTGCATCTGTATTCCCCTATATAAAGATTATTATATATACAAAATATAATTTTATTCTTTTTGTTGTATTTTCACCTGGAAGATAAGTATATTTTGTTGTTGAGCTCTTTCCATGGTAATACTGTTAATTTGTTCAAGCTTCAAGGGCTATTTTCCTGTTAAATACTCATTTTTTTGCTGTCCTAAATTCTCATAAACCAACCATTGTTACCTTATTTCATGTGACAGAAAGAACTTTAAGTTTCAGCAAACTGAATCAACCTGTGGACCTATTCAGGTAAGAACACACAGCCCTGCAGACTTCTCTGTGGATAATCACACAACTGTGACTGTAACAAAAGGCCATAGCTAAGTACACCCATGCATTATCAAGCTGTGGACAAGTACATCAAGACAATCGTGAAGGATGAACTTGTGCATCAGTTAGATAATTAACATTAAGCAATGAGGCACATTTTCCCAGCACTTTGTTATGGAAGGACTCTGGTTTTCCTCAGCACAAGTGAGTTTATCCTGCTGGATGAGTTTTCCTTTATTTGGAAATCTGAATTTGTTCCTTCAACTACTCATCTACTCAATTCACTTCTTGCTTAGTGCACCTTTGCCAGCACCTTCAGGAAGCTTCCTCTTTTTTTCTGTCCACCCAATGCTGAGGGTGCCACCAAGGTAGTGGAATCAGAGAAAGACCAAAGGGTTAGGCCATGGATGCCTCTGCATTCTGCCAAGTGCATTTGTTTACCTCTCTAATCAAGACTAAGAGTGTGTATGGGGGCAGCTGAGCTATGACCATATTCTCCCTTTTTGTAAATCATCTAGGACAAAGAGGGTGGCTGTAATGGACAGCTGAGTATTACAGCATCATAAATGTCATACATTAAAATTTCCCTGTATATATTTTAAGTATTCAGCACCATTACTGAGGTGTTCTTGAAAAGCAATAGCACAGCTTTTTATGGATTGGAAAATTAAAACTGAACCATGGCATCATACAGCAGGCAGTGCCAAAACCCCTATCTTTATTAGAGGAGCTATACATAGTAGAGTAAGGAATTCATAATATTCCACTGAAGAGGCCATATTTTCTTCCAAAGTTAATGATCTTCAATAAAACAATTTAAAACAAGGCTTGCTCTTACTGCTAGTCCGCAGACGAGAGTTAGTATGAAGTTTCATTTTGACAAACAGTATTTTTTAAAACGTCCAGATGAAGAATGAAAATAACACAATGCTATTATAAAACCTAACAATAACAGGAGGTAACCAAAATCTCTTAATTATTAATTTTATCCTAGGAACAGACTTCACCAAGCGTTAATAATCTCTTTGAGCTAAACTGAGCACTGAGTATAGATATTGCATGTGGAGCTGCACAAGTAATATCAACAAATTATTCTACCTTTTTCATTTTGAAATACCAAGTTCATTCAAACCCAAATCTTCTTCCAGATGTATTTATTTTAAGTTCAAAATTTTCCCCTTGGATTTGGTATTAAATTTCTGATCCAAATGAGAGAAAGGGAGACAGAAGCTCTTCCCCAAAAGACTGTTGAAATGGGATGTGGAAGCCACAGGTGCAAGTTCCTGTCTACATCAGACAGAAGGAATTTCACTGTGGAGTGAGTATTTCATTTGACTGAAGTGCCTCCAGCACTGCTATTCTGAGAATAACTCTTTATTTTTAGGTTTTACACCAAGAAAAAAAATGTTTTAAAGTCCCGTGTTCTTTTTTAATATGGAATGAATATCTATTTACAAATCTCCCAGGTTTTTTTTTCCCTGAACTTGAATTCTCATTTTCAACTAGCTCGACAATCACATGGCCCGTCTTATATTTTGCTGCCAATCTTACACATGTCATAAGCAGAGTCTCCAGCTACAAAATGAATTATTTATATGAAGGGAGTGCATCCCAGAACGTCGCAAGTTTCCTGCATGAATACTTTTGTGCCTCTCATTTGTCACACACTTCATCCCATATTTGGCTCTTGTCAGATTGAGAGCAAAGGCCCCAAGTAGCTGCCCCAATAGGAGCATCTGCTCTTCCCCTTTTTTATGCAGAGCCTAGGAGAGGTAAAACTACAACACTACTATACTGGGAGTATATTTATTACCCACTTTGTATCTGCCCTGTCCATGTACTTGCAGTCAACTAGGGAAGATGGAAAGATTTCTTCGTTCTTAGTGACTTTGTTCCTGCGTAGGGCAAGTTCTGGCACATCAGCCAGATCTGCCTGTACATCATGCTATGGTCTATATAGGTCCTATGTGACTACAGAAAGAATAGGTGAAATAGCTTTTATATTTCCACTAATAATTAAATGAGAAGGATGCTTTTACAATTTTAATATAATTTTACTACTTTTTATTTAAAGTCATTTTTTCCCTAGCCCTATAAAATTATCTGATTTAGTGCTCACACAGCTCATGGAGCAGGTGGTCACCAGCAGACCCTGAGGTGTCAGTTCTTCATAGCTTGGAAAGACCATGTATCTGCATTCTCCCATTTGAACTGTAACATTCTCCTCCAAAACTACAAATCTGGAAAAGTCTGGAGACAGTCAGTAAACATATGAGCTATGAAAAAGGCCTTAATGAAAAGGAATGGACCTGCAGAGAACAATCTTGGGAGAGATATACAAATTCTAGAAGGTAACTCCTTTCAGCAACACCAGGAACAAAACAACATAAATTGCACACAGAAGTAGAATAAATCTAACTGTAATTAGGTCAGAAGTGCATATGTCCATAACAATGAGTTTCTTAGATGCTGCTGGATATTAGGCTTGTTAAATACTACCCCTGCTCCTCCACTTCAATGCCCTCCCACCTCCAGCTCCAGGCTGTGACTCCAGGTTTTAGATGTGTTTCACCAGGAACTCCACAACCTGTTGCCTGCAGCGGCACTGGTGCATCTCCAGAAGGCTTTGAGTGCTTTTTCTGCCTTAACTGACAGGAGCAAAGCCTTCTGGGATAATTAGTGCTGCTTCAATTGGACAGGTAGCGGGTGGGAAATAAACAGGTTCAAGAGCTCAGGGGACATCCGTGTTGCTGTAGGCAGGGAGGCAATGGAAAATAAATATAGCTAAGCAGTTAGAAAAATATTTATTTATTTATGTTCCTTTCCTTTTGAGATGTGAGATGAAGGCCAGCTCCAGTATGAACTCAGCTTTTTCTTAGCATTTGCAAACTCTCTTCATCCCTTGAAAATGGCAATCCACATAAGTCTATGGCCAGTTACATTGATGACCCATTTGGAAATGCTTTTCCTTACTGTTAACTGTGAAAGGAGATAATTTGTTACATAAATAATGAATTAGATGTGTATTAATTTAGAACTGGTTGTCTGAATGGTTTGCAAAGCAGCTGTGTGATTTTAGGCAGTCATATGCTGTCAATTAACAACTTATTCTAAGCCAAATCTGCTTAAGCTTATTATGTGTATCACACAGGGTGGAATTTCTTCATAGGTTTTACTAATTCTAGCTATATACTCTTGGCTGCATAGTAGTTTAAAACTGCTAAAGATTAGTAAAAATCCCAGTTAAATTACTGACAGGCAGAGGGAACTTCCAGCTGCATTCCAGCTATTAATCTGCTAGTGATACTTTTCCTGTTGTTGGGAGGCTGAGAGACCTTATTTAAATCGCCAGTTTTTCTGTGTGGAAAACTTAATATTAAGTCCAGGAAGGCAACATTAAAATAGAACATTAAGATTTTATTATCAATATATTATTCAATTAACAGAGGGAGCTTTTTCAGTTCATAATTAAACAAGGAGCATGACTTATAAGTAAGTCTGATTGTTCACTGCCTTTCCAAAAGTAATACGCCCCAAAATTTGAAATGACCATTACAGACTTTGGGAATATCTGAGACAACTCATTTAAAAACATATTTTGTATTTAAAAGTGATTAAGTTAAACCTTTGACAAGTTTACTCTATTTTTTAAGTGTACTGTGTTTCAAAATAGGAATTCCACATTTTTTGTTATTCTACTCTTGTTGGAAGCTAACATGACCTTTAACAAATCATGAAGGCCTGCCACTGAACAATACAATTATTCAGAGCCTCTCTTAACAATTCAAGTTTCCTCCACACTACATTTCTAAAAGTGTAATCCTAAAGATGATGGTGTGACTGAGCTACACTCTCCTATACTTAGTATTTGCAATATACACCACTGTATAATTTGGACTGAAGCACACAAGGATCACCGTGGTCCATTTTCTAGAAGTGTGCCTTCTCTAAGAATGTGCTAAGAAAAAAAGGCAAGCTTTTACACAGGGCACTTTTTGCCACACAAATTTAGTCATAGTGTCCCGAGCATATGGAGCTTTATGCATTTTCACAGGAAGAACTGCTCATGCTGTGTATCAAGTCCTTAATAAAATCACTTATAATGAAACTTATTCTACTAGAAAAATGATGTAGAGGATTGGCTAGGAGTCAAGCAAAACTCAACAGTATCAAGATTGTGTATTTCTGTGTTTCCAGCATGATGGTTCCCCAGCTTCTCGCTCCCTCGCTCCCTCATTCACAGTATCCGAGTACGTGACCCACAGCTAAGGAGAAGGAACTACTCTGTGTCATTGCCAGGAAATGTAATTCCTACTGTAAGGAAATTTTATGAGTTTCCCTATTTAAAATGTTCTCTACTAGTGCTTTGGGATATCTGCTTCTCTAGCCTGTGGAAGGAAGCTCTGGCTTCCATTCTATACAGTGTGAATACACTCAGTCCTGACTTCTTTATTTTTCTTCATCTTGATGCTCCTTGCTTTCTCCATTTCCTCTCTTCTCCATCTGATGCTTTTCTTCCATTACCAATCCAGCTTCAGTTGTCCTCTTTGATGCTCTTTCAGAAACCAATAAGATTTTCCAGATCTGGAAATCAATATTCCTCCTTTCCAGACTCATGGGAAAAAAATTCCTGTGGAACAAACATTTTCAAAAAAAACGAGTAGGAAAAGCTGCAGGAAAAAATTAATGAAAATGTCTTTGGCCTGCAGATAAACCATTTCACCAAGCTTAGTCAATGAATAATAAGTTTCAGTATCACCACTCTCTGACCCTTCTCTCAGTAGAGTGATTCAGCTGCAGTTAAGTAGGCAAATTTGCTGTTGACATGATATAAGAGTAAACAGAACTGCCATAACACTGAGATGCAACCATTTTTAAACCTGATAAAAGGAAGTATTTTCTTATGCATAAAATGTCTTATGCACAGTTTTCCTTGGAATAAGATTACATTGACACCAAGAGCTTAGAGGAATACAAAGAAATACAGAGATTTCTACAGAGAGTGCGAACATCCTATTACATTAGATAGATTTCAATTCAACACTTAAATGGCTATTATCTTATCTACCAGAGTCAGACCAGGATGAAACTTTCCTAGCAGCAGATTATATCATAATTTTCCATAACAAAACTTTCTGAACCTTCTGCAGTTCAGACAGGTATAGAGAAAATGTAGCACACCAAATTAATATCTTGAACCTGCTCCATTTAATTATAAGCAAAAAGAGGTATCATCATATGAGATCATATGTGGATATTTCATTTGTTTTAGGAAAAATAACAAACATTTATCTTGATTTTTTCAGGTCAAAGTTCTTAATTACAATAAGTGGCTCTTACACTGCATTTCTTCCTTCTTTTTGCAGTTTGTCCTTTCTGCTTCTCCATACTTGTAACTTTATAGTACACCTTCCTCTCCTTCTTCACCCAAACCAGCAAAATCTGATTCCTCAGATAAGTTTCTCTTGTATGCCAAGCAGATGGTAAAATTGACAATATTTTCATAGCACTTCTTTTAATTGCTCTGCTGCTCAATTTGCTTATGTAATTGTGCAGCTGAAGAAAACGAATAAAATATCTGACTATTGTATAGATCCAAACCAGCCCCTTCGAACTCTGATTTTACAGCAGAAGCATCAAAGAAGAATTGCTATTCAAAGGCTTTTATCAGCAGAAAATATAAAAAAGAAATTATAAAAGAAATTATAAAAAAGAAATTATAAAAGAACATTTTCACATTCTTGCCTCAATTTCCCTTCCTATTTTCAGGAAGCTCCTATTGACTATGACGATATAGGGATTAAGCCTTTGGGTCTAGATCTTCAAAGGTATTTAAATGCTGCAAAGCTAACGTTTATTCTCCCTGTAACCTCGTGGATTTCTCAGCCCAAATACAACTTCCTAGGCTTCTTGCATGTGGGGCTAATTCACCTGGGTGAAACACAACTCTGATTCAGGTATGTTACTTCTGGAGCCATCTTGCTCAGAGTCAAGTTACATACCTGTCCACAGAGCTGCACTATTCATTGCAGAACTTCTAGGTCTCCTGTTGAAGCCCTTCCACCGTCTACAAATTATGACATGTTGATTGCAAGAGAGTAGACAACTCATAATGAAAGACCTCACTTGACATGTAGGAAGGTAATATTCAAGCCTTGGATTTGGAGATTATATTTAGACGCAATCTAAAACTCAATTACATGCTGAGGCAGGGCTCTCAGCCACTGTTACCTCGCAGGGTGTCCTCAGCATTTAGGCTACACTGTGTGTGGTCATTGGTCAGCAAGCTATAAGGTTTAAACACCCACTTAGTCAAGTGTTAGTTTGGCAGAGATTTTGAGCACTGAAATGGTGGGTGGGTGTGTATAGGGATGCCGAAGAAATACTTTTGGGGATCTGGGCCTCAGTTTCATTAACCTGAAGACCCCTTTTTTTCTGTTTCCAGCTGGCTATGTTACTTCAAGGACAGAATAGTCTTGCCCTGACAGCAGACCGTCCTCATCATAGAATCGTAGAATGGTTTGAGTTGGAACGGACCTTAAAGATCATCTAGTCCCAAACCCCCTGCCATAGTCAGGGGCATCTTCCACTAGATCAGGTTGCTCAAAGCCTTATCCAACCTGGTCTTGAACACCTTCAGGGATAGGGCATCCACTACTTCTCTAGGCAACCTGTTCTAGTGCCTCACCACTCTCACAGTAAAAAATTTCTTCCTAATATATAATCCAAATCTCCCCTCTTTCGGCTTAAAACCATTACCCCTCAGGTAATCACTGCACTCCCTGATAAAGAGCCCTTCCCAGCTTTCTTGTAGGCCCCCTTTAAGTACTGGGAGGCTGTTTTAAGGTCTCCCTGGAGCCTTCTCTTCTCCAGGATGAAGAAGGCCAATTCTTCCAGCCTGTCCTTGTATGAGAGGTGCTCCAGCCCTCTGATCATCTTCATGCCTCTCCTATGGACTCACTCCAACAGATCTATGTCTTTCCTGTGTTGAGGACTCCAGAACTGAACACAGCACTCCAGGTGAGGTCTCACAAGGGCAGAGTAGAGGGGCTGAATTACCTCCCTCGATCAGCCGGTCACACTTTTTTTGATGGTGGCTTTATTGGGGTGATGGTGGCAGTGGGTTACCACCACTAGGCAGCTTTACCTTCCTTGCTAAGGTAGGGCAGGACAGCAGCCCTAGGCAGCAGGGTGTTGCCTCTCTTGCCCCACCACCCTCCCCCTGCAGAGCACCTGCTCTTCTTGTTCTCTTGGCACATGAGACAGGAAATAGTGGGGTCAAGGTGTATTGCTCCTGCGGGGGCTTAGAAGATTTCCAGCTGTATCTATCCTGCTGCTGCCTCTGATTCCCTCTCCAGCTGCATTTGTCAAGCCCACCGTCTCTCACTGTCCTCCATCACCTCTCACCTTTTTCTGTCACTCCATTTTTATGGAAATTAATTTGTAAAATGAAGACAGTTATATTTATAATGTAGAGCATGCTACAGTGCTTAATCTTTGACTTCATTTTTTTCAAGTGTGCCTTACTCAGACGTGGACTGATAAGATGACAAGTACTAAAACAATCTGTGAAATGATGCATGGACTTTTAAGCAAATTAATAAGTGCCTTGGAGCAAAGTTATATATAATCACAGAAAACCTGACTCTTTTCATAGGAGATATATCCCTGAAACACTGTTTTATCTGTTAATTAGAGTTAAAGGGTCAAAGCGCTGGCTTTCCTGAGATTAAAGAGAAAACTTAAAATACTCAGATGAGAATTTGCTTTATATAATATACTACATAGACACTTAAATATTAAAGTTTGATCCTTTAATATTTAACCAATGGACAGTCCACTGAGACATCTCTTTCAATTCCACTGGGGTCCTGATACAAGCACCAGCTAGTTTTAATAGACATCACACATTTAAAAAAAAATAGGCACAGTTAAGTCACAGTTCAGCTAAGAGCCATGGGGCACAATATGTTGCATGGGTCAAAAGCGCACGTCCTAAAGGAACTAGTGAACTAGAACAGTGTCTTTGTTATTAATCCGGAAATTGCATTTTTAGAACATATATTGCTGACTATATAAGTCTCCTTTTTTTTTTTCTTGCAGTAATATTTTTTTTCACATGAACAGAGCAAACATCTCTCTCTGTTTCTTATAAAGATCTTTTAACTGTGCTTCTGTCCCAGATAGATGGTAACAATCCCTTATGCATCTTAACATTTATGTTTATGCAGGCTAAAAATGTTCATGCTTATACTCATACTTGACATCTTTAATAGACACTTCCATCTGTCAGTGACCTGTTCATGACCTTCTTCAGAAATGCAAGGTAACTTGGCTAGCTCTATTTCTGGTCCTTCTGAAAAAGGATTGTCAGGTCAAATTGTGACAGTTTAAGTGTGATGTCTGATATTGACTGCTGTCCAGCAGGGACTATAAGCACTGCGTCTCCCACTTCATTCAGGACCTTACTATTGACTTGCACTATCATCTTAAGGTTAGTCTTTTATCTCCTATGCTTCCAGGCAAAGAAATAAGTGGCACTGGAGCAAACTGCTGTATTGCAACCCAGGGGCACTCCTCTTGTGAAGCTAGTGGCTATATGACTTCAGTGTCCACGAATTAGCTGACCACTGCACAGTGTGTTGGGGACAGCTGCAATTACTATTAACCCACATTTCTGTAGCTCACTTTTAAATAAAATAAATTTTCCAAGATATCTCTTTGTGTTTGTGTCTCTGTGTGTGTATAATTCGGGCATCACAGGACAAATTCATTTAAAAAAATGAAGCAGGAAGGTAAAGGAGATATCAAAAAACAAGAAAACAAACAACCAAACAAATCCTCACTCTTGTTTGCCTTTTCTAACCGTACATTATTGCTAAAATATTATTATTTCACCTTTTTCTTCCCCTTCCCATCCTCCAAACTTGTCAAACCATTTGCCTAATGCTCATGTTTGTGCTTGCCAATCCTTTCCAACAGCAGGGCATGTCCTCATGGTTACTTCACTTCCAACTCTAATTTTTTTTACATAAAAAATAAATGTGGGACATTAGGCACTTCAAAGTAGTCTTTCCAATAGAGCAGGAATCTAGAAGACCTTAGGAGCACAGAGGGTCCCTGCCAGTTACTGTCCAGGGTCATGAGCGAAAGGGCAGAGGACAAAAACATCTTTGCATTCCTATCCTTCTCTTTCTCCATTTAGTGGATTTTCTACATAAATAAAACAGAGTTAAAAGTGGAGGTCTTCAAGAATTACAGAATTCAGTTTGGTCTGAAATTTGATCTATTTTAGTTTCACAATGGTACAACAGTCTCTTCAAAATATGCAAATTATTTATAATTACTAATTCTTTGCAAATAAACTGCATAGACAATTGGTAAGGCTGACTGCATCTGTCATGAAACAGTTTTTGTGTAAGTATCACAGCTTTATAATGCCTTTTGTTAATATGACCAGCAGTACTTTTTCTGTAAAGTCCAGAAGCTTCAGGAGTCAGAGAATAGTTTCTTACCCCCTTTTTCAGAAAACAAAAACAAAACCAAATCAGCTAAAGCAATTTATTCATTAACTGTGAAATATTAATTTGTTTCCCTGCTATATGCAAGGACAGATAAAACTTCAGTTTGAGTGGGTGGCATTACACCATCTGCCATATTTTATCCCAGGATAAAACCATTTAATTTTATTCTTCTTGTTCATTTTCCAGGTGCAGTTCCTCACTTGAATTATCCTGTGGCTGGAATCTTTTTTCCTCTCCTTCACTCCACATAAAACTCTATCCAAGCCATGAGGAAACTTTGGCTGAAACAAATACATCAATAGGTTTGAGTTTTTAATCTGAATTTTAGCAAAAGAAAAGTTGGAAACTCCCACCTCATTCCACACATGAAAAATTTGTTCAGGTTTGGCTCAGAAAAACTGGGTCTAGTTCAGAGACACTAGCAACACTCGGTTTTCAGTTTTTACAATGTTAATCCATTGTTAATCTAAACATATTTTAATGATCCTTGAAGCACAGTATTATTTTCCTAATGCAAAATTTGCCTCAATGATCCCATCCTTGGGTTATTTTCCTAGAAAAATCCAATTTATATAAGACTGTAGTTAAAGTCTTTAGAGGTAAATCTGATTGTACATTGTTGTTGTTGTTATTGTTGTTATTATTATTATTACACTGAATGTAGCCATGACAGCCAATAAGATAGTATGACCTTTTACCCTTTCCTGTCCTTCAAACATGACCATCACTCAGAAAAAGTGCTGAAAGTGAAGTGTTGATGTGATAATTTTTCTGCCTACATGGTCTTCCGGAGCATTTACCGATGCTGTATGTTTGTCATTTTATATTAGCGAGAAGAAAAACAGCTAACAAGATTCCAGAAGATGCTGGTTAAAAATTTTGCTCATAAATATGATGTGTCAAAATGAAGAATATACACAAGTTTTCAGATTGATAAGATTTTCTTGGATTTTTAATTATACAAGGTTATTTTCATGATCACTATTGTTAAATATTTTTCGCTTCTTTCAGGTGAAAAATGGAGCCTAATTGCTATTTCTGAGCAGACCTTGTTATCTGAAAAAGTAATGGACAATAAAAAGAAAGTGATAATCACAAAATATGCCTTCAGGCTCATGTATTACCTCTAGAAGTAAAATTATTTCCCACAATTACTCAAACAATTAAGACCAACATTAAATAACAAAGGTAGGTTAATGCTAGGGGTTGACTCACGGCTGCTGTTGTTTAAAATTAAAAACTTCAAGTGGATTTGTTTTCTCCCATGGCTAATGCCTCATAACAACCGCAACACTCAACAAAACCACTGCAAAAGTCATGACACAGGCATCATTTATCCTTTTGCTTTTAATGTGCAGGTTGTGAGAAAAGTGAGCGTCGTGAAAACAGTTGAAAGTTTCAGAGAATTCCCTTTACATTGAAATTTTGATCGCCCTTAGTGAAGACTACCCATGTTCTAAACTGTTAATTTTCTTAATTCCAGACTATCACTTGCTATAAGTGATCTCAGTCACTGCTAAAGGCTTTATACTCCCTAAAAATATTTAGGGAACCCAAACCTTTCTGCATGGATGTAACACCCATCCCATTCCCCACTGATCCTCCAGTGACTATACAGGTGTTTTTAGCAGGAAGGGTGTTTCAGCAAACTGCTGTCCTCTTCAGAGGACATGCCGTGTTTAGCCCCAGATGTCTGTCTACTGCCATGGTCAGAAAGGAGCTCCTTGCTTTGGGGTGACTGTGAGTGGGAAGCTGCCCAGGCTGCCCATCCATTCATCCGTAGTGAGAGGAGACAGTGTTCACACACTCCAGCCCAACGCAAACTTGCCTCCTGTAGGAGCTTGACTTCCATGTGACTAAAGTTTCCCTCCTTTGACTCATGGAGGGTGTCTGAGTTGCCAAGCCACAACAGAACATCCAGCACCGCTTAAGTCAGGCCAGCTGATAGGCAAAAAGAAAACACTGCCTAAATGGAGGAAAACCCACCCTCACCGCTGGGGACTACTAGCTTTCCCAGTGACTTGTCACGCTCCTTGAATCCTGTGTTCAGTTCTGGGCCCCTCACCACAAGAAGGATGTTGAGGCTCTGGAGCGAGTCCAGAGAAGAGCAACAAAGCTGGTGAAGGGGCTGGAGAACAGGCCTGACGAGGAGCGGCTGAGAGAGCTGGGAGTGTTTAGCCTGGAGAAGAGGAGGCTGAGGGGAGACCTCATTGCTCTCTACAGCTACCTGAAAGGAGGTTGTGGAGAGGAGGGAGCTGGGCTCTTCTCCCAAGTGACAGGGCACAGGACAAGAGGGAATGGCCTCAAGCTGCACCAGGGGAGGTTTAGGCTGGACATTAGGAAAAAAATTTTCACAGAAAGGGTCATTGGGCACTGGCAGAGGCTGCCCAGGGAGGTGGTTGAGTCACCTTCCCTGGAGGTGTTTAAGGCACGGGTGGACGAGGTGCTAAGGGGCATGGTTTAGTGTTTGATAGGAATGGTTGGACTCGATGATCCGGTGGGTCTCTTCCAACTTGGTGATTCTGTGATTCTGTGATTCTGTAAAGTGAATATGGACACCTCTGTGGTTGCCTATTGCTTATGGACAATGCTATGGTCCGTTATATAATTTATTTGCTCTCTAGCAACAATTGCTTATATCCAGGGAGAGGAATAGTCTTCAAGGAGGTGTGACATTCTCCCAGGCCTGGCAGCAGCGGAGGGAGTTCTCTAGTATCTCCATTCCCTGCAGGGCTAGGGAGAGTGGGAATGCAAACAAAACAACAACAAGCCAAACAGAGTCCAAGCAAAGGGGTCTTCTCCCTGTGTGTCCAGAATGGCCATGCTCACTCCCAGTTATCCCAGCAAAGGTAGCAGCCTTCCAATATTCAGAGGAGAAAAATCCATTGAGTCCTGTTAGATCTGGTCAAATTATATTTGAGGGTATAATAGATTCAAAAGTTTTAGAAATAAAATACATTATTTACAACTAAAAGTATTTATTATTCAAGCCATTCTATCAATGCTAAAAGAATATTTAATGGTTAATATATTAAATCCATTTTTTATTAATAGCCAAATAATTTTGATTTTTTTTTTCCTTTTGTCAGCTAGCATAAAAGCCATCCTGGGAAATAGCTTATTATGTTCATGTCACAAATGAGATTCCTATTTTTTTTCAGAGCTCAGAAATATGCCAAAATAAAAATGAATAAATAATATTTTCCATACCTTAACACTGTTATTCTTAAAACTCAACCTAGAGTCTATGCATATCAAAGGTAAAAATGTGTTTAATATTTGATTACTACATTCAAACTACATTCATATCTTGTATGGCCATTGCGAATATAAAAAATCTATCTCATTTTTTTTCAGATATAATTGCAAGCAGAATTGTCAATACTATGTATTTCAGAAAAATGTTAATAAATATTTGAATGATCAAAGCCTTCACAACTCAAAAAGAAGCAGTAGCAATAATTTCACATATCAACAGGAGATTATAAATCACAGCAGTGCAAAAGAGAAATATAGTGCAATACTCCTAAATGATATACAGGGTGTGATGGAAGAAGAAGTTGCAGGGTCATCTCTTCTGAAAGATATTGTGCAGAAGTGAACAATAATGAGACTCTGACAACCAGTGCAATGACTGGGAGAAGGACCTACCCATAGCATCAAAGAAGTGCTCAAGTTTGGATTCTATTCCTATAAAAGCTCTAAAGAGTTCCTATAGATTTACCGTTCTCATGTAATTTTCTCCATATTTTTTCTATGGACAAGAATGGCAGTTATGAATTAGAGTCTTAATTTCTGCAAATACTCTATATATTCCATTTCTGCTAGTCATCACAAGTGTTTGAATATCAATAAAATACAAATGCATAGATGCTATATGCATTATGGAAAATAATTCACATTAAATAAAACAAATATTTTTAAAACAGTGGCTGTAATATTTTCCTAGATCTATACGCTGCAGCATCTTTTTATTTGTTTGTTTTCATGTTCTCTTACCACATTTGGTTTTTTTATGTTTTAATTTGGTTAGTTGTGGTCAGCACTTTCACTTTTCTTCTTGCTTCCTTTTTGTTTTAATGTCTGAAATACTTACAGCTGTGGTCTCTTGGAATTTCTTTTCTTCTGAAACAGACAGGACGCTGCAGGTCCTTCCAAATGGAACTAAATTTTATTAATTATTACATATGCAATAAATGTAATACGGGAATAGGTTTTCTTTCTTGTTGCAACAAATGGTGCTAAATGTTGGATTATTCCAAGGATTTTTTATAAAGGATTCTCAATCTGATTGAGAGCAATGTTGCAAGTAGTAAATAGTTTGTTTTCTGTTTATTCTGTGTGTACCATTTATTATGTTTGGTTAAAGAAAGCAGGAGGCCTGGGCAGGAGAAAGGAAAGCAATTAGTCCAGTTTGCTCTACTTTGGGGGACCCTCTGAAGGGAGGATAACTGCATCCATCCTGGACATGCCTGGCACAAAATGCTTCTAGGGTATGAGCAGGAGGGGGGACATGGAACAGGAGTCTGCAGGAGGAAAGATTTGGCACAAATCTGTGTGCAGAAGGGAGCAGATCTTCCCCTGGTATGATGGAATGAAACGAAAACTTTTCTGAGAAAGGGGTTTGAGAAATAAAGGGTCATTGACTGTTTCTGATCTGAAAAGCAAATGAGGGGGAGACTTTGCCCTGGATGGATACAATGGGCAGGAGAGGGGAATTCAGAGATTTTTTTTTTTCAAACTTTCTCACTTAATGTGGGTCACCTGACAGTCAGTGTTCTCTCTGTACAAAGAATTATCTTGTTCTAGCTAAGCAATTCTGATCTCTGATCAAACCTGTCTTTAGAGTCAGGGAGGTATTAAGTACCCCTGGACACACTCATTGAGAAATAAAGTGCTTTCCCAGACTCTCACCATTGCAAGGTTGGATTCCTGTAATTCTGGGTGCTCTCAGCAAATGATTTGTCTGAAATTAAACACAGATATTATTTTACAACTTACACATTTCTCAGTAAAAAAGAAAAAGTTGGACAGCAGCATACCTGACATGTCTGTGGCAATTTGTGTGTTTTGTGCTATATTACAGCTTGTGGTAGAAAAAGCTGAGGTGAATTATATACTCGAGCCTAATACATTATTTCATTTATCAAAAATAATACATTTATTTCATTTTTGATGCTTTTATTCATATTAGACCAAAAAGGATGGCTGTTGTTCAGTGCTACTGAGACTATCACACCATTTATATTTTTCTAGTCTACCACCTGAATAAAGCCATACAAATTTTTCTGATGTTATTTGCTTCAGATCCCTAATTACATAGGTACTTGCTTCAGATCTAAAAATGTTGACTGAACCGGTTAGATTGGAGAATGGTTGGACTTGATGATCCAGTGGGTCTCTTCCAACCTGGTGATTCCATGATTCTATGATTCTAAGCATATGAGAAATCCTTGTTCATGGGGAGGAAGCGGCTATGAGCAAATATAGTCATATTTTAGGTTTGAGTTTGTTTCTGCTTATATTAAAATACGTCATATTACTACGTTGCTCTAAAGTTAACCAAGTTTTTACTAGCAACTCCTGTTCCATCCTTCGACTCCATATGCACAAGGCTCAGCATAACACCACCAGGATAAAATATCTGACCTCTGGCCTCAGTGACCCATTCCTAGGGAAATGTGGGACTAGATGCTTTATCCTTGTTACTACCATAGATTCAGAAATCTCTCAGATGTCTCCTCATCATATCACTGTGCATCTGGAGAGCATTCTGCTTTGTTTATATGCTGGACAACCAGCATGAAGGGCATAAAATAGGTGTCTGTGCACTCTGTGGCACGTCCACAGCTTTCATTCTGCATCTTCTCAGTGAAGTCACTGTAATATCTTCAGGATAAGAAAGGCTGTGAAGGAGAAAGAAGTGGGCAGTGGTTTAGTCCTGAAATCACTGTGTCAGGGCAGTGAAAATTCAGGTGTTACTGCTTCATGTTCCTGTTTTGTTGTGTACCATTTTAGCCATTTTTATATTCTGTCTAGGATGGGCATCTACCTCATTATCTTAGCTGGTTTCATATTTTTTTTAGATGCTGTTACTCTTTTCCAAACCATGGTATAACCCTTACAGCCTCTCTGTTGTCCTTGAATCAATTGGCAGTAGGTACTGCCAGAATTTATATATTATACAGAGTTTATAGGTCTTTTTTCTTATTTATATTCGCTTATTCATGCTGACTGTGAATTTTACTTTTTTAATTTTCTCTTTCCTTATATATTGTACTCTGCTTTATAACTTACAGAATAGGTTTTTAGTCATAAAACTGTGTTCTTAAACAAGTTTCATTTTCTGTTTAACAGTTTGTAAACACCTCTTTTGTTTACATGTCTAGATATTATGTACTGATACTAATGCTGGATGATTTTATTTGGGGCTAAAAGTAACTCGGCCGTATCAAAATTACCTTTAATACAGAAGTTACCATAGTAATGGTTACTTTAGTCTTATTCATCACCCTCCTGCATAAAGTAATTGCAGAAGACTTTTCTGAAGTCTACCAAGAAAGAAATAACATGCCAATATTTGCTAGCACATGCTGTTTCTAATATAGGCTGCTCAGCGCAGAAAGTGCATGTAACGGGTGATGGAATGTCATTTGGTTCTGCATTTCCGAGGTTTTTCAAGCCTCAAGTTGAGTCTTTTGTCCTTTCTGACTGTTGGCATGAAGAAGATATATACATACAATACGTGTTTTTTTAATAAAACATGTCAGAACAGGGCATGATCAGTATAAAGTTGCCTGGCCAATTTCAGCACATCTTGGACAAAATATTTTCCAGGCAGTGCACTGAATTAGTGTTTAGGGCTACTGTTGTTTGTTACTCTACACATGTGGATATACATAAATTTGTTTAGGTTTGTGTACATTTGTGGTTACCAGTAGGAATGCGTTTCTCTGCTATTACAGAATGCTCTGATATAATATTTTTCATAACCTTAATGAGTCAATGCTGTATTAATCAGAGCCAAAAAACATATCCTTTCTTTGAGAGGTGCCTTTATCTATGTTGTGATTTTTTGCAGCTTTCATTGAATTGCATGGGTTTTCCTCATACCTTTTTCTATTCTTGAGAAGTATCTTTCCACCAAAGATACAGGTTTTATGCCTTGAACTTACAATGCATTCAAAATAGTAACTAAATTAATGTTAGTTCTTATTATTCCAGTAATTTTATTTATTCAACAAACACCAATTTAACTGCTACCACTATATTTCAAGAAAATATGTTTATAATAGTCAAACATAATTGTTTCTAAATAATCTGACATTTTAAAAACATACAAGCTTCAAGCCTTACCAAAAAATCACGAAAACATTACAAATGCTACTAGGAAATACTTTTCTATAGATTTGTACTACTTTGTTCACTCCTAGACACTCTATAGACTCTTTTCAGCAACAATTACTGAGACTCTCTGTTTTTTTCCAGTGAAACCATGTAGAGTTCTAGTTTTAGGAACTGCATTTAACTGTGCTAGATTAGTATTAAGACCTAAGAGGGCATGACTAGCATTCTGAAAGACACTGATAATAGCGGCTTTAGTATAACATGCACACTAAGTGATGTCCAAAAATATAGTCATTCACAGACTACATGTTTACGATTTTGCTGATGTGTTCAAACTACAGCTGCAAGTCCCAACAGAATGGGGTAAGGTTTGTAGAGAGTGAGAGATGACTTTTTTTCATTCGACCAGTTTATCAACCAGAGGACGTTATCTTGCTGTGCGACTCATTTACTGCATTTGCCACAAGTTCTGCTGAACTCAATGACGATTACACCTGCAAGTCAGGGAACAGACTGTTCCTATAGTGTTTATGAATCACAATGGAAAGAAATTAACTGCATTCACCACAATTGCCAGCTCGTATACCTAGATCAGAGCTAAAGACTTGTCACAAAGAAATGCAGCTGCTAAGACAATCAAAGGGATGATGCATGAGTCTGCAGGGCATTGCAGTGCTTTGCAGTCTGTAAGTAATTAAGAAGGATGTTGAACAACATCCACAAGAGATAAATATCTTAAAAACAGAAGATTCAGAAAATTTCAGCCAAGAATTCCATAAGAATTAGCTGAAATGCCCTGCTGGCTGATACTCATCTCCAGTACAGCTTGCAATTGCATAAAGATTTCAGATGCCTGGAGAGCAATAATTTTGTGAAAGCTCTCAACAGAAGGTCAAGAAGACAACTTGAATAACTGAAGACCAGCAATTCTGATATTAAACCAGGACAGATTAATGAAAAGGTCATGCAGAATTTACATTACAAAGAATTAAAGGATAGGAACGTTAATACTACCACCACCCATCAGAGTACATTGAAAAGTACATCTTGACAAAACAACCGATTTGAGAATAATGGCTCACAGAGATCTCTCAAAAAGCTGGGAATCACCTACAGCAGAAGATGTTTCTAGTGGGGTCCATATTTAGCCTGATGCTAATCAAGATTGTAATCAAATCTGTAGCTGCCACTGAGTCTAGCTGAATGGCAAATGAAATTGAGAGGAGGGCAGCCCAGATACCCAAACTCTAAACAGTTATGCAGCCATCTGCTATTAATACAGTCTGTGGGAAGAAAGGATTGAGAAAAGCCCTGCAGATAAGGATACTGGGGTACTGGTTGTTGAAAACCTGGATATGAGCCAGTAACGTGTACTCGTAGCCCAGAAGGCCAACCATATCCTGGGCTGCCTCAAAAGAAGCATGGTCAGCAGGTTAAGCCAGGGGATTCTGCCCTTCTACTCCACTCTGGTTAGACCCTACCTGCAGTACTGTCTCCAGCTCTGGAGTCCTCAGCACAGGAGAGACAGATACCTATCGGAGCAGGTCCAGAACAGGGCTACAAAAAGAATCAGAGGGACCAAACTCTTCTTTGAAGAAAGGCTGAGGGAACTGGGATGGTTCGGGTGGGAGAAGAGAAGGCTCTGGGAAGAGCTTATTGTAGCCTTTCAGCACTTAAAGGAGCCAACAAGACAGACTTTTCAGGAGGGCCTGTTCCAATAGGACAAAGGGTAATGGTTTTAAAGTGAAAGAGGACAAATTTAGACTAGATATAAGGAAGACACTTTTTTACGATGAGGATGGTGAGGCACTGGAACAGGTTGTCCAGAGACAACCTCATCTCTGATGTTCCTCATCCTCCATCTCTGATGTTGTTTCCTCATCTCTGGAAACATTCAAGGTTAGGTTGGTTGGGGTCCTGAGCAATCTGATCTAATTTGCAGATGTCCGTGCTCATTGCAGAGCAGTTGGACTAGGCAACTTTTAAAGGTCCCCTTCCAACCCAAACTATTCTCTGATTCTATGATTCTAGGAAAGTCATACATCTAAGAAAAATAAATGTTGACCATAGTCACAGATTAGGGAATTGCATTCAGGGGGCAGAAAAAAATGTAAGGGCATCTAAGTACACAGATGTGTGAAGGCAAGCTTCCATTATGGTCCCCAGCAAAATCCCCAGCAAAATCCTTTGTGATCCTCAGAATCACAAAGATCAACAGCCCAGGTGACTTTAGCTACCCCTTATGGCACTGGTGAGACAAATACTGGAACAGTTCCTCTAGGTTTGGTGTTCTTTCTTCAAGAGTGCATTGAAGGTGCACATAATGGGTCAACCCATTTATTTGAGAGCTTGAAGAAAATGCCTTGCATAGAGAGAATAAGGAATTTGCTCAGTTTTTAAAAAACAGTAGTGAGACATAGTTTGCTTGCAACACATAAAATATTGACATGGGAAAAAAACAGTGACTATACAAGGAATTTTAATAAATAAGGAAAGGCATAACAAAAAAAAAAAAAAACAAACACCCAGCAGATGAAGGCTAAGGACAAAGAAATTTAGGTGGGTGATGCTCTAGTTGTTAACTGCAAGAATGATTAATCCCTGGACCAGTGACCAAGGGACATGTAGTTTTCCCACATCTTAATTTTTTCACTTAAAGACTGTAAGTTTTTCTGTAAGACTTAACTGAGTCAGATGCAACACATAGACCAATTTATAGCAAATTATTAACCTCATTAATGAGGTAAATGCTCGTATTATACAAGAGATCAGACCACATGACATACTGATTTCTTCTGTCCTTTGACCCTACAAATTCATGTAAAGAGCTGAACTCCCTTGTTTCAACCCAACTTTTATGTGTTACGGATGCATGGACATTCTGTGACTCCTTGTCCCCCACAGAAAGTCAGCTACTGGACTCACCGTGCATGAATTACATGCAAATCCTATGCATCTCTCTTTGAGGTGCAAACCATGATAGTCTTGGTTTGAAATAAGATCAAAATCTGGTCATTAGGAAACTAATTAAAAATACTTTCTGCAGTGTCTTTGCTCAAACAGTCTGTTCTGTAGCTGCCACTTAAGTAGTTCAGAAGATCCAGCAGAGCATTGTTTTCATTTTGTATTGCAAAAAGGTTGTAATGAACCCCATTATGTAAACTACTGGTGAACTAAACATGATTTTGCAGAAGATATTGTAGAATTTGATACAGGGAGGAAAAAAAAGGTAGGCATGAAGAATGTCTCTTTAACTCACAGTTAGAACTAATGATGACAGACTGTCAGGAAAGAAATATGAAGGTATATAATTATTGGCTGGCATGCCTCAGGCATCACCCAGGTGTTAACAATACATAAAGGCTGGGCATGCAAGGACTAACCACCTCCGAAGGTCTTTTGGTATCTATCCCCCATATGTTTTAACAGTGCCATTTGTTTTACAGTCTTGTTGGACTAACAACAATTGCTTATAACAGAATAGTGACAAGAAGCACACATGCATATAGTTCTCCTTTTCCGCAGATTTTGTGGATCCACACCCAAGATAACTGAAGTTGTTAACTAAATTGTGCAGAAACATAACTTCTGAACATGATGTGCTAAACCAAAAAGTGTCCTTGAAAAACTGATGATGAGTAGTTCCTGGAAGTGATTCTTTTGATTCAGCAGCACAATTCAAATAAGCAAAATTTTACTAACATTACAGTCCCATATACTTCTTATGCTGAGGATTCCAGAACTGGACACAATACTCCAGATGAGGTCTCACAAGAGAGCAATAAAGGGGTCCTTTAACTGTTATTAAATTCTGACTTAATTTAATATTCATTGTTCAATCTTCTTAAAAGTTTTAGTTCTCTGAAAGGGAGGCTGAGAGCTTGCGTGTAAAATTATTAATCAGCCACCTTATGTGGCCATCAGTTTATGGACTGTAGTCTGAAACTTAATCATCTGGATTATCCAATTTACACTTACGTATAGCAAAGCAACAGCACAGATCTGGATCTGTTTCTGAGTGATTCATAAGAACGGATGGAAAATATAATCCCACTAACTATCTGAGGAGCTCTGACACATGCAAACACCCACTGACTAGCACACAGATTGAAATAGTTCTTGTGGTTGCAAAAGAGTTTTCCATTTATTCCCTGCTTTCCAAACTTAAAACTTTCAGAAGCATTTCAGGCCAATAATGATGCTTTTTCTTCTGTCAGTGGGCTTGGGTGTTTTTTATTTTGGGGCGGGTTCTTCAGAAAGTCTGAAAAAAGATACGCAGTCACTTTAAAATAAAAAGTAAGCTTAACATATTTTTTGCATCATTAAAAAAAAATTATATGTGAAAAGAAAGTTGTCCCATTTCCTTTAAGGCCTGGAGCCAAAAAAATATTTAATTTTAAAATGTCAGCTTAGCAAGAAAATATTTCTCCATATGCTCAGCGGGCTTTCCAGAAATATTTGTTTAAGGGCATGATCCACCTCTCATTCACTTCAGACTGATACTGACTTCAAAGGCTTTAGCTGAGCCCCTACAGGTACATTTGGACAGTGGTGAGCTTCACCATGCATAAATCTGTAGTTAAGTACACACAGAAAAGCCAAGTCACATTAATTACTCCAGTATGGTCAAGGCAACTTTTCAAACGCTTCAAGAGACTCGGAAGCCATCCAGAAGGCCCTTCTCTCCTAAGCCCGTCACCTACCTTCTGCAAATGAGTCTGTCCTGTGAGCTACAGGGCTAAGCTCTTGAAGATCTCACAGTCTTTATTCCATTTCTTACATTCCTGAATAAACATAACATTTCTTTGCTTTCTCCACACGTGCTTAATCAAGTTAATTGGCTGAAGTGCCTGTGTTGAACCCAATGGGTCATTGAGGGTGTAATACTCAACAGGCAGGTATAGCTTGGCTGTTGACAGAAACAAAGCCTTAGTGCTGCTCTGCACTCAGACTAAATGCTGTCACCCCTCAGCTAGCATGGATATGGAATTCTAAAGTATATAACATTTGCTGTTGTGATGATCCAATTATGAAATCTCCAATACCCTTAAATACCAGTTTTATGCTTATATAATAATTTGAATGGAATTTTCTTTAATTCCTTCTGTCATCAATTCTGTTTGTTAATCTCTATATTGTATTTTCTACCAAATGTTTTCATGAAATGCAAAGAAAAAATCATATAGATTTACTTTTGTGTTTTCTACTTTATGGCTACCAGAGCTTGCTTTCAGGCACATTATTTCACATGTGATTTTCACAGAAGCACGACATTCTTAATTTTAGTATTATTTTATCACTCTTTTTACTCTGTGTCTCTTTTTCTTGTTGAATTTTAATGCATACAACTGCCTCAGAGTAGACTGGTCATTGAGTTTCATTCAACATGTTAAATTTTTAGCTGATAGTTTAAGCTAAGAATGACAGCTCTTACACAGAGATTAACACACCTCCTTTAACTCTCCTTCATTCCCTTCCTCCAATATGTTCATGCCACCCATGCCCCCTGAGGCAGAGTGTCTGTTGCAACTCTTTAATTGCTGTCACTCCCTCATCTATTACTTCATTCTCTCTTTTCTTTTCCCCCTTTGCACCCCAGACAGGGTGTGGTGCATTTCTGTAGCAAAACACCTTCAGAAATAGCGCTTCTTAGCATTCCTAGAATGGGTTGCAAATCTGTGGTGCTAGACTTCATTTCTCTAAAACTCTCTCCAATCGCCCCAAAACACCCCAGCCTTTGGCTCTTCACCCCAACGCCTCAGTAGCCAAAATTGTGCAACTTTTCCACTGCTGAAAAGGTGTCCTCCAGCAGTCATAGAGGCAAGCGGAGGCAATTATCTCCTCCCAGAGTGTAAGAAGTACCTGAAACAGCTCATCCTGCAGGTGTTCAGAGCTTCATACCTCAGAAAATCCTCTCAGCTGGCTTTCTGTACATCCCCCACAAATACATATGTTGCAACCCAAGACAGTACAGGCATGCAAGTAAACTGCAGTGGTCAAACTGAGAAACTCACAGCTTTGCATGCCTGTAAGAGCTGAAACAATCCGTGGTATACCAAATCTCTGCAGGTGCTTTCTCTGAGGGCCAGTTAAATTGAACCATTATACAGCTGCCACAGGCAAAGAACACAAAATTGGGCAGTTAGCACAGCCCTGCTGACACATGTTAACTTGCTAGGCTGAGCTTGTAAGATCAAAAGTTTCCTATATCTTACAGTGCACATTAGATTTAATACACATCATCTAAATAATTAAATTTTAAAAAAGAATGAACCCAAAATACTTTTGATACAAATTGCCTTTCTGTTTATGTGTCCAAAACAGGACAAAGGAAAGCATCCATGGAATATCTTTAGGATCATGATCTTTGCTGTCTGTGGTGGTAAGTGAACAAAACTATTTTTAACAATCTTATTACACAGTGAGAAAGAGGCAGCAGGAATGCAGTGTGGCACCATCTGCAGCAGCTTAGCACTGCACACTAATGGCACCTGCCCCAGTGAGGGGCATTTTCATGCTACAGAAGCCTCTGCAGAAACATCAAGATCCCATGAGGTGTCTCCCAGAAAGGAACTCTTTTGGTCACTATCTACAAATGGAGAATCACTACTTAGCAGTCATCTTTCTGGAAGGATGACGCATGTGAAAAATTTCTCCTATCATTTCCCTACCATAAAAATCTTGGGAGACACCCCACTGAGTCATTTCTAACCTCAGGGCACTTCAGCAATAGCCCACTGATATTTATAGTGTCAGATATAGGGGGGTGTGGAGGACTCAGAAGCCCTGCTGGCATAATAGAGTGGACCATCACCCAAGACAATTCACCCTGCTTCTCAGATGTTTGGTCCTGGATGATAATCTCTTTTGTCCCTATTTGTCAGAGGTTGTTTCAAAGATACTTCAAGAGTGCTATCTGTGGCAGCCCAGTGCCAGCCTTTTGAGGATTTATGAAGTAAGCATCGTGATTTTGGTGCTTATTAATAACAAAATGAGAAAATAATGTAATACGAAAGCTATTGATTCAAAATTACATTCATTAATTTTTCTGCATTAATCACCCTGATGCATGCTGCACCTTGTAAAGCTTCTGTATCTCTTAGTAACCAGTCTCAGATCACTTTATAGTAGTCTAGACCGGAGGGGGAAAAGACGTAAATGACTATGTAAATGCTTTGTTATCCGTTTGTTCTATTTGTTAATTTGTCATCAGACTAAGTACCTGCCATACAATGTTTGTCAAATGCCACATGAGGGCAACACATCAATCATGACAAGATGCAGGGCACATAAATGTGCTTTAGCATGCTGACTCCAACCTTCTACTGCTTAGTGCTTGGCTTTTTTGGTTGGTTGGTTGTTTTTTAATGGGTGTTGACTACAAGTTTTGTTGTGTTTTTTGGGTTTTTTTATAAATTCAAGGCATGGGTTGGATTGCTGGAAATGGTTTGGGTGGGATATTTGGTTATCTCTAAATATTCTACACCTCCAAAATTTCAGAAAAGTAAATCATACACACATACATGAATTATCCATGGATTTTAAAATATGCGTATGTTTTTTTCCAGTTGTGTGGAATCTTTTCTGCACAACAAAATTAAAAGGTTCTAGGAAAAGTATATTTTCCAAAATTTCTTTGCTATTTGAGCAGTTTATCATTTCAATATGGAATAGAAAGAACCTGTAAATAATCTTCTTACTACTGCAAGAATGCAATTTTAATACTAATTTTTCAGGCTTTTAATTAATTAGGTAGTTTAAATGTATTTATTTATTCATTGGTTTCATACTTTACTTCGCAGTTTTGGGTGAGAGGTATTTGAAGCCTTAGGGAAACAAGTTGCAACACAATCATACTCAAACCACACAGACCCAGTTTCCTGAAAACACACATTTCATTGTCTAGTCCCTGCTTACATTCACAATTACAATTAGAATAAACAGGATTTAAATAAAGGTATTGTGGGATTAAGTCTTTGCCCATTATAAAAAAGGGAATGAAACTGTCCAGACCTAAGTTGTGGCTGTTGCGATTCTTTTCCATCCTAATCCTTTCTACTTAGTTTACATTTCTGAAGTTAGCAGGCACTTAATGACTATGAAATGTGCTTTTCCTTCTTGTACCTTCTACAAAAGTAAGGCTTCAGATTAGTCTTACTCCGTGACTTTAACACTATATTTAATAACTATTATTTTATGCATTGCCTTCTAATAGTGACACGGGGAGGGAGAAAGTATTCAGATCCTGTAACACATATGAAAAATGCCCAGCTAGGCTTCACAAGCGGATGCTCTGGGCAGTGCAGAAGCCACTACAGAGAGATGAGATAGTGCAGTGTGCTTACAGGAGGAGCCATCTGCCAAGTCCAGTTAGTTTGATCAACCAGCTATCTGTCTATCTTTGTTTAGACATGTGTGCAATTGCAGAATGGTTGAATTTCACAACTTCTGTTTAAGTTTAGAGCATTTGCTAACAATAATACGAAACCTAATGTGAGCCGAAGTACCTGTTAACTCAGGATCTGAGGAAAACTGGGGTGATGTGGTGGTACTTAGTGATGTTCTGTCCTATCATCAATGGCCTCAAGCTCTGCCAGGGGAGGTTTAGGTTGAAAATTAGGAAAAAACATTTCATGGAATGGGTCATTGGGCACTGGAACAGGCTGCCCAGGGAGGTGGTTGAGTCACCTTCCCCGGAGGTGTTTAAGGGACGGGTGGACGAGGCGCTGAGGGACATGGGTTAGTGTTTGATAGGAATGGTTGGACTCAATGATCCGGTGGGTCTCTTCCAACCTGGTGATTCTATGATTCTATGATTCTATGTCATAAATTTTCAGAGAGGGAAATTCTTTCTAGTTCTGCCATCTTACCCACTGCAAATTGTGTACCTCTATCTTGTTGCTTTGGGTTTTCTTTTAGGGTTTATGACTCCAGTTCCAGGCTGTTATTTGGAAAGTTACAGTTTGGAGAGCTGCAGAGAGTTACACAGAGAACCCTTGAAAATATGTTCTGTGAATTCAAATTATGGTGATTGTGAGACATGTCACATGGCATCTCTACAGCAGAGACGTATCAGTTCAAATTGCACACAGAAGCCTTGGGGAAGCAAACGTTCTCCTAAATGATTAAGGACTGAAACTCTTTTTTTTTTCTTTTTTGAAGAAGCCTCACGGCAAATGCTAAGCTTGCCAGCAGCACTAGCCAAAAGCTTGTTTTGAGTAGACAGAAATCATGGCAGGAATTTGCAAGTCTTGCCAAAACCCTCAAAACCATAAGACTGATAATCAGATATACCCACAGGTGAGAAAGCATTCTCACAGTGGCTTGTAAGAATCTTTCTCTGTTCAGTTTGGCCTTGATACACAATAGCTAGATTTTTACAGCTCAACAGGATGTTTACCCAGCTTCTAAATAGTACCCTGGATTTCTGTATGGAACCTACTCCTGCTCAGATCCATGTGAATAGCCTCCTTTGAACAACATTCAAAGAGTTTTACTTGGGCTGAAAATGCTTCTTAGGAAATGTCTGGTTTACTGCCTGGTTCACCAACCTTCTACACCATGTATTATGAATCATAAAATATTAATCTTGAGTTTTTAACAACATAAATAAGAGTCTTGTTTAAACAAGAACAAACGATCTTTGAAGAGGGTTATGCTACTGTGAATGAAATTCCCATTACCTTGATAGTGCCAGTCTTCTAGTATGGATGCTTTCTTCCTAGTTCTCAAAATTTCAGAAATAAAAATCACAGTGGAAGAGCATAAGAGCATAATTTTGTTTTCCTTTTCATAATGCAACTACAGACACTAGCCAAATACACAGATTTCAAATTTATTTCAGGATCTATTCGCTAACACTAAACAATCACCTGCTTTAAGTAGAATTAGTTGTTCTATTTATTTAACTATTTACTTGAAATAATTTTAATATTACTCTAATTTTTAGAAGTATTACCCAAAATTACCAATAGCAAAACAAAATTGAAGGGACTTTTTAGTCAGCAAGATACATAACAAGGGGAAATGAATTACATTTAAAAGGCATGAATCCTTTAACACCTTTGCTAAGAATCAAATCCAGAGAAATAATAAATAATGCACTATAGCTCGTGTTAATTCTAACATTATTCATTCATGAATGAACAGGGATAGGTAGGTAACTCAATAATGGCACTTTTCTAGTATACCCATGGTAATGTAAAAACTGTGTTGGCATTTTGTGTTGGATTTTTTCCCATAAAAATGTAGGTATCATAGAACACTGTGCAGGGAACTGGCAGGATTGAGGACACCTAAAGTAGTGTGATTTTTTTTTGAGTGAAAGCATGTGAGGGACAAAAGAAAACTATTTTCCACAAAGTTTGAATTCACATAAGAGGCTATGACAGTATCTTTATATTAGCTCACATTCAAAACCAGCACAGTTTCAACTCTGTAGGATGTTTTCAAGCATTTAATAAAGCAGATGCTGGTGTCATATTTTTTAAATGGTTAGGTTATCTTTGCTTTTGTGCTCATAGAATTGTTATCCACTCACTCTCAGAAGTGTTTATATATAAAGCTAAAATTATAAAATCCTCAGGACTGTTAAAAGTTCTGTCACTTGCTTGCTTGTTTACAGTAAGCAGTGTTTACATGAAACTGAAAGATCAGTTTAATGAGTGGTTCATGGGTTATGTTGTACAATGAAATTATACATGGAATTTAGAGCATTTAAAAATATTTTTCTCATTTGTTTTCAGTGTAATGGGGGGGCAGTATGCAAATTTTTTATTAAACTAATGACAACCTTATAAATTAGCAGTCCTTTACTTTATCCTCTAGTTATTACAACACAATTCTTTGAATAAGCATAAAAGTTCCTTTACTAATAACATATTTCCTACAATGGAACAGCTATTATAAATGTCAGAAAGAAAATGCATACACATGAACATATGAAACCGCCACTTATGTCACATTACACTATCATTCTATTATCTTTTTTAGGTCCTAGACCTGAATTTCTTGCATATTCCAAACAACCATTATATTTCTAGGGGGGTAAAGTGCTCAGACCTTGTACTTGACACCTATGTACAGTATTTATACAAAATTGAACAGTAAAAAGAAAAATCTTTGTGGTCTAAACACTTTCATAGCTTAACTCAATTTCATTTGAATTACTTAACAGACTTTCCGTTAAGTAACATGCAAAACAGATATTCATTCTTTTCCAGTGTGAGTTTTGCATGCATAACGTCTGCATGTCAAAGATCGGAAAGCAAATTTTGATGTGTAGCTGCCCTAAAGTCTAGTTCAAGGCACTCTAAATTATTTTATATATCCATGTTAGTGCTACACAAATGACAAATAACAAAAATGTGCATTTCACAAAACTAAGGTGATTGTTCCTTTGAGCAAAACTGAATTCTCACTTTTGTCATAGAAAATGTTCTTACTGGAAAATGCCACACTAAGTGGAGAAAAGTAAGCCCATTTTATGGTAACTTAATTTGTATCTGAAAATCATTGTTGTAGTTTTTAAATACTATGAGAGGCTCTGTCATTTCTAAAGAAACGCTTTGATTTAATTCCCTAAAAGTTGTGAAATATCTTATTAAGGCAGAAAGATCAGTCAAATTTTATAGAAAATGATATTTCATTTCCTAGAGAACCAGAAATTCAACTTAAGTGCATCATAAAGCTAATTTTTAGTATAAAAATCACTTTCTATAGCCATAATTGAACTTTACAAAGATAAGCAATATAAAACTTTATTCAGACAAGAAAAATCTTACATTTTATGTTCCAGTACAGTAAACTATACATTTTTTAATTCCAAAAAGGTTAGTTTTAGGGGTTTTTACACTAAATCTGAGTGTGGTAAGGCTACGTGTTCTGTCTGCAGGGAGGTAAAATGGGTCTTTTTTGTGACAGATGAGTCTGGTGAATACTTTTGTGAAATAATAAAAATAAATATGTCGGCTTGTCATTAAAAGAAATGGGTTGTCGTTCTTTGTTTATTAGTCCTGCCTACAACCCAGGGTTACCCACTGTGTATAAATAGGTTCACGAGATAACTTGATTTCCTGTTTCTTCGTAAAAAAATTTGAAACAATTGGCTCATTTATAACACTTGTTAGGTTAAAATTTTCTTTTTGTATTGTTTCCCTTAAGATCTGCACTGAAGAAGCTATTCTAATCCTGGTTTATCCTAATACTGTCTATGAGAAAAGAAAGAACAGCACATGGTAATAGCTGAAGTGCCAAACGAACTTCACAGCAGAATGAGAAAGAGCCTAAATGAGCACGTATATATAAAAAAATACATTAACAAAACCAGAAAAGGGTCGGTGATCACAAGAGCCACAGAACTGCTGGTTACACCGTAGGCTTCTCCTGAAGCTTAATACAAATGTCTCTATTATAACATACACCTTACAGTGACACTGGTCCCTTTGTTCCCAAGTACAGCCTTGTGCAAAGATGGAGCGCTGTAATTAAAGGAAAAAACCAAAGTAAATTACTATTTACAGCAAATTGAAGTAATACAGTGCTTATTTTTCAAAATGTGTCTGGCTCAGGCAACTTCACTTAATCATGCTTTCAAATATTTCTGTCACAGACATATACAGGTTTGATCTCCTAGTAAGAGAGATGTTTTGAGAGCTCACTCCCTGCCTTTGGCAGCCAGGGAAAGTTAATAAACTGCAGACATCTGTTCAAATTTTCACTTTCTCCTATACATTGCCAAGCAGGCAAGATACCTCACCTGATTTCCAGAGCCAAGACAAAAGGAGGAAAGGCAACAAGCCCCCATAATGAAAGCACTTGAAAAGCGTTTATTTTTGGATACTCTGTCCCAACCGTGGGACTCTCTCCCTGATGAGATTGCTGTGTGAAAAGGTACAGTGCAGCTTTCAGGCTGCATCCGTACCTTCTGGTGTGCAAGAAGAAGGTAGATTTTGATGCCTCAGTGACCAGATCTCCTTCCAAGTAGTTTGCTAAATTCCCACTGGCTAGGAATAGCAAAGCTGGAAGTGCACTAGATGGAAACCAGGGGCCACAATAATTGTACAAAGGCCTGCTGAGATTTTCCTAACTGCTTCCAGTAAAAGAAAAGGGTCCCCTAGTAACAGTGGTAAGTCCCACAAGAAGGAGCAGTACACTATGTTCACTCATATATGAATAACACTTATTTTATCACATGAAGTTATAGATCCAGGTGCCCTAATGGAAAGAGGACTTAAAAAAATACATCACTGGGTAAAAAATTTGCCATTTTTCCTTCAGATATGACTTAACTTGCAGTTCTTTGTTATCTCCAATATAAAGGGTGTGTTATAAGTATTTAGAATCAGGAGGTTTTTTTTTAGTTTGGTGTCATAACCAATACAAACATGATTACGTAAATTCCATCTTTTTTGTCTACATAACCTGGAAAAAATGGAAATCTACTTAAAGAGCAGTGTGATTGACCATTAAAGACCATTAAAGAAATTACATTGCTATGACAGGACATTGTGATAGGAAAACTGGAAAGACAGATTCTCATCACCCTTACACATTTCTATATTTGTTTACTTATCCCGAGCTCAGTTATGATACTAAAATTTAAGACGACTGATCCCAGCAATTGTAAAAATGTTAAAGCTTTCTGATTTTTTTTACAATTTTCATTTTTAAAGGCTATGTAATATCTTCCTGCTCAAAAAGGAAAATCCTATTGACCACTACCTGACTTCCTACATATTTCCACTGCAGGGGGGAATAATCTGAAACCTCAGGAGCACAGAAGTAAAAAACTACTGGAGGTGAAAAACTCTGTAGACGCAGCTATAGGGATTCAAGGTATAGCACTGGTTAACCAGGAAATGCCACAAGTATGAATCGTCTCTGTGCTCATGGAATGCCAGATTTTGAGACGACTGAGTTTTAGACAAAGCAGAACTGCAGCCACTAAGTTCATCTGCCCTCACTCACAGTGTTCTCTAAGATGAAGGCTAAAAAAGTATCTTCAGAATGCCTTGTGTGTTCTCAGACAATTGAGCTCACTGTCACACAGACAGTGGGAAAAAAATCTGGAGATGATAGAAAATGCACCAGTCTGTGTTCTATAAGAATACTTCGAGTGCCTCTGTCTCAGTGGAAGAAAACAAAAGAAGTGATGATATATTTTCTGAGGCAACAAACCCGCACCTGGATCACAGTAAAGAATCATTTCTTCCAGCATCACATTCCTGACAATATCTGCCCAAGAAAGGCCACATGAACAGTGTACAACACAGGAATATAAAGAGCTACGGCTCAGACCGCAGGTCTCACCAATAACTCAGTATCTGGCCTGTAACAATTGTCACTTATTGTCAAGCATGCAGTGAGACTTCCCCTGAACATCCTCTGAGCAGCAGGTGATGTCTGTTTTGAGTCAGAAGCACCTTGGCATTCCACAGCTGTCAGTTTAGTGGGGTTTTGGTTACCCTGAATTTGTTCACTCACATTCTGAGCTCATCTAAAATGATCCTTTCTTCTCTTGCATCCTCCCAGCTTCCAAAACTCTTTAGTTTTTTAAACCATTATTTTATTTTTAATCTGCATTTTTGCATGCAATAGCCCTTAATGGTTTTATCTACCATATATTCTGCTTGTCCCCCACTGTTAAAAGTCTTCTCCATAGATGCTAGTTTCATATCTCTCTCAGGCTGTACAAATTGTTCTCATAAAATGGGCTGGTTCTTCCTATGAGTCCTGTTTCTAGTCTTGAACCAGCCCATTTTATGAGCAAAATGAAAAGTTCAGAGTTAAACGCACCACAGAATCTGCAATTTTCCTTACCCCAGGCTGTGGAAGAACCTGCAGCTACTAAACAAGTAGCTGCAGGTACTAAACTCACATCTGGAGGGAAAAGTACCACTAAGCTCAGCTGAACCACAGAGTTACTGAGGAGTAGAGCAGTGGTAACACCATGGAAGTAAGTATAGGGAGATAATCCCACGGAGAGTTTAAATCTTTGACTTGGAGCATGTATCTTTAAAGTAATATATAAGTTGGACATTTGAGGTATTATCAGAGTTAAATGAGTTGCTGAAAGATATTATCAGTTATTTTGGATGACTGCAGAGCCACTGTCTTGACCCTGAAAAGCACCAGATCAAGAGCAATACAGTGGTGCTAGTTAGCGAGCAGATGGAAAGGGAGAAACAAGCTGGAAGAGCTCTGGAGTAAAATATGGTGTTCACTATGCACAGAGCAAATGTGATGCCTGAAACTTCACCCAGTCCTGCTTGCTCCCCAAACATGAAACAGCTCATTTTGACATCACTTATCTACACATCGTGGAGGGAAGTGTCAATTTCAAAAGTAGGAAAATCAATTTTCTAATGCTTTCCCTATCTGTAGGCTACTTGGAAGAAATTAAAAATGTTATCAAGTTTCTAGCTAAAAAAATACTTTGGCCAACATTTATTTTCAGAACAATGTTCCTGGCACAGGGGGAAGACATCACATATGAAGCCTTCAGGATGCAATATTGCTAATTATGGGCACAGTTCTCCAGTCTATATATCCTGTAGCATTCTCCTCTCTGAGTCACTTAACATACTCTATATGAAATACAATGCTAGGGGAGAGAAAAGAGAAATCTGTTGTGTAATTATTTTAGGCATATTTTATTTTTACTTTCTTTCCAATTCTTGAACTTTCATTGATCTGGATAATCTGCTCCTAGATAACTTTACTTTCTCTGTCTACTCCTTTTATTATTCAAAGGCATGTGAACCATCAAAGCAACTTGAAAAAAAATCTCATTTGGCTACTAAGCCAAAATCAAATTATTTTCACTGATTATAAAGAAATTTTTTACTGCTTAGTTACAAAGCAAATGAAAAGCTAATTTTAAACTTATGAGATATTGATCATTAACGTAGCATATTTGGATTTGTGTAATAAGAGCCAGGAGCAGTAACCAGCCTTTAAAACAACTATTCAGAACCAGTTTCATTCAAAATATTTTTATCTTTGTTTAAGAACTGTGGAATGATTATAACCGATAAGCTTGCATTTCATACAAAGCATTAAGCAATTGGAAAGTGGATGAAAATAATTTCCTTTCCAGGGAAACTCAACACATGAAAGTAATGTTTGGAAAATGCTTTTGGAATATTCCTAAAAAATCTTAAATTTTCACGTGATAAACAGCAATATCTGCTCTTGAGCTTTTAACACTTTTTAAGGAAAAAAAAAAAACAAAAAAAAGCTTTTTTGTGGACTGAAAGTGTATTTTGGTATTTAGTACTAGAAGCATGTAGTCAGTACTGTAAACCAGAGTTTGAAATGTTCTGATCTAAACAAAACACAGACATTAATGTCACGTATTACTTTTCTATAATGGCAGAAGACTGCTGAAGGACAGGGACTACAGTAATGAACTTCCTTGAGAAAAGTGGAAAAGAAGGAGTAGCAAGAATTGACTGTTAGCAAATACGTTTCTAGCGAGAAGTCGGCTCCAGCTGGACATCTCTGTGATAAGGGAGATGTATGAAAGAGGGCTCCAAAAAGCAGTGAAAGCCAGGTGGGGGCAGAGGAGAGATGTAACTGTACTGATGATGGGACAGAAATGGGAAACTGGTACCTATGGGAGGGCTTAGGGGATGGTAACGAGCAGAGATGGGTAGGTGGGTGGATGGATGGTGAGAAATGAAGCAAAACATCAGTGACTTCATGTGGGGCAAGGCAAAAAGAAAATTAATAAGCTACATGAAAGGAACTTTTGATAGTCCAGTAGCCTGAGGAGTGGCAGTCACACTTGTAGGCATGAGAGTTGTTTGATCAAGGAAAGGAACAACCAATCTGGTGTTGAGCAGCAGTGGAAAGGAGGAAAGCAGCGTGGAGCTTTCCTTGCCCCTGCCTACCTCTGGCCCTTGCCAACCCATGCATCAGGAGTGGGCTTCATGTTACCCAGGGATGGATGAGCCACTAAGACTGGGCTGGGAGTGGGAGGGAAATGACTCCACGCTGCAGGGGACTGTGAGGCAAGGTGTGCTCCACCAGCCCTTCCTTCAAGCTAGGGAGCACACTGAGATGCTTATTGTGCAGTTGTGCCCAGCATTTTGTTTAAGGCTTGAACCTTAGCTGTGACTGCGCCTGGAAGGAGGAAAATGAAAGCAAGACAAGAACATGAATTATTAATGTTTCTACAGCTTAGAAAGCAATAGCCAGAGAGCTGGCTGGAAGGGAAAAGCCCTACAATGGGGAAGCCGGGGAGCTAGGAGCATCCCTCAGAAAAGATGAGGTGTGGAGGTGTCATTTAATTATTACCTTTACAGCTGTGAAAAAAAAAAAAACAATAATCATTCATCCTGATCAAGAGCATAAACACAGAAATCAAGCATTGTGGAACTGAAGGCTACAAATTAAATTACAAAAGCATCAGAAGCAAGAGAGAGACTTCTTGTGTCTGAACCATTTTGATCTGTGACAGCCCATACCCGCAAAGAGCTGGTCTGGCCAACCTCCTGGCATTTTTCCATTTGTGATTTTTCTGTATGTGAACTTAATCACAGCCTAAATGTCTAGCTATTTCCCTACCTTATTACCGCTTGAGTGTAGCTAGTGATTTTGCACTTCAGAAGCATCTGCAATTCTATATACCTCCTTACATGACCATCTATCATCTATTGTACTAAGATACTCTTACTGAATAGCATTTTATTTCAACCAGCCTGAGACTTATAGACTATGAGAGGGATCTATGTGGCCATCAAAGAAAACAAGGATTCTTGAAAACGCAAGAAATTTGATGAGCTTCCTTGCCTGCCTGTTATTTGGCATACTAAACTTAGGCTGTGGAGAGGAAATGTGCCCTCCTCTTTCTCCAGAGAATTTGTGTGGCAGTAGCTTCCTCTGCATCACCACACAGTAACTTTTTTCACATAAGGGAAAAAAAAAAAAAAGGAATGCAATTTATAATATATGTTTTTCACCATAACTAGCAATACGATCAATAACTACCAATAGAAATGTTCCGCTAGTGGCAAGGAACATTTTATGGTCTCAGCTCCATCAGCTGACATTACTAAGAAATACATGCCATGGTTTCCTTCACAAGACAAACAATATTGCAGCTACAAATTCTCTGTGTTTCTTACAGGCTTACTGTAGTCTTTATTTTCTTTCACATTTTATTTTCTAAGCTATAAACATATGCTTTGCCCCATCCTGCAGCACATCTACAAAACTGACATTTTAATTTATAATTCTGCTGAGTCACATCAGTCCCAACTTGCTAATGAAGCTTTGGGAGTGCCTTAAGAAAACGACGTATAAACCCATCTGTAAGAAAGATTCTGTAAATCTAAATCATCTCTTGCCGTTCGGGTTTGGCATTAAGACTCTCACAAAAGATCTTTTAGCTCTCTCATGGTTAAAATCAAAGCTCTCTTGGCTCAGTCCCGTTGTGGCTGATGCCATGTATACTTGTACGAAATGGCTTGGCCTCAGGCAGTCAGTGCCCAGACAACACAGAGTCTTGTGGACATGAGCCCAGAACTGGTACAGGAAATAAACAGGGGCACATGTGATCCCCAGACAGGTTGTGTAACGGGTTTCCTGTAAAAGATTCTGCCTGTCGTCTCCACGTCAGTTCAAATGTGGTTGATAGAGGCAGAGGTCTAGAAGGTACCTCAAGAGGTCATCTTGTCCAGCCTCATTCCTTAAAGGAAATCTGCTACATTTATGTTATTCTTGGCAGATATTGCCTAGGCTTTGGCATTTTCATCACTGCAAACCTATCGACGTTGCACACACAGCCCCAGGAAATAAAAGGTTAAGATTAAGACCAGCATTAGGAGCAAAATCTGATGTTCCCCACTGTACATTAGTCACTCAACAGTGTTCTTGAATGCTGAAAAGTAAGGACCACCAGCACATTAGCCATTTGCATGTTATATTGATGACTCAGACATGGTCCCTATACCACGTAATGTCTTTCTCTTTACAAATATTGATTTAATCAAGTATATAACTGGCTGACTGTTCATCTCCATGCTAATTATGCGCAGCTTCCCATACTCTGTGTCCTATATTAACGACATGAAATCTTAGTTTCCCTGTGAAATTCAACAAACCATCTCACCAATCCATTAACGTTATTCCAGTGAGGTTTTTCATAGAATCATAGAATCATAGAATCACCAAGTTGGAAGAGACCCACCGGATCATCGAGTCCAACCATTCCTATCAAACACTAAACCATGCCCCTCAGCGCCTCATCCACCCATGCCTTAAACACCTCCAGGGAAGGTGACTCAACCACCTCCCTGGACAGCCTGTTCCAGTGCCCAATGACCCTTTCTGTGAAAATTTTTTTCCTAATGTCCAGCCTAAATCTCCCCTGGTGCAGCTTGAGGCCATTCCCTCTTGTCCTGTCATAGATGCCACTACTCTGTAGACTCTTCAGTGAGATAATCTCATATCCTGTGAATATGAATGTATACCACGGATCAAAGTTCAAACAGAGAAAAAGAAATCAATTTAAAGTGGTTGGCAAGTGGCAGTCTCTGCACATAACTATGTTGTCCTCATGATTATTTACCATTCTGTTAATCTATCAACAATGATCCTGGATTAGCTTCATGAACACTGAGGTAAGTGTTATATTGTGCTGAGTACAGCTTCTGTCCCTACAGAAGGCCATGAGAAACACCCACACTTGATGATGACTCTCCATTGACAACTACCCGTGTTACCTGTTAGCTAGCCAGCTTATAATCTATTTAACACGTGTTTTATTGACATAGTCAAGTGACAGCATTTTTAAAAATCAAAACAGCATGTTGTAGAAAGTCAAATGCCTTTTAAATGTCTAAGTGCATCACACCTACTCATTTACCATATCAGCCATATTTATCATCACCAAGGAATAAAATCAAGCTTGTTTAACAAAGATGTTTTCCATTAAGCCACACTGACTAACATTAATTTCGGTCTGATTTTTTTTTTGTTACTATGACCACAAGGTGTTCTCCTAATTTACCATGGCATGACACCCACCCTACCATTTCCCAGGCCTTGTCATGCACCCTCTTGGAGTCTCAAGGAAACATGAGGGACACTCTTGTCCTGGAATTTTCCCCCATTTTCTAAGATTTCTTGAAAGCAGACATGGCTGAGGGCACATAAAATCTTTGTTTGCTTTTTCAGCTCATTTGCGTGCAGGCTTGGAGAATCTGACAAAGTTGTGGGTTTGTGTTCTTTACACTTTTGAAGAGAATCTTTAACCTCCCTAGTTGCAAATTGCAGTATATATCACAACACATCATTATTTAGACTCTGGTCTACCTCTGCAAATAAGCCTGTTTTAATAGCAAAATTGATTTGGACTGGCAAATTATAAGGGATAATTAAAAAAAATAAAAAGCTTTGACTATTTCTATATGTAAGGTCATCTGCCATTGAATCTGGTGAGAAAAAATTAAAGTCCACTCACCCAGTAACATTGTTCATGGATCTAACACAAAGGAACTGAGCAGAAGAGATAACTATTGGATTTCTTCTCTCTCACTCTGGAAAAAGGAAACAACGCAACAATAGTAATTCTTATCCTGTCACAAAATCAGATTTTAAAAAAAACATAGAGGGCAAGAAAATGTAACCAAACAATGTTGATTTACTTAAAAATTATTTCTCTTTCCTGCATTTTACATCAGTCTTACATAACTTTTGATCTGAAAATGTCTCTGGTCACATAAGTTTAACTTCAACACCAGGAGCAGACCAGCTAAAACAAAAGATGCTTCTTGCAAGGGAAGAGTTAAATATGTGCACAACTGTTTGAAGGAACAGGACTAATGTTGTCACTAATTTGCTTTATATTTACTCAGATGGGAAAAAAAATGAATAATATGAATGTTTATATATAAGAAAAGTTTAAAATGTAATTTAAAACTCATGATAAACTCTAAATTTACAGTTTTATGTTGCTACTCATCTTTTAATGACCTGAATTTCTTTTTACCATCAGTTTTGGCAGTATTCTAAATGACAAGAGTATCAACATGGAAAACAATCATTATCTGAAAACATTGGAATGAAACGCTTGTTTTTTAGATAAATTATATATATGAATAAAATAGAGTCAAAATCTCTGGTATCTTTCATTTCTTTAAAAGGGCTATGTTCTGGAAAACTGTACAGTACCTACCTCAGTATAGGAACAACTAGGATGAGGGCACTGAAATTCAACTATGATATACTTCAGGTATAAGCAATAAATTACTACTAATGAGCCTTTACAGTAGCTGATATTTTCCGCTTTAAATTTGTGCTATATGTCATGAACTGTTTTTTTGTGTTCCTGAAGTGTTCCTTCACCTAACAAAGAAAACAAACAAACAAAAAAATCCAATTTTTTTCAATGTTTCATCAGATCTAGAGAAAGAATATTATTAACATCAAAAAATTAATACCAATGTATATTTTACATTTTCAGATCCTGAAGCAATTACTAGATTTTATTTTGTGACACTTTTTCCAATAAAGTACACAATTCAAATTTATTTTAAAAAAGAAAAAGTCATCAGCTCAAAAGCCTTCTTTGCTCTCTATAAGAAACAAAATTCAAAACAAACACTGTGTAAAATCAGTCTAGATACACTTGCAATCATAAGAGTGTCTTTATTATAAAGCAGGCAGAGCTGCCATGTATGAAATGCTAAGAGTCCAAAACTGGAGCTGCACACCTTCTGACAAAGAACGACTCTGCTGGTTTTGTTATTGTCTTTGAGGTTGCAAAATCACCCAGTTTCAAGAATTTCCTATGAATATAAGTGCTGCTATTATCAGGAAAATTACTTATGTTCTGATATTAAATTTTAAATTGTGGATGTTTTAAAAGCAAATAAAGCTTTTTTCTCTTTCTCCTAGAGAATAAGAACTTAGAAAAAATTATAAACCTTATTTAGGTTCCTTGGATTTAATTTTTTCTGATTTCATGGGGGGAGGAAGAGGAGAATCCCACTAGCAGTGGTAATTGCATAAATGCTATAGAAAAAAAAAGGAACGGATGAATAAAATAATTCAAGCAGTGACGTTTACTACCTGGACCAGATTAGTTTGGTGCAAATCTAATTTGCATGAGATAACATTAAACACAGGGGAAAATGTAACTAATGCCCAGAACAGCTTATAGGTATATAGCTCAACTACCAGTAAAAGGGTGTGAATAAGTGAAAATAAGGGAATTATTATTTAAGGCTTTATCTTTTAAAAAAGAAGTAATTTTGAAGATGTTACTTTTCATCTTCATTTAATTTCCTTTCCTCATATCTTGGATTACTTTTACACTGTGGAATTTTGCGTCTTCCAGCAGATGATCTAAGAGCCTTGTGGGCACATATTTTGATCCATTATAAAGTTCTATGCACTTTATTAGAAATTAAAGTGATATTATGAATAATCTCAATAGCAGTGAAATCTCAACACCTCCAAGAGATCAGCCTAGGTGTACTTCTGATGCACTTATAAGATTACTTATTCATCATGCCTCTATTGAATACAATAAAAAATAAGGTGCATTATGTTAGAAAGCATTTTATTGTCTTCGTCTGTATCTCATTTTATGCCTAAACTAGTAAATGGACTTCTTTCTAATGACATAGCCATGTTATTATCAAAGTGCATATTGTACTGCCCAAGATGAAAGCAGCATGTTTGGAAATCCAATTACAAATTCTTTCAATCAAAAATACTGTGAATGCATTTGAATATTTTTTGACCTAAAAGAATTAAAACTACAGGTATACTATGTATTTAACATGTAGCTGCTTTTTTCAACTTTCCATTTATTTCTAGGTTCACCTGCAAACACAGCTAAGTCAAATTCAAGTAACTTTGGCAGTTCTGAACATAACATTACTTTTCCACAGTAGGAAAACTACTCACTTTTTGCACATGGTGCCCATGAATAAAACACTTCATACACTAACTGTTCAACCCAGAATTGGAAATGCGTTTGTCGTTGTCAGGGATGGTGATTCTGTATTGCACGAATCAAAGAAGAAAAGGAAGAAAAGGCATGAAGGAAGCTTGCTTTTCTTCAAATGCCAATGTACAAAATTAAAGCTGAAGTGAACACCTATTTTAAGAAGTAAATGTGTAAAAATAATAATTTTAACACCTAAAGATTCAGCTTCAAATGATGGCCATATCAGCATGTTCAGTGTTAGAGGAAAACCACAACCTTCCACCTGCCAGCCCTGCCAAATTCCAACAGGATAGATGGACAGACCACAGTCTTCTTCCTGATACTACTACTCCTGCAAACCAGATTAGACTCTCAGTTACATTTTTTCAACTCCTCATATTGTTTTCTATTTGGATTCCTGGTAACATCTTTGAGTCAGCTGCTTCTTGAAACATTTTTTCCTATCACATAAAAAAGCAGAGAATACTTTTGCCTTATCCCTGAAGGCAGTAGGAGACTGTCCACTAGCTTTTCCTTTTATACACAAACAGGGTATAAAATAGTTAAGTCATGATTTACATGACCTACTTCAGATATTGGTTTTGAAAGGATGTGATCTGAGCCCCGAAAGGTGCACATTTCTGTCCTTTAATTCTGAGAGAAGCCAAAGATGAGGAGTACAGACGCTTGCATGAATACTATCCCACTTGCCTCTGATGACATTTGAGAAGGATGAGTCATATAAAGACAAGGACTGAATGACTTTCGAAAAAGCAGGCCAATCATAAAAAAAAACAGACATCCAAAGTAATAAAGATCATTAGCTACAACAAGGGATAGACAGGCAGGAGCAGAGCAAAGAAATGCTACCATGCAGATGCTGAGACTTTCAAAAACTCCCCAGCGTTGTCTCCTGAAATAGGCTCCTTGGAAAAATTATTTGCTGTTCTTAGACGGTTGCTTCAACATAAATCTAGTCACGGGGCAGGCATACGAGGAAGATGCAGGAGAAGCCCCGAAGGAGGGAAATCCATGTTTCCCTTTCAAAAGATTTGGCTTTTGGAAAAAAAGATGGAAACTTGACCACAGGCTCCTCAATTCTCTGAAAGTGTCTAGTGTTCAACCAGGCTACCGCTAAGACCTCTTTTTAGAACAGCACTTAGATTAGAATTACTTTAGAATAAGTACTTACTTTAAGGGTAGGTTTCCAAGCTGCAATTTCTTTATGAAACATCTGTCAGTTCTAGTGGTGGCATCAATTGATCATTCAATCTAAATTGCCAAGCAAACAGAAGGCCCTCAGCCCTCTGCATTGTATACCCTCAGCACTGACCCAAGACATTTCAGTGGAACTGCTTTTAGCCACTCCTGCTTAGATTTGCTCCTATTTTAAGATGCAGGTCCACGTTTCTTTGCCTGATCTGAAAGGAAGATAATGGATTTACAAGGGCATAAGTATCCTCTGATGCCTCCTGGTGTGTTGTGGTTTACCTCAACTTCCTCAACTCTCTACATCTCACAGCTTACTTAGTTTTTCTTCATCTTTCCTGATGGCAGTGAACCCAAATAACTGTCTGCTATGGATTTTGTCATCCCACACTCACCAGCATAAATGAGTTTGTTAAAACAATGCTGACCATTACATTAAACTCTGGAGCACTTCCCTATTAACCATGTACCATCACAGAAACATGCTATTTTTACTAGTCAATTTAACTGATTTCCAATCGAAACAATATTGTTCCCATAGCAGAACAAGTTTGTTTCTTTAGCAGCTCATAAGGGTTTTCTGAAAATCTAAGGGAAAAATAGCTGTAGCTATGAAAGCCAAACACATGAAAAACTGAAAGATCATTAAATAAAATAGAGAAAACAATATGCAATGTAGATTAATTCTCACTCTCTCCAAAAGCACTGTCTTAAATTTTTCCTTCTCCTTACCCACCACCAGTAGGGGCAAAGTAACAAGAAAGTCAGCATAACCAGCATGTGATTAATGTAAAATGACCTATTATTTTGCGCATATATGTAAGATTTTTCTCTCAATGACTATCTTCTGCATTTAAAAGCCAACCACAAAGCTGAGAGAAAAGGCATTTTGGATGGACCACTCATCTCCTAAAGTTCCTTACCTACTACAATGTTTTCTTGAAAGCTGCTGCATCTGGCACAATAGCAGAGATTGGGTTGTTATTTAAGGAGCAGTATGAGAGATGAGAATGTAGTACAATGTCATGGTCCTCTGATGGAACAGACGCAGCATCAATACATTCTGTATTTTGTCCTGTTCTAGCCACCTTATCTCAGAAAAGAACAGTGGGGGAAAAAAACACTCAACAAATACAATAGGTTGTTCAGAAACAACCTCACATTCTTCTTGAATAGCCTATGGAGACCTTCAAAAAAATCCAAGGTCTGCTGAGGCAGTGATGTTAGTGCGTGATAAAGATTTCATTCTAGCACCTTTTGTAAATTATTTTTTTAAATATTTCACACACATAGTATTCCTCATATACTGTGTGTCTGTAATGCTATTCTGACTATTTGGGAGTCAGCAGGATTAAGTATTTCTTCTATTTTCAGTATCTCAGCAACACAACCAGTAAAGCGTCATTGGCTCCACTAGAGAGAGCTCTTGTGCTAACATAATTATATTAATAAACATAATTATTTATTTGAAATCAGTGGAATTATCTAGGGAGAAAGATGTGTTATACACAGACAAGAAGATTTAGCAGAATCTGGTGTTGGATGACCTGTGTTTCTATGGCTTACCAAATACATGCTGCAAGATATTCCCTTTGTGTTTACCTTTGGAAAGTGCTTATGTAGAGTGTTCTCTGTTTGCATGAAGACTTTTTCAAATCACTCAAGCTGAGAAAAAAATAAAAATAAAATCTCCAAAACAAACAAACAAACAAAACACACCCAAAGCACAGACTATGGCCTGAAACTAGACTATGTCTTCATAACAACTGCAGCTTTCTTGACTGAAGGCCAGTGCTCAGCATAAATTCAGATATTTTGAAGTTGTTACAGTGACTGTAATCCTATTGAAATTCCATTGAGAATAAGCACTTAAATGGGTGCATAATAGGGTTCAATATGCTGAGGTGGGTCTTGCAGAGCCCTAGGTACACATAAAGCTGAGGCAGAAGGATCAAGATCCCTGCTCTGGGCTGTTTCAAAGAAAAATGTCTGAAATATTATCACTGAAGAAGTAGGAAGCGATTAGGAAAGTTTTGACCTAATCCCAGTGGAGTTTAGATTTTAGCTATAATCATTCATCTGTCCTAATCCTACAAAGTGGCTTAATACAGAAGAATGGAAAGAGAGCTACTGAAGCATGCACAGAAGGTAGAGAGAGGACTATTGATTGAAGGAACTAAGCTTCCTTTTCTACTCTGTTTCCCACTGCAATTGTAACTAGTTTTATGCTTTTAAATCTTTATTCCTTTGTTAAAAATGCAGTTTGGTTTTGTTATTTTTATAGATGTCTGGGGAAGAAGAGGAGCTGAATCGTAGCCTCACTTGCCTGAAATATCCTGACTTCAGTAATACTTTGACAGGGTATGAGATCTAAGATCTAAGGCTGAACATACATGGCCTAAAAAGCAAAAATTTTGCACGCCCCCTTACCATACAGTACACCAAAAGTCCATCTGAGTCTCTCCAATGAATCTGTAGCTTTTTGATCAATAAGAGAGCACTGTTCTGTCAAAGGAAGTGTTAAATTACCGGTGCACTTTATTCCCCCCACCAGCCTGTTCATCACTGCTACCCCAGTTTTCACTTGCCAAATATATTTGATTTGAAAGGCTGCTTAACCCATGACACCCCACTGACTCTGCTATTTGTTTAACTCCTGCTTACCTCAGTGAAGACTTTGGGGAGTCATCATATCACAAGCCTGTCTTAAAGACACAAGTGTATCTAATTTCCAGTCGAATCTACCATGTTCCCCTAACAGGTACAATCATTGTAAAACAAGCTCTCTCGCTTTTTTTTTTTTTTAACAGAGTCATTAGTGATTTCATTAGTGCATTGGCACAAAACACAAATTTGTTTGGCTCATTGCTTCTGCTCATACCTCCTCTTTTAAGAAGTATTAGCAACACATATCACATATATCGGTCCAACACTTTTAAATTTATTTTTTACAGTCTAATATGCAAAAACATAGCATTTTTCTGGCTCTGTATATGGACATAAAAGAATGTGACAGTAAATTACATACATCAAATTATTCGATATTTTTCAAATTGCTATTATTTTTAGTTTCCTATGTATGAATTTTTCCACAAGAATACACATTTATCTAGATACCTGAAATATGCCTTTCATACCTGTTATTCTGTTGAGTTCTTCTAACTTACAGAACAGAAAACAGAACCCAAAGTCTGTTTTCCTGTGTTTCTACTATGCACTAAGCTGCATAATCTTGTTGCTATGTGAAATTAGCACTAAAGATCCCTGTGCAAAGCAAACCCTGACACATATTGTACATGAGTTACAGTAAGACAGCTACCTAATCACAGAAAACCAGGTCATATATCCCCTGCTACTATACACAGTTAAGATGTACAGATAATTCCTCCTTCACAGGGATGCTTTGTTGTCAGCTGTTACGCAGGCAGAAGCTGTGATTTCTTTATTTAATATAAGAGGTTTTCAACTTCATACCTTTAAGTGCCAAGCAAGTTACATTAAATAGCACTATTAAATGCAACTTAGAGGACAAGTTTAGATATAGAGTTATCCACTGAAGAGTCAAATGTGAGAAGTATTAGCTTTATTATTCATCCACTATGCAAGTCTGTCATTTCCCAATCTTAACAAATTGCTCTGGGAAACTGCTGCATTAAATGATTTTGATCTACACAGTGATTCAGTACTCAGAAATGGGATATACTGACAAAAAAACCAAACCAATAGCAAAATAAATTAAAAGGCAACCATTGTTTTCCTTATACACACCAACCCCACCGTCTTTGGAGTGCTTATTTAGCTTTCTCAGTGTACCCTCAAAATTCACCACAAGGATCAAAATGCTGGTACAAAGCAAGCAGTCAACTCACTTCCCAAGCAAAAGTAAAGCAGTTACCATTGTTCCAAAACCACTACAGAAAACTACTGATACTACATTTGATAAAAATTACAGTGCTCGACCTCTTCCAGAAGTTTGTAAAACTGTCATGCTTTATTGAAGATAAAGGCAGGAGGAAAGCACAATGCAGAATATCAACAACTCTTTCTGCTTCAGACAAATAAAATATTTTGGTTCAAGGCTTGAGCTTTTTATTTTCCTTTCATACAGTGAATTATAGTTTATCTTGGCTTTTTCATCTTTTTGAAGCATGGTATGTGGTTTGTCAACTCTATAACTCTATAGATGCACTTTTTCTGATAACGTGTTGTTATAGAGTGGCTGTTCATGAGTTAAGGAAACCAAACTTAGTCCTAACAGAAACTATAATTGATTTAATTGCATGTCAAGTAGGTTGTAAAATATATAAAACCATATTTTACTAAAATTTATTTGTGTGTTTGAAACAAGAAAATAAAGCATGCTTTTACTGTTGTGGTTTTGGGGTTTTCCCAAGCATCAAAATTTTAGTAAAACTTTATTTTCCCATTAAAACTAGTGAAATGAGGTGATTTGATGTAGATATTGCATGTACTGAACTCTGAGATGCACATTTATATTTTGATTCTTAAAATATCAAAATAGTTTTTAAATTGAAATTGTGTGCTATCTATTTATAATGTGAACTAGACACAAAAAGGCAAAAACTCTTGGAAAGATTTGCTGAACCATTTCTGTATTTAAATGTTCATCAAACTGTTAAAAATAAATCTTCATTTCTTTTGAGTGTGAGTACTCAGAGCATGCCATGTCATCTCTAATGGAAAAGTCAGGTCATTTACTCAGGTATGATGCACTTGCTACTGAAAAAAACATGATGATTTGTCTCTTTTTATTACATATTATTCAGATAATGCTAAATAATTAAGTTATTTAGAATTGTGGAACTTTTGACATTACCAAAGTAAATAGAGATGGTAACAGGAAAGGATTTGGAACATTTTTGCTTAGATTTTTACTATTCCAAAAGATTTCACAAAATAAGTTGGGCAGATACAAATAATTTTCAAAACTGTTAAGACTTCATTCAACCAAACACCGAAATTCTATCATGTTATTCTAAGAGCATTGTATGAGAAAAGACAGACTATCATTTAACTACACATCAGAACTAATTTCCAGATCTTTTAAAGTTAGAGTTACGCTATAATCTGCAGATAACTTTATGATTTAACTACAGAAATTACCTGGTCACAGAAAGATAAAACACAGCTAAAGCAGGATTCAGTTCTGGACTCTGAAACATTGCTTGAGGTGTTTCAGTAGATATCTGCACACAAACCAGAGGTGAGTGTTCTCAGCTCCCTCAGAATTCAAAGGAAATTTTACCAACATGACCAGTAGCGTCTTGGAGCCCCAAGGCAGGTTCCTACTATAGTCTTGATGTTGCAATATTCGTGTATCTGATTGGTTTTCTCAGTGTCTTTTTACTACTCATAATTGCATCTTCTTAAATCATATGAAGTTCCTGCAGTTGAAAAAGCTTTAGCCATTATATACAGTTACTGTGCTGCTCTCTTTCTTCCCACCTTTCCTCTGCAGTCACCTCTTGACAAAGCTGTGCTTGTCTCAGTTTTATACAGTGTCTCCATAAAACAATTTTGTCTCACGTTGTTTCCGTCCAGATTATTTTTGTTGTTCTCTAAATTTCTCTGAGGGTCTTTTTAGTAATGTGAAATTCAGAACTGAAACAATATCAGCTGCCACCAACAAAGTTTTGTGAAGTGTTGTCTATACCTAGGAACTCTTCCAGGGCAGAAAACAAAACACAGGAACTAGAAGTGACAAAAAGCTGATAGTAACTGATGTGCTGACTATATTACAATCATTTATGTTCTCAATCTTTGTCTCTCCAAACTGGTAGGGTCTATAAGAAAGTAATTTTCATTCCTAAGAACAACAGATTGCCTTGAAAGTAACATGTATCTACTCTCGGCAGGAAAACCATTAATAAATCTTTATTCTGTTCAGAGATAATTTTCCCAGTTTCCCTCAGTTTTGTTTACTGTCTTAAGCTGAAATTATCTGGCATGGAAAAAGAGTGCGGTCAGTCATTGCCCCACAAGCTACTAAAGTATCCAAGGTAAAATTTTTAAATCTTGTAAGTAATTAACATACGGAATCCAAATTTTCAGAAATTTATATAACACTTCCAGTATTTCAATACAGGAATTTAGATGCAGATGTTTAGTGGATTTTTTAGAAACTGCCTGTTTTCTGTTGTTTTCAATAACAATTCAAAATCTTCAAGCTTTTGAAAACCCTGGTAAGTACAAATAGTCCTTTGAGGTAATTTACAGCACTACATTTTGTATCACAGTCCACTACTTCAAAAACGGAGGTTCCCTGCTATTTGACCATGTAAAAGAAGCTGCTATGATCAGAATTGTTTTTCTAGCTACATTTAGCTAAGATATACCTCTGAAATGACGATCACCGTACTTTATTGGCATTTCTAGATCAAAATATTGCAGTGGAATCTATCTGAAGCCACATCTTTAAATTTATTCTCAGTCTGAAAACTCATGCTTATATTAGAGATTTATTTTAAAATGCTGCCTCTGCTCTTGTCAACGGGTTGTAACACCTACTTCTAGGTGAATTTTAAGACACTGCTTTTTACCTGTGCAGTCCTAATTTGCCTTTTCTTTCTGAGTCACTGTAAGTTTTCTCAGGACACATTCCTGCATTTGAGACCTTTGAATACCTTTCATTTCAAACCGAAGAGGTACAATCAGCATTTTCTAATCAAAGGCAGCTTTGCTTTGGAGTTAATGTCCTCCATTGGCTCAGAACAACCAGTGACTGTAACTTCCTTCTACTTAAGGAAGGCCTAGAGTAAGGAATTACATTCAGTCTTTGCTTAGCAATAATTTCTAATTTCAAAAATACCAGTTTATAGTTATTTTTATAGGCAATGACCCAGGAAATATGTTACAACTTTGGCTCTGTGATTATGCCTGTACTGTGTTCCTTGCATAAACAATAGAACTAAAATTAGAACTCTTTTTAAAATAGAGGGAAATTATTAATTAATATGTCTATTAATTATTTGGGAAAAGGTGAAATCCAAGGTGGCATATTCACAGATGTCAAAATAATTTAGGTTACTGAAAACCAGGAAGAACAATGTGGAATTCCAGAGGCACTTTAAAAGACAGACAACTGCACAGCCTGACTGCAGTTAAAACTCCATGTTAACAAAGGCATGCTAATGTACAGTGAGGGGTAAAACATTCAAGATGATCTGAGCTGATGATACACCTTCATGAAGTCTAAGTGAATAATAATCATTTGAGAGTCAGGCATAGGAGACAATGAGTCATTGTTGGCATCTCCATTAGCATGTTTATTAATTATTTGTGGATTTGGGGAACTAAATTTTAAAATATATTTTAAAATTTATTAAGATAATACTTGAAAAATTACATATAATCCTCATAAATTAGATTATTTGGGTTTGTGTTAATTTCTCATAAACCATTTTATTTCCTTGCACACTTTTCCTTTCTCAGTTCTATAATTTATTCACCTTTTTACCATCTGTTTTAAAATTTCATTGGAATATCTTCCAGGCAAGAGGTCTGTGTTGTGGACATCAACACACTACATGCTACTCCAGACTTGTATGAATTTTCTATGACTCTATGATTCTATGATTTTGAATGTTGTGCTTAATTCCAGTCACCTTATTTAAAATGAATAATAGAGTGCAAATGGAAGTTGTTCACAAAACACTAATGCAAATACAACAACAGATTTCCTTGAAATGAAAACTTTTAAGCTCAGGATTCTTTCGTGTGTAGAGGAAATATGTAAAAGAGAAATAAAATAATGCATCCAAAGGTAAGAGCAAATTGTGAACTCCTATTTGTCTCCTCATTGCAGAAAAAAAAAGGAAAACTAGCGACCTAGAAAGGATTTTCATCCTTTTCTTTTTTGAAAGGGATCAGAAGATCTCATTGCATATAGTAACATACAATTGAACCCAACAGCTCAAATATTAACAGTGTGGAAGGGGGTCATTCTGTTTACTGAACACAACACATAGAGACCTTTAACATTATCTAAATTATTGTAAGAGATCCATGTGGTAAATGCAATAGAAAACATACAGGAGACTTGCAGTGTTCTGAAAGTAGATGGAAAACAGTGGGGACACTGGGACATCTCCATAGAATAACCTCCTTCCTTCAGTGTATAAACCAGCAAGTGTCTGACTAAAATTAGAATAGATAATTAATAGGACCTTATTCTAACAGATTGTACTTAATTGATATATAATGGTCAGTGCCATGAACAGGTTGCTTTTGCAGTGGCACAGTATTATTATATATGATTTCTTTGGTTTTACAAGAGATCAGTGTATCAGTTGCTTTTACTGCTTATCATACCTCATCATATGATTGTGCCTAGTTTGATGATAGAAAATTGAACGGATATTTTTTTTCCAAAGAGAAGTAAATAAAATGTTGCCATCGAAGACCTGGATGCAGATCTCTTTTCAAAGTCTACTGGGTAGAATGAAACTCATTATCCTATAACACTGCCTGCAAGTTATCTTTTGGTTTTTACTACTGCAGAGGCTTAAAGACTGAGTGTGATATTTCAGTACCAGATAACGATGTATATCACATTGTCTTTTTTGTTATTATTATTTATATATAACTATGGATACAGTTTAATGTCAGTGATTGCACACAGACACACCTTTTTCTTGGAGACTGGCAACTCAAATTCTTAGTCCGCAGCCCTCTGGTAGGTTGAAAATTGGAAGTAAGTTTTTTCCCTACAGACACTACATGGTCCGAAACCTGGTCAGAACTTATCATGATTATCAAGTCACTCATAATAGTGGGGAAGAGTGGAGGGACATGCCTGTAAATGCAGCTTCTTCTCCGGTTCCATAATCAGGCAATAAAAGAGGAGCCCTCAGGACGCGCGAGGATTATTCCCCTCAACTTGCCATTCGCTAATATTGATAATGGTCACTACCTTCTATATTCAATCCAATCTGCACTTGTCCACTTAAAGCCTCTTTTATTTTTACAGCTGAGGTCTATCTTTAACCCAACTTTGCCAGTGGATTCAAAAGAGCTGGAAAATCCTTTCAGAAACAGGCCTGGGGAAGGTCACTGGGGAGTACTCTACCAGAAAGAGGAATGATGTGTTCTGTCTTTTGGGAAGTGTGGCAGCTTTGGGACTTTCATTTAACACGACCTCAATCTGCCCTGTCTTGTCTCAATGGGAAACATGTTACCAACCTGATTTGCCTTTATACAGTAGCCTCAATTCTTTTGTTGATAGATACTGAGTGTACTTTTCTAGTGAATGCCAGCAGGCAAGAATCACAGCGTGGCATTAGCGTGTGGCAAGTTCAAAATAAGCAAAACATGGCACTTCATTCAATGAATGAATATGTTGGAAATCCTTGCCACGGGATACTGCAAATGATGGTATGCAGAGGAAGTCAAAAAGGAATCGGAAAAAATTAATGCAGGAAAAAAAATCAGGGGTGTCAAAACACAGAGGTACTACTTTCATCTCACATCCTGATCTGACAATGGCTGAAGCCTGGGATAGCATCATTCTAGTCTTACCTTGGAAATTCATTTTAGCACAGGCATCCTCTGTGAACCTCTCAGACATGACCTGTGGATGCAGCTCTGATCTCTTGTTGGGACTTTATCAAAATATTTAATTTTCAAAGTTGCTGATAATTTGGAAAGTAAGCAGGAGTTTTGGGCAAAAGAATTTAATGTATATTTTTTAAATATAAGTGTTTCATAAAACCATTTTACCAGATGTGTTCACTATTCCCTTTCTATCCCTTTTGTGATCATCATTTGCTATGTTTTTCTTTTTCTATCCATATCCTTTTATACTTGGACTATTCCTGAAAGTGCTTATTAGTCACATTGTAAATCTTTCATTGCTCCTACAAGCCTTGTGCGCAGGCAGGCCTTGAACTCTCTGAAGTCCTATAGGCATCTCAATTTGCATAGCAAATGATTGATGGGGACAAAATGTGATGTCATATTGGTTTTCATTTTCAAACAGTGAAGTGTTAATGCAAGAGCTTTGAGGATAAATGTTTCGGTTGAAAATAAAGAAGAAAAAACCTCAAAATACAGCTTCTTATTGTTTGATCCGAGAATCCCAGAATTTAGGGAGAGTTGACAAGTGTTGCTTGCAAAGAGAAAGTGCGGTGAATTTTACCCTGTAAAGTCTTGCAACAGAAGAATCCATCTTGATATCTTTATAGGAAGGGCAGATAAGGTCTTACAGATACAAATCCTTACTATAAGACTCCAAAAAGACAGAAAGACTGATATTCTCAGTGGTTGGGAATAGACTCTCAAACAGATATATATTTTTTTATTAAAAACTGCAGCAATTTCTGTAAAAGGGTTGTACATGATTTGAGCCCCAGGGATGAAAACAATCTCCACTCAGTTTTATGAAACTACAAACTTAAAATCATGATTAAGAAAGCATTTTAAGAGATGAAAAATAAAAATAAAATATCTTGTCATAGTGCTGTATAAATTTGAAATGAACCAATAGGCTGAATCCTGTATACAGGTCTAGGTCTACCCTCCATCTCAAAAAGCTGGAAAAAATACAAGATGAAAGAATCATCAGAGTAATTTCATATTAAATACAATGGAGAAGAGAGAATGTTCAGGACACCTCCCTGGGGACAGGCCAGGGCTGGGCAGGATGTCAGTTTGCAGATCCAGGATCAGGATCAGATCCAGTGACATAACCAGGACTCCACCATCCTGGACTCAGCACTTGAACTATAAATTGCTGGAGGTTGACAGATTATTCTGGAGAAAAATCTCTGTAGCCTCCTCTTGTTCATAAACACTCCACAGTCAGCATCTGCCACTATCAAAGACAGGAACAGCCCAAGACAGCCATCCTTACATTATATTCTTACAATGAAAAAGATGGAGAAGAGACGGACGATGAGAGCACGACTCAATCCTTTGATTAGGAATGGCATCAGCAGGACTACAAATCAGGTAGAGAAGCTAGGATCATTTCAAAAAGGCTGTCTGCTCTCCAGATGTCTGCTTTTATCTGGGAATGGCACTGTAAAATGTTAATTTTGCATACTTTTAATGCTGAAGTAGTCAGTTGGTTAAACCAAGGTGAGGTGATTAACTAGAGTGTGAAAAGGTACAAGAAAGGGAAGAAGAGCTTCTTAAGTTGTATAATGAAGTTATCCATCACATTGCCACACAGGACAGCTCTTTTACACCTCAGTATAAAAATTGGCTGGCTCCAGAGATATGATTTTACTTGAAGGTAAACAAATTAGTGACTCACAGAGAAGATTATAAGTCCTTTTCACAGAACCACAGATCCACTTTTCTATGGAAAGAATTATTTGCTACTAATTCAGTCTATCATAATCTCCTCCTCCTCCTTTCCTAAGTCTATCTGTAAACAACCACTGCTTATTCTTCCCATTAGTTAAATAATAGTTCCACGGTCCAGAAACAGAGTATAAATGACTCTGAGGAATTCAAGTCTATCTAGAACAAGTTTACAAGCACCTTCTTCAAACCAGAATGTCCAAACTCAACTATCTTCTCTGAGGAAGGAATGGACATAAGAAGGGATGTAGAGAAGGAAACAAGAAGTAATGAAAACAAGATGAGAAAGCACTTCCTTTTTGAAAAATTACTCTTTTCTTCCTCATCTCAAAAAAAAAAAAACAAACCCACAAGTCATGTCTTTGCCCTAGCCTAAAACAGACATCAAACTAAACTAAAAAAAAAATCTTTTACATTAAGCTAATATGGTAGTAAGCAGCAAGGCATCCATGTAGAAAGCAAATATTCCCATTACGTAATTAGAAAATGAATTATCTGTAGCATTCCAAACATTTGCTTGAGTATAAAGCAATATCCCTCAAATAGAATGTGCATGTTTATACATATTTTAGCAGCCACCTCTTAAAAGGCTTCACAGAAAGTCTCTTTGGGAGAGAAAACAAATTCCACTAAAATATTCTGAAGCAATCATGAAGAAATAAATCCTGTGCTCCTGAACTGTTCCCAGAGAAAGTGGATCAAGGGCAATTTCTAAATGTATTTCTCCCAGCTGTTTCATAACCTAAAAGGAAGATTCCTTCATTGAAAAGAAGGGTGTGTTCTGAATCCAACCTAATCCTGACACCTTCAGGCTAAGAAAATGCATGTTGTTTGAGCAAGTATTGGAACTTTCAGAGAGAAAAGAAATGACATCCTTTATTATTGAGAGGTTGCTGGTCTACAGTGCATTGAAATTTTTGTATGTTCTGCTTCAAAGTAGAGCAGCCAAGGCAGTGGCATCACCTCCGTGCTTCAAAGTTGATAATTGCAATGTCTAATTGTTTAAAAATGCCACTATCTCAGAGTCTGCTTCTAGAATCACAAAAGAAGAGAAGGGACCATAACATGTGCTCAGCCAGGAGGCCCAAATGCGAGGAAACATTTTCCAGAGTAGTCTTTTCAAATGACAGCTTAGAAAATTAGAAAATATGAATGAGCCTTCCAAAGAAAGGACAGATATGGCCTGACCGGGAAAGGGTGGTAAACAAGAGATTAGTGTGATGGTTCTTCAGGTATAAGGAATCTACAGATACTAATGAAAAGGAAGTCCTAGTTGCATGGTCTGTTTGTCAGAGGAGACAATCTACGCTGACAAAACAGCCCTTAACCATGCAAGGTGGGAAATGTTTTCCTATAAAAATGGAAAAGGTAGTTTTGGGAACTGTTTATGTCACCCAATGAGCAAAGAACTCGTGCCAAAAATTCCACGGATAGCTTATCAGAGTTTTATTGAACAACTTTTGGAGGTAACAACTCTGGGCAAGATAGCAAGTCATATTGCAGTGGTGGAATTGAAAGTCCTCTTACCCTAACAGAACCTTGTCTGACAAAGTCCTCAGATAGATTCTTAGGAGTCAAATATTCTTGACGTTGAGCGGTTGTCAATATATATGCCATCTGATATTGGGTACTGTTATTCAGAACTTCCAATGAGTAATTACATTTAGATGGATTTAATGTTACTCAAAGGCCTTTCTTTTTTCTTGCAGTTTTAAAGTAAAGTATAATCTTGCTTTTTGCAAAAGCATTTTAACACAGTTATTAATTAATAACTAATTAATTGTTATTAATTAACGTGCAAAAGAAGAAATAGCATTGTGAAAATTGCATACTTTGTAATGTAATGCATAACCTTGGAACTTACCAAAGTATTCAAGAAGGAAATTAAAGAAACATATACCCCTGGAAATTAGAATTTATCTAGCCTAAGAAACTGGAATCTGTAGAATGGTGTATTTGTGTCAAAAGAAATTACAGTCTAGTGGTCGTGAGCTGCATAACTAAATGATCCATAACAATACCTGGGTCAGCAGTTGAGAATATACTTCTGCTGTATTTATATGATACAAATCCTGCACTGAAGAATATGAGTGCGCCTGAAAGTAGTGAGAAATGTCCTTTACCTGGTCTGTTTGCCAGATTGGTATAGTTATATTGCATGCTACTATCAAATGTGTAATAAAAAAAAAAAAATTAAAAAAGCCAACCTCCTAAAAAAATTGAACCGCAGTAAACATTTAAGAGATTTTCTTAACCTCTTTTCTAAGAGTTCTCCCTTATCTCCGAAGCAGGCAAATACATCTCTGTCTTACATATTGGATTCAGATTAACAACAAAGATTTATAGGATTTAACCATAGACAATCAAGTGTTCAAAGAGACAAGTATTCAATTTCTATTTTTGGTCTTCTAGTTAGGTGAATATCATTAACCTGCTCTCATTTGTTAAAATTCCCAGTTGCTTACCAGTAAATTATCATTAGGCACTTGAAGGCACGAAAGAAGTTTAGAATTTTCTTTCCTTCGGGGTACTTACCAGATATTTCTAAGTTTGGAAGCATTTCCAGCTAAATAATGTCGGTTTTCAGTAACTGCAAACCAAGTTTGCTTGTTTTATTCCAGTCTAAAGCAGATTATATTTTCAAGAAAAGATTAAAATTTTCTAAGAATTTCAATAGAAAACTAATTTAATAGAAAACTAATGTAAATTGTTCTTTCATCAGTTACATGATAAAACTTTCAGAGCAATATTTTCAAACAGAGGGACCTTAGTCTTTCCCATTTATATATGTATGCATATGTACCTATATTTGCTTGAAATCCTTCAATTCTCTCTAGGTTTCAGAAAAGCAAACCTTTCTGCCACACACCTCTCCACTCCACTTTTCTTCTGTCCTTGATCAGACCCTGTCGATGTTTACAGAGTGCCTGTGCCCTCATCATAACTGTTGAAAATCAGGTTGCACATAGGCAGATCTAAGTGAAAAGTTCCCCAAAGGGAACAGTTATGTTCTATCTCTACTCTGGAGGTTTCTGATATGCTCAAAGCAAAAAAAGGAAATTCTATCAGAATTTTTATTCTGAAATTGAAATCTGAATGTTTTGACTGAGGGACATCATTGACACATGTTCAATCTGACCCACAAAAGACCTGAATTTGGGTTTCTATCCTGCTCCTTTGGAGCTGAATTTTTCAACACAAATTGCTTTAGCTTAAATGCATCAGAGAGCACATTGCAAGAGGGTTTTGCTTCTATGACCAGTTCATACTATTAAATCTCTAAATTAAATTTCCTTCCTAAACATGACTTTATGCAAACGTTGGCACAAGGAAATTAGTTCCATCCCTTGATACATAAAAGAGTTAAGAGCTTTCTCCAATAAGTGCCCTAGTCAGAGATGGGGACCATCAGCTGTTACTGACCAGAGTGGAAGCTGCTGATGTTCAGAAACTCTGAAAAACTTATTTGGGTTCCTAAATACGTATTTTGACTCCTGGTTTGCCTCAACAGCTAAAGAAAGAATTAACACTGACAGATTCACTGGAGATATTGCTGCCAGAAGGACCATTTCCTCTAAACTGGTTAGCAGAAGTCCAAATAAATCTGTCTTCAATGAAAGTTTTAAAAACAAGACCATGAGCGGTGTGTTGGGGTAAATATAATCTTGGCAGCTGAGAAAGGAGAAAGAAAAGCTGAATCTGGAAGAAATATGGGAATGGCTGTTCTGAAAGAGAAATTCAGTCTATTCATCAAATATCCTATGTTGACCAGTACCATCTGCTGCAGAGAAAGACTATAAAATTCTCTCTTCAAGCAGCTCAAGTTCACCAATTGGCTTATGCCCTGAGATATGACAGGTTTTCATCTTTACAAATCCTGGGGGCAGGTAAAGCAAGAGGAAAGATTCTGGGCATTTTATTTACCTGTTGAACTACCCTTATTTTCTGGAATCCTGATAAACTAAGCTTTAAATATTTAGGCATAAAATCTTAACTGATATTTACGTGTTTGAAATGTTTTGGGACAGGCAGTTTTACTACATTGTTTTACTCATTTCACCTATTGCAAACACTATTTATGAAGTTAAAACTAGTAGAGGAAAGAAGATCAAATTGATTTTGCACACAAAACCTGTACCACTTACACAGAACTATATAGTACTAAATAAACCTTTCCTTCCAAATGAAAGAAAAACATTAGGCTTATACAGGACCCTTGATGGGATTCAGCTGCACTGAGACATGGTTCTGCAACACACATGTAAAAGTGGAAGAGGGAAGTATTTGGTGTGAATGTCCTAGGCCTTCATTCATCTTACTATTTTTGGCCACAACTTTTTTTTTTTTTTATCATCTTCTGGGAAACCCCTTCCAAGTTTTATTTCAGCCAAGCTTCTATATTAGGCTGCTTTAAGTTTAGTTCCCCTTAACTTTTACCCTGTAGTGTGATCACTGCTTGGAAATGCCATCATTTGCTTGAAGGTAAGTTCTTTGAACTTGATTTTGAAGATAAAGAATATTCTACTCATTCAACTTTCAAGAGCATTTCAAAATATTTTCCAGATCTGAAGTTTTGAACAATTACTATCCTTAGTGGAATTCACTACCTGCATGATTCCTATGTAACGCAAGATTCATTCTTTATTTGTGATGTTATAATTGACTTTATTTTTCCTAGTTCTATCTATAAAATTTTCAATTGTAAATTCTACTATTGAACAAATTTACTTCAGCACATGCATATCTATGAGAATGACAAAACTACAAAAAGGAAAAGTGACATTCAAAATAGAAAAAACAATCGTTATCCTGTTTCTCAGTGAGTTTCATGTGGATTTTTTAATGCAACCAAGGCAAGATAAGAGTAAACTCCTATGAAGCAGTGAAAGAACGAAATAAAACAAAATGGGAATTGGGACTGGATTCCTGCACTGCAGTTTTAATTACTGTATTTTTATAAATTCAAAGAAGTCCCCCTGCTTGTGTCTTCTGCTGATCTGACTGATTTTAAGTTATCTAAACTGGAGGTGAGCAATGCTGGGGGTTGCTTATTTAGCAAGGCACAGCACTTTATAATTCCAGAAGAAAAAAAGACAAGCTAGAGAGACTTATAAATGCATCAGTGGTTACTGAAACATAGATTAAGCCAGGTTTCTTGAAAGCAAAAATGTTGCATTAAGTAGGCAAGAAGAAAATTGCCTTTGTTTGGTTTTTTTTCTTCTCCCACACAGAGGTCAACCATTACAATCATGTGACTCACAAATTGCCCCAAAAAATTCCATTTAGGGTCACTTATCACAAGGACCAGTATAACACAGACCAGAGGAAAAAGCTGCCCTCCCAGTCTTCTTGCAACCCTCTCTGCATTTAGGAGGGTTTGTGGTACCTCCATCTGCCTTTTCCCAGTGGTATAACTGACATAAAATATTTTAAATAGGAAAAATTCAGATTTGTTAGTCTTACTTACTTTTATGGAGTCTTCTACATCTATTTATAGCTTTTTCTTTTTCAAATTATCTCAGATGTTACTCCGCTGTGCTTTCTGTTTCAAATCTTTTAAGTTTCATGAAAGGATTGGGATCACCACTCCAGCAAGTCCTCTTCACAAATGCTCAGTGAGACTAGAAAACACTGTCTGAGGCTCAGGAGCTGATAGAGTTAGGAGATCTTTCTTTACACATTAGTGCAAATTGGCTAACTGGCTTTTGGTTAGAAAACATGATGAAAATCTGCAAGCCAACAACAGTCCCATGGAGAACTACAAAACAGATTTGGCAGCTCAGGTTTTTAGTTACTGGTTAAAGCTAGAAGTCATGGTGGGCAAATAAAGCAAGAATCCAGCTGAGATCCTGCTGCCAAGCTAGATAAGCCGAGGTGTTGCTTGCATTTTGGTAATGCTGGAAAGGAAAAGATTTTCTCACGCTTGTCCCACTCAGACTTCTTCATTTGACTGACCACGGGCAGGCAGCATCTTGCATGACCACCTGACCAGACTTGCAGTAGCCATCCTTTTGTAGCTTGGGTGAGAGCTGGAGTATCTTCTGGAAATGGCTGAGGTGCCACAGGCTGTCATTGACCTTCAGCTCCATTGCATCATTTCAGCTGCAATTTCCTCTGGGTGACGTACGGTCCCAGCCACAGCACCCACCTTCACCGATGTCACCGCTGGCTCTGCTGCATCCCCAACCACCGTTAGTCTGAGCATGTTACCAATGCTTTCTTAGTTCCTGGGTAAGCAGTTATTGTCCTGTGTTGCCCTGCTTCCATCTGAAAAACAGGCTGGCAGGGGAGCAGAGCACAGCTGGGAGCCTTGTGCGAGGCTTGACATGTCAAACAGGACAATCTCTCTGTGGACATGTGCGGCTGCAGGTATCTGCTCTTTATCTTTCACCTCCCACGGTCATCACTGGATATAGGCAAAGACAAGAAACAGATTCATCCTCCAAAGGAAGGCTCTTCCTTCAACTTTTATGAGGATTTTGCAGTAATCCCTCAGCTCCCACTGTCTCTGTCCTTAGGACTGATAGCTCTACCTGCTATGAAATCAGAGGCTTCGGAGAAGAGGTGGAGGAGGAGTGTTATCTGAAAAATACACCACAGATGAAACACAGCACCTTATGACAAACATGACTACATTTCATAGTGTGACTGCGCAGACTTTTTGCAAACCTAAAAATCAGACATACAAGAGTACTTTTTTCCTTTGTTAATCATATTTAACCTTGCCTGACATGTATTTTCAATGAAATTATTCTCCTTTCCACACAAGTTACCCTGGGTTTACACAGCTTTAATCTGAAGCCAATATTCTGACTTGTTTTTCACTTCATCTCTTCTATATAGCTGCAGTTCAACCATTTCGCCACAGGTTAAAAAAAAAAAAACAGACTTTTTTAGTTCAAATATTTGATTTCAAAAAAGGGAGGGAAAAGAAGGGGAAAGACAGGAATGTCTTACAGTTTCTCAGAATTTATGGAGATATTATAAACTCATAAATCCATGTGTTCTTTTATTAGAGAAACAACCCTTCTGAGATAAACAGCATAACTATTCTTGAATAAAAGATCTTATGGCTGCGTAGTTCTCAGAAGGGAAAAGGTTTTAAATGCTTCTGAACACTGGATTGAAGAAACTGATGAAAAAACCATTTAATATAAAGTTCAGGCTTTTTTATAGAGAGTTGATTTGAACCCGGCTGCAGGTCACAGGTGCTAATTTGGTAGATGTGAGCCTGTTGTGAATGTTAGGAGTTTCAAACCTCTTCTATAGTTCGTTGTCCCTGATTAAAATGGTGTCATGGTTAGACTACTACCCTTGTTAAACAGAGTTCTTAGATGAGAACTGAGTCTTATTGGTGGTTTTAGTCCTGTATTACACTTATTACATGCGGTTTTAATATAACCGTTATATAATAGATGCACTGTCAGCAACTGCGATCTACTGTGGATCTTGCCTCTGCTTGAGAACATCACCACCACCCTTCTCACCTGAGGGGTGCAGAATTACTGTATGGGGCTATAAAAAAATTGTCATATTGTCATGACATAGCCTCAATATTGAATTCTCAAAGATTCTTACAGTGTTTATGATTTTGAATGACCAAGGAAAAGAAACAGACGGGGTAAAGGTGCGTTTATCTCTGCAGCATTATTGTCATATTTTACTCAACTTAACACATTTTAAACATAAAGAAAATGTTAACAGGCTACGGAGAAAATTATCAGTGAGTACTGTAGGTCTGTGATCTGCTTTCATAGCCTGGGTACAACTAGAAGTGTGGCTATAGATTGAGATTGAAAAGGGAAAGGAAGAGCTGCTCAGAACAGAGAACCTTCGCTAAGAAGTAATTGACTGGTAGGGACAGTTCAGCTTCTACATATTTCGTAACACTTTCCTGCTGTTAAGTCATACTGCATTATAAAATCGTCTCACAAATTGGAAAATTGTGATGGTTTAAACACCTCTATTTTAAAACAACCTCTGTTGCTCATAAACTACAGGCCAAATGCCAAGTTTTTTAATGACAGAGCTGGATCCTACTTAGCAGGATCTGGTACACTGTCTCAAACTACTACCCACAAAAGCTGTAGGCATGCCTCGACTGTTTGAGATGTTCTGCACTTTGCAAAGCCATGTGGGTTTTTAAGTTGGCATAATTAGTCCAAAGAGAGAAAAAGAAATAAAAGAAAATATAATTAAGTTGGCCTATAATCAGATAGCTGGTCAAGTACACAGCTCTACACAATAGAGATTGCAGGGTGACGTTCTGGTTCTATTGAATTCAATAGAAAAATTATTACTGGCTTTAACAAGGACAGATTTAATCCCAGAACCCAAAGTATTTCCACAAACCAGTTAAATTTCAGTATAAAATGTCTAAATGTATGTTTTATCAGGCCACTTTTATGTTGCACTGGCCCCTTTATCTTGCGTCAACCAAAAATTATAATACCAATTTTGACTGAAGGCTGGCTTTAATTACAATTTCTTTTACAGGTCTCAACTGCTTTTTGTATCCTGGGAAATGAGAGCAATTTTTTCTATCATATTCAGAAAGAAAATGAAAAGGTTGGTAAATGTATAAGTAATTTTAACTGATTCATTGATCTGAATACTTTTAAAGTAATACAGTAGGTATTTCTGTCACACTTTGAAGTTAAGCTAGAGCTCAGTTACATCCCTTAGGGTTATTATATAGCCATTAAGAATGTGTACCTTTTATCTGGTGCCTTCAATTAATTGAATTTCAAAAAATATTCTCAAATGTTTTTAGAAAATCATTTAGTTCCTGGAGGACATTCCTGTGTGATTTATTGTTAGAGTAATTAAAAGCAGTGAGTATTACACTGGTCACTGTTGGAACTCCTGTCTGCCTTTGGCTATGTTTTGGTTTAAGTTAAAACGTATAGTGCACTTGAGAGACTTGTGAAGGGAGGCAAGAAAAAAATTAATTCTTTTCAGATTGCTTCAGAATTTTGGCACACCTAGAAATAACCTCTTAAAGTGATCACAGTGATATTTACATGACAATTATATGCAAGCACAATTAAACTTCTATATTAAACAATTAAATAATGCTTTTCCTGCTATGGTAAATTATTCCTGACTACCCATATTAGTATTCTGTAGTTCTAATCAGTGCCATAAATAATTTTCAGTTTTACACATTCTGCTCTGAAGCAATTATTAAGAGCTCTCAGGAAGAGTTAAAATAGCTAATGAAAATAATTAGCAGCATAAAAATATGGCTCGTCTTGCATTGAAAGATAACCCTAACTGAAAATTACAAACGCAGCTTTAATTATGTCTTTGTTTTCTGAGGGACACCCAGTTCTCTTCTATAATCCCTTTTGTGCCAGAAGTGATCATTCACAAGTAGTATTTTACGGAACTGCTCACTCTCAGAAAGATCGGTGGGATCAGACCCACGGTTGGCTTCTCTTCAGTTGTGTAACACGGAGGAACCGGCTTATTTCCGCGTTGCTTCCCTGGAACTCCACCTCCGTAGCACTGTTCACCTGGGCAAAGGTCAGAGGGCTCAGGCTGCCCACCCCGCTCAGGGAAAGTTGTGGTGCAGAAAGGAGAACTTGGTGCTAATTACTCTAGCAGTATCTTCTGCCTTTTCAGGGTCTTCAGGGAGGGCTGAGATGGCTAAGCTTTTAAGCATCTAAAATGATGCTCAGTCCCTACAAAAAAAAAAAAAATTCCCTCCAACCATCCATATATTGAGTACACTAGGGCAGCCTTAGCTATTTCTCCAGTCACAACATCATCTTTTTTTTTTTTCTACTACAGATTAACTATCTTCTCGAAATCATAGGCTCGCAAATGGAATTATGGTAACATTTGCTTAGAAAATTATTGAAAAAATAATTATGATCCTATATCTTTGTGAAATACAAAAGATCCACAAATGACCAGACAGAATCTGAAAATAAATGTGTTTTATTAGTTTAGGTGTGCATTTATGACTAAAACTACAGTTGTACGGATTCTGCCCAGTGCAGGCCAGTACCAGATAAACATTTCACTTTTAAATGTACACACTGAAGTCATTGTTCAAAGTAATAACCTATCCTTTTAATAAACCATCCCTTTTACACTGAAATGCCTAAAGGTTTTCTAATGTGTATCAGTCTTTTGAACATCACATAATGAATTTAATGTGAGAAAAGGAAAAGAAATGTACCTGTATGGATCCCTGCACATTAACATAAACCTTGCTGCTCTGAGGCTAGCGAAAAACTTGGCACCTAAACCAGATGAGGACTAAAATAATTTCAATGGAAATCCCATTTCCATCCATGTATTTACTACGTTACATTGGCTTTCCTGTGAAATTATTCCAGTTACATAAATTATCTCAGAGGTTTTGTGATTAAGCTAATGTGTTTCTAGGACCTTCGCAGCATGCATGAGTTACGAGTGTTAGTGTATTATTCCTTGACTAGGCGTGATCTAATAACAGGAAAACAAAAGGCCAAAAACGCAGTTCAAGCTAGTGTTTTCTCTTATCTGATCTCTTAGAAAGTAGGTCTTCGAAGAACAGCCACGGTGCTGCAGGAACTGACACTGGCAATTAAATTATATTCCCTTTTGGAATGGAAATATGTGGTGCTATCACCAGTGATGTTTGTCTAATGACATGGAAAATTAAGGTTTTTAACTACTTGGTATGGTTTAATGATGGCCTTTTCACAGCAGAAGGGCATTGAGCTAGCTACAGAAATGGGAAAGAATGCCAAGACAGATAGGACCAACACCATTTCTACAGCAAAAAGAGCACCTTTTCATAGATTAGACATTAAAAATGGTTGGAACCTTAGCATTTGGTCATTAAAAAAGATAAGATAAGATAAGATAAGATAAGATAAGATAAGATAAGATAAGATAAGATAAGATAAGATAAGATAAGATAAGATAAGATAAGATAAGATAAGGAGAAAGAGAATCTGTAACAACATCACGAACAGCATCAAGCAAAACCTGCAAATGTCATGAACTGTGGCCCATGATTTTTTGGGAGTATTTCCCGAAAGGTTTTGGTCTGGTTGCAAGCACCTTCCCAGACTTATTGATGACCAGTGGTTCCCCCAGTGGTTCCATCTGTCGTGTTGCTCTGGCTGACCTGCATGCACACCTACCAGGATTCCATCTCCACTCCGTTTGGACGCCCTCCTGCCCGACTAGGCCTCTCTTTGTCAGGAGGCCATGGTGCTTTCTGCTCTATAGGTCAAAGTGGCAATGAGGAGCAATTTCCAAGGTGTGCAGGTCGACGTGAGCAAATTAGAAAAGACAGACTCAAGAGCCTGCTCGCTTCCTTTAACCATCACTGAAATAATAAAAAAACATCGATCTCACAGCGCTGAGGACGTTACCTTACGGAAGACGCGCATTAACGTACTGATGCTGGGGGTAGCTGTTCATATAAGAAATGATTTTTTTTTTTTTTTGCAGGATGCCTCCTGCCCTTGGACATCACCACAAGTTTTGGAAGGGGTGGAGCTGCATAGAATCATAGAATCATAGAATAACCAGGTTGGAAGAGACCCACCGGATCATCGAGTCCAACCGTTCCTACCATGCATGCAGCAGCCCCCCAGCATCCCACCCCAGAATTTCCACCCTTGCTGCTCTGTGGGAAGGAATGAAGGGGGCAGGAGCTCCCTGCCACCACCACCCCGCTCCCCAGGCTGGGAAAGGTGGTGGGAAGGGAGGGGAGGGTCCTTCAGCCCCCCGAGGCACATGTGGGCCGGAGGGGAGATGTCACCTCCAGTGGGAAAGCGGTGTCACCCCAGCCCGTAACACACAGGCTGAGCCGGGGGTGGGGGGGCCGGCTGGACGGGGGGAGGAGGGGTGCACGGCGCTGCCCCCCGGGGGTGCCCGCAGCCCAGCAGCCGAGCTGGGAGGCAGCCCGGGGCTAGGAGCCCCTTGGGGGGTGGGGGGGAAAGGAAGGGGAAGCCCGGATCCGCAGGGCCAGGTCGGGGCCGGCGCACACGCCTGCGGAGCTCCCGGGGGGTTCGGGATGCGCCGAGGGGTCCCCCGGGGGGGCTGGGGAGCGCGGCCGTGTCCCGAGACTCCTCGTCCCGAGACACCTCGTCCCTCGTCTTCCCAGCCAGTGGGGCAGCCCGGGCATCCACGTCGCTGTGGGTTTGTTCCCCTGCTTTAAAATGCAAAGGCTCTCGATTGGCTTTCTGTTTACGAGTGCGGATGGGGAGAAGGCTCACGTTTGCTTTCTCCGTGTGTTTTCCCCGCCTTGGAAGCCGCAAGGGCAACCCGAGGAGGGAGAAAAGGGGGAAAGAGAAGAGGGTTTCCCAGTTTCAACATTCATCAGATTTACCCTGTCACTGCACGACAAGGTGCGGCGTGTGTCGAACATTAGGAGCACGGGTCCATGCAAATGACACGGGCATGAAAGAGCCCTCGCAAGAATAAATCTGTCGATGTACAGATGTTCCCTATTAACGTTATTGTTCAGCCTTGGTGGTTACGGTGGAAAGACACCGGATATTTTTAATCCCGTTGCCACCCCACCTTTCTCCCCACACCTCTTTGTCTTCGCTTAATTAGGTAGGATATAATATTATCTTTTTTTTTTTTTCTCCTCCTCTGTCTTATTGAGACGTCTGACCGGGCTTACGCCTTTAAACAGGAGCGATATCGATCCCTCCTCCCCCTCCCCGTCAATCCCGATTTGTCCCTTTTGGTGCCGAACAAACAATTAAAGAGAAGAAAGTACCGACCGCTCTTATAAAACTTGGCACGGGAGCGACCCCGGGCAGGACCCCGCGGGGGTGAGCGAGGATGGAGAGAGAGGGGGGGGGTTGCGCTCCGCATTTAAGACCGAGGGGCTCTCTACCACCTCGTCCCGAATAACTTCTCCCGCTGGGTGGGACGGACGGACGGAGGGACACGCGAGGGCGGAGAGGAACAAGCGCCCCCATCCCGCATCTGGCCGGTGCCCCCCCGACCCCGCATCCCTCGGAGGGAGCCCCCAGCCCCGCGAGCTGGGGGGGGGCCGCGCATCCCTCTCCCCGCACCCCCCTTTATCCTTTAACCCTCGGGGCCCGCGGTGCCCCGGGGCCGCGGATAAAGCGGAGCCCGAGGGGCGGACAGGACGAGGCGCTTCCCAGCCCTCCGCCTCGAACGGGGAGCGAGACAAAGACGGCGAGGGGAGGCTGGGAGAGTTCCCTGCAAGTTTAGCGCCTTCCAGTCGTGACTCGCCGAGATAAATGATAGTTCGGAGGTGCGCGCAGTTCATCAGCGCCCCGGCTGCTGCCTCCCGGCGTGTGCAACCCGCAGATCATTAGGTTAAATGGAGGACAGTCGCGTCTTGCCAGGATCGATGCAATTATTGTTGCCGACAAGGACGGCAATTGGAGCGGCAGCGCTAATTTTACTAACCTGCTATTAATTACGGGGTCCCCCACGCCCCAGACGGCGTTTATAACCCGCGGGAGCGCGCGGTGCGGGCTGCTCCTGGTTTTAAAACGGGAAAAGTTGGAAGGCGGAGTGCCTGGCCGCGTTGGAAAGTGTTAATCGGTAGGAAAGAGTGTGATCGGTCGAGCCGTTCCCTCGAACGTCACTCCGGTACAGGGGGGTGACTGAAGTGACTGTGGCGCCTGGGGACCGGAGGCACCGCGCCGCTCCGCTCAGGTACCGCGCACTGAGACATGTCCGCGTTACTTCTCCGCGGCTCCCCGCGCAGTCAGCCGGCTCAGGCGAGAGGAGAGCAGCCCTGCCATGGCACAGCCGCCGCGACGAGGTTTTAGCCGGAGCCTGGCGTGAACGCAGGTACAAATTTTCACCTGGTTTTGGTGGGGATGCTTGTGCGGGTGTCTCTCTTTACAGGAGCGGGGGGTGAGGGGGAGCGGTGGGGTTCATCCCCCCCCCCCCTTACCCCCACCCCCCACCCCCCCTTCGGAACCTGCTTTAGCAGCAAGGCAGCTGAAAACGAACTGCTGGAGGGAAGAGAAACTATCTGCGATGAATCACTTGGCTTTGTGCAATCTTTACCTAGGACAGAGGGCAAATGTATTTTACCATGTGTGTTATTTCTTGGGAAGGGGGTGTGGATGTGATGCTCAGCGGGCGCTAAGGTAAGGTTACCGAATCAAACTTTCTGGGTTTCAAGGTAAACTTTAAAAGGCGTAGAATTTGACCTTGCGAAGTGGGAAAGTTTTATCTTCGCAGGGAAGTGTGTTCGAGCTGCCCGCTGCCAGGGAGCTCAGAGGCGGTGGTGTTTGAGAGCATACGAGTCTGCGGCACCGGGGGGGACAGAGGCTGGAAAGAGAAAACCTTACACAATCTTTGCTTTGCTGGTAAAGGCGTAGTTGCGATGCTCCGCACCGGGAGGATTTGTTGTAGGGTCTGTCCAGCCGGACAGCAGCTGCTCCTTTCGCAGCGTTTGCTTCTCTTGCTGAAAAGTTTGGGCTGGGTGGGTGTGAGAGAGCGCGTGTGTTGGCTCTAGTCCTTAAGTGTGAAAAGTTAATAAACACAAAGAACAGCATGAGCATGTGAGGCCTTTCTGCTTTAATCTAGGTTGTTTGCCAAGAGGATTGAAGATTTACAAAAGGAAAGCATTCAAACGGATAGCTTTGAACAGCTGATCTTATGTGCAGTTGTAATCTGAGTAAATTAATTAGCGGTGCCTTCTTATGCAACTGTTATGTTTGTCATCATAGCTCAGCCGATCACAAGCCACCGCATAGGTTTGTGCAGGTCGGCAGTACCAGCTCGCTGTCCTTCCATTCAGAGTGCAGGAGATGCAATTACACCTCAGGTGGGCTCAGGAAAAAAAAAAAAAATCGTATTTACTGCCGATAGCGACTTTATGTGAGCTAATCTACTTGAAAATGTTGTAGGCTGCCCTCGGTTCCATGTCAGATCCCAAATGGGCAACGTGTAGAGCTTCACAGCGTTTGTCAGGCGGTGTCAAGGTTGCTTTAAATCTGTAACATGAAAACAAAGCAAGTCGACTGAAAGAGCTCGCTAAAGTCTGTTTAGCCCATAAGCAAATTCCGTCGCTGAAATATTTCCAGGAGCGGCAATAAACCCTCCAAAACAGGAGGTGATGAAAATGCAGATAGTAGAAGTGTAGCTGCATTAACTGCCTCTAGATCATGTCCCTGAAGACGTCCATCAAAGCATTAGTTCTGAAGAGGTTCTCTGTTTTACCTGCTGTGGCCTGTTCCAGCATCACAGCGTTTCTTCCTCGTTTCATACTTTTATGACAAAACTTGTAGGAACATTGGCTCCAGGTTCTCAGAAAAGGAACATATAAACCTCAGAGATAGACGTGGTTGGGCTTTGGCTGTAAAATACCTGGGTGTGCAGGCTGGATCTTACAAGAGGGGAACTCTCCAGCATTTCCTATTGCTCAAACTTTGGAGAAAGCACTGTGTGTTTCTTTTTCTTGAAAGCTGTTAACTGCTTTGTACAGGAAAGGGGCTTTGACAAGGCTCAATTTTTATTGCACAGCAAAGACTTGCATTTTCCAAATGCTTAAGGATATAGCCCACAGCATTTAAGCGTCTTTACTTGGATTTGAACAGTGTTACGGTTGTTTACATGCAAGAACCACAAAGGTTATTTTAAATCATTGTGGGGCTTATTGCATGTTTGTGCTCTGGCACCAAAAATTCAAGATGAAATATAATTGTATCAAGTTTCTTATCAACAAAGGGCCATTATTTGTAAATGGTAAGTGAAACAAGAAGTGAACGCTGGAGGAAGATGTAATGTCAGCTTTTAGCGTATAAGGTTATTAAGTGTTTAAGGTGATAAAGTTTTGCTGCTGTTGTTTGTTTTGATGGTTATTGGTTTGTTGTGGTTTTTTTTTAATGACTGCTTTCTAGGGAATACAGATTGGAACTGGCACAAAGCTGACCGGGAGTAAAGTAACAGAGCAGGCAGGCTGCAAAGAAAAATGACAAATAATTATCATGATTAATACCGGAAAGTTCAGTGCAAAAATGGACACCAGAGTATTTGCATGGTCCAGTGAAAGACGACTGTGATATATAAATAGGCGAGGACTATAAATATTGAATTTCACCTTGTATTTTAAAGTTTAATAGACTCATCTAAATATCAAAACCTGTAGTGTTCTGTGGGCCACTGCAGTGGCCCACAGAACACTACAGGTTTTGATATTTAGATTTGATATTTTTGATATTTTAGACTTGACATCTGCAGTGGTATCAAAAGAGGGAAGGGAAAAAAGAAACACACACACCAGGGCATCTCCCAAACTGTAGCCTGGAAAACTGGGAGGACTTCTCTGAGCAGTTCTTTAGCTCTCCCGGCTAATTATAGTGCTTTACACCGAGCCGCTCTTCAGATAAGTGCGACTGTTTTCTTCCCTGGCACCGGTGAGTTATACTCCAGGGCTTAAATAAACATCCCCTGGCGCAGGAGGCAGAGGAGCAGCACGAAACGCTGCTTGCAAACCATTGTGCAAACACCGGGTGTCTTCCCAAACAATGCAGCAGCCCCTCAGCGCGTCGCGTAGAAGGGAGCTGCTTGGAAATAGTAGCTAAAAGTGTCATTACATCCTTGCAGCACGGAGGGAGCGTTTCTCTAACAGAAACGCAATGGCTGAGTTATTAATATTCCCAGAAGGGTGAAGGTACTAGCGTTTCAGGTGAGAAAATAATAGGTACTTTCTTCCCCCCTCCCTCCCCCCCTAAAAAATCAATATAGAATTCAAAACCGATTATTAATGTCATTTGATTCCCCTTCTTTATACTTCCCTCCTGCTTTACAGCTACTGAGCTGTCGGGATAATTTGCATGTAGTGTATCTGATATCTTTTATTTGCAAACAGTCTAAAGCGCCATAAAATGCCGCTCGTCGCAGTCTAACTCAATCCAGGAACTAGTATTTTCATCTGTAAATTAAAGCAATTACGCAGCAGATATTATATTATGTGTACTGTGGTCTCCAGATAGTCATCAATCACCCTCAATCGAGCTGTCAGTGTGGGCAGATTCGTTTCTGGGAGGCAGTCTTCCAGCTGGGGAGAAGAAGAGAACATCATCATTAATTAGAGTGTGACCCTGGGGCTATTCACATGTCTGAACCCAGGAATCTCTCTGAGCAAGTCTGCACACCGCGGAGCAGCGTTCAGCTGCACCATCAGCCGAGCTTCAGCCTCGGAGCTGAGCTCCTCTGCTTTCCCCCACGCCTGCTCGCCCTGCCCGGGCTGTTGGTGGCCGTCGGGGGGGTGTGGGGATGGCGAGGGGGGGGGGGGGGGATGCCGGGGCTGGCCCTGGGCGACCTCAGCCGTCCGGCAGCCCCCAGCATCTCCCTCCGACGGGCGCTACCGCCGGGCGGCAGCACGGAGCTCGGCCCCTCCGAGGGCGGCTCCGGGGGATGCTCCCTGCATCCAGCCCCCCGAGGGTAGGGATCCTCACGGCAGCCGTGGTGGAGTGATGGAGATGAGATGATGGAGGTGATGGAGATGAGACCCCTTCCCAGGCCCTCCCTCGCTCGGTGGTCCCGCCGTGGAGCTGGGGAAACAGCTAAACACCGCGAAAAATCTGTTTGCTCTTGGGTGCTGAAGAGCACTTGGCCCATTTGAGTTGCACCCCCATTCTCCTCCCACCCCCCCCAAGCCCCTCGGAGCTCAGGCAGGCTGGATACTGCCCTCCGCCCCTGCCTTTTCCAGATGAGCTTTGCCATGGGATCGAAGTCGGTTTTAACGTGAAAAGTCACGTCCTTTCAATCATTCCCCAGAATACGCTTGTAGGGTTTTTCTACCTGTAATCACACGTCTGGAAGAAAAGCCGAAAAGAAAAGCGAGATTTCATGTCGTGTGCTTTATTGTCAGCGTTAGCGCTAATTTTAACTGCTGATTAAATCTTAAATGAAGACTCAGTCGTGTGTCCCTTCATATGTCTTGTTTGTAATTGAGACTAATTATTACTTTGGGGTGGGAAGAAGCAGCTGCTCATTAATTAATTTCTAATTAAAAGTGCTTACCAGCCCTTCAGTGACGAAGGAGGGTGGGGGGGAAATCTTAGCTGATACAACATTGATCCTTCAGATTAGAACCATTAATTTCCTTCCCTTTCCCCGCAGAAATACACAGAAATGTTGCGAGCTGGCGTAACCGCTGCTGGAAAACCTTCCAAAGTTTTGCTCCTGTTAGGCAAGACTGAGAGGGATGCTGGGGAGCCTGTTTTCCACGCCAGGGGAAAAGGTTCCCGAAAATTGATGTTAAACTTAGAGACAGGTTCATTTGAATAGGCTTTGCGTGACGTCAGAGGCTCGGCTTTTTCAGAACAAAGTGCTTCTGAAGTGATGTATTTCTATTACTTTCCTTCCCCCCTTTTATTTTTTCGTGGGTGCAAAGTATGCGGTCACGTTTTCCAGCCTCATTTCTGTTTAGTAGTTATAGAGGAGAAGGTGCTAAAATCACTATACACCTTCCTCTCCCCCCTTCGGTTAAAAAAAAAAAAATAATAAAAAGGAAAAAAAAAGAAAGTAAGTTTAAGATTTCACGTAAATAAATTAAATGTGGTTTTCTGCTTCGTCCTATAAGCATCTAGGGACCTGTGGTTACCAATCAATTGGTACAAGAGCAGAGCCAGGCTGCAATAGCGTGCAGATCAGACGTCTCGCCTTGTTTCTAGATAACTGGGAGCCTCTGTACCATGTCCTATCCTCAGTTTGGCTACCCTTACTCCTCTGCGCCCCAGGTAAGACTTTTTTTGCCTACCAGCCGTGATTGATTGAATTTCAGTCCTTATTGATTACCGCGCGGGGAGCTCCGCATCTTTCCAAGATGCTCAAGTTAGCTCTCACGCACATCATTTAAAATAGGAAGGAACATGTGGGATTTAGGATGTTCGGAGGCGATATCGATGCGGGGGGGGGATTACAGAGATAAGGGAGGTGAGAAGGTCCCGAAACCCCACCCCCACCTCTGCTCTTCCCCCCCCCCCCCCTTTCCCCCAAGCGCTTGTTTCCTCTTTCCCGATTAAATTCCCAGTTTACCAATTTAAACACGGAAAGAACTAAGGTCCGGACCGTGGAAACATCATGGGATAGTTTAAACGAGCAGGTTAATAACAGATGTGTGAGTGGCTGCTACAAATCCGTGGTCAAAATAAATATGCATGAGCGATTTAGAAAAAAAAAAAAAAAAAGGTTTTCAAACGCAGATGTGCTGCACGAGGAGAAAACTGGTGCAGCCTTGTGAAAACACACCAGAAAAGTTAAGTTTTTTGAAGGCAAAGGGCTGCAGCGACGTATTAGGGAGGATTAAACGCCCGCGGTCACGGGGCGTTTGTTTGTGGCTGGTGCGGGGTTGTTAAAAAGCGGCACAATACTGCGTTTCCACCTGGATAAAAGTAAAATAAGGAAGGGGGGGGAGGGATGGGAACCCCCCTAAAGCTGAGACCTGATGGAAAACAAGCAGGAACTGGGTTAGGGTGCGGGAACCCTCGCCCCCTCAGCAACTCTCTCTTTCCCCCCCCTTTCCAGTTCCTGATGAGCACCAACTCCCTGACCACCTGCTGCGAGTCCAGCGGCCGGACTCTGTCCGACTCGGGGGGGGCCGCCTCGGCCCAGACCCCCGTGTACTGCCCGGTGTACGAGAGCCGCCTCCTCGCCACCGCCCGCCACGAGCTCAACTCCGCCGCCGCGCTCGGGGTCTACGGCGGCCCCTACGCGGGGCCCCAGGGCTACGGCAACTACGTGACCTACGGCACCGAGGCCCCCGCCTTCTACTCCTTGGTAAGCCGGGGCCTTCCTCCCCCGGAGCCCTCGGACTGGGGGGGGGCTGCTCCTCCCCCTCCCCCCCCTTTTCCTCCCTCCCCCTCCCCCCCTTTCCTCCCTCCCTCCCCCCCTTTCCTCCCCCCCCCTTCCCCCACTTCCTCCCCCCGCTTCCTCCCCCCCCTTTCTCCCTTCCTCCCCCCCTTTTCCTCCCTCTTCCTCCCCCCCTTTTCCTCCCTCTTCCTCCCCCCCCTTTTCCTCCCTCTTCCTCCCCCCCTTTTCCTCCCTCTTCCTCCCCCCCCTTTTCCTCCCTCTTCCTCCCCCCCCTTTTCCTCCCTTCCTCCCCCCCCTTTTCCTCCCTCTTCCCCCCCCCTTTTCCTCCCTCTCCTCCCCCCCCTTTTCCTCCCTCCTCCCCCCCTTTCCTCCCTCTTCCTCCCCCCCTTTTCCTCCCTCTTCCTCCCCCCCTTTTCCTCCCTCTTCCTCCCCCCCTTTTCCTCCCTCTTCCTCCCCCCCCTTTTCCTCCCTCTTCCTCCCCCCCCTTTTCCTCCCTCTTCCTCCCCCCCTTTTCCTCCTCTTCCTCCCCCCTTTTCTCCCTCTTCCTCCCCCCCTTTTCCTCCCTTCCTCCTCCCCCTCTTTTCCTCCTTCCTCCTTCCCCCCCTCCTTTTTCCCTTCTCCTTCCCCCCTCCTTTCTTCCCTTCCTCCTTCCCCCCCTCCTTTTTCCCTTCCTCCTTCCCCCCTCCTTTTTCCCTTCCTCCTTCCCCCCCTCCTTTTTCCCTTCCTCCTCCCCCCCTCCTTTTTCCCTTCCTCCTTCCCCCCCTCCTTTTTCCCTTCCTCCTTCCCCCCCTCCTTTTTCCCTTCCTCCTTCCCCCCCTCCTTTTTCCCTTCCTCCTTCCCCCCCTCCTTTTTCCCTTCCTCCTTCCCCCCCTCCTTTTTCCCTTCCTCCTTCCCCCCCTCCTTTTTCCCTTCCTCCTTCCCCCCCTCCTTTTTCCCTTCCTCCTTCCCCCCCTCCTTTTTCCCTTCCTCCTTCCCCCCCTCCTTTTTCCCTTCCTCCTCCCCCCCCTCCTTTTTCCCTTCCTCCTCCCCCCCCTCCTTTTTCCCTTCCTCCTCCCCCCCCTCCTTTTTCCCTTCCTCCTCCCCCCCCTCCTTTTTCCCTTCCTCCTCCCCCCCCTCCTTTTTCCCTTCCTCCTCCCCCCCCTCCTTTTTCCCTTCCTCCTTCCCCCCCTCCTTTTTCCCTTCCTCCTTCCCCCCCTCCTTTTTCCCTTCCTCCTTCCCCCCCTCCTTTTTCCCTTCCTCCTTCCCCCCCTCCTTTTTCCCTTCCTCCTTCCCCCCCTCCTTTTTCCCTTCCTCCTCCCCCCCCTCCTTTTTCCCTTCCTCCTCCCCCCCCTCCTTTTTCCCTTCCTCCTCCCCCCCCTCCTTTTTCCCTTCCTCCTCCCCCCCCTCCTTTTTCCCTTCCTCCTTCCCCCCCTCCTTTTTCCCTTCCTCCTTCCCCCCCTCCTTTTTCCCTTCCTCCTTCCCCCCCTCCTTTTTCCCTTCCTCCTTCCCCCCCTCCTTTTTCCCTTCCTCCTTCCCCCCCTCCTTTTTCCCTTCCTCCTTCCCCCCCTCCTTTTTCCCTTCCTCCTTCCCCCCCTCCTTTTTCCCTTCCTCCTTCCCCCCCTCCTTTTTCCCTTCCTCCTTCCCCCCCTCCTTTTTCCCTTCCTCCTTCCCCCCCTCCTTTTTCCCTTCCTCCTTCCCCCCCCTCTCCCCCCCCCGCCCCCCGAGGACCCGCGGGGTGAGGCCGCGGCGCGGTGTCTCTTTGCAGAACAGTTTGGAGCCCAAGGACGGCGGCGGCTCCGCGCATGCGGGCATCGCCCCGGCGGCTGCCTACTACCCCTACGATCACACCCTCAGCCAGTACCAGTATGACAGGTAAGCTCCCCCCCCCCCCAACCCCCTCCTCTCCCCGCTCCAACCCCCCCCCCGCTTCCCAGCATCTCCCTCCCGGCTCCCTTTCCGAACGCCCCGAGGTGGGGGGGGGGGGGCAGGGGGCAGGTTGTCCCTCTCCGCCGGGAAGGTAATTACCTTTTCCAGCCTGGTGTCAGGCGCCCGGGCATCTCCGGTATGTTTATTAGTTTTAAACCGGCGCAAAGCCGCTTCCACACCGTTTCGAGGCCCGTTGGGCTCCCGTGACCTTTCCTGCGGGATGCGCATTAAATATTCAGCCGCAGCCCCGGTGTCTTCGGCGTTAGGTTTTTCTATAATCCCGGGAACAAAAGGGTAGGAGAGGTTAGTAATAAAAGGAGTAAGAGGAAAATATATTTCTATTAACGGTTACACCCTGGAGGTCACCCAGGTGTGTCAGAGGACTGATCAAACGGCAGCAAAGCGGGATTCCTGTTTCCCTGCTTCCCGAAATGTTGACGTTGACTTTACCGGGGATAAAGGCAGGCGGCTTCCTCCCTCTTTCCGCCCTTTGCCCTCGCCTTTTCCTCTGCTCGATTCTCTTTTGAAGCTCATCTGCCCTCTCCCTTCTTCCCCCTCGCAGCCCCCCGGGGTCGGTGGAGCAGGGATCCAGCACCCCCCGGTGCCCCCGGGGGATGCTCTGGGGTGTCACCCCGCGGGTTTCTCTGTGCCCGCAGGTACGGGACGATGGACGGCGGAACGAGGAGGAAAAACGCCACCCGGGAGACGACCAGCACGCTGAAGGCCTGGCTGCAGGAGCACCGCAAGAACCCCTACCCCACCAAGGGCGAGAAGATCATGCTGGCCATCATCACCAAGATGACCCTCACCCAGGTCTCCACCTGGTTCGCCAACGCCCGCCGGCGGCTCAAGAAGGAGAACAAGATGACCTGGCCCCCGCGGAACAAGTGCTCGGACGAGAAGAGGCCCTACGAGGAAGAGGAGGAGGAGGAGGAGGAAGAGGGCTCGCAGGAGGAGGCGATGAAGAGCGGCAAAGCCGAGGGTACCTGCTGCGAACGGCGGGGGGGTCTCTCGGGGCGGGGGTCGGGGGGGTGGGGGGTGCGGCGGGGCAGCTCGAAGCCGCCAGCGACCGCGTGTCTCGTTTTTGCCGTCCCTTCCCCGCAGAGCCCCCGGGCAAGGAGGAGAAGGAGCTGGAGCTCAGCGACCTGGACGATTTGGACGCGGCCGAGTCGGAGAGCTCGGAGTGCGAGCTGCGGCGGCCCTTCCCGCACCCGGCCCGGCCCGCCGAGCCCCCCGCCGAGCTGCCCCCGCCGCCCGCCGCCGCCCGGGACGACGAGGAGGAGGACGACGAGGAGGAGCGGGAGGCGGCGAGGCGGGCGCGGAGCTGCTTGAAGACGGCGGCCGAGTGCGAGCCGCTGGGCGGCCGGCAGCGCGAGTGCAAGGCGGGCTTCCCGCAGGGGCAGCCGCTGCTGGAGGCCAAGCCCCGCATCTGGTCCCTGGCCCACACCGCCACGTCCCTCAACCAGGCCGAGTACCCGTCCTGCATGCTGAAGCGCCAGGGGGGCTCGGCGGCCGCCGCCCCGCTCGGCGTCATCGACCGGCACCAGGATTCGCCGGTCGCCAACCTCAGGAACTGGGTGGACGGGGTGTTCCACGACCCCCTGTTCAGGCACAGCACTTTGAACCAAGCCCTGAGCAGCACGACGGTTTCCTGGGCTACCACCAAAGGAGCCGTCCTGGAAACGGGCGCCCTGGGCCGCGCGGTGGGGAGCGGCGCCGCCGCGCTCAAGGGGCAGCTCAGCCTGCCCCAGGACTCCAGCAGAGAGCTCCTCGCCTTCCCCAAGCCGGGCGGCAAGATGTTTTGTTCCTAACGGGCCCGACGAGGACTTCCCGAGGCTTCAAGAGTCACACACACTGAAAAGAGACTTTGCGAGAGTTTAAATTTAAATATAAAACTCCCCCCTCCCCTTTTTATTTCTTTTTTTTTTTAATAAAACAACAGCAACGAGGATTAAACGCTCATTTTTCTCAATTCAACAGACTTTGCTCATCGCTGTCCTGAAGAATATCTCCTGGCTGCGACTTTAAGGGATCAATGTCGTGAAAAGTTATTTAATTCCATGTTCAAAAAAAAAAAAACCCAAAAAAAAAAAAAGCACGTACTATAGCATAGACCTACTTAAAAAGTTTACATCCGAAAGTTTACAAACGGGAAATTTTAATTCAGATTTAATTTAAGGCATGCCGACATTAGTTATAAAGACTTTTCGAGAGTTTTTCCTCCTGATTTCCTTGTTAGCATATACTTCACAAACAGCACTTCTACTAAGTTTACACCTACTGCACAATATTTATCTTGACAAAAAAAAAAAAAGAGAATATGTTAAAGGTATGTTCGCTCCAATAAATTGTCTGTTTCAGAGGTAACACAAGTGGTGGCGTTTTGCATTATGCAACAAAACACCTTTAAGTTTCCAAATTCCCCCCTCGGAGCCGCTTCCCGGTCGTTCCAAGGACTGTCAACAGGCTGCCGGGAGAGGGAGGACGGAGCTGCGGGAGGACGGAGCTGCGGGAGGGATGCTCGGCGGCTCCAGCGCTTCCCCGAGCCCCCGCGGCTCCGCTGAGGAGGGCTGGGAGCATCTTCCCCCCTTCCCGAGCTGCGGCAGCAATTGATTCACACGGAAAATGGGATCTTTTAAAAGAACCGTTTTAGCTTCCCGGCTCCTCCGCCAGCACGGAGAATCGCTGATCCTCCATGAATATTTCAGCATTTCAGGACAGATGCTTTCCCGTTTTGACGTTAAATAGAGTGCAGCCGACAGAAAGAGAGAGGGAGGAAGAGCGCTCTCGACGTGGGATTCGGGAGCACCAGAAGCCAATTTACCACTTAGATGACAGGCGTTTAAAAGATTTCCTCTCTTTCCCGGGAACGAGAGCAAAGTTTACTGATCCCTGGACCTGCAGAGACGGACAACCGCCTGCAAAGAGACGGCGAGGCAACAGCAGACCCCTAGTCACCCAGATCGGCCACAACCTCCCGAGATGCGGTGCCCGGGGATGCGGGGAAAGCCCGAAGGACCCAGCTGACACTGGACAAGCAGAAAACCCTTTCTTGCCTCCTGTCCTCCTCGCCCATCCCACCTCTACAGCTCCCAGGGAGCCCCCTCTCACTCTGATAAATAAATAAAGAAGAATGCAATGTGGGAGATTACACACACACACACTATATATATATATATTTATTTATATAAAGGCAACGATAAACGCAACGGAGACAGCACCCAGCCAAAATATAACATCCTCCAGCCGGCAAAGTTTCTAGCGAGACCTGTTAGTGCAAGAACTGAATAAAGGAATCCGGGTGCGGAGATCAGATCAAGCCCTTCCCCTCCCTGCGAGCAGCCGTAATTGGATTGTATCCAGTCATATTCCCTGTCATTGTATTGACTTTCGCTCTCTTGGATGATATTATCGAGATCACTGAACCCCTCTGCTGATCTGGCTGTCAAAAGGCTCAGACAGGAGCCCCCGGCCTGGAAAACGTGCATCAGCCAAGATAATTTGAAGTGAAATTTTCATTTTGACAGTAAACCCCTCAATTTCTAAAGGCTCTGCACCCGGAGAGCTCGGTGGCAGGGGGAGGCTTTACAGAAAGCCCACGTCTTAAACTGAAAAGGGCAAAAGAACTCGAATTAGTTGTAATAGATAAAAGGGCAAAAATAAAGAGTCAAGGGTACTTGACAGTAATAGCGCAAGTGGAGTCTCCGGGGAGCCGCGATCGCAGCTCAAGGCTGGGCCGGCAGGAATTTTAATGCTTTGGCTCTGAAACCCTTTAGACAAAGCAAATTATTGGCAGCCAAACTAAGGAGGTGCGGGTGAAGAAGGCGAGAAAGAGGGGAAAGAGGAAAGACGAGCGTTTGGCTGCCCTCAAACCACCGGCAGAGGCAAAAAGGATAAATGGGGGCGGGGGGGGAACCCTCGCTGCCTCCTGCGGTGGGAATTTCGAAGGCAGGAGGTTTGTGGCTCCCGGTGGGCTTCACCTTTCCTGCGACAGAGGGGCAGGAGGGGACTTCAGCGACAGCCCAGCGCGAGTGTGTGAGGAGATCATCCAAAAAAAAAAAAAAAAAAAAAAAAGCAAAAAAACAAACCCTCCCTCATCCTTCCAAACGCCCCGGCTGCTGCGGGGAGCCGAGCACCCGCCCCACCATCCCGAGATCCAGGGCTCGCAGCTATAAATCATCCCTGACCGGCTCTGGCTCGGTCAGCCTCGCAGTTTGGCCACAGCTCGTCGTTTGGCAGGGAATTCCGCCCACCCCCAGCACTTAAAATGAAGGTGGATGCGCAGTGGGCAACCCACAGGAGCACTGAAATGTCATAAGCCACAAGAAAAAGCGGATCAAAGCTCTGTCCCTTCATTTTCGTGTCACAAAACAAGTTGGAGCAAGTTTGTGTCTGTTATATAACAAGCCCAGATCCCTCCGGATCCCGGCAAGGGCCATGAATTAAATCTGGTAGGTATGAGAGTGTCTGTATACGCTCACACACATCTAAACATAGAATCATAGAATAACCAGGTTGGAAGAGACCCACCGGATCACCGAGTCCAACCATTCCTATCAAACATCACCTGTATAAATGATGGAGGAAATAGCCTCTTGCTTTGGTGCAGCAACCCTATCTCTAGATCAGCTCTCAAATGCAGTGGTGTCTCAAAAAATTGTTGTTTTCTTTTTTTTTTTTTTTAAAGTATGAACAAAAGAGTGTGTGAGAAATTAATTTCACCATTTGATTCAATAGCACAAGTCAAAGCTGAGGTTCAGCTGCTTTGGAGGAAGCGACGAGGCTGAAAGGGAAAGCCGAGCAGCTCGTAGGGCTGTACAAAGCAGAAATATAAAGGCAGAGTGGGAAAGAAAGGGGAGGGAGAAAAAAAAAATCATAGAGAAACGGCTTGAAACTGAGAGACTCTAAATCATTCAGCCATGGCAAATTCAAACACACAAAGGAGGGGATGCTAAATTAACAGTGCTTTTTACATAGAGCCCAAATAAAACTGTAATCAGCGACGCGTTACTTTTCATTAAGCGAGTTTGACAGCAGCATATTCAGCCTCGACAAGGGAACAGGAGCGAAGAAATATACGGCTCTCCCAGCCCGAGTCATAAGATAATTCCTTAAGCTCCATTAACAACTCTTAGCCGCAGGAAATGGGCTCCCTGAAAACATCTCCAAATCTAAAAGCTTTATCGACCTCTCAAACCTCTGCTGATGGTTCTATTTTTTTAAAAAAAAACTTAGAGGCGAGACGTCCAGCAAGGTAATAGACTTTGACACAACACCTTCTTAACTAGAGAGAGAGAGAGGCAGGGAAAACGAGACCTTAAATGATATTTAAAAGGCAGCCAATTAAGATTTAAAATGATTGTCTCCTGAGATTATGCATGTGATTTATGTCATCTACTTTTTTTCCCAGGCATGCATGCAAAATTGCAAGGGGCATATTGCCTATTCTTTAAATAATAACAATAATAACAATAGAACAAACAGGAACAATTAACAGTCTGTAACTCTCACATAATCGTAAATGCTAATTTAGGAAAGGGTTAGTGTTTAGGTAACCTGATTATAGGACACCTTGCGACAGCCAGATCATTTATAGGTGGCTAATTAAAAGACATGGATAAAATGATACACATTTCCTATTAATGTTTAGGAGCACATTTATTTTTATCCCGATTTCACATTTGACTTTGCATAATCAATTCATAGTCACAGAACCCAGTGCAGTAGCTCCTTCCCATCAGTCCCATGAAGAGAAATGTCCGAGAAGACTTTGTCTTGGCAAGACTTTGAGCAATATGTATTTAAAGATATAATGACTTAGAAGGAGATTCTGACTTACGACAGTCTTTTTTATATACATTTACCTTTTCCATTTAAATCTGACCTTCAAATAATATGAAGGCTTGAGAGTGTGAAACCGTATCCAGTTAAATGCCAAGAAAAGAGTTAATGCTCATGTTGTACAATTTCATGCAGAAATCCTGGGAAATACAAGAAAGGATTATAACTCGATGATTTTGTGAGGGATCGGAAACTGTTTCAATGGGTGTGATTTGCAGAGGAATGGGAAGGAAAATGATCATCCAAACACTGCTCTGTTTAGGCCAAAGTGTTTAGGTCCCCCCTTAGATGAAGTTAGTACTGGATACAAAGTGATGAGCTCAGGTCCAAGTCCCATGTCTCTTGATATTTATTTATGTAACTTTGTACTTCAAAAAGTGGAGAAGAGAGGGATGCTAATAGTCAAATTATGCATTTTTATTTGCCTGATAAAAAATGTAACAATTCTGATTCTCCTTAAAGAGAATGCTATTTTTAATGGAATAGCTAATGACCAAAACACAGACCCTGGAAGTGTGACATCTGGCATGTCTTAAGTCACATTTACTGTCAAAGTGGCTGTGAGGTGCGTAGGACTTGTGGGAAGGGTTCCCTTCATGCTTCTTGTGAAATGGCATCGTTGCAGAAAGTAATTCCAGATTTGTAGGCCTCCTAAAAAGCAGGTTTAATAGATATACACACCGACTATATGGGTCTGAGGGCAGTTTATAATGCAAGCCGTCGGTCTCCTGTACCATGTGATTATAGAACAAAATTGCAATTTAGCCGAATACTTGAAGCTATGTTTAACGTGACCTGAAGAACGGAGGGAAAAGGAAAGGCCTGGGAGCAGTTCAAAGACGGGCAGTGATGATTGCTTCCCAGTGTCTCCCTACCCCACTGAGAAATGGGACTGGGTTCAAGGAGGAAAGAAAGAAGCCTCCATATGACCTAGAGAAAGTGCATATATGCAAGCCAGACTGGTAATCTGCTTTCCACTGTGGGGACCATGGTCCAGGCATAAGAACTGCAATTGACCTACTTACAAGGTTTAGGAGCTATTTCTTGTCCATCCCAGTTTAAGAAGAGCATGAAAATCAAGGAACTATCTTGAAGGGAAGTGTTCTTATAATGTTCTTTTTATCGTGATACAAATACATGAAAAAATTCTTTTCCTCATGGATTTGGCTAGACAAAAATGAGGGCATAAAAATCTTTTTCTTCTCAGTTGTAACTCTATTTCCTTTCTCCAAATCAGCGTGTCATTATTTAAATTTTGAAATGGATGGATTTCAGTTGCACTTGGTGAGTATTTTTTCAGTGGTTTCCATGGGATTATAATCAGGCCATTTTTCAAAGAACACCTCAGAAATCCTTCGTGAAATACTACAAAGGATGACAGTGGCAATGAAATGGAACTGAGGAAACGCCTCCTTCCAACATTAATTCCTTGATTTACATGACTCCTATGGAGTGTCAAAAATCAAACAATTAAAAAAAAATTGTGCTTGAGGGCTCATCAAATGCTTTTCTCCATGTATTCTATTGTGAAACAGGATTAAAACACTTGTTAAAAAATAGAACAAAGCCAAATATACAACATTTTAGCTATGTACTTATGACAGGAGATGTGCTACGTCAAAGGTTGATGAGAATCTAAAGCTTTGTCCTCTATCATGGTATCTATTGATACTGGGCTTGTAATGATCTCAAAAGTTATTCAGAGTAAATTATAGTGTCCTCAATCTGAAGGTGCTCAGCTAACTAACATGTTTCACGGTATTAGTGGTTTTGCCTGGAAGAAAATTAAGGGAAAGACAAGGTAGTGCCCAGGGAATGAATTGAAAGGGAAACACTCCCAGGATAGGAGAAGTGGCCATAGAATGAACGAAGTGGCCATGAAAATGAATAAAGGGTAGAGTGCTTGGAAATCTTTTGTGACCAGGGTTGTTCTTCCTTCCTTTCTTCCTGGGAATGGGAAAAACAACCAGCCAGGCCCTTACAGAAGGTATATGAAACATGGCATCATGGTTTTCCTTCTGGCCTGGTTAGGTTACAACACAAAACCAAGAGTGCTGTATGTGACAGTGATGTGATGTAAGTCAGCCCCAATGACATCAGTTCTTGGTAGCCATGTGAATAGAAGGCTTTGATTTTGAGGCTTCATGCTATCAGGTTGCCCTCTTTCTGAGCATACCAGCATCTTCTCACCCATCTTGTGACACGAATGACTGACAGCATATTAAGCAGAAGAGGTAGAAACTGGGAGTTGTTGCTGTCACTGCAAATAAAGGTGACAGATAACTTTTAGTCCAGTGTGACATCTGTGATCACATATAGATAACATTATTTTTTTATTCTTATTTGCCACAAAGTCTGGTGTACACAATTTAATTCTTTGGCTACGGCCTTCACAGAGAAACAAGTGACAACCTGCTCACTTAAGGGAGCAATCTCACAATCTTACAGGTAAAAGTAAACCAGATCTGAATCAGCCCAGACAGTTTTGTAGTTATTTTACCACAGGTTTGGCCTGCACTACCTGAAATAAACAATAACTAAAACATTAATGTACCTGTGTTGATTTTACTGGGGAGTAAGGTGTGAAAGTCCCATCATGACAGAAGACTCACCAGTAAAAAAGGACCAGGGGATGAGAGGTTTTTGTGGTAGATGTTGAAGTATTAAGTGCTTGCATTGAACCAGTATTGATTTCTGCCTTCATTTACACCAGATTTAGTAAGCTACAAATCAGATTAACTTCATTAGATCCTCTCTATATTTTCAATTCCCTATCAGACAGCAGGAAGTATCCTTGTGCATGAAGCTGATGGAGGTAAACTCCTGCTGACAATATTCCTGCATGTAAACCTGAGAGTTAGCAACACTCGCTAAGTACTTGAAGGAATCTTACACTATGTGACTGGTTTAGATTACGGATTTTAGGCACATAATGGTATTCCAGAGTAGGTAAAGCTGAAGTTATGTTACTTCTGTATTAAACTGAGGCAAATAGAATCAACAAATGCAGAGGCCAGAAGTCAGATTAAGAAATTTATAGCCAGCTTTACCTTTAAATATTTCTATTAGGCATCGCTTCTCTGAGAATAATACAGGAGTGAGAAGCCTCAAGAGTTTTCCCTTCATCTTCCGATCTGGAGGAATGTAAAGCCTCTGTTGGTTGGCAGATCTGTGAAGGAAAGAAGGACACTTGCTCTTTTACCATCCGCTGCACACAACCTAGTCAGCAAAAAGTCTTGAGATACAACTATTCTCTTGCTATGCACAAATATTTGCTGCTGCTCTTCCTTTGCCTGATTTTTTTTCTTTTCCAGGAGAAATGATGAAAGAAAGAAAAATCAGGTTGGAAGAAATCTCCTTCACTTGCATCAGGAGTCAGAGATGCAAGCCTATGCCTACTACTATGTATAGGAGGCATTGTCAGTACTGGGATAAGTTCTGCGATTGTGAGCAATGGTCTAACGCAAAGGTAGCCTGGAAACAGCCACAACACCTGCATTTTACATATTTCATGAAGTAAAATATTGCCAAGACCCTAAAGTAAGACTTTTTGATAGAAATTAAGGACTTAAAATGTTTAATGAACTAAAAAAAAACCAAAACAAATCCAAGAAATAAAGCAAATATTGGATGTTGACTGAAGAGCAAGGAATTTAATCATAAGAAATTATTCTGGAAATTCTGAGAAATGATCCTTGTTCCTCAGTAAGAACAAACCAAAAGCAAACCAACACCTAATCCTGACCAGAAAGTATACATGAATAAGATAAGAAAACCAATCCTGAATTTTAACTCGTGTTCTGGTTTGGCTGGGATAGAGTTAGTTTTCTTCGCAGCTGGTATGAAACTGTGATTCAGATTTGTGCTGAAAACAGTGTGGCTAGCACAGGGATGTTTTAGTTATTGCTCAGCAGTGCTTACACAGAGTGAAGGCCTTTTCTGCCTCTCACCCTGCCTCACCAGTGAGTGGGCTGGGGGTGCACAAGTATTTCATAGAATCATAGAACCATAGAATAACCAGGTTGGAAGAGACCCACCGGATCATCGAGTCCAACCATTCCTATCAAACACTAAACCATGCCCCTTAGCACCTCGTCCACCCGTTCCTTAAACACCTCCAGGGAAGGTGACTCAACCACCTCCCTGGGCAGCCTGTTCCAGTGCCCAATGACCCTTTCCATGAAATTTTTTTCCTAATGTCCAACCTAAACCTCCCCTGGCGGAGCTTCAGGCCATTCCCTCTTGTCCTGTCCCCTGTCACTTGGGAGAAGAGGCCAGCACCCTCCTCTCTACAACCTCCTTTCAGGTAGTTGCAGAGAGCAATGAGGTCTCCCCTCAACCTCCTCTTCTCCAGGCTAAACAACCCCAGCTCTCTCAGCCGCTCCTCATAAGGCCTGTTCTCCAGCCCCCTCACCAGCTTTGTTGCTCTTCTCTGGACTCTCTCCAGAGCCTCAACATCCTTCTTGTGGTGAGGGGCCCAGAACTGAACACAGGATTCGAGGAGCGGTCTCACCAGTGCCGAGTACAGAGGGAGAATAACCTCCCTGGACCTGCTGGTCACGCCGTTTCTGATCCAAGCCAAGATGCCATTGGCCTTCTTGGCCACCTGGGCCACTGCTGGCTCATGTTCAGCCGCTGTCAGCCAACACCCCCAGGTCCCTCTCCTCCAGGCAGCTTTCTAGACAGACTTCTCCTAGTCTGTAGCTGCACAGGGTTGTTGTGCCCCAAGTGCAGGACCCGGCACTTGGCCTTGTTAAACCTCATGCCATTGGACTCTGCCCAGCGGTCCAGCCTGTTCAGATCCCTTTGCAGAGCTTCTCTACCCTCCAGCAGATCGACACTTCCACCCAGCTTAGTGTCATCTGCAAACTTGCTAAGGGTGCACTCGATGCCTTCATCCAGGTCCTTGATAAAGACATTGAACGGGGCTGGACCCAGCACTGAGCCCTGGGGAACCCCACTTGTCACTGGCCTCCAGCTGGATTTAACTCCATTTCCCACCACTCTCTGGGCCCGGCCAGCCAACCAGTTTTCCACCCAGGAGAGTGTGCGCCTGTCCAGGCCAGAGGCTGACAGTTTCCGAAGCAGGGGGAGGGGACGTAGGCAGGGCAGCTGACCCCAGCAGACCGAAGGGATATTCCATACCAGATGGTGTGACGATCAGAGTATAAAACTGGGGGAAGAAAAAGACGTAATGTTTGGAGTGATGGTGTTTGCCTTCCCAAGTAACAATCATGCATGGTGGAGCTCTGCTTTCCTGGAGGTGTTTGAACACCTGACTGCCAATGGGAAGTGGTGAACTAATTCCTTGTTTCGCTTTGTTTGTGTGGCTTTTGCTTGATCTCTTAAACTGTCTTTATCTCAGTCATGAGTTTGCACACTTTTATCCTTGCGATTCTCTCCCTCATCCCACTGGGGAGAGTGAGTGAGTGAGTGACTGTGTGGTCCTTAGTTGTCTTCTGGGGCTAAACCACAACACCCTAGTACACAACGTCCTGTCTTTTCCTATTGTGAATCTCTGCCACAAAAAAAGAAAAGTTGAAAAGAAAGTAAGGAAACAAACAAACAAGTCAAAAACTGAGTTATACACCAAAAAAAAAAAAAAAGTTTTCCTGGTTGCTGGAAGTGACTGAGAGAAGTTGGGGAGAGTGGGATTGCACACTTGTAGTATGAGTAGTTTGAAAGCAAGCATGGTAATCAAATAATGCTGCAGTCTCCTGAAACATGGCCATCAGGGCTTCCTGCAAACACCAGATTGCTGCTTTTGGAAAAGCTTTAATTAGCTATGCATATCCAACTCCTATGCTATCCTTTTTCAGTTAACAATGATGAAACAAATAGGCGTGACATGGTATGTGCACAGTGATAGATCTAATTTATAGCTGTCATTAACTCAAAACTGTAGTTCTGTAATCCTGAAGAGCATCAATGGGCCAACTATATCACTGGCAGGTTTTAATCCAGGCAAACCATATTGCAATATCAGTCTGGACACCGGAGCAGCAATTCATGGGGAGATCAGTTTATTAACTTACTGTCCTCTCTGATTGGCCTCCCATCTGGGCTGAATTTGAGCCTGCTTCTCTCTGCCTTCCAGACTCGTGTCCCAGCTGACAACATCTAAGTCGATATCTCAAACCTTCAGAAATAAACACTCCAAAATTTTGCAACCTAACTTCAGGCTTGGACCTTGGAGGCTGAAGAGGCTTGTTACTGCTGAGTGTGAGTGACTCATGGGGAGGGGATAATGGAGTGTGTCCTGAAGTCTTCACTGAGAAGTGACTAGGATCACTAGAGAAGGGCTGTAGTCCATTCTTGAGCAGCTGCAAGAAGCTGCCCATATCCTTCTCTTTCTAATCCCAATGGTAGGGCAGATAGTGACAGAGCAAATTGGATACATTTTATTTTGTGAGGCATCATTTACAGGACAGCAGTGAAATGCAATGTCCTTTTCTCCAAGAGTATGTTCCTGTATTTGATATAAAGTCAGCTGAACACAGGAAGAGATTCTGCAGATCAAGACATAACGGCAGCTTTTAGTTTCCTGGTGAGTGGCTCCTATGTGAGGGTGTGTATATGGGAAAGCCACAGAGGTACAGATGAAGAAGCATTCTTACAAAGACAGCTGCAGACATTGCCACTTTGGGCATACGTCGTTTTGGCTGGCATGACCAGCTGGGGTTGTTATTTTAAGCAGCTGGGACTCTAGAAGACAAGGAGAATGGGATGGGAAGTATTGTAACAAGACCTGGATTGCTGCTGTCACAGAGCTAGCTGTCTGGTAGACAGATAGCTCTACAAATAGGACAATATTAAGAAAAGGATGTAAGGAAGTGTTTTATTTTCATTCCATTCCTTTTAACTTCTATAAATTCTCCAGAGTGAGACGTAAGGAGACAAGGTTCTCAGCCTTCATCTCACCCCATCCCGATTAATGCTTTGCCAGAAGGAAGTAATACATTAATAGTTTGTGATCTGGAAAAGGATAAGTCCCCAACTTTGCATATCTTACCTAGACTCAGTCAGATAATGCTGTCTTAAAGGCAGGCTTTGGCACAGCTTTCACCAGTGAGATTTCCTGAACCAGTGAATTTTCCTGAAGGATGTGTGGCCATGATTATTTCATCCAGCTTCAAATAAAGGATACCGCCTTCTTCAAAGCTGGAGCAAAAGGGCTGAATCCACTCCACATGCACATTCAAGTGTGGGATAAAAATGGAAGATACTTTAGGGTAGCATACTCCACATCACCAAATCTTTCTGTGGGAAGTAGTAAGCCCATTAAAGCCATAATTTAAGAAACAGGAACTAAATATGGTCAGTGACTGCAATCTGAACAGAGACAGTGTATGCCCTTAACCAGGAACACATTTTCTAACAATTTAAGCAGTGACAGGCTACCACATGTTTATGGGGTTTGCATTAAAGGCTAGGCAATTCCCTGAGAAATGGAGTTAATTACTTTTGACCATTTTGTTACCTTCACTTCAGAGCTATATCTGCATCACATTTCGCTGTATGCTGCTGATGCACTGTAAAGTGGTTAAGTAGATCCTTTACCTTTCTAGATCTGGACCTAAGCACTTGCATAAATAATACTGTGAAAAAAAACCTTTTGTTCAGAATAGGGCATCCCTTCCCTCCTTTCTTACACTGCAAGCTCCCGAAACTTCTAATTCAAGAAACCAGCAATTATGAAAACTGTGTCTGTATGAAATATGCTTAAAACCCCAGAAGTTCAATATTTTATTCTTGTTGAATGCTGATTGCTCTTGTCTGTTGTTCCCCACCAGGTCTTGGCGCTGCCCTTTTGGAGAACACGGGAAGAAGTAAGGATCACAGAAGCTGCTCTCCCTCAAACTGTGACTTTTCATACATGCAATATACTTCAAATAGCATGGAAACTGAACTTACCTGACATGTGCACACACTAATGCCAGTCATGAGCTACATTGTTGAGCACAGTTTGCCAATATTAAGCTAGTAAAGAGGCAAGCTATTAATTCATGGTGGGATTGCTGTGCGCTGGAAAACCTGCATGATAAATCATGCACAGTATAGAACCATATAAAGTTATTACTTATATTGGTTATATGAGGAATAAAGCAATTGCATCATCTCAGATATTTGCATGTATGCACATCCGTAAGTAAAAATAGAGGTGTTTCTGCTGGATGTACTAAAGCTTCAGATTTTTTTTCTCATTCTTTTAATATAAATATTTGAGCTTGGTCGCTTGGTCCCTAACAGGTACGTATCAGCGAAAACTAAATGAATATCAACTAGTTAAGCTGCATAGTTTAGCTGTGATAAAATTCAGTACATTTCATTTATGTTTAATAAACCTGAGCATGGAATAAGACAAAAACTATCTGTATACTTTAATACATATGGACAGACTCATACACTTACAAAGCTTGCTTAAGTAGTCTTCTCATTTTCTTTCAAAGTCCCCAAAGGATTCAAATGACATATGGCAAGAATTCTTTTAAGGTAATCATATAAGAAAAGCTCAGTAGATGGAAATACATGATTCTTGACTGTAAGATCAAAGGTCCCCAGTGAGTCTGTTGTGAACGCCAAGTCCATACTGAAATGGGGTTTTATTCTTTCTAATCTATTTCTCCATTTTGTACAAGACGAGTGTTTCTCGTATTAAAGTAAATGTGAAGTATGTGCCCATTGAGTGATAAGTTTATTGGTTTTGAAAACAGAGTTGGACCTTAAAATCAGGTATTTTAAGCTTAAAATCAGGCATTTAAAAATAATACTTATTTTTCTATCAGCAACTGCCAAAGTTATAACTGGAATACAATTTGTATTCAGTCACATTAGTCCCACCTACGGCAAAGACACCAGCTACTTCAGATGAACACTGAGGCTCGCAATCTTCACAACTGATGTATTTGTGTCCTTTTTTAGATCTCTTTGAGGACATTAAACAATAAAAAAGCAGGTGGGCTTTTATGTCACCATTTCTAGTTGGTTTTCATTCTTTATTGCTCATGTTTTAATAATTAGCACAATGAAGATGTAGTGATGTTTTTAATGCCTCTAGGAAGGAGAGTATTTTAGATAGTTTAATAATACCAACAATCAAGAAAACATTAAAAATCCATATAATTTTCACAGCAAATCAATTGTTGTGTTTTATGGTGGACCAGTAATGCCAGCAGTTCCAGTGTTATAAAACTGGGCAGCCAGTAGTCGCCTGCAGTTTTACTAGGAGTTTTGTTGAGCCCTACAACATAACCCCCCACAATGATACAGCTGTTAGTCAGACTACCATTTTGATTTTACAGAAAAATAATCCTCATTAGAAGATTTATTTGAATCTTGATCTGTCTTTTTTCAAGTACAGCTTGATAAGCTGGAGCACATTAGTTTGTGAATCTGTGGAAGGTGAATATCCAAAGAAACTCAGGCTTTATAGAAATCAGCTGCATCCTTATAGAGTGCTGACTTTTCATTACATACGTTGTTGGTATTTGACAGTTCCACACTGTACATAATTAATTTAGTCCTTTTCTCCATAACGTACATGACCTGATTGTAATTATCTCAACTCAGATAATTTTTCATAATTATTCATCATATCACTTATGTGAAAAAAAATTCAGACTATGGTTTGTCTACAAACACAGAGCTGCATCTTCTGTTATGTGTGACTGACCATGTAAATGAATACCACCACCAGCACCCCTCAGTTACTCTTAGCGTTACAAACATGAGCAAAGCCAAAAATAACACTTCTAAGGCTTTGAAAATTTAAGGAAAAGCAGAGAACTTTTTAAGCAGGAAAAAGGAGAAGGTACAGGAAATTTGGTACAGCTGATGTTTTTCCTGTCACTTTTTGCAAAGCTTTCCTTTTCCAAAAAAATCTGTTTGATTATACTCATAGACAGCAGATTAACAAATAGTTTGGCTTCATCCTGACACATTGAAGTCAATGGAAGCACCTCGTTTTAAACATTTAAAAAATGTCAGGCTGCTTTGCGGCAGCTAAAATGGCAATGAGTCTCATCCCAACCCAAAGCAAGTATGTGGCTTAGTGCCTGATCTTTAAAACTTCAGACTTTTCAGTGTCCCACAAAACATTTGTCCCTGCACAATGAGAACAGCGAGAAACCCGACTGCAGATGAATAAAAAAATAAAGTGTTTTTCCTAATGAACTTCAACTCCTATAGCTAGTGGAGATACTTCAGATCCTCTGACCTCCAATATCCAAGATGGGTTAGAGGAATCCCACTCAGGGTCTTGCTGAGAATTTAGACAAGTACTTTTTAGGGCTTTCTTTTTCACTAGCTTTTCACTGGCTGTTATTCTCTCTAATGTGTTGGTCATGGGTTCTCACCTGGCAGAATGCAGGTCTGTTTATTAGACTCTTTTCAAGAACATCTTGAAGGAAGTCCCAGGAGCTGACCTGTACAGGGACTGGAGTCCTCACCAGGATTTGTTGACACTGAAGCTTTGTTTGAACTGAGGAACAGGCTTGTGCCTTCACTCTCATGGTTCCAGTCCCTTGATGACCCCCAGCAGAAGACTGGTGCAACAAATCTTTACTCCCTCCTTGCTTGTTCAGGCATCCTTCAAGCACAGAGCAGGGTGTATAGAATAAAGGGTAACTACTGGGGATTTGTCATAGCATTCAGGCAAGAGTAGCTAGTGTGGTACCCTAACCTGAAGACCAGGACAAAACAACCTGGATGGAGCTTCCTCTCAACAGTTCCAACAGCACTGTCGAACTTCCTTTAGCCCAAACCCAGAGGACCAGCTCTGATTCAGACAAAATGTGTGAGTATGAAATAATCTGGACACACAATAGCCTTTGTTCCATCTCTCCCTGAACAGCACTGTCAGTTGAACTGTTTTGCACCTCTTAACCTCGACTCTCCACAAAGCAATAGTGGAAATTAGGAGGAATTACACAAATCTTTATAAGTGAAACTGGGAGCTAAGAATCACACACACCCGTTGCAGTAAGGGGCATTGCTAACATAACCCTGCAACCTGCACAGCTTCCTAACGCTGTCGTGCAAACTTAACTGACATGCTGCTTCTGCTTTTTCCCTCTCCTATTAGCTTGCAACAGCATTGGCTGCCCAGGCTGCACAATGGAGTCTTTGCTTTGATACAGCACAAAAGGCTTCAAAGTGAACATGCCACAGAATTAGGAAAGGTGGATTGGTTTGTTTTCATGCATCATAAACCTTTTCTTCTTCTCCCTCTTCCCCATGCCTCTTATCACTCATCCTAATTGTGCACTGGCACTGTTCCTACTAGCTCTGCCGTTGTTCTTTCTTCTTCTCTCAGGTCTCTTGCCATTACTGTTCTGCATTCTCTTGTATCTAAAGAAACTTCCCTACTTCAACCTAATTTCCAGATTATTTTTTTTCCCACTCAAATTCCACTCAGTCATAACAGTAGTAGTTGTAAATAGCTCCCAAAAGCTCCAAGTGGCTTCTCAGAGGTATCTACTTCCTAAAATGGCCCTGCAAAAAGGAAGAAAAAAAATTTGCATACAGCTCCTCTGCTCACCACTAGAAGAAAAGGGGTACTTCAAACCTGATATAAGCACAGATGAAGGCAAGCAGTAATAAGCAGAAAAACTTGCTACCAGCTCTTGACTGGTCAATGTTCTCTTGTGATAACTTCGTGTCTCATACTCCTTGGAGTGTGTGAACGGCTGTCCACCACTGCTTATTGTCCACAGACTGCATTCATTCTGCATAGATCTGTGCACTGAGGCTCTGAGAGATTGACCAGAGCTTGTTGTGGGATCTCTGAGTGTGAAATCACTTCATTGATCCCCGAGAGTTAAAATATCTAGTGTCAGAGAAGCCTGAAATTTCAGATCATTGGCGACTGAGAAAACTCCATCAACTCCTCAGGTGAATGGTCACTGCGTGGCAGGGTTCGATGAACCTGTCCTGAGCAGCTCTCTCTATTCACTTCTACCTGAAAGGAGGTTGTGGAGAGGAGGAAGATGGCTTCTTCTCCCAAGTAACAGGGGACAGGACAATAGGGAATGGCCTCAAGCTCCACCAGGGAAGGTTTAGGCTGGACATTAGGAAAAAAATTTCATGGAAAGGGTCATTGGGCATTGGCAGAGGCTGCCCAGGGAGGTGGTCGAGTCACCTTCCCTGGAGATGTTTAAGGGACGGGTGGATGTGGTGCTGAGGGGCATGGGTTAGTGATTGATAGGAATGGTTGGACTCGATGATCCGGCGGGTCTTTTCCAACCCGGTGATTCTATGATTCTATACTGTTGTGCTTAAACAGAAGTGCTGTTTTTCTGAATGGCTGATGGCAGGAAGAGCATAAGTTCACACACAGTCAAGGATTTTATCCAAAACAATGGCCCATCACCACCCTTCAGGAGCAACAGAAGGAGAAACCAAGCATTGGTTAGGCAGTAAAAGGATTAGAATCAGGGAGCACACTGCCCCAGCCACTTCTCCCAGTTGTGCAGAGGGATGGTAATATGCTGCCTTAGCTCAGCTGCTTCTGTGGGTCTCCATGCAGAGAGAAATTTTGCTCCTGCATGAGCCAATTAAGCTTATCAAAATGGCAGAAGAGTAATTCGTGAAAAGAAAAATTGTGAATAGCTTTTTTGCTACTTTAGTGAGCTGATGCAAATTGTCAAAGCAATCAGTTGTCTAAGTTCGAGAGCAGGCAGAGGTCTGTAGCTGGGAGCAGAGACAGGGAGGATAGGAAGCAGGGATGGGACATATAAGATTTCCTATTTCCTCCTTTTGTCTGCAATAAGACATCATGGGCTCGAATGCCTGTGAAACTGCAGCCCAGGTGTGAAGTTATCGACACAATTCGAGCTGATCGAATTGTTTGCTGCCACCAGAAGAAGGAAGTCCTCCTGGTTCTGAGGCCCCAGTGGCTTTGCTGGATTCTGTCACACAGTTGCTGAAAATCCATTTCTCCATTCCTCCTTTCCTGCAGGTTTTCTCGTGGGAGACTAGTTTTCAGAATTCAGATTAGAACTGATTTACTCTGAAACTTTTAGAGAAGGCCTTTTGAGAAGAGTGTTAATAATGACTTAATAATTCTGCCTTGTTTGTTTTGCAAGCAGCAAACACACTGAAAGAAGATGACCAGTAAGGGAATGTGTAGGGTAGCCATCAAGAAACTGGAAGCCATCACTGACAAGAGCAAAAATGGTATATTGGTTTTGTGATTTAAATAGAGGCTGAGACCTCCACAGTGATGATAAAATGTCATTCAAGCATCATCAATTTCCTTAAGATATCTTTAAATTTAGGTCTTGTTTTTTGCAATTTGCATGTCTTTCTACGTGCTTTGCAAAAGTCTGCACTGTGCAAGTCTGAAAAGTGAAGAAGCATGAGGAACACATGTCCTGCTCCTACAAAATGCAGCCCATGGCTGTGTGCATGTTCCTGGTACTGGGCCAGACTCCCTGATGCCGCCAGGTTCCCAGGGCTGGTTATAGTTTCCTGGTTATCTGAGCCAGCTGCTGCAATGTATATACACCAGATATCAATCATCCCACAGGGGACTGTTCGCCTGGCTAAGAATAGCTGGGCCAGTGAAAAGAATGGACTATAAGGGAGGAAAGCTCTCCCAGTGTCAGCGCTGAATGGACCAGTTGCAGCTTGTACAGCTTTATCATAATTAATAACAAAGGTGATAGGGCCGACAAGCCTGTAATCTTGGCAGCCCTTCAGCATCTGATCAGCCTCCTTCAGTATCTTTAAGTAACTCGGATCTAAAGCACTAGAGCAATCAGGCTCCTGTCAGAGGTGAAAGAAGGTGTTTCTGAGTCTGATCAGAATAAAAGGGTTGGTTTCTTGTAATAAGGTCAGTAAACCCATCAGCTTCCTAGTACAAAAACCCCACCACACCCTCAGGGATGAGTGCAAAACAGAGCTTTACGTGTATCACCAAGATCCTTGAAAGAAACATCCCCTTCCCCAGGCACAAATTACAGAGTTTAGGGACTTCTGCCTGTACAGCAGCTTTCCTGCTCGCAGCTCTCACCAGCACTGGTGACACCTCCTCCTTTACCAGCCAAGCGTCATGGTTCTCAGCTGTATACGATTCCTTTGCTTTTTCTCTGTTTCAGTGTCAGGAGTAGCTGTTAAAAGGTTTTCACTCTGTTTCACTTAAATAGCTGAGGCAGATACACATTTACATTCAAGAAGCTTTTTGATAAGGATCTCCTATTTCTTCTTGATCTCTCTTCCCATGTAATTAACTCCATTGAACAGCACACACCATATTCAACTCTTTGAGTCACCCCAGCAAATACTTCTATGCCCTCTATACATTAGACAGTATAAATGAAAACGCGTAGTCTCCAGTGACAACTGTCATTTGGGGATCTGGACAAGACAAAAAACCCAAACTATCAAAAGGCTCCTACTTAGAAATTATAAACTTGCATCTTCTGGTTTTGCATTCAATAAAACAGGTTTGTGTGGCCAAAGTCTACCCTGAGCTCCAATTTCATTATGCAATTGTTATGTGACACAGAACCTCATTTTCTTCCGTACCATTCTCAAGTTACTGGATGATATACAAATACTTAAGAGGAATATGGCAATGCCATCTCTCTCAGCCTTCTTTCTGAGGTAACAGAGCCATTAACTTTCAGCTGAAGAGCAACTATTGCAGGCTTTTGAATCCAGAGTCACCTTTAATTTACGGTTTTACACCAGTAGTATTAGCTACAGCCTAATTTTAAGTACGACTATTCATGTTCTAAACTGTCCAAAGTTCATGCCTACTCTGTATGGCTTCCAGATTATTCTTCCAGAACTACTTGTGAAACAGGTAGTGTGGTTCTTTAATACTTACAGAACAAAATAAGCATTTCATAACTCATATTCACACTACAGAGGAGTTTTTTTCTATAAAAGGCATAAAAGAGTAGTCCAAAAAATGACTGTGGTGAATGAGAAAAACAGACACAATCTCCTTTGAAAGATGGAAAACTTGAGCTTTGAGTGCAGTGTCAATCTTGTGACCATTTGTAAACCATTAGAGGCTTGAGGCAGGAGTTATGGTCTGGGTTATGAAGCCAGTCATCCCACAAACCTGGACTGACCTTCTGGCACTGAATTCTGAAAATATAAGTCAAAATATATCCTTGTATATGTATTTGAAGTTGGAAATCTGTTTTTCTTCACATATTGTGAAATGTCTCATTTCTATCCAAAAGCAGTAGTAATGGATAATCCAGGTTCCAGTTTAATGACACTAATTTCTTTGTAATGTGTGCTATATGTATATTATGTTAAATATGTTCAGTAATTTAGGTGTGAAACAACATACTTTCTGTTCTTTTGAAATAACTTTGATTCTGGATATTTTTTCAATCCTATTCTGATTTGAAAGGAAAAGAGTCTTGTTTTCCACTTGTTAGCAATCAGCTTGACCATTCAATTTGTATCCACTTGCCAAAGTTAATATTTGTGTCCAACATGATCATTGGTCTATCTTATAAATACACTGTTACAGCCATTTCTTAGAAAACCATCAAGACTGTGGGGGGCATCTGCCAACCTATTGCTCCTTATGAAGTGGAATTCTTGATTAGTTGATGGAATTTTCACAAGAGTTCCGCCATACATATGAATTACTTTTACTTGATAACTCAGACTCCCCTATTCTTTCAATATTTTTTTTTCTTTTTCTTTTCACATTTAGGTCTGCTTTTCATGGGCTTCCAATTTTTTAATGTTCCAAGTGGAAAGTAAATATAAGGACTTCTTTCCCCTGCCTTGGGATTGCTCAGATGACTCATTAAGATGAGAGCACACTTGTTTTCCAAGAGCAAAGAAGACCACGTTTTATTTTTTATGTCTCCAGCATAAAATTCTCAATGTGTCATTAACGTTTTTCCAAGCTCACAAGCAAGAACTATTAACAAAATTTTGACACTTTTTGCATTTTCTTTTGACAATTTCCCAGTTAATTGATCATTAAGGCAGAGATCACACTCACACTCTGTCCTTGTCCCTCATAGACACAAACCTCTCTATGGCACCAGCCTCACCAAGACACACACACACACACAAAGTCTCTTCAGGGCTTCTTGATCTCCGTGCTGGCTGAACCACCAGCTCTGAGGCAGGAAGATTTGTTCTGTCCTCCATGTGGGAGCTATTGCTTTTGGCAGGGAAGAGATGGATCCAGCAGGGTCCTTTTGGATGCTTCAGCTGCCCCAGCAGGACAAGCTAAATGCCACCTCCAGAGGACCAGTGGTAAAAGCACTTAAGCACTGGAGCAACAGCTTGAGCCCTGGCCTGTCCCAGTGTTGAACGTGTTACACCTGGGAGGAAAAGAAGCTCAGGCCATGACTTGCAGGATGTTTCTGCTAACAGTGACAATGTGAATCTTCACAGAAAAAGGCGAGGAGGTGAACTATTTCTTACACCCGGATGCTGGCTTGGAGCACCAAGTCATCATCGTAAGACCAAATCATTAGCTTTTTTCTTGCTAAACATCCTTTTATTCAAGAGGCAGTTAAAATCCCAGTTCCTTTGTGTATCCATGCTATAGTTTTTGAAGTATTTTTCTTGAGGATGGATACAGTTGTTACTGTGTCTTCACCCATCTAAACGAAAAGCTCAGGGATTAAAGGCACAAAATGAGCTTTCTAGCATTTTTCATTTGCATCACTGTATAGTCATGATTTAAAGTTCACAGCTATATAGAGAGCTGTGACAACTGTCATGTCTGAGCGTGGCTGCAGTGCCATTGTCAGCCAAGATAGTTCGCAGCAGTCAGGATATGGCCCTGTGTCTTGCATGCATTTGTGTTATTTTGCAAATGAATATTTCCTTTTATATCTATTTATAGGTTTACACAAAACACACATGAACATGCTTACATACACACAAGCCAACGTGCACACATGCATATATGTAAATCTCCCAAATATCTAAAAACCAAGGGGTTTTATACAAACTATTATCACTACACAGGAACAGTATTTTTCTGCACAGTCAATGAATATGAAATGTCAGGTTAATGTACTGTGTGCTTTATCCATTACTGTGGATTTGACAACTAGGTTATTTCTACTGTTTTTTGTTGAAACAACACAAAGCTAATTTTTTTGAAGTCTCTGTTTTTTATGTTTGGAAGTAAGTATCCTTTAAAAACAATCACCATTTGCAATGATCTTATTTCATATCTTCTTATTACTTGATGGGATGAATTGCTCATGCAGCAGGCAGCATTTAGCTTTACGTTTGCATCCCCAGCAATGTGGCCAGGTTTCATAATGCTGTGAATACCAAACCATAAAACCTCTTTTCAAAAGCAAATTCATAAATGCACTCATGCATACCTTTTTGAGTTATGAGGTGGCTGCAGATTTGGCAGTGCTGACTTGATGCAGTTTTGACAGGTTAGGTTAAAGGATTAAGTCTAGTCTGTCTTCACTTTGCCCTGGCTCTGACACACTCTAAAAAAAGTTGTAGGCTGGCTCTGTGCCTAGTATGACCTCTACATCTCCTCAGAGTGACAACACTTCCCTTTAAGGGTCTCCAAAGGTCAAGGCAGATAACTTGTTGAGTCTTCCAGATACTCTCTTATCTGTGGCTCTTCCTCTTAAGCTCGCACAGTGGAAGAAATATGCAAAACCTTGGAGAAGAATAAATCCGACTTCCTGAGGAGTAATTTGCATTAGATCAAATACATCTATCAACATTTTCTTTACTATACAATCCTTATTTACAAAAATCACCCAAGATCACTGGTCACTGAAATCAGTTGTGTGTTCCATGCAGCAGGATTTCAACACTCCTTTTCGCTTTGGCTAATTTGCAACTGAAAGCAACTTTCAAGCACTTAAAATGAGAGAGCTGAGGAAATAATGATACGATGATAGGAGAGCTTGTTGTTACAAAAAAAAGCCTGCAATATTTGTTTAACAACTGTTCACTGAGAAAAAAAAACAATGTGAACAAATAATAATGATAAGCACAGCTTTTTATTCTGGCGTTATGCCAAAGATTTTACAGAGAAGCATTGATGTATACAAGATTCCTAGAGGCTAATAAATTTCCAAGAGTAGAATATCATCTGGTTTTCTGTATGATTTAGGCATTTAATTTTGCCTGATATTGACTTTAAGAACTCATGACTGCCTGTAAAATATCCTTTTTTTTACAAAGGAAAGAGAAATTAAAAAAAAAGACACTCTGTTTTGATGTAAAATTTCAAATTAAAACAAAAAAGAGTCTTTCTATACATAGTGTCATTGCTCTGTATTCTGATTGCTGGAGCTGGTGCTTTTGTCTTGTGAACTCAAGTGCCCTATGAAAAGCAAACACTTTCCGCAGTTAGAGAACTATATAGAGGAAACATAATCTCCTGGAGTACGATTCTTTAAGATATGCTAAAAACATTAAGCTTCCTGTAGGTTCGATCGTAAGGTGGAATTTCTTGTCTGTAAATTCATTCCTGTAGCTCTTCTCTGAACACTCTCCAAGCTTTGACTATCTTTTTTGAAGAACAGATATCAGGCTGCATTTTGGCAGTGGTGTCAGTAACTTTGTGGACAGAGATAATACAGATCTCTGCCCCTGTTTGATGATTTCATGTTTATAAACACACAGGCTTACAGTCATTTTTTTGGCTGTAGCACCGGGTGAGAAAATATTTCCATTGAAAAAGTATCACTGCATCTTCAGTCTCAATGCTTCCTAAAATATTGTCTCCCTAATGTTAGATATTGTACTTTTTATCCCTAGGTGTCTGGCCTTGCATTTGGTTATATCAAAATGCATGTTATTTCCTCTCAGTACGATGCAGATGATTCAAATGATGCAGAGGATCCTGTACAAATGACCTGTCATCATGATTTTTTTAACATTCTATCTGCTTTTGTGGCACCTGCAAACCTTATCGACAATTATTTCCTATTTTCTTATGTGCTTTTGCCAATGATTTATGGCTGCACTGGAGCAAGAACCGGCTTGTGTGAGACCTCAGTGGAAACATATTTGATTATGATTCTCTAGTAATTACTCTGTTGGATATTTATAATTCATATATCACATATCATATTGTCTTATGATAGTGAAAAATTTGCATGGTAATATGTGGAAAATTATACAGACATTCAGACTGATCGGGCTAATAAAGGTATCTTTAATCAATCTGTCATCTCTTAAGAAATGAAATGAGGCCAGGAAGAACTATTTTATGTAAAAAAAAAAAAGAAAAATTGTCAACTGGGATTAATTGTATCCTCATCCTTTACTTTTCATATCAGTTACCCCATTATTTTCTTAGACTCAAAGTCATTTTTACAGGTTTATTCTAATGATTGCTTTAAAATACAAATTTACTTCCCAGCCTTTAGAACTTCCCTGCCATTCTGAAATTTTAAAATTCTACCAGACACAACCCTCAGAATTATTTTAAAAGTCTTGGATTCAAGTGATTCGTCTACTTCTTGGTAAAATAAGGCCTTATTATAATTGTCTAACTTGCCTCTGAAGCCTGTTTAGTTCTAGAAATGGCAAAGAGCTCTGTGTCCACCTTTTTTTCTGTTAAAGAGCACCTGAAGTAGAAGTCATAAACCCAGTTACCAACCTAGAACATAGCTATAATCTAAATTAATAACGTATTGAATGCTCCATGTGTTTCTGCTAAGCTACAAGTAAGTGACTTCAATTTCAGGCCAGCATGGGGCTGATTTTCTGTCTCTGTTCAGATCAGGATTTGCAAAGAGGAGAGGAGGGAGAAAAAATGTATCCCATGAGGTTCAACACAACATGATTTTGGTTTATGTTCTTGGTTGGTTGGTTGGGTTTTGGGTTTTTTTTACACATTGCCAAAGATGATGGGTGCTTCATGGGCTGGAGGAGTATGGGAACAAGAAGGTGCCAACCAGGACAGCGTGCAAGAACGCCCCTGCCCCAGCCCCAGTGAGTGTGGGAGCTATGATGCCACCACTTTACTCACTCCTCAGCAAGGATACAGCCCAAAATGCACATCTACAAATTCAAATTTTTGCCGTTTCTGTATGTGTTTATCCTTGCATATATTTCTTTATTTATTTTCTTCTATTTCCATGAATACTGCCAAAATATTCAGTTTGTCATCTTTGTCAGTGTGTGAGAAGATTTTGTGCCAAGTAGCAAACCAAGTCACTTCAGTGGCTTTATTGCAGCACTGCCCCATGGTAGCATATATACCAAATATAATATCAAATGCAGACTAGCCTCATCGTATAGAGCTCTTCCTTTGCATACATTTCATAGCCACTGCCTAACAGATACATAGACATTTAGTAAAATACTGAGGTTCAATACCACATTTTATGCTCTTCAGTCTACACCCAGAAAGATTAAGAATGTGAGATTTAAATTTTCTTTTTAAAGAGCTTACAAAATCTTAAAGCTAATTTTCCTGTGGACCAGAAAAGGTATTTGATGAACTTAACTACTCATCAATTGTGATTCTAGAGTAGTTTTAAGTAGGCCAATTCTAACATGGAGTTATTAACCAGCGTGCATTTCTTAGTGTGAAGAGGACAATGGTTCAACAAGGAATGAGCCCAAATTTCATGTTTTAACATTAGAGGGAGTAAAGAAGATCATGTATTAATTAAACAAAAGACTAAACAGGACAAACCTTTGGAACAACAGACATAACATTTAAGAATAAAATCAACATGGCAGGGTAAAGGTCGGAGAAGATCAAGTAAGACGCTAATAGTTGTGCTTTTTCCATTTTCTTATCGATCAATATTATGTTTTTCCCAGTGAAAATGCAACAGCAGAGTTATTGCTGACCTTTTCCTCACCCTTCCATTGTGTATAAAAACACAGCAAAATAACAAACAACTTCATAAGCTGCAGAGTTTTTCAAGCCAAAAAGCGTATATCCAGAAAATAATTGTTTAAAACACACAGAGAAAAAACATTCTTTCTATGGTAAAAGTAAGCTACTTCTTTCCTAATTACATGTGTGAAAAACTTTGTGCCAGCTTAAAAGTAAATAGTTAAACATCTTTTTTTCAGAAAATTCAGCAATAAACATTTAAAATTATATTTTTATATAAATGACAGGCGAAATACATTCTTAGTAACAAATATATAAATCAAGTGTATATTTCAATAACGAATAAAACTGGACATGTACATTTTGGTTATTATAATATTTTTTTCTGAGTTTTATTTTTTTCCTTTTCATTTTAATACATCATGGTTCAACAGTTTATTTATTAATAATTATTACCCATATTGCCATTTTAAAAACTAAGAAAAAGCTTTTGTAAGAATTTTACAATATTACTTACTAATAAGTACATGGATGGGCGCAGTGAGCAATTCAATAAGAAAATTGTGTTTTCTGTTCCAGCAAAATGATGCTTTCCATTTTCTTCCATTGCCACCAGGAAGAATGACAAACAAGCTGAGGCAAAGAATAATGGAAAAAAAAATAGGAAACAGATAATTTACAGTGATTTCACTGATTCCAGAATAAACAAAGTGAGTATTTTATCCCTTTTTATACTTTTATTTTGATCCACTTGTAATAATATTAGGAATAAACCAAAAATTCACATATGGAAAGCTGAACTGATTCGTCATTGAGTGTCGGCATAAAACACAGAGATATTATGACATACCACTTTCAACTTATTCTACTCTAAATAGTATTCATGGATACACATAGTAGAGATGATAAAAAAACGCTCACTCATTTATTTAAAAATATTCACAGTCATCCTATCAAAAATATATACTGAAAACATCAACAGAAGTTAATAGCTGCTTAGTAAGAAGTTTACTGCCATTTCAAACGTGCATGGAGTGAAGATATAATTGCTTTACATATGAATTAGATAATCACAGGATTATCTACAGAAAAGATTAGCTTGATAGACTGTATGGTCTGGTGCTCAATGGTACTGTAAGGACAAGTTTTTTTCATAATGTTATACACTCACTAAATGTCCCTTTATGTGACATACCAGGTGTGGTGATTTGTAGACCAAGAATCCCCTTCAACCTCATAAAAGTGATAGCTTTTTAAAAAAGCCACCAATTTCAAAAAACCAGCAATTTCAAAAGCCAACGAAGAATAGAAGCATATAAGATAACTTAAGCATCCATGAAAATCTCAATATTATGTCTCAGACTTCAAAGCCTGGACATTGGCTACAAAATATTTGAGATATATACACACAACAAATGCTTTTCAGGAGATCAGAAACCTTGCCAGCTCTCACAGCTTTCTCTGGAGTACTGATATATTTGACATTTACTCAGAAGCCATGACCTACAAAGATGTGTGATTGTTGGGGTACCCCCACCTTTGCTTAGAAAAGCAGGTTGCAGCCAACCTAGCTACATGAAGACATGTAAAAATGGGATGTGAGGGGTACTGTGTTTGAGAAGTATTCTCAAAATGCAGAAGGCAAATGCAGAGTCCCCAGATACACTATCTAGTATCAAGTCTCATAATTTGATTTATTTGTTTTACAAGCCTGAGTCACCATTTGTGGATATAGAATGTAGTGACATAGAACCTAACCTAATAAAATGACACTGTCGTGCTTTATTGTGCCACAGCAATTACTGTAGCTAGTACGTAGCTCTCACTTGCTCTCCTGCTGTTCACTATCCCTACCTGCTGAAATGAATGCCTCTTAAAGTTACAGAAAACAGTCCTCAACAAGAGAGCGGATGTTTTCTTTACTGTTAATCTAATAGTTATAACATTCCCTTGAAACATTGGAAATACACTGGAAACTCACTGAAACTCTGGATCTCCATACTGGTTCCAGTAACATCCATGCAAAAAAGGAGATGCTTGAACCCAATAAAACACTCTGATGGAGACTTGGGAAAATTCAGAGTATTTTGTACTCCTTTTCTGCTATTTCTTGCATTAGAGCTACTGCTTCAACCCTCCTTTTCCATATTTTTAACAATCACTAGTACTCCACAACAATACAAAGGTGAAATGAAAAGCACATCACACCCCACTCTTTTCTGAGACGCTGGCTTTATGAAGGCTATCACTATTTAGATCACCAAATTCCCAAGGTCATTAGGCTTCATACTGGTACCCAAGTGGCTTTTTTTCCCCCCTCACAAAATTTGCTGTTTAAGGGACACTGCTCCAGGGGTGCTATACCTCTGGAATAAGCACACCTGTCTTTCTGCTGAAGCAAGACATGCAGAAAGTTATTCCACAGCAAGGACCTGCAGCATTCCTGATACAACAGAGGACCTCTGGGTGCCATAAGACTGAATCATAGAATCATAGAATCATAGAATAACCAGGTTGGAAGAGACCCACCGGATCATCGAGTCCAGCTATTCCTATCAAACACTAACCCATGCCCCTTAGCACCTCGTCCACCCGTGCCTTAAACACCTCCAGGGAAGGTGACTCAACCACCTCCCTGGGCAGCCTCTGCCAGTGCCCAATGACCCTTTCTGTGAAGAATTTTTTCCTAATGTCCAGCCTAAACCTCCCCTGGCGGAGCTTGAGGCCATTCCCTATTGTCCTGTCCCCTGTCACTTGGGAGAAGAGGCCAGCTCCCTCCTCTCCACAACCTCCTTTCAGGTAGTTGTAAAGAGCAATGAGGTCTCCCCTCAGCCTCCTCTTCTCCAGGCTAGACAACCCCAGCTCTCTCAGCCGTTCCTCATAAGGCCTGTTCTCCAGCCCCTTCACCAGCTTCGTTGCTCTTCTCTGGACTCGTTCCAGAGCCTCAACATCCTTCTTGTGGTGAGGGGCCCAGAACTGAACACAGGATTCGAGGAGCGGTCTCACCAGTGCCGAGTACAGAGGGAGAATAACCTCCCTGGACCTGCTGGTCACGCCATTTCTGCTAAGGTTACCTGACTGCGTAGGTTACAACTCACTCTGCTTCTCCTCTCTATTTTCTCATATCTTTCAGAGGGTTTGTAACTTCCATTCTCTTTCCTCTTCCTTCCCAACTTCCTCATGGGGGTCCACTCTCTGTTCCTATGCTTTTCTCATTCTGCTTGATTGCCTCTCAAGCTGTCATTTTTTTCATCAATCCTCCACTTTTTTTCGCTCGTCTTACCATAATTTTATGACAAATACGGTGACACACAGCTAATTTTAAAAGTATCTTGGACTTCCAGGTCATATAGTTTCCCTTACTGAAGTTGCTTTTTTATCTCCTAAAATTTTCTGTGAGACTTGGATTCAAGGAAGTCTCTGTGGCAGCAGCTGCATTTTCCCTACAGTTTTCAGTGACGCTGTAGATCTCAGCTTCCTGGCTAAACATGGCTTGGAGCTCCTTTTCTTTCTTCCTGGAAGGAATCTTGGAAAGTTAATTGTGTTTGAGGCTAGTGTGTAAGAAGCGGAACAGATATGACAAAGGAGAAAATGTTTGGCTTTTTCTAAGTGGAAAAAGAACATGGGAGAAAGAAAACTATGTCACAAGATGTTTAAGACATAGAGCCTCAGTAAGCAAAGATATAAAATTATGCACAGAGTATTTTTTGTTCTCTATGTTTTTCAGAGATGTGTATCAAGAAGTCTTCACAGGTCTTGGATAGTAATCACAGAATTGATCTTTGGTGAGAGTACAGGGCAAGGCACTCGAGTCTGTGAAGCTGACCCTGGTGACCACAAATCAGACTGGATCCAGGTGGGAGAGACTAGCTTGCTTTCAATACACATTTTTCTCCCTGCAGATTAATTAGATTTGTGAAGTCAGTGGAAGGGGACAGAAGGGCTGTGCTGTTAAAAAGAGTCTTGGTTCTAACAAAACTATGAATTTGCTAAGTTTCCTGTAATAGCTTCGCATATTCGCTTTTTGCAATTTTCTGTAGTAATTTTGTGTAATTTTATAGGTATGTGGGGTTTGTTTTTCCCCAAGAGATATATATAATTTTTACAATTTTATGGAATTGCCACCACTTGACAGAAAAATGCCTGTCTATGAAAATCACTAAGATATTTAAATTCCCCAAATTCTGAAGTGAATAGGGCTTTCCTGGATCCTGAACTAAGCATTTTACTTTTAACAGACTCTCTTGAAATAATTGACAGCTCTAGGTCTTATTACTATTGGTGGTTTCTGCCAGAAGGGGTAATGTTTGGAAGAGGAAACAATGTGTATCTTGTACTTAAACCTCAAGCATAAAGAATAAAAACTCACATGCCTGAAAAAAAAAGGCATTTTCCAAGAACAGAAAATGCAACATAGCAGTTTATGGAAGAGAAATCTAGCATAGTTGCTGTGTGCCCATCAGTCAGTGCTTGAGATGAACCCATTCATAAAAGTTAATAGAGTAGAGTATAATGAAAGACAAATTGGTGTTATTAGTCTAAAGTTTATGGTTCAATTAAACTAATAATATGCAGAAAAGCAAAAAGAATAATTAGAAATTATGGTAAATATACATACGTTTGTTAAAATATGACAAAACTTTACATATGTTATTCTTTTTGAATATACAATCTTTTTGATAGCTTTATACACAGTTGCCTTGGGGCATACAAGAAAGCTGCAACAGTAAGATTTAAAACAGATAATTACTTGAAACCAAACAGTATTAAATATGCACCATAAAATTTGCAGTAGGAATTATCCTGAGAGCTGAACCAATTTGCGATTTTAAAAAATAAAAGGACATTTAAAATAGGTTTTATGAAATTATTTGTTTATCAGCTTTACAAATAGATAAATTATAAATGTTTTATAGCTAAGGGTTATTATTCCATTCTCTAAACTCTTTAATATTCACAAAATTTATATGATAAACTCATGTATCTACCATGAACCAAATGCTTTCTGTTTTCAATACTTCTCTTTCTGGAAGCTCATACAGGAAAAAGACTCTTTGTCACTTGGCTAGTGTTCAGCTCTGTCCCTCCCCCCCTTGCAGTGTGACATCAGGAAGAACAAGGAAACTTGCACCCTCTTTTCCCCAGAAAACCAGGTAGAGAAATAGGAAGCCAGGCCAGGAGACTCGCTTATGGTTTGAACTGGCTGGTCCTCTAAGCCCTCTAGAAAACTGATATGATCTTTTCAAGCCTTTCAGCTCTATCAGATTTTGCAACAAGGCACAGCTCCATCAGCAAGCACTCAGCTAGCCTGGGGATGCAGTGTTCAGTTCTGTAAAACGATGGTCTCCTCAGCTCAGGAAAACACTACTTATACATTTATATCTTCGACAAGAGGGCAGATTGGGTGCTATAGCCATGAGCACAGGCTGCAGAAACATGGCTGGAATCAGCAGGAGTAGCTGAAGTCATGACTTAGATTGAGAGAGTGAAACTGTATTAACATCAGTCCCATTGATGTTATACTTGGCCTCTCGGCTTCTGAGCTTACAACATTTTTTTTTTAATTTTTTTTTTAAAAAAGGTTATTGGGGTGCCAGCCCATATATTTGGGGCATTGAAAGATGAATGGGGAATTTGCATAAGGAGAATCAAACACAAATTCTAGAGAAATGACTCCAATTTTATAAAATTTATATTTAATCTATATCTGACTCAATCTGCAGTTGAAGAAAAAGTCGTGCTTTCTTCCATGTGAATGCGGAAACACAACACTGGAAAGATGCAGCAGAAAGGGAAGTGGAAAATAAGACAGCAAAAATTTCAGGTTCATAAGAGGGCCAAGGTCCGTTTTGAAATGTGGTGTGAACTTCCCTGTGGGATTTTGTTAAACAGACAAAGAAACAAAAGAAAACTTAACAACAGAAAAGTAATTAAACCAAGTAAAAAAACCAAAACAACAAACTATTAATTATTTTTTTCAGAAAAAAACCCAAGCCTGTTCTACAAGATGTTTTTATATCTTTTATGGGCTTTGAGCATAGAAAACACTATCATATCATCTTATCAGAGAAGTTAAACTTTACACATCCTTAATCAATCAAACATCTTCCCTCAAGTCCCAGAGCTGTGATGTTTCAGTCAATCAAAGGCACAGAACAGCAGAGACCAAGACACTTCCAGAATGGGAACTTGGTTAGATGTACATTCAACGAATGCTCCATTACCCTCACAGCAAAGGAGCGGTATTCATTTCAAGACACTATGCATAGCTTCTGTAGGATCTCTAGATGGTTTTGTCAAGAATATTGTAATCCCCTACTGTGAGAGCATATTTCCACAATGAAATTCCTGTTGCCAGTGATCAATTTGCATTTTGATCTTCTTTTCAAATAAGCTGACCAAGATGAGCTCTGAAAGCCTCATACCACAGAGCTCAAATATTTTAATCACACATGGCCAAATATTTTGAAAAGGAATGTCCTGCAAAACAGTTTCACACTTTTTTCCAAAAAAACCCCTACATTTATAAAATATGACTTCCATTAAAATTGCATCAGACTAGGTACTTTTTATCACAGTTTAGCCTAGAAAGAGGAAAAATGTAGAGACAGTCTTACTAATTTCATTCATCATTTATATTTTTTTGCCTTTTAGTTGGGAAAATTAGTTGCAACAATTTGATCCCTAGCTATATTCAGAAATTGAGTCTTTTTTGGGAGGATACATTTGCAATTTGAATTTTTATAACACATACTGCAATCATTGATTCAAATATTGTCTCATTCAGACTTCTAATTTCCAGATATGATTGATAACTTAAATATGAGAGGATGTTTGGGTAATTTTCCCCCTTCCCATTAGTTGAAAAACTCTCAAATTTACAAAGAGTTTCCTGCAATAACTTCAATTAGAAATGAACAAACAATCTTGAACTGACAATTCAGGAAATGCGTTACTATCTTCCTTCTTGCTGACTCCTTAGGGAAAGATCCTCAAATAAAACTGATGCGTTGCTAGGAAGAGTTGTTCTTTCCTTTCTTCCCACATACATACTGTTCACAAATTACATATAGTTCCTTGGAATACTTAACATTCAGAATTTGTAGTCTTTTGAATATTTCACATTTGTATTATTATGCTGAAGTGGTTGAACACAATAGCCGATAAAGCCTGCACAATCAAAAACCTCGTGGTAGGCAAACCTTGACTAGATTTTCCCTGTTTCTATTTGCTCTGTTTGCACAGCAGCAGGGCTTGAGGAGCATAGATTTGAGATGATACTTGTCATTCTCTCTAATACAAGGTGAACTACTTGTCATACTAACCTTGATCTAAGAGATGACGTTCACTTTGGACACCTAATTGAGAAAGAAAAGGAAGGGGAAAAGTGAATGTGATTTCTTTGTCTGGTTAGGCTTAGACAACACAGAAAATTCTGCTTTTCCCATGCACAGATGAAAAATCTCTTTCCCCAGACTGTCACTCCATTTTTGCCCTCACTCATATTCCTTTACTGTGTTGTCAGTGCTCCCACTTATTCAAGCTAGAGTGAATGACCTTTGTGTGAGAAACACTAAACATAGTGCAGGAGTAAGTATCATATAAGCAATAGATATGTAGGACGGGGAAAACAGCCTGGAGAGAGGGAATGCCCCTGAAACAGAGCTTTTCCTGCAGGAAGCACCAGCTGTGGTCTCCCTCTGAATCCATCCACATTAACGAGTTTTAATTCTGCCTTGGAAGGTCTCTTCCCCTTCCCAAATTTCCTCCCGGAGAACCCCAGTACCATCCCAAGATCAGGCTCCAGACACCCTTATTAGAATAAATTAGCTAGTAGAAAAGTAAATGGATGGAAGAAGTGTTTAAGTTTTCCTGTTGTCAGCTATTAAACCATTTGTAGAGAGCATTTCTGGAGGGAAGGAAGGGAAAACTTTCTGTTTGTCAAATTTTTACTTTCAGTGAAGGAAACCAAAATAACAGTCTCCAACCCCTTGCTCATCTGAGACAATGCAGGCACACCTGCCTCCACCTGGGAGTACCTGAAAGTCCACAGGCACCTCATTCATATCTCCAACTCTATCTCTACTACCAGCCGTATTTAAGAAAGCTCCTAGAACTTCTTTGGGGATATCTTAGAGGTCTGAAGCTGCTTTGTGTTATATGGAGGAGTTCCTCCACTAAATCTGTGCGAGGTCAGGTGCGCCTTTGGTTTACAGACCAGGGAGAACACTCACTGGTGGTGGGAGAGACCAGAGCTCAGTGATGGTTTTCTCTCAGCTACCGGGAAGCTTCCTAATACCGAGCTTGGGACTATTCTGAAGCAAAACCAGCCCAACCTCCTGCCTGTAGAAGGGTTCAAAATCTGAATTGGTGATATCATTAAATCTGAATTAAGACACAAGTGAAGCTGGTATGAGTGTGATAGCCTAGCCTAGTCATTAGAGCACTTGGTGGGTAGAAAGGAATTCCTCGAGTATATATAATGTCTGTTTGATTATATAAATGTTTATTCAAGCAGAAGGTTTAAACCATTTTTTCCCTTTCCTTCCTCAGTGCACCAGCTCACAGACCCAGGGACGTGCCTAGGTCTTCATCCAGCTTTTTCATCTGATCCAGCAGGCATTTTGTACAATTCAAAACACGAAAGCATAAATGGGAAGATACGGGCTGCTCTACCCTCTACCCTCTGCTCAAGGGAGCCCACAGCCTGCTACTGAGGGCTCTCAGGTGCCAGCTCTGATTTTCTACAGGCAGAAGAAAGGCTTCATGCCAGGTGCCCTAAAGACTCAGTCCCCAGTCATGCCAGAAACTGTCAGAAATTCCTAGCTTGAACTAGTTGAAGAGGAGTGTTTGATGGGCAAAGAAAACCACAGCACAGTTCCACAGTCTTTCCTAGTGGATGCACCTGGCAGGTCCATGCTCTGTGCTCTGGCTGCTTGAAGTCCCCTTCTGGAGCACGTACCCTTCCCGTTGGTTGTGCAGGAGGCTCAGGGACCTACCTAACCTAAGATATGGTTACTAACTATAGCTGTGGCATATATCTGTTAAGGACTGCATTATATCACACAAAGAAACAGAATTTCAGCCCACACTGAAATGCCTTCCAGCCTTGGAAAGCCCGTCACTGGTTCCTGAACCAGAAAGTATCCTGAAGCCTGTGGAAAGTCTGTGAAAACACTTGACCTGGTATTTCTGAAGCAGCACCTAAATCAGCTGAGGGAAACAGTGGGCACGCTTTGAAGCTGGGCGTAAAAACATATAGTGTAAGGGCTAATTTTGACATTGTCCTGCACTTCTTTCCCTATTCCTTCTCTGCATTTCAGTCAGGACCTCAGTTCATACGCCTTTCCAAACAAACCATAGTTTTCCCTCTTCAATTGGTTTGCCATTGTAGCGATACTATTTTACAGGGCACCAAGAATTTCCTGAGTTTCTTTAATACTATAACAATGCCTCAGTTTTAATTACTTGAACAAAAGGGTTTCAAGTCCGTCAGAGTGCCTTTCAGGGCCTGCAAAGATATTAACTGATCCCATAACCAATTACCTACATTTTCCTTTACTTATTGCAAATGTGACCTTTTGTTAGAATTTGATTGCAAGTTTCCTGCTGTGAGTATATAACTATCTGCTTGTCTGAGAATGGCTACCCTCCACTCATGTGATGACTGCTGTTAATTTTAATACACTTTGATGGCTGGAGAACAAATAAGTGTCTGTGACACAGAGCAGAGACATTTGAAGGTGGATAAACTACCACTTTAATGAGTAGAAATCAGCAAGTAAAGGGGCCTTCCAGTGACAAATCAGAAGACCTTCAACCTAAGCAGAGCAAAGTATTTTTCAGTCTGGAGGAGATTAAAAAAACATCCTACTTGCTGTAGAGAGGTAGAATAAGAAAACACCCCATAAAAATGATCCAAATTATAGAAAAGAGGGATACATAAATAAACACACCCAAGACATAATCTATTTCTCTTATAAATGAAACTATGTGGGAGAAAATATTTCAGAGAACCTACTGCAGTTGTATGTTTTTATTACCTGTTGATCGTAATTCTTTAAGATACAAAAAAAATTTTGTTTGCAGACCCGTTTTCTCTATACTGGCACTATATAATTGTTTGGGTTTGGGGTTTCTTTTTTTTTACTCCAAGAACAATTCTCAGGCTAGGATCCTACCTCTGAAGAAAAACATACATGCTGATTCGCTGGAGTCCAGAGGAGAGTAAGGATGAAAATTTGGAAGCTGAAAGGATTTGCTTGCAAGACAAGATCAAAAAAAAAAGCTGCCTACCCTGACTAATTAATGATCAAGGTGAAACATACTAATTCTTTATAAATATTTAAAAGTATGAATCCTTAAGAGTGAGAAGACTTAATTAACAATAGCTAAAGAAGTATTGGGATATTAGAAAGGTTGTAAATAATCCAAAAACATATAGACTGGATTATTTATTGTACAGAAAAAATACACAAAATTTTCAACAAAAATAAAGAAAAAATATTACCTAATTATGTAAGATGATATTGGACTAAAGTTTGACTCTTGAAGCTGCATTGTTTTCTTTATTGCTATTTCCACTAAAAATGCACAGTTGCACAAAGAGGTTCCATTGTACAAAACCAGGAAACAAACACAAAATTCTTGGACCCAGGTTCTTTTTTTCTTCTTTTTCTAGTTTTCCTCCCCAGTTTGTTGGTGTGTTCTGAAACCTGAATGCCAACTGGTTATCACTAGTGGAAAAGTTTGCAGAGCATAACAATGTTTCTGATTACACATTAAAAAGGGGGACCATGCAGAAAACATTCTCCAAATATATTCTTTCCTACTTTGTCACTATTGAATGGTTCCCCAAACTGATGGGAACTGATCAATTATTAGCCTACAGAATTATCTTTCGTTATGTTCCCAGTCACTGACTAGTCTCATTTATTGTCAGAAAAGATCAGATTTTATCTTGTTGGCCCCAGAAAGAAGCTCTATCTTTTCACTGACTCCAGAATTTACCACTTGCCATGACCCTCATTCCCTTACTAAACACTCTACACAATAATAAGAAAAGTTTCAGGTATGTATGAGGACTTAGGGCCCTCTATAGCATTTCAGTGTCACAACCTACAGCTGACTTTTTTCCTGTTATCACTGTTAATTAAGTTATGGAGGAGGGGCATTGCCTTTGCTTAAGATGCAGAATACTTCCTATTATAAAAGTCTTTCTCAGTAATAATAATTTCTGACACTCTTTCAACCTTTCAGTCTGAAATTGCCCACACAGAGTCAGATCACTTTATCCTAGTTGCTGGAAACGAGAGCTTCAGTAAAGACAACAGCCGATTCCAAGACTCGGATAAGCAAAATTACCATGCTGCTTATTGCCGCTCCTACAGTGACGGTGTCAGATGACACCCTGCTGTAGCTGACACTCCTCTCAGAAGGCAGGAAAAAGCTCTTGGTCTGGCCCCCATCATCACTAGTTCGTCCTTGCTAAGGTAAATTTTAATAGTCACTTGATGGTCACTACCATGAAGTGGCCTCACAGTTTACTGGGACTTGCACTGTTGGGACATGCCATCCACAAAGTCATTCAAAAGTCAGGATGGTGCTCTCCTTTATTTTTCTTTCTATCTAGGAAAGATAAAACTCTGTCACGAGGAGAAGGTTGTCTTTTTCCCATCACCCGAGTAGCTCCATGGATGGTAGGCAGATGACCTTCACCAAAATTGCCTTTCTACTCTTCTAATGTCATGATGATGATTTGTTATGATGTGGCTACCAGCTCACACCAACCTCTTTTTGCTACTGACCCCAGGAGTGGCCAGGAGTAATGCATAATCCACCGCTATCATCTTGCCAACTAGTCAATGACCATCCCAAGGGCATGAGGACAGGCAAGGCTTGACTGTTAGAACAATACGCTTGGGTGGCATTTCCATAAGGAATGACTGGTAACAAGTAGGTCCAAACAATTTCTAAAAAATCAGTGTTGAACCCATGTTCACACTGAATAGAAACTACCTGTAAAATACAGCACTTTGTAGAACATTGTACACAAAAATGTTCAGTCAGTCTTGCCTTTTTGTGCCAGTGTGACTTGTGATTTTTTTTTTTTTTTCTGTTTTTCAGGAAGTATTTCTAAAGCAAGAAGGAGGGAGGCACTGCTTACATTACAGTGGATTTTTTTCTTTTAATAAATTGTAATTCATAGCCAGGTTTATGTCACTCAAGGTCATGAATTCTAGACTGTGAAATCCAGTGAAGTAGCAAATCTTACCAAATCAGCATATATTAAGGGCAAAGAGTATTTAAAATATAAGGCAATCAAGATTAATTAGAAATCCAAATAATATAAGATGCAAAGCTGTTTGTCTCTGAGAACTGAAACTGCTTGCTAATGGCACATATTCTATTTACACAACATCTTACAGAAGGTCCCTGATCTGTATCTTTCCCCATTATCATCTTCCCTGTCTTGTTCTTGTCTTACTATTTTCCAATGGGAATTTATACATTTCAGCTTTTTTTGATCTCTTAGAACTGAATTTGCCATAATTTTTTTCTTTTTTACCTCATCATATCTTCTAAAATTGATTCAAAAAATATTGATAAAACTGGTAAGGAAAACACTAACAGCAAAGGAAATTATGCATTTCCCATACACACCTATGAAAATGCAGCCAGTATTTTCAAACCACATCTTAAAAGTTGTACTGTATATTGTGGAGTTTCCTTATGAGCAACAAAAATGAAAGCCTGCTGCTTTGTATCAGTGAAAAAATGTTACTGGACCAGCTACATGATGACAAGGTTTTCAAATTGATTGATTTTTTTTTCTCCTTCCTCTATAACAACAGAACAATTTGAACCACTGTGTAGATTGAGATAGATTGTCACATTAGTAGCCACTGGTCTTGCTGGTGAAGCGGAATGACAAGAGGAATTGTACAGATTTCAGAATCTTAGAGGTATTGTATGTGCAAGATGGACAGGGTGGGTGGGATTCAGTTGCCTAAACACTGTCACCTCATGCTATCTGAGATGCCCCGGGGCAGCCACAACATCTGGTAGGGTTGGCAGATCTGAGGTAGGGCTTCAGGGTGATCCACTCCCTTGCAAAACAGCAAGTGGAGGCCAGGCAGGCTTAAAATGTCAGAGCCAATACCAAAAGATACCTGACACTCCTGTTTAGGCAACTGAATCTTCCCTCCTCCTTGAGTATTCATTAGCTTGACCTCCTCGGAGTGCCTGGGGCTGTAGCTCACCTTTCACTCCATTCCTGCTAGAAAATGGAATTTCTCTAGACATTTCAATGAAACTGAGCCTTGCACCCCAAGATTTGGGTTGCCTAGTTATTCAGCTGGGAAAGAATTGAAAATATTTTTTATCTGTTTCCTTTCTTCCTCTTTAGGAGCTCACAGAAATTATGGGATGCACTAGCTGGGTCCTCACGCCTCACATCTGGCCACCATGGTGGAACACAAGGGAGGTGTTAGGGTTTGCTAACATTTTCCAATCTCTTTTCAAATAAAATGTCTAAGACACTTGACCTCTCAGAAAACAGCTACTGAAATCTCTGCCATTTTATAACATTCTTCAGTAGTGAGTACTTTTAGTGAAGTGGTGAAAGATCTGCTCTGAGACACCTATTAATTTGGAAACAAGGAACTTAACTCAGTTCTCCTACCGGCCAAGAGACCGCCTGCAGCAGAAAAACATTGAAGAATTGCAGGTGCAGCCTTCCCAGGCTTGACAGAGCTGTTCCATCTCATGTTAATAATTAAATATTCATTGGAGCATGGACCAGAACCTGACTCTCCCACTTCCCAGGTGATAGCCCTAATTACATGCCTATGTCATCAATCTCTGTCTCTGCTGTAATGAATTGTCATTATTTGTATATACTGGAAGAATTTTAAGAGGAGACAGCTTCTCTCCCTCTTACCCTCCCCTCTGAATATTTGACAGCCAAGAGGTTGCAGCACTCTTTCTGGCACAAATGAAGAGCTGGGTTCAAGACTTTCCTCTGAATTACGGAGTAACCAGTCTGAGAAGAGGTATATGGAGAGTAGCCATAGCCACTGCAAGGTAGCCCTTCGAGATGCTTGCTTTGGCTAAGCTGAGGGAGGTTGAATCTGGTAGCAATTCAGCCAAAGTCATTATGAAGAAGGATCCCAACCAGACTGGCTGTGGGTATGAATTTCTGCATGTCCATTAGCCAGTAAACTAAGTCTTTAACAATCCTGCTAGTTCCTTAAGACTAGAGTAATGCACTAAAAGGAATGCATAGGTGCTTAAGTCTCTTTGCACATCTAGCCCTTGTTATCAAGAGGATTATCTGCAGAGGTACACACTGCTTCAAATAGTTTTTTAATGAAAGACGGTATCAATAATCAATATACTGGCTCTATGCTCCTCTGCCTTCAGGTGTCATTACACAGCCCTCACCACTGACTCAAAAACCATAAAGATTTCACATTAAGACTCACACAAAAGATTCTTCAGACTCTGTAATCACATATTGCCTCTCCAGGGCATTTTCTACAATGCAATACTGTATTTTCATATCCATTATTCACATCCTCTACGATACTTGCAATGCGAACTCTGTTGAAATTACTTGTGCAGGCTTTAAATATGATGTTTTTACTACAATAAGTAGATGTTTCCCTGGAGTTTTCCATAACTAGATGCTTTCTAAAATGCAGCACAAGAGAATTTGTTTATCACAAGTTAGGAGCCGTTTAATGCTTTAGGAAAATAAGTGAGGTTAGAACTGATACACTTAGCACTATCTATAATAACTCACTGGTTGTGCACCCTCTGTGTGTGCAGAATTACTGACTTTACAGTGTAGAAAAGCTTTTCTCTGTTCAAAAGACAGTATAGATTATTTATTTTTTTTACATGACATATTTACACACAAACCTCTTTACTGTTGTAGCCTCTCTCTTCAGTGTCTGAGTGCTTTGCCAAGTCAAGTCACAGCAAGGACCAACACAATCCCCACATGACTGGGAAAGGTGAGGGACAGAAGATGCGTTTTACACCCTGTACACCTGATCACACACTAGGGCATGATCCTTCTCGCCCCACCACACAGTAGCCAGGACCAGGCTCTCACTTGCCAGCTGCTGCATGGTGTCACAGAACAGCTGTGCTGAAGCAACCTGCATCTGCCTCCTATGATCAAGATGCCAAGGAGAGACTGCAGTGCGATGATCTGGATGCTTGGGCCCCAGCGCTGCCACAAAGAGCTGGAGATGGGGACTATTGTGTACCTATCCCCTTCTGTAAACCTTCACCTGCAAACACTGCAAATTCTGTTACAGATTAACAGGCTCATAGCAATCCACACCCATACCATCTCTTTCTGTTCCTTCCCTTTCTCCTCTATCAATCACGTTTGTTTTAAAAGTAATTACTGTGTAAGGCAGCAGTAACGAAAACATTGCTTTTTAAAACCCATTCAAAACCGTAATTTTGAAAATGTCCCCATGCAAATATTTTGTACTCCAATTGTGCTTTTGCTAACAGCAGTTATAAAGGTGTCAATTCAGTGAGTTACTTGGAATTACTCTTATTTTCACCTTAGTAGCAGTGATTGGAGAACCAGGCTTTCTGAATCAGCCCTTAACATGCTCAGAGGGAGGAGAACACTGAAGGCAAAACTGGATTTATCTTTATTACTGCCAGCATTCAAACACCTTGCCCTCATCCCAGCTTGGACTCTGTGAAGCCAGAGAGAGAGGTACAGTAGGACCATGTCTATTGATTCACAAGGTCTTGTGGTACCAGCGAGAAAGTTTTACCTGCAGCTGGATATAAGGGAGGGAATAGCACGCTGCTAGAGCTTGGATCATAGTGTTTCTACAGCTGGAAGGGTGGGAAAAGCAGTGAGAACATCTGTTAGAACTCAAGTGTGTTTTCTGAAACACAGCTACAAGCATGATTGATTTCCTCTCCTTTCATCTATACAGCAGACAGACAAACTTTACCTCTGCTTATCATTGCTTTAATAATTAAGAAACTAAAAGACTAGCTGTGATCTCCCATACATGAGTAAGAAAACATGATGAAAAATATGAAGAAAAAGGGCAGGGGATAATGTTGGCCGAGCAGCTGACTTGGCTACTGTGCTGAACGTACTAGTACATCTGCCTTATCACATTATTATTATTGTTGTGGCTTGCCATGCCATCTAGCAGGGACTCATGGAACTACTAGTTCTGGGGAAGAAGCAAAAAGGCAACACAAAAGCAAGGCAAGGGAAAAAGTTCTGGAACACGTATTTACTAAGAGTAAATATAAGCATTTGCATTTTTCAGACAAAAAAATACTGATTTAAGAGTAGCTTCTAAAAAAAAATCTTTCACCTTTAATTCCGTAATACAGACCAATCACTTTCACAAGTTTACTATACATTGTGTAAGAAAATAATTTTCTTTTACTTTTAAATGTCTCATGTTTGCTTATTTTTTCTAATATTAATGAAAAAAATCTGCAGGCTTTCCATATACCATGCAGTATTACTATTTCATCTCTGTCGTGTTCATTTTCTTAATATCTTCTCTGTTTGTACTTTTTTTCTGATGCTTCTTTGAGTTGGATCCCTCATGCTTCTAGACCAATACTGAGACTGCACTCACAGTGGTTTTTGAATGGACACCTGATGAACTACACATTAACATCTCTCTAATGCAGGTGCACTTTACTCCTTATCTGCATGCAAAAAAGTTAGACTTTTTTTTCAAGGAGTAATAGTCCATTCTTGATGTTTAAGTCATTTCTTGTCTAAGAAATCATTGATCTCCACCAGATATGCTAAATGAAAACAACATGTTAAGGCAAACTTAACCGCTTCAGTTTCCTACCTGAAGACTATATTTTATATTGCATGTACAAAATCATATTTCTTTTCTCTTCTTAAGCATTTTCTGAAGCAAGTAGGTTGAATAGCAAACATTTTATTTGTCTTTAATATAAAGCTCCAGCCATTCTATCACTTGGCCACAAAGGCAAAGTCTTTCCCAATCTATACATGCACCAGTACTATGTTTGTCCCAAGCAACTCTTAAAAGGACATGAGGTCAGTTGCTGAGGGAAGCTGCTCTGGAGCCACTCCGATCCATAGTGGAGCAGCAGATCTTGGTGCACAGGGGGGTTCCTGAGTCCTGGGCATTGCAGGGGCAACAGCAGCCTCACCCAGACACACAAAAAGCAGCCTAAGGAATGGGAGCAACCTGGAGAACTGAAAACAGAGTGGGTGAACAGGCTGTGGGGCATCAATTCCTGTGGAAGGACACACGGGAACAGCACTGAAGTTCTGCCAGCTCAATCAGGGATCAGTGGTATCTGCCTGGCAGAAGGCTATGTCCACTCTCAGCTCTGCAGACACTATGACTGATGCAGCTTCCCAGAGAGCTCTGGTGGGACCATGCTGCCAGCCAGGCATTGGGCTGCAGACCGTGCCTTGTCTTGGGAGTCCAAGAGAGAGAGGCATTACTGGAATCACACCCTACTTTCCTTGGAAAAGGCCCAACAGGCAGACAGGACACATGATACAAAGGATTCCCTACCCTCTCTCCAGCAGGCTGAACGCAGTGACTGAAGGGACAGGGAACAATGGTAACAAGTTCCTACCCAACACAGCAGGCACCTCTTGTCTGTGACTACCCTGCCTTCCAGGTTCTCTTGCATAATAGGTATGAGGCTCTGCAAGTAGAAAATGAAGACAACAGTTCATCTTGCTTGGAGGTATCACCAAAGTTAAGTCAGTCTATGCCCTGCATCAAAACTGTTTCCATAAATAAAAAAAGATAGGTCGCTGTCACAGGAGACTCTCTCCTGAAGGGAACAGAAGGCCCAACATGCAGACTGGAGTCACTTCTTGGGGAAGTCTTCTGCCCCCCTGAGGCTCGGGTTAAAGATGTCAAGAGAAAGATTCCTACCCTAGCATAGCCCTCAGATTACTCTACTTTATTAAGTTTTCAGATAGGTAGTAATGAAATTGGAACAAGAAATCCGAAGGCAATCAAAAGACTTCAGGGCCTTGGAATGGTTGGTTAAGGGATCAGGAGCACAGTGTTCTCCTCTATCCTTCCACTTGCAAGGAATGAGCTAGAACAGGCTGCCAATGGAAGTGGTGGAGTCACTGTTCCTGGAGGCATTTACAAGATGTGAAGATGTGGTGCTTAGGGACACAGTTTTGTGGTGACTTGGCAGTGCTGGGTTTATGATTGGACTTGATGATCTTAAAGGACTTCTTCAACATTTCTATGATTCTATGAGAATGCTTCTATTCTGCACCTCTGCCTCTCACTGGGAGCCCAATCCTTGGGCATTCTATAGACACTGATAATTTTGACATTTCTCCTTCATTTTTCCTCGCCATTCCTCAGTTTCTACTGTATCAATCTCCCTTCTGTAGCATGAATGCCTTACATCCCGCCCCTTTACCCCATAAGCCCTTTCTCCTCACTTTAGCAGTTTTCTTTTGCTTCATCTCTTGAAACACATAGCAGATCCTGCCAAAATCATAGAATCATAGAATCACAGAATCATAGAATCATAGAATCATAGAATAACCAGGTTGGAAGAGACCCACCAGATCATCAAGTCCAACCGTTCCTATCAAACACTAAACCATGCCCCTTAGCACCTCGTCCACCCGTGCCTTAAACACCTCCAGGGAAGGTGACTCAACCACCTCCCTGGGCAGCCTCTGCCAGTGCCCAATGACCCTTTCTGTGAAGAATTTTTTCCTAATGTCCAGCCTGAACCTCCCCTGGTGGAGCTTGAGGCCATTCCCTCTTGTCCTGTCCCCTGTCACTTGGGAGAAGAGGCCAGCACCCTCCTCTCTACAACCTCCTTTCAGGTAGTTGTAGAGAGCAATGAGGTCTCCCCTCAGCCTCCTCTTCTCCAGGCTAAACACCCCTAGCTCTCTCAGCCGCTCCTCATAAGGCTTGTTCTCCAGCCCCCTCACCAGCTTTGTTGCTCTTCTCTGGACTCGTTCCAGAGCCTCAACATCCTTCTTGTGGTGAGGGGCCCAGAACTGAACACAGGATTCGAGGAGCAGTCTCACTGGTGCCGAGTACAGAGGGAGAATAACCTCCCTGGACCTGCTGGTCACGCCGTTTCTGATCCAAGCCAAGATGCCATTGGCCTTCTTGGCCACCTGGGCCACTGCTGGCTCATGTTCAGTTGGCTGTCAACCAACACCCCCAGGTCCCTCTCCTCCAGGCAAAATGTGGTTATGATGCCTCCAGCAAACAAAAGCACTGCATTCTCTCCACTGCGGCTACCAGGATCTCCACCACAGATGATTCACAGAAAAAAACTTGGACAAGCTAAGATCTGCTGTTAACTCCACCACTGTACTTCCTTCAGTCCCCTCATCCAGCAGAATGGACTGATGAGGAAAACAAGGACACAAGCTATGGCTGAAAGACCCAGCACATGACTTCAGCCTCATCCAGCCCTGCTGTTGGCCATGGACCTACCTCTTTGTGGTCCCACTGTGAAGACAGAGGTTTCAGTCCCTAGAGTGTGTATCAAGTGTGTCATGTTGCTGCCTGGCAGAGCCCATATCTGCAGCCATCCCATTCAAAAATATACATATGAGAACTAGATGTAGGACCCTTGTCCATGGCAAGACTCGCCAAAAGACACAGAAACATGGTTTTCTCCCTAGCACTGAAGATACCCGGCTAGATGTGAGGAAGGAGAGGAATCCAATTGTTGAGTCATCTTTGTCCCTTTCAGCATATGGTAAATTTTGGATCCTACTTATCTGCCCCAGGACACTCATCTCCCAGGCCCTCCTGGGCTGTAATAACTTACTCTTTGCTACCTGCTCCCCTGCCATTACAAGTTACAGACAATATACTGGTTGGAATATGGTGTGAGTAGGTCTGAGTCTTCACTAACAGCATACGGACTCCCACTAGCAGCTCCATTATTCCACTGAAAAAATCAATTGTTTTCTTCTGAATCCTACGGCACACTTGAAGGAACTGGTTTTGGTCTAGGGGGAAGGCCAGACTCGCAAAGGACTTGCACTCTTTTCTTTCATGATGAAGTCTAACAAGTCAGTATAGGTACTGGCTCAAGTTTCCCGGCAAAGCACAGATGAAGAGCATCTGTTGCCTCCTTGGATGATAACAGAGTGCCAGGCACTGCTGAGAGGACTTCACTGATGTCCATCTCTTATTTATTTGCTTTGGACTTTTCAGCCTTGTTCCCATCCCTCCTTTTTCAGTTACCTTCCATAACCATGAGTTTATTGTCTTCTTCTGTAGCCCTGCTATCATGTTGTGTCTCAGCCATATTTCTTCAAGCCAGAGTTACAGTCTTTTTAGTTTTGCTTCACGCACAACTTAGGTACCTCTGACCAGTGCTGCTGTGAGATGCCTTGATGCAGGGTTCTGTGCACGTTATAAGCTCACACAGGTTAAAAAATGGATTGAACGAAGTGTAAAAAAAAAAAAGTCTGTCTAACTGCTACTTATTGCAGAACTATGACACCAGAAAATCATAGAGCTATGTGAGTGAAGCATTGCTAAACAAAGCCTGGCATCTTTCTAACGGGCCTCCACATTTCTCAGCTGTCAGAAACATGTTATTAGGTCTTCAATCTGTCCCACCAAGGCAGTTCCTACATTTTTTCTGTCTTAATCTGTACTTTCTCTAGTATTATTACATCTTTTTCACAAGTGAATAGGGAAGAACAATAATTGTTGGCAGTACTCCAGACACAAGTGCATTATATTTTATATGAGGTCACAATGATTTTTCAGTTTTCCTTCTTGTTCCTTCATTAATCATTTTCAGGTTTACCTACTTAGCATTACTAAGCACATAATCAATTTTTTAACAGAATTATCCACAAGTTCACTGTTCTTCCTTGCATAGATTACTCTCTTGTCTGCATTATTTTCCATTTACTAATACTGAATTCCTAAATACTTTTACAGTTCAGTTAACCTGTATTTTGAAATTATTCTGCAACTCTTTAATTTTTACTGCCTTTTAGAATTTCACATCATAATTTACTTTCATAGTAGTATTTCAAGGTGATGCACACATATGCTAAATGCTATTACAGATTCCTGCTGTATCCCATCACAAAAACTGACCTCTTATTGACATAACTTTTCCTTTTCCTCCTGGACAGTTTGCAAGAGGACCACACAACAAATTCATTACTCCAAAATCCTGTAGTGATAGAGCCACTTAAAAGTACCTGGAGCTCCTTTAAAAGATGTGTACTGCATTACTTGTCTTCCACCTCTCTGCCCCAAAGGCTGGCTTAGATGGTATAGTAAATACTAGAATTACTGATTTTGCAATTTCTTAACAGGGTTTCTTTAAAACTTTGGGGTTTAAAACCTTATAGCAGGCTGTTACATTTAAATAAAAAAATTGCTCTGTGGTCTCTGAAATTTCTGTTCAAATTTCAGTTTGCCAGACTCTACCCTTAAAGAATGCCTACAAGCTCACAAAAGCAAGCAAAAAAAACAAGCCCAGAAAAAAAGTTGTGGCATGAAAATCACAGTCCTCAAAGACTCTGCCTGTATGAATGACATCTCTTTGATCAAAAATGATCACAATTTTCTGTTATACCTCTGTATGGACTGCTGATGTAACTTTCCTTATTTTTCACACAGAAAACAGTTACATAAGCTTCTTGCAGCAGAAGAACATAGGTTCTATGGCATATATAAAGGTTACATACACATGCAGTGATAATTTTGATCCCATTTCTTCTTCTTGAACACCTAGACTACTTTGTGGGTAGTTCCCTGTGGTACATAGAGCTGGAGCAGAGTTGGAGCATGCCAGATGCGTCTGCACAGCAAAGCTCCTGGAGTTTCTCATGGACTACTCAAACCCTAAGTTTAGGTGGTCAGATTGTCTGCAAAGAGCACTGGTAAGGAAGAGGTTGAAACCCAAGAGGTACAGATCCTTTTGGTGGCCTGGAATGGATCTCTACTCAGACAGCATCTGTCAACCTTGCCTCTCTGCTCATTCCTAAAGGAAGATCCAACCTCCTCTTACTCCTACTGTCTGCCATAATTTTATGTAATTTATAATATTCTTGGCATTAACCTGTCTTGCCTAAAATGTATGAGAGTGTGGCTGCTCTGCTTTACTCCCTGTTTTTCCATCCTGGCTGAAGAACTGATATTCAAAGTTAGTCTGTGACTGCCTCCACAGTAACTAAAGAACTACTTGCCAAGAAAATGAAAGCAGCTGTCACATCCAGTTTCCTAGAAATAAGAAAATAATCCTCCTCTACTTTAACATTCTGCAGAATTAGAATTCTACAGGTACTTCCATCCACTTCTTAGTTTATTTTTCCCATGGTCTGTGCAGAAGGTCACACATTTGGACATGTTTGTATGTAAGAGGCCATAACAAAAAAATTTGGTTTATTTCACCTAACCCAGGTAAACTTACGTGGCCCATGAAAGAGTTTACACAGTTGTGGTATTAGGGGGACATAATTAAAAATTAATATAAGGCAACAGCAAAAGCATGTCAAAAGACTGTCAGAAAGATAAAGCACAAAGCAAGATTAGGTTAGCAATGATCATTAAAGGCCACAACAAGCTGTTCTATAGCTATACTGAAAAAAAAATCATAAAGTAAAAGTATGATTTGGCTCATTGATAAACAGGAAAAATAGCAGGTAGCTGACAACAGTACAGTTAAGTCTGAAGAAACCACTTATCTCCTTGTTTTGTGAAGAATCAAAGAAAGATAAATTGTGACCATACATTTGATGTGACCAGTCTTAATAAGAAGACAGAGATGCAAGCTAGTATACAGAAAGAACCTATTATAAATTCTTTGAAAGGAAATAGATTTGATCAAGCCAGCATGGCCTAAGGAAATTCCCTGTGGGAACTGACCAAAGGAATCTCCTAAGCATTAACAGCTACCCTGGGAACTCAGAGGACAAGATAGGTCCCAGAGGTCTCTTTTGACAGAGTCTCTCTCTGCATTTACTCTTTAAAAATAATAAATAAATCAGTAGGACTACTTAAGGACTTACATACGAACCTTTTTTACAGTAATCCCTGGAAATATTAAGCAGTATGCTTCAATCACATAGAGTGAGGTAATTATTGAAAAAAACAAACAGCTCATCATACTAACTTCTTTTCTTAGCAGGCTAATTACCCTACTTCTCCTCCCTTATCTTCTAGGCTACACATCACTGTTTATAAAGCTACAAGCATTAATCCACACAATATGCCTAAAGCAAGCTAAGGAAGGCAGCCACGACATTGTAACACATCTCCATAAAACCACCATCTTCTTCTTTCCACTAACAACCAAGTGACAGATCTGACATTTTTCATCTACTGAACCTCTTTCTGACCACAATATAGAAGCATTTTAGGTTGTTGTCCCAGGTGGGAAAAACATGAACCCTGCAAGACTAATTCATGTTGTGACGTCCATCAGTGAGCAGTAGCAGCAAAACCAAAATTTGTCTCCAGGACCACTGTATGTCCCTCTAGGCCAAAGGTGTATTTTGATGAGATTCACATCACAGTTCAGCTAAAATTTTTTTTGACCATGAACCAATGCTGCCTGCTCTAGGAGGAGGACTGGGCAGCTTTGCCTTTGACGGTTATGAATTGCTGTAAGAAATCAGGTAGATTGCAAGAATCAGTCTGATTTTACAAAGCAATGTAGTTCATAGCTTATTCCAACCCAGCACATTTTTTATTATGAGTCCAACTTTGTTTTTATAATCCTTTCATCTGAATTCTGCTCTTTCTTAATATCTTCATATCATGGCCTCTTCGTTAAGCCTGTATACTGGCACTTACCATAACTGCAGGGGTATTTGGGTATGACAGAGAAGATTCAGAGAGCTCAAAGCTTAGGGCAGCTATGGCTGGAACACTCTGAAATATAGAAGCCAGTCATTAACGTGTCTCCTGGCCCACTGCAAAAGCAATATTCCCTGGATTTACAAATTTGCCAAAATCAGAAGACATGGTTTTGCAAGAGAGAAAAAGATCCCACTTCCTCTCTGACAGTGTAATTATTTTCTTGCCAAACACCAGGAATTTTTAAAAAGCAAGCTATTTGTTAATGAAGCAGAATTATTTTTTGGCCATTTCATGGCTACACTGTATGTTCAAGCTTTCATAATTAAAAGAAATTGGTTAATATATTTAAAACAGATGATAGAAGGTTAGAAATGTATAGGCTCCAAGAAGACCGGCTTCGAAGCAAATTCACTGTGTTATTGTTTCAGTGGTTGTCTTTAAAATGTAAATATGATGCTTCATTTAGCACTGTGTGAGGATGGTTTGTGTCTTAAGGAGAGGGGTACAAGAAAACAGCACTCTTACAGTCAGGGTCTAGGTCAAATTTGAGAAACGACACAGTACCTCCTGCTGTGCCTCTAGCTGCTGCTTGGAATTTCTTCCATTCCCTGTTCTTAACGGGTAGACCAAAAAATGCTAATAAATAGGTTTCTCTCTTTTTTGGCTAATTAGAAGCCAAAATCTAGAAAAGAGTTAGCTAACAGATATTTGCTATTGATCACCTTCTGTACCTTTTGCTTGGGTTCACTTCCTTTTTTCAGACTTGCATTGGATCTGCTTTGGTCCACATATAGTTTTACCAGAATCTTATAGAGATGGAATATTAATTCTGATTTCTTTGGTCACAGCTCAGGACGCTGCTATCGCTGCACTTGTCACTTCTGTATCTGCACTTAACTGCTATTTACCTAAGAAAGGATTTTTTTTTTCTGGGAAAATTCTACTTACATAAAATTGTCTTTTTGGCTGTTCATTTGTCTTTTCTGATAATTAATTTAAAAGATGTATGGAGAATGAATCAATTATCTTCCAACGCAGTTATGAGGCATTTTATTTTAAACAGAGATGACAAGTTTTTCTATTTGTACCTGGTACTGAATGTTTTCTAAATTTTTTCCAAGTAACATGCATAGACATGCATTGGAAAAAAACAATCAGATAAAAATTTAGACCAAAGTTTGCTGCCTCTGAATTTCCCTCTTTCACTCAGATACTTACTAGCTCTCGTATTTTCTCCATTACTTCTTTCTGTATCCCAGTAAGTCCCACTGCCTCTATTTCTCCATTTTTTCTGCTTTTATGTCACTTATCAGTGACTTATATCAAGACTTACATGCTTTTAAAATGAAGCAGAATATAATGAGCTACAGATTATATTATTTTAGATACTTTTCTTTGTTGCCATTGTAAAAAAGCCACGGAAGTATACAAAAAATATATGGGAGCTATAGATGTACACAGAAGATATACGTATCTGTAAGTCTTTCATGTACCCAGACATGCACACACGTATTTCTTGGCATTTTGTACTCAAAAGTAATAAAGTTGGACAGAAAATATTTCACAGGTGACCTGCTGCCAAGAATAATTTGAATTATTTTTGGTCATTTTGAGTTATGAGGTCTCAAGATAAAAGAGAAGAACATTAAGAATAAGCCATTAAGTCACTTAGCCAAACAGTCCTAAAGGAGTTTACTGCTAAAGTGAACCACATTTCACTGTTCTTCTACCTGCTGCAATGAATGATACATGAAGCACTTCAGATAGTGCCATGGGGTTCATTGTGACGAGCTGACAATGTCTCTTTCCCTGGCTTCACTACTAAGCCACAAAAAAGAATTATTAAATCATTGTGGGCTTGTTCCCCAGCCCCTCAACTTTTTCCAACTCCATAACACACACATACATATTTTTACTTGAATGATATAAGGCTTCCCTCCACCCCTTCCCCCCCTTCATAATGAAGGAAGTACTACATCATGTTTGCTCTGCAACTAAATTAAGATTTACCAACATGGAATGCTGTTCGTACATTTGTAAAAGAATTTTACAAATATCCATACAAAGAAATCCTCCTGCAATGAAAATGACTTGTGAAAACAGGAAGTAAAAACTGGTAGTTACAAAAAAAAAGGAATCTAAGCTTATAATTTCATACTGGGCAGTTTGATTTTTGTTGCGTACATTACAATTCCACCTTTGAAACAATATCAAGTAGTCATAAAGGAAAGGAAGATTATTCTATACCTTTTTAACATAAGAGTTTATTTGGAAAACTAAGCCAGGATAGAGAGGACACAGAGGAACATGGCAATTACACAATCAGAGCCCGTAAAAATCACACGCTCGGCTCCAAGACCAGAAATCATATTGCTGATATTTCCTATATAGGAAAAGGAGCAAAAGATGAACACACCAACTCGTAGGCTTGGCCTCACAACAGCCAGTGAGCTAAATCAACAGAGCTGAATACAGTCAAAAAGAGAAAGGGTGGAAGGGGCATGTGGGTGTGTGCACGTTTGGATACAGAGTCAAAAAACACTGCTTGTTTTTCTACCTCAGTAGTCATTACACTAGCTGGAGTAATAAAGTTAGAGCATTTACCAGGGAGCCAAAGCTCTAATGCTTGTGGTCATTACTTGGAAGCTTGCACTGTCAGCCCTTGCATTACCAAGTACCCTTACTGTAAGAAAGCAGCCGTGTCCATCCTTCTGCTTACATTTTGCCATCATCCAACCAATTCAGCAGCAATTCATGTACTTAGAAAGCCATCTTGCAGGAAGAAAACAGACACCAACTTAACAGACTACGACACTCAGCTAGATGCAAAATGGCTTAGGATCCCAGCTCAAGCTTCCTTACATTGTTGGGGTTTTTTTTACATTAGATGATCCCTGGACCCACCACCAAACCTGACATAGCCTGGAGAGCAGAATAACCTAGGGATTATACAGAGTAAAATGGGAAAAAATGGGTATTACCTACAACTCCTGTTGTCATATATTTTTCCTATCTCCACAATGGTTTAGTGTTTGATAGGAATGGTTGGACTCGATGATCTGGTGTGTCTCTTACAGCCTGGTTATTCTATGATTCTATGATTCTAAATATGATTCACAGAAAAAGTTCTTTCTTCAGAGGCTAATGTACAGAACCTTAACTGGGCTACCAACACCAAAACCCATGACTGATTCAGATTAAAGTATTTCTACGCAATGTGTATTCCCATATCATTTTCATTTGACTGTGAATACTGGTTCCCACTTCATTTAGCATTAATTTCCTTATGGAGCTCTGTTGCAAGTGAATTATCAAAAGAAGTCGTTCTTATGGGGTTAACTCAAAGGGATTTATTTATGATCAAATGGTAATTAATCAATGACTGAATGAAAAATGGCAATCAAATGGTGATTAAGGAATAATTGAATGTTAGTTAGACAGTGATTGATTCAGACACTGGTCAAACACTCTACTACTAACTACACTTCTAATAGTTAAGTTATAGTTGGATATATATATAAAAATCACTAGCATAAAATATACTCTTAGGTCTAATGTAAAACATCGGTTACCTCATTATAGATGTCAGATGCTGGCCAGGCGCCTCTCAGCCTTGAGGACCAGCAAACCATATTTCTTGATTCACAAATTTTATTTCCAAGTATTTCTTTCTCTTCTAACAGCAATAACGTAAGTAACAGGGTTGATGATAACAACAGCTTCAAAAGTGGAAGGGATTAACTGCACCAAATAAAGTGAACAACTGTAGAAACCTCAAGAAACCAATCATTTTTTTGTTTTTAAATAATAAGCAGAAGTGTTACTAGAGATGTTGGGGGGAAAAAAACCCTCTTAAGATATTTGGGAGAGGTTGAAAAGAATTCTTAATGGAATGGGACTCCTTTTTTTCCAAAATACCTGGGCTTTGCAACATGTTTTTAAAGTATTCAGGTAGAACTTGAGAACTGAAAAACTCAGTCACAAGCTGGAAAAGTTTCACTTGTAATGAATTAAAAAACTAATAAATAAATCCTGGTTTGAGTATTCCTCCCACCATCACAAACACACACATCCCAATATTTCTAAAGAAAACAAATATAGAAAAAATATTATTGTTGTTATTGTTATTATTATATTTTCTGCACTTTTCAGTCAGTTAAGAACCATGGATAAGAGCCTGCATTAAGAAGGAATAGCAGATCATAGTAAAACAATAACTAAATAAACAATTGATGTCTATCATCATAACAAAATGCCTGAAATACAAAATAAAAAACTTTTAAAAACAGGGAATACAGAAAACTTTGTGCATAAATTAATCAAAACAGAAGATACAAGGACAAATCCATACTGCAAATGGTTTAAGGTCAGTAAGTGTTTGAATACATTAAGGCAAGTTTTACTCTATTTCTATCATTACACATACAATAGGAAATAGCTAAGTGGCACATTTCAAAAAGTTGCTCCAAATGAGGAAATCCTTGTCAAACAAGCAGGTTTTTCACTAGGCAAGGCCTGACATCAAGTAAAACTGTTACCAAGAATTAGAAAGAAACACAAAACTATGTCTAATCATGCAAATAAATAAAATCCACAGATACAGAACTGCTTGCAAATTGATTTAACCACTCAGCTTAGTACATGTAAGCTCAATGAAGTTTCATAAAATCAAGTGCAAGGTAACACAGTTAGAAACTGAACTATTATAAAGAACAAATCTAGAGCATAGAAACTGGAATGAGTGAGGATCTAGAGGGCACAGTGGAGAACCAAGTCTGCATTAACTTCCGTCACCATGATATCCAAGATGGTGAATGTGTTGCCTTGTATACAGAGGAGATTCCATCCCAGCTATTTTATTTTTGCATGCAGCAGCAATGTACTTTACACTAATTATTATATTTACTGTAGCTAATCACATTTTTAAGGTGTTGAAAAATAGCTGAGTCACAAGAAAAAAATAAAAGCTCATTCTGTGCACCTTAGCAAAAGAAAAGAAAAGTTACGGGATACAGTATGTAAAAGCCTTCATGGAGGTAAAATACCAGGCACTAATCACTTTCTTTTAATGGAGCAGAAAACAGTAAGAACGAGCAGCAAGATGTTGCCCTAAACAGCATCTGTAAATATTACCATATTAGCTTGCCATTTTCTGAAGGCTTATCAGTGTTCCAAGAGGTTAGATCTGTCAGTATCAGTGACAGTGAAAGCCCTTCAGCCAATTGTTTTTGGAGTTATCCAGTCCTGCAAGATTAAAGGTCTTTACTGGGAGCATATACCTAACAACCTTTCCATTTAATCTTGGAATACAACATATTTCACCACTATTTAATATAGTTGTATCAGCTGTTATCCAATCATAGGACATTATTTATTAAATATTTCCTGTCTTTTGAATCTTTCTGGTATTTTAATCTCTTTAATGTAGACCACTATCAAGGATTATTGTTTCGTTTGGGTTTTTTAAATTTTTTAAATACACTTTAAATATCCTTCCAATTACTCTTAGCATTAATGAAGAGAGCTGTTTCGCTGGTAAGTACAGATTCACCATTATTTGGTTACTCTCCTGTAAAGACCAACTACTTTACTTGTATTTGTGTTTTAAATACTGTCTGAGTGCAGGGCTGCCTGCGCTCGAGGGGCTTTTCTGTGGCTCCTGCACTTGTCCTGTGACTAGTGACTGCCAAGAAGGCACAGGGCGAGAACCCACCCCCATTAAACTGGCCTCAAGGAGGACAACTCGACTGGCCTGAAGAACTAGCGGACCACGTGTTCCTGAAGAATTGCTGCTGGAGGAGCTGCTACTGGGTTTACCAGGTTTTCCTGAGGAACCACCGTGCCCCACTCGAGTGGCGATTATTTTTCCTTTTCTCCTGCTAGGTCTTTCTCTCTCTTCCTCTGACTTATCTTGCTGTACTTTCTTTTCGTTCTTGTCACTATGATGTATCAGATCACATCCGAGTTGTGTTTTAGTTTGTTTAGCAACCCTGGCTCTGTTCAAGGTTATCAGATTACGATCTGAACAGATTGGGCATTATGATCTGAACAAGCTGCAGCTCAGGGTGTACCCAAGTATCTGTTTTGTGATTTTGGCTGTGACCAAGATAAATACTGAGTTTGAATTTACCCTGGGAGATTTGTCAGTCTCTGATTTGCTGCGCAGATATCAAAAGAACCCTTTCCAGCCTCCCTTTTTGACTGTGCAGGTCAGGGTGGGCCCTACCACTACTGGTATCAGGAGCAGGGTGTAACGGCTCCCCAGAATGTCTCGGAATGAAGACTTCTAGTTTATGCTAATTGGCATAAACAGCAGACATTTAATGATCATACAGCAAGCACTTTATTCCATGGCTGTTCTTGAGAAAGATGCTATTATCCAGCACAGGAGGTGCTGAATGCTAGCTGCTTCATCAAAACCATGGAAGACCTGAGAAGCCACTGAGATCCAGAGTGGAAGTTAAGAGGGTAAGCAAAGCTTAGAAAAGTGCAAGCCCCTTCATTCCATAAGCTGGTGTAGTATCAAGAGGACCACAAAAGCACTACTGACATAAATAAAATAATAGTAACCTTTGGAAGCTGGGACATATGTTTGAGTAGAAATTATCGTTTTTCATTTTCATCCTCCAAAGTAGCACAGATTTCACATATGTTCTCTTAACACAGAAAGAACAGATATAAAGTCCTCTAACTATCCATGTACTAAAGCACTAACTTTTTTTTTTTTTATATTTCAGTTTGCCTGGCTTTGTTAGGCACTGAGCAGATTATGACAATTCCTCATCATGATAAACATCAGGATTTGAGTTTTGATCTTTTCCCACATTGCTACAAAGCCAGAGTTTAAGTCCCCATCCATCAGATGTACTAGAATATTTTTGTGGGAAAACAAAGTTCAAGTCCTTTCTGTGTCTTATTCAGAAAAAGGTCTGGAAAACATTTTTAATAGCACCACTGTTCAATGGAATCCGTGTCTCTGGCCTGATGTATTTTTAATTTCTACAGATTGAGAATGTACCATTACAATGATCCAATTACCTTTGTAAAACAACCCATGATGGTTTCCAGCCTTGTTTATAACAATACACATTTTACAAATTAGCAGCCTTAAAAATAGTCAGGAATGCTTCAAAATCTACTGCAGTTGCTGGTAAATCATTCAGATTGTGAAGCCTCCTTTCACCTGGTCTGAATCTGATTGTCTATAGCTTCCAACCATTAGATCTTACCCTTTTTAGTCAGATGAAGGAGCCCGTTATGAAGGTTTTGCTCCCTCCATTTGTACTGGTAGACCCTGAACAAGTCATCCCTTAACCTCATTTACGAGCAAGTGCAAAGATGAAGCTTGTTAGATCTTCCGCCACACAACACATTTTCCACCCTTGTAATTAGCGCTATGGTTTTTTCTGAGCTTTCTCTAATTTAGCCACGTTAATTAATGAACTGCAGGCCTTAAACTGGACACAGTATTCAAGTAACAAAAGCACTCACGTCAAAGTCAGAAAGATAAGCCTATACAATACATTTCTATTTATTCCTCCAAAGTTCATAAAAGTTATTTAAGACAGAATTGAAGTGGAAACCCATAGGATGAACAAACCCTGCAGTCAAACGTAATAGTCAATGTTTCCTGTTACCTGAGGCTATTAAGACTGCTATTCATACAGAATAAATCACAACTCAGACTGTTACACTTATCACTTCACAGAAATACATTATTTTTCTGTAAATATGGACAGCATTTTATTTTTCCTGTGAAGTTCATTGCATTGAAACACATTCAGCTTTGTGCCGGCTTCGGCAGGGTAAATGGCAGCAAATGGTATCACAGCTGAATCCTCTTCCTTACTTAACAATGCTTCAACCTTCAAACACCAGTAGCTCTTACATGTATTTACAGGACACTGATAAGACATCCTTGAGAAAGGATGTCATCAAGAGTCCAAGAGGCATGCATCTTATCAGCAATAAGTCTCATTTTACATTGACATTTTCACACCTAAAAATTAGCTACCATTTAATGCGTGTAAAACATATGAAGTGTTGCTAGTTGATTACACCAGACCTGCATTTCTGAATCAGAATATGGACTGCTACTAAGTCTGATCTTCACAGAAATCAGAGGTTATTTCATTAACACTTTAAGCTTTATCCACCACTACTTCTAATTTCATCAGAAATACATCAAGCTAGCTTGACATAGTCTGGTTTTCCTATAACTCATGTTGATTGGCACTAATTATACAACACTTCTTTAATTCATTATTAATTAGGTCCCTTATTATTTTGCCCAGAAGTGATGTCAAGCTGACAGACATGTAATTACCCAGGTCATGCCTTTTACCCTCTATGACTGTTGGCACATTAGCCATTTTTGTCCTCTTTTTCCAGTATTTTAAAGCTTATCAAAAATCAACATTAATGATCCAGGAAACTACTGGACAGCCCTGTTGAAACTAATTATCTGAGCATGCCAATTTAAAAATGTCTAAATTTAGCAGCTACTAAAGAGCAAACCTTTGAGTGCCTATTACTGAAAATTATTTCATTGACCTATTATACAATCACATAATGCAACAGATATATCTTTCAGTTTTACTATATTTTACATCACTTAACAATTTCACCACTTCCTTCTCACATTAGAGCAATACATCTGTTCAACCAATACTTTCTGATTTGAAAGCAATTCAGTTCTTCCTCTTGACCTGAATTACACTCACTATTGGTCTTGTTTCCGTTTTATTTCAGTGATTTTCCTTCAGACTTTTAAAATACACATACCACTTCATTTTATAGCTCTACTAGCTGTTCTCTGAATGTGTGGATAAGTTTTTAATCCATGCAGCCTCTTACAATCCTGGATCTAAGCCAACAAGTAAAATTTCCACATGGCACACCCAACTTTTAATTTTTTTTTGACTTTTCTTTTTAATCTGGTTAACTACTCCCAAAAGAATTAGCTCAACATTATTTTCTGACTTTTACAAATATTTATGATTTGGCTTCTAATATAGCAACCCAACTTTTCCCTACATTCACAATTTTGTAGACTATCACAACCCTAATCAGACTGAAAGAGTCCAAGACTACTTGACCTGCCCTTCCTTCTACAGAAACCACCTGTACCTTTATCTTGTTTGCCTTTCTCTAAGCTTTTTCCCATACTAATATGCCTTCTAAGTAAGTGTGTGTTTTGCTTTCTTGGGACACTTTTTTTTTGTAAATAGGAGAACCAGAACTGTACAGAAAATACAAGGTGTGAGTAAACAGCTAGTTGAGGCAGCAGTATGACTTCTTTCTCTTTCACGCCCCGTTCCTTTCACAATAATTCCTAAAATAGACTTGATTTTGTGACTGTTAGTGAGCTTTGAGGTGATCTTTCTTTTTAATAGAAATACAACCCTGGAATCTCACTCCTGTGTGATTCAGCTCAGATAATACTTTATAATAGCTCACTTTCATTATTTTATATGTGAAATTAAGCTCACATGCACCACTTTAACATTTATCTACATGACATTTCAGTTGCTTGGGGGTGGGATGTGTTGCCCAGTGAGTCTGAAAAGATCCTTTGGTAATTTTTCAGAGCCTAGTTTTCTCTTTACTATCTCAAATAAATTGATTAGGAAGCTTTGCCACCTCACTTTCCAGCCCCTTTTCCCCTGTAGGTCTTCTACAAATATGTTGAACAGTGTTTTACTGGCACACCTTTATTATATGTAAACAAATCACAGGCATTTGTGGTTATGCTACCATATATGCTACCAGAGCTCTTGTTGTGAGTCAGGAACCAACAGGGCTACTCCACCACAGGACTTGGCTTCCCAAACTCCAAAGCTCTAACTACAAATCATTGGAAGATTCAATTGTACATTAGTCCCAGTCTTTCTCCTGACGCTAAGCTTCTGCTTTGCTTTGGTTACAAGAAGGTCCTCAAGGAGCATAAACCAAGTAATATAGACCCAAGCACATGTTCTGGCTTGATGTTCAGTCTTCGTAACTGAAAGACCAGAACTGTGGACAACATTGTAACATACATTTGCATGGATAATGTCATTAATCCTTCTACTAAGGGCTGCTAGGAATATAAACAACCACCCCATCAATATCTCACCATTACTTCCTCAAAACCCAAGCAATTTGTCCTCCACAAGTATTAACAGAGCTAATGCAAACTCCCATCCACAAATCTAGGAAACCCAGTCACCAGATCTGAAATTACCACATTTTAACACATCTGATTCACAGGCATAGAGTCCAAGTACATTAAACCTCCAGCAACATATCTGCGCAGAATGAACAAGAATCAAAATAAACTCAAGAAAGCTTATAAATCAATTGATAAATCAAAACTATTAGGTAAGAATCTTCTCCTAAGTGTAGAAAGGCAATAGAGGAAAAGATTAGCAAGGGTTCTTTATCAGACAGTGCAGGGTTAGAACAAGAGGGAAAGGTTTTCAGCTGAGAGATTTAGATTAGCTATTAGGAAGAAATTTTTTTCCTGTGAGGGAGGTGAGACACTGAAACAGATTATCCAGAGAAGTCATGGATGCCCCCATCCCTGGAGGTGTTCAAGTCCAGGCTGGATGAGGCTTTGAGCAACCTAGTCTAGTCAAAGTTGTCCCTGCCCATGGCAGGGGGATTGAAACTAGGTGATCTTTAAGATCCTTTCCAACCCAAACCATTTTATGATTCTGTAATTCATTTCAAACCTGTCTATGCCCTCTCCCCTCCCAGAGGGACCTGGCCTATTGGGGACAACAGCTGAATCCTTGCCACATGCAATGTGTTTATGGAGAAAAAAAACCTTTTTCCTTCCGACACTCTTTCATTTTCAGCCTTCATCCTTCCTCCCACCCAGGTGCTCCAAATTACAATTAGCTCTGGCAGATCCCACTCTCCAATCACACTGCAGTACTTCCAACATGCCTTCATTATACAGCAGGGATAATGGAATTCTGTTATCTTAAAACTTTAAATTGAAAGCAACTTTATATTAACCAATATGCCTATCCTAAGCACCTACCTGATACGCTTTCCATATTTACTCACATGCTGAAAAGAAGTTATTTTCTGCATAGTTTCACTAGTCATGCAAAGAACTAAAAGAAAAACAAAAACAAACAAACCCAAAACAAAACAATAACCTCATGACTGTTTACCAAAAGGCACTAAAAGAAAGTCCCAGTCCTTACTGTTTCGAGTCAGGACATAATTTGATAGAATATGTTAAGATTTGGTTAAATTTTAAGATTTACCCTGACACCTGCAGTACACATCAGTCACATAAGACTTTTCCAGTACATTACTTTATTCCCTATAGATAACAAACAGATGCTTAGGGATAATAATCTTGGATTTTATCACCATTTGAGGATTTCTTCTACAGTCACTGTTACACCAATTAGTTCAGAAAACCATTTTTAGTATCTAAAACAAATTTTAGGTTTACTCTCAGCAGCTCATGCCCAAGAACAAGGCTTTACATTTTTGTAAAGGGGAAAAGTTTCCAAAGACTACTCCACAGTACAAGAATTACGATAATTCTCTAAGACTAATTAGATGCTAAATCATAGGTCTGTAGACTATATAGAGAGGTGCTATTTTCTCCTTCCTTTCATCAACAGTTCCTTCCTAGAAACAATGAACCATCTTAGTCCAAGTTTCCTTCAAAGTGACTCTTCCTTACAACAAATCAAAGTTTAGTAGGGGAAGGTATATAGCCTGAAAAATCTTTAATTATTTCTCTGTGTGTGTGCGTGTGTTCCTAACTACCTCTTTGGGGGGGGGTAATCGTTCTATCCCAAGTAAATATACTACACCAGGCATCTACATTATTTTCCCCCTCTTCTTTATATTTCTCATAGAAAAAAAACAAACTTAGATCTTAGAAAACTATTCACACCAACAAAAGTTAGTGATTTCAATATTTAGACAATGTTAACAACAAGTAGGTTCTGGTCGTGTTAAGAAAAAATGTAAGTGAAGACTAATAGCATTAAGGGAATATTTTACCAGTATTCTATACTAGAAAATCTCCTCTTAGATCTTCTATGTTTGTAGTTAGTCCAAAATAAAGATGTCTCATCTTAATCATTAAAGACTGTCGTGAAAGCGGTCTATATATTTTGGATGGTGCAATAAGCATCAAATGACTGGACGGCAATACAAACCTGGAACAATCAGTAACAACTGTGACAACTTTCAGGTGCAGAAAAGTTCCAGTAACTGTCAGCTAAATTCACCACATCTCAAAGACATCTGAGCTCCACAAGCTGCTGTGTTCATAGAAAAATGGCTAATCGTCGTGTTCCACTTGCAATGCCCTGCTGCAATCAGTCTGTAGAAAATTATGAGATCTGGAAAGCCTGGAGTGAAAGCTGTCACTACCTAGGTATGCAAAGTCTTCAAGACATATCTTGTTGCTCAGGCTACTAACACTGAGCAGTGCTTGACAAAAAATAAAAGCACGTGAAAGGATGCTCATCCACATCAGAGTGGCATTTACAGCAACAATATACATCATGCTTTTAATTCTACCTTTTTTGCTATACTACACTGACTCCGATTATGAAAACCGAAACTGCTATTCTTCCCTAGCCACATAAGCGCTGATGGACCTCTGGAGAGGGAGATGCATGATAATTTTCATCATAAAGTTTATGACAGGGTGAATACAGGGATATTGTTCACTATAATCTATCTATTTCGTTGGCAAGACAGCTGCCAGACACACTCCTCAAGTATCCCTGGCTTTAATTTAGACTACATACTCCCAGACCACCATGGAAAGATTTAATTGTCTCTCAAAGCAATGTAGACCAATAGAAGGGAACACACTCCAAAGCATGCCAGCAATGTGGGTGTTATGGAACCACACATTTCTATTGCTATTATCAGATGCTGCCTTTATCTGATACTTGCAACAGCATTAAATAAAAAGTGCAAGATTTACTGGCAGGTCAGAGAGTAAGAAGTATAGGGATACTATTTGCTCATTTAGAGAAGTCTGTTACAAAAGCAACTTCCAAAGCACAATCAGATGCCATACGACTGAGAGAAGCTTTAGAAAAGGTGCACTTGCATATCATGCCATAGTTATAGTAGTGCTGCATGCTCTTGTGAATGAACAGAACTTGCCCTGTAAATTCATTTTAATTACTTTTTGATTAGAGGTCAGAGAGCTACCGACTAACTATGGGAAAAGGATGGATGGTCCTTATTTGTTCTGGAATTTTAAATATGTGGTGACTTTCACCAAGGAAAGCTTAGTGTACATGGCAGGAAAGAGAAAAGAGTCTATCTTGGTTTAGTAGGCAAAGGCAAGATACAATTGTTAAAATGAATTACACATGGATGCAGAATACTTCATATTTCCATAGCAACTGAATCTAAACTATGGTTTGTTCTCTAGCAACCAGAATAGGAGACAACAGTTCCAGCGTGGGATGAATCATCTACAAAAAACCCAACAGTGACTAATAGAATTCAAGCCTGAAAGTTTTATTCCGTATTCCTTTCTAGTCAGATTTTGTTGCCCAAGAACTGTAATGCTGATACCTATGTGCTTTAGCCTATCCCCACTTTGATACTGATGTGTTTTAGCCTATCCTCATAGGATATATTCACATATATCTGCTTGTGACCACCAATGCAAGTTTCTGCTTTCCCTCACTTCTTTTTCCTGCAGAGCAAGGCTGGCCTTTCCACAGGTATGCAGATGGTGTAGCTCAAAGTGCAAGGCTTCATATAAACAGTTATTCCCAACTAGATATATAATCTTAGCACAAAGAAACAATAAGGAGCAAAGTCTGAAGTTTTCTCATAAAGATCATCAGAGTGAAGTAGAGGCTTTCTTTGCTCCCCTGGTGTCAACAGCTTCACATATCACAAGTACTTTAGGGAGAATATCCAAGAACAGAATTCCATAGTTGAGAACATTGGGATGGGATTTGTCTGGGTCCTCAGCAGATGCCATGCCAATTTAAACATTGTTAATTTATTATGAGCAGCATTGATTCAAGCAGATACATTATTCATAAGAAAAATCAAAGGCCCAAGGAAGAGGATCACCCGTTACTTGTTTCGGGTCTCTTTGCAGAGATGACTGCACCATAGGAGAACCGTGCCAGCCAACACGCTGTACAAACTGGCAGAAAGCCAGGCTACAGAGTGACCAGATTTATGCTTAAAGACAGACACCGCAAGCTCAAGTAATTATTTCATATTTAGACGATGAAATAGACTTGGCAGACCATTTATAATACCACATTTATGCTTAGTTGACAGGGAATTTTCATAAGGTCAGATAGACTGAAAGCAAGTCTTTGGGTTTTATGGAAGGACCCTTTGCTGTCTTCGTACACGCTCAGGTGCTACTGAAAACACAACATACATTAAGACTTTTTCAACTTGGTCACTGCACTAATACTACAAAACTACAATATTAACAGCCATCTAGCCTCAGCCACACTCTGGACTTAAAGAAAAGTCAGTGCCCAATAATCTGCACTGAATTTGCAATACATAATTCTACATTACTTCCTAAATCTAAGTCATTACAAAGAATTAATTGAAGGCCAGTCATATGATCACTGAAACCACCAGCAATGGAAAGCAGAAAAAGACAGGGAATGAGGAAGAAGGGGAAGAGTCAGAAAGGGAAGTTAAGCTCTTCCAGGCAGAAAGAATGAAGAAAGGAGGCATGTGAGTAATTGTGGAGATAGCCTGATGAACACAAAACTTCTGCAGATAGAATACTACAAACCTTGCTTTAAGCCTGATTGTGTTGGTTCAACTTAATCTATAAATTGACACAAGTTAAGCAGCTGTAGACGCAAGTAATTTGGTCAAACTTGATACCACCACATCAATTTAACTGAAACAATATATATGGCAGACTTAGAATCATATCAAGCTAAATTTGGCCAAGCAGCAATTACTACCTGGGACCATATTCCATCATCAGCATTAAAAAAAAAAAACATGCCACTTACTGACAACAGATTAAAATGCTCTGTGGAGGAGAGACTTAAGCTTGGAGCCTCCTTCTCCAGACACATGACCAATTTTAGAATCACATTTATGTGGTGGAATGCTATGTAAGCAAAATTAAGTAAGATCATGGAATCATAGAATAACCAGGTTGGAAGAGACCCACCGGATCATCGAGTCCAACCATTCCTATCAAACACTAAACCATGCCCCTTAGCACCTTGTCCACCCGTGCCTTAAACACCTCCAGGGAAGGTGACTCAACCACCTCCCTGGCCAGCCTGTTCCAGTGCCCAATTACCCTTTCTGTGAAAAATTTTTTCCTAATGTCCAGCCTAAGTAGTAGATAATGTCTTACTACCAGCCTCACATAGCATAGGTAGTGTTATACATAAGTGGATGTTGTTATTGCTATACTATCTGTATTACAGCTGCAGAAGCTGCTACCTGCAGTGGAGCAGTACCTACTTTGAGTTTGACAAGACCCAATTCCTAGAGGTTTCAAGGGTGTGAATCCCAAGCAGAATCAGTTACTTACACTCTGATCCTCTCAACTGGAGGACAAATCCTTATGTCCTTACCTTTCACACATGCTAGCTTAGGTAGTTCTCCAGCTCACACCAATTACCATTATAAGGCACTGGCTGTTTCTTTTAAACAAGTAGCAAGTATAGTTATTTAATTAACGGATGACAATCTTGCTTCCAAGCCTACGAGTTATAATGTTGAATATCATAATATCTGTGTTTCCTTTTGGAAATCCAGCTATAGGTACTATGCCATGAATTAAAAGTGTCAAATAATGCCAAAAGACGAACACTTCAGATAATTAATCCCTGGTAAACATTTACATCCAATTCAGTGTTGAAATGAATACAAACCTATCTAGTACAAACCAAACCTATGCTGCAGCCAAAGGCCATTTCCAAGCTTGCAAGAAGTCTGCCAAACAAGGCAGCACATTCATTCCATAAAAAACAAATTAAGTACAAAGCAGATATTGGTAATACATGTGCCATCTTAAAATGGATCAATATAGCTGAAGTACAGACTTTAATCTTATTTGGAACACTGGAAGTATGATGATTTCACAATTACATTAATATAAATTAAGTACCAAGCATATATCAGTAATACCATTCAGCTTTCAAATACTTGACAAGCTAGACTTTTTAAAAAGGTATAGAACGGACTTTCATGAGTTAAAATAAAAACAAACACTAATCTTGGGTTTCTAAGTAGTTTATTTATAGTTAAACATTAACATCTGAACAGAAATCTGCAAGCATGCAGGGATGATCTTTCAGTGATGTTTCTGCTTAAACTGAAGTCCACAGTAGCCACATGTTCCGGTCTTCGTATCTTTGTCCTGTAAAAATACAACAGCTGCTAGTTTCACTTTATAAAATTTAAAGAAACTATAAATTTTCTTATTTACATGTGCCATCTTAAAATGCATCAATATGGCTGAATAGAGTACAGAATTTAAACTTATTTGGAACACTGGAAGTATGATCATTTCATAATTATGTTAATACAGAATAGGATTTGGCACTTTCAAATTATATCTAGACAGGAATTTTGGCCAGTACTGTAAGCTGACAGACTTAGTTGCAGAAAGGAGGAAATTTCAGTAAGATTCAGGAAGAAATTCTGAAAGAAAATGTTTGGAGAAAAGCAGCAGTTACTACTGTATAAAATTTTATACTTCTGTCCAAAAGTTACATACATTTTTCTTTAAATTTAGAAGTGAGCCTGACTGCAAGTGGGTACTGTGGTCCTTCTTAACACAACAAAAAAAAACAAACCAAAAACCAGTTAAACAGTCAAGGCTTTTCTGTTATTTAGCAACATAACTATTCACAGTCATGAAACAAAGTAAACTCACGGTTCCCCTTCCTTAACACTTGATTATAAGTGCAAAATCCAGATAACTCTCAGTTCTTGAAAGCCTGATTTCAAATGTCAGGGCGAACAAGCTGGTCTAATAACCATTCACTCTGTTTGCAGACATTAGCTTTCAAGAACTATATCACAGACATCTTGCAATTTGATTGCTAACAGAAAAAGATCTCAAAAATTCACAAAAACTGAAGCATTCTTCAAGAACAGCATGGTTCAGGTCAAACAAATTAACATAAATGCAACTGATCAGCTGGGTGCTACAGAAGTTAAGACTGAAGAACACAAGCTTCCTAAGTTTTATTAGAACCTCCAAGCATTCAACTTGTATAATGATTCATTTATTAAGTGTTTGCTTTCTTCAAAAAGTAAATGCTTGTGATTATAGTTAGGAGTCACAACAACACTGACAGTAAAGGACATCAGCTCTCCTTCACCCTTTTTTTGGGTATTAAGCAAATGTCAAAACTTAGGTGAGCAAGCAAAGGTTTTAAGGCATGTGCATTCAGGGACTGCCTGAGAATGGCACCTAAGCAACAGGTCATCACTGATTCCACTGAGGTCATATGAAAGTAGCCTCAACATTATTACTTTCTAGAATAAGAATACACTGGCAAGTATCACTATTGTCAATAGGATAAGACATTTATTCTTCACTGATTCTCTGACCATGATTGAAGCATTCAGTCTTCAGAACTACCAAGATTCCCAAAGACTGAAAGCAGAGTTTGTTTAGCTTCTTTTTTATCACTTTTTCCCCTTGAACACACAAGACTCAAAATAAACTGCATGTTCCTAAGAATACTGTAAATTTATATTGAGTATACACAGCGGCATTTAAACAGCGTAACTGTTTCAAAACACAGCAAGCATGTTAGTTTTTGCTCTCAAGGTGCTGTTAGTTTGCATTACTTTGGTTCATTTCTTTTCTTAAAAAAAATATGTCCTATCAAACAAATCAAAACTTCCAAAAGAAATTTCTGTAACCTCAAAAGGAAATCCTCTAGCTCTTCTGATTAGAAATCTGAATTTTATATTAGGCATCAAATAAAATGACCATGTCAGGTGGTTACTCCTTCTATTTGGTTAAAGTAACATTCCAAAAAGCAGATTATCTTACAAACAAGAATTTACAGGCAAAACACACTATATGCAGAACAAAGTTATTACCAAGTTTATGTATACTTTGGGATGTCCTAAAGCTCCACCACCACCATCGCATGATATCACTCTGCTTTCAACTTCACTCACAGGCTGCTCTGCTATCAAATCAATTGCAAAATTCTTGTTCACCTGTAAGAGAAAAAGGAAGCTTTCAGACACCCCACCCCACTCAGACAGAAAGCAATTGGTATTCTCCACCTCCCCAAAAAATCCACGACAGCCGTCTTGAGATGTTCCTGCACAGGTTTCCTCCCTTTTCCTCTTGCGCTGTGCTATAAGGCAGATCAGTGAACTACACATGTTAAGCTCTGCAAAAGTCATCCCCTTCCTCTGATACACAGGCCACATCAGTTCTCATGTTTACAATGTGACCTAAGCAGATTCAGCAAAGAGGTGAGCAGGAACAAGCAGCCAAGAACAGAAGATATTTAACTGACACTGCCTCTGTATCGTGCTTTAGCGACTACATGATAAAACTGCAAAAGACTCCCTGCTGATAAACTCAAAAATAATGGTGGGACAAGTAAGGTCAGGAATAAGATAAAACAACTGCTGGTAATTTAGAGTCTCTCACCATGCACCTTATTCCATCACTGCACAGGAATCTCGTGTAAACGTGAACATGGTGCCTAAGAACAGTCAGAAAGGGGCATTGTTCAGCATTAGAAAAAAGAAAAACCTCTAAATGTCGCTATGCCACTTTGTAAATCCATTTTAAACACACTTCCAGAACACGTACATCACTGACAAGTAAGGTTTTTTCCTAGAGCACATCTAGATGGCCTGGGAAACGTATCTACCTCTGGATAGACCTGCAACATGGCAGCTTCTGCCTCAGCAGGACCTACAGCACTAAGCCACAGCACTTTCCTCCCTCTTCCACGCCAGCCTCTTCCAAGCTGGTCTGTGCCAGCAGACAATCAATCCTACCCCTCAAGTAAACATGATCCATGAAGGGCCATTTTTTTCCAAAGGCAAAGCTATACATGCAAGAACACAAAAAAATACACACACACAAAGAAGGCACTGTCTATTTCTCTGTATTTAAATGCTCATAAATATGCTGGTATTTGAATGAAAATAAGATTCTTGGGGAAAGGATAGCTAAGTGTCCATTAAATGAATCCCTAAGAACTACAATAGTATTTTTTCTATATTTCTAGTATGCAACTTTCATGGGCTGCATCAAAAAAAACATGACCAGCAGCTCAAGGGAGGTGATTCTGCCCCTCTGCTCTTGTGATATCTCACCTGGAGTACCGCATTCAGTTCTGGAGTCCTCACAACAGGAAAGACATAGGTGTGTTAGAGCGAGTCCAGAGGAAGGCCACAACAATGTCCTGTATGAGGACAGGCTAAGACAGTTGGACTTGTTCAGCCTAGAGAAGGGAAGGCTGCAGGATGACAGATAAGGCAGGGCATCTGGAACTGGATGATCTTTAAGGTCTCTTCCAGCCCAAACTATTATATGATCCTATGAACTTTCACTAAGGCACCAATTAAGTGTCCCCAAAATTTGCATTTTTGGTACAGCAGTGGAAAAGTCAGTTTTTTCAATAACCTAATTCTCTTTAGCTAAAGAAGATGACTGCTAAATAAAGTTAACGAAGAGTTAACTTTCAATATTGAAGCAAATTTGCAACATCAAGAACCTTACTGCCCAAGGCACGTGCCCACAAGTCATATGCAATCTTTGCCAACCTGCAAGGATTTTTACTGTTGCTTTTAATAACACTCAAAATTATGTATCCTTCATTTCAGGCTAAAGAAGGAGGGAGATAATAACAAGATGCACCTTTGCTTCAAGATGAGAAGCAAAACCCTGCTCTTCCAAACATTTCTTGATTGCAAAGGTGTTGGCGGGGGTGGGGAGAAGCAAGAACATCTTGTTCATTGTACAGCTATAACTTGTCTGTAGTTCAGACAACAGTCTAGGAATTTGCAGGCAAAACACACTAGAAAAATGAGAGACGGACAAAAACCGTGAGGGTAAAAAAAAGAACGGTTTCAGTAACACCATGTCCCTTCAACTAAAGCACAGTGGTAGTTAGCAGGAAGGTGCCGTTTCCCTTAGCACATCCAAATGTTCCTTGCCCAATGCATAATTCAATGAACAATATTTTTCCTTGCCATAGTGCCAGTTTGACAATCCCATTGCTTCTTCTTTCCTGCGCCAGTTCATGGTCTGCAAGGCCGAGAGATAAAACCAAACATGGAATTGATCCAGGGCCAAAGATCCAGAGGGAAGGCAGAAGGCGATCTTTAAACCAGACCCGCTCGGAGGTCAGTGGCTTCAGCTGCTGCCTTGGCCCACCACAAAATGTAGAGCCAAAGCAGGAACAGCAGAGTTGAAATAGGTAACGCAAAGAGTAGAGCCAAAGCAGGAACAGCAGTGTTGAAAAGGTCCTGTGATACCTCAGGGATTGCACAAGGGCAGGATGACCCCAGCTGGACCGCAGCAGATGCAGTTTCACAGCTGCCATGCTCAGCCTTCCAACAGCTTCCAACTTTAGGCCCTTGCCAGAGAGGACTAATCTCCTAGTCCCACACATCCAGTGCAGAGAACAATGATTTAGCTACAATGGATGGATTTCATTAACAATTCTAGGCCATAACCCTAGGTCTGACCACTGCCTGGAGAGGCCACATGTGGCACCCAGGCATCCTCATCAAGAGCATCTGCATCCAGAGAGTATGTCCCTAGACAAAAAAAGCTGTCACAGCTAGGCTGAGCAAGTAACAAGGCAAGCTCAACAACTTTTAGCATTACTGAAGACAAAAAGAAGAAGCAGCTAAGACAGTACAGTCACCAACTTCACAGGCTAGCTTTAGGTTCAGAAATAAGACAACATTTGGACAACAGACCTGTGAAACCCTAATACTATCAGCTGAAACACACTGGGGGATGTCCTAGGATAATGGTGAAGCCCTAGAAAAAGAGATCCCTTTAATGAGCACAGATGAGGATCAATTTGGCATTTAATGCGTAATTTTTATTCCAACTTCACAAACAAAACCCAGCATTAAACATTGTCCAGCAGACTTAAAGCCATCTTTCACTGGAGAAGGAAGAACTGGGTCAAACCTGGGCATTCCTCACCATAAAGAATATGAAATCAACTGCTGGCAAAGGTACATCAGAGGGACCTATGGAGAATTAGGCTTAAGAAGCATTTCCTACAAACTTACAGAAGTAGCACAGAAACAGGCATTGTATTTGGGGAAGACTGACTCTATCACTATCCTCCCAGAAGTAAACTACCTCAGCATTTTAAGTGACATTTAACTATTTCTCTATGCAGAAGCCCTATTTTTGTCACACAGCATAAGTTAAATTGTGTCCGTGATATAATGAGGTAAACTCAATATAAAATCCCAAGAACCAGTATAATTAGTTCAGGTTAATTTCGGAAGGGAATATTTATATGCATTAAAAAGTTATTACACTTTGCACTTAATGCCTCTAGTGTACATATATATTGAAAGCATTAACATATTAACGATTTGGCTAAAACAATCTCTGTTTCTCTCCCAAAGGCCAGCAGACCCCTTAGCTGCTTGATGCTAAAAGGACTTATAATTTCATGTACCCAGTCTGTTGATAAGCAGCAGCAACAGGCTCACAAGATAACTTTACAGTAGTAAATTGGGCTTATGCTGGCGTTACTAGCCTTTTCTTGAGGCTTCATTGTTTCAGCATACTCTAAATTTTAGTGATTTTTTTCATTTGTCAAATCACATCATTGTTTGAGCAAAAGATTTCTAGGCTCTGGAAACAAAATGCCTTCATCAAAAACTCAGTTTGGGCAAAGATCAAGATTTTAACTACAAAGAGGCAAATTAAGCTTTACATTTAAACAGATACATAGATGCACAATACAGCAAAGCATTTAATTATATGACTTCTCTGGACACAACTGGCATTAAAAACATGCTTAAAACTTTTTTAAGACACAAGCTTAATTCAAAAAGTCATCCAAGTATAAGATGCTCAAATGCCTACAATTTCCACAGCCTAAAAATAGACACTTAATAGATGTTAGGCAAGTCTTGACTTTTCCAAATTTGCCGGAAGTAGGGAGGTGCACAGAAGCTGAGTTAACAGAAGAATTAGCTGTGTTAAAATAATTTTCATCATAGCGAAAAAAAAACACCAAAACCCCAAATCCAAACCAGTTTGATTGTGGTTTTTTTGTTTGGTTGGTTGGTTTGTTTTCTTAACGATAATCAAGTTGAGGACATCAATATCAAGTATAAGAAAGCCACACACACCCGTGAGTAAAAGCAAAATTAATTACCTCCTTTTGTCGTCCCACAAATCTGATTCTTCTGTAATCTTTTTCGTCATATACCTAAAGTATAAAAAAACACTTGATCTTATTTAAAAAGCAATGATTATAAACAAAAAACACAAAGGCTGACAGCACCATCAAGATTTAATAGTTTAAATCATTTCCTCAGTTTGAAGTATTGCCATAATAATAAAGCATGTGCTGCACAGAAAAAGCAGTTTCCATCCTCACACTGGAAAACAAATTTTAGGTTAGAAAGTGGAAAAGAAAGGGAGCAGATGAGGTTAAAGCCAGTAAACAGAGTCTTTAGCTCTGACCATAGAAAAAAACATAAGATATATCACTTACAGAGGTATTCCTTAATCCCACACTGCCATCTGGAAGGTGAATTAAACTAGAGAATTCAAGTTCTATATGCCTTTATGTCAGAGTTCAGTGCCCACAGCACGAACTCTCGTGCTCAGCTCCACCAGCTGTGCCCCTCTCACATCTCCACAGGACACTCCACAAGCCTCCCTAGTTTGTAGGCTCAGCTTTTATGTTACAGAACAGATAAAATGGAGTAACAGCAACATTTTCCTACAGGCACAACTGGGATGCACCCACCCACCTGCCCTCAGCAGCGGAGCAGCAGTATCACCAAAATCAGGAAAGGAAACTTCATAACACCATTTGGGGGCCTTAAGAAGCAGGAATTCTTTTAATTTGGTACCAGATATACAGAGAGGATCAATCCTCCCACTATATATATGAGTGATTATGAGTAGCAGTTTTTTATACACTGAGTCTATACATATGCAGTATATTTTTCACAAAAATCACGCATAGTAACCACATTTCCCAATACATCATACATCCCACACTCCTTTCTTGAGTCTGAATCCTGCAAAGCAGCCCCCTACTCTATTTAACTGGCATCTGCCCCACTCTGAAGTTTCTATGATTCCATGATGGTGCTTAGGGATGTGGCCTGGTGGTGAACTTGGCAGTGCTGGGTTAAGGGTTGGAATCAATGATCTTAAACATCATTTCCAACCCAAACCAGTCTGTGATTCTATGCTTCTTTTCTAAAACAGACTTAAGAAACATTTAGGCTTGACAGGAAACACAGTTCCACTAACAGACTACAGGACCTACAGAGACTGTCAGATCAATCTTCAAAGAGCTACAGCTGTTAGAGACTCACTTTTCAGCACTCCCCACGTATATACATTTTATTCTCCTCTTCTACAAAGTCTTGTGATCACCTTTTATTTAAAAAAAAACTCCTTTGAATAAGGTTCAAAATAAGCATTATCTTGACCTCCCATCTTTTTTGGCTCCTGAAGTTCTGGCCAGATGCCAGCCTTCTGCAGTCTTCATTGTTCTTATTCCTTAAATATCACAAAAGGTGAGGACTTCACTGTTCACTGACTTCCACTGATGCCGAAAATGCCAGTGAATAAACCCTCTAAGACTCATACTGGAGTTTTAGAAAGCGAGCATCCTTTATCAGGCCTGGGAGGCACGAGGGATTGATTTCTTTCAATCATGCACAGTGAGACAAGAAGCAAACACACATCCAACAGAAGGTAGCCCATGAAAATCGGCACAGGCTGTAAGTGACATCGAAAAACACAGCAACAGACACCTGAATCATGGATCTATCATTTCTGCTAGAAAGTTTTCACACCACCTAGGGTAAAACAAAGGGCTTGGTGTTTTTCATAGAATGTCACAGCAGGTAAAAGACAGAGCTTGCCTACTGACAGCACGAGTTCATAGAATCATAGAATAACCAGGTTGGAAGAGACCCACCAGGTCATCGAGTCCAACCATTCCTATCAAACACTAAACCAAGCCCCTTAGCACCTCGTCCACCTGTGCCTTAAACAGCTCCCGGGAAGGGGAATCAACCACCTCCCTGGGCAGCCTGTTCCTGTGCCCAATGACCCTTTCTGTGAAGAACTTTTTCCTAATGTCCAGCCTAAACCTCCCCTGGCGGAGCTTGAGGCCATTCCCTCTTGTCCTGTCCCCAGTCCCTTGGGAGAAGAGGCCAGCACCCTCCTCTCTACAACCTCCTTTCAGGTAGGAGTGTAGCTATCCTGCAGGGCCTGTGGTGCTCTGAGAGGAAGGGCATTGTGGTTTAGTGATTGATAGGAATGGTTGAACTCGATGATCCAGTGGATGTTTTCCAACCTAGTGATTCTGTGAAGAGCTGGGGATGGGGCGTATTTCCCAGTTATATACATATTGATAAATTTTCCCAGAAATGTTAGGCATATTTTATTACTCCCTAAGGACTCATTTTAATGTTATTCTGTACTCCACGGCGGTCAAAACTCTTGCTCATTCAGAGCTTTGCAGCTGCCTGACCTTGCCTTGAGACAGGGAGAGGCTGCAACCAGCGGGGGTTACGGAAGAGAAATCTGTTCAGCACCGGCAAAGAACGAACAGCAAGAAAACACGCGATCCGAGGGACTCTCTGTCTAACGTTCAACAACCACGATTGCTTAGAAGAAACTTTGCTTCAGCTTAAATGAGAACATTCCACTTGCTGTACCAGCAGCAAGCGCGTCAGCACGACCAGCCCAGGCGCGGGTCCGGCCCCCGCGGCTCCCCCGCCCCGGCCCGCGGCCTCACCTGCCCCGTGTGCGTGACCAGCTCGCCGGTGGCCGAGGCCCGAACGCCGTAAGCCCGCGCGGCCCGGGGCGGCAGCGAGCGCCCCAGGGGCACCAGGAGCCGGAAGGTCGCGCCGGGCGCCGCCATGTTGAACCGGCCACGTGACCCCCCCCGGGAGGAGCGCGCCACCCTCCCCTCCGCCTCGCCACGCCCCCGCTGCGCGCGTGCGCCCGGGGCACGGGGGGAAGGGGAAGCGGGGAGAGCGGCGAGCAGGTCAGTGAGGGGTGGGGGGGAGGACGGGGACGAGAGAAGGGGGGATGGAAGGAGGAGGGGGGAGGAAGCAGGAGGGGAAGGGGGAAGAAAGGAGAAAAGAAGGAGGAGGGGAGGGAGAAGGAGAGGGGGGAAGGGGGAGGAGGGAGGGGAGATGGAAGGAGGAGGGGAGGAGGAAATGGTAGGAGGGGAAGGGGGAGAAAGGAGGAAGGGGAAAGAGGTGGGGGATGGAAGGAGGAGGGAAGGGAGGAAGGAAGGAGGAGGAGGAGGGGGAAGGAAGGAGGAGGAGGGGAGAAGGAAGGAGGGAGGAGGGGAGAAGGAAGGAAGGAGGAGGGGAGAAGGAAGGAAGCAGGTGGAGGGGGGATGGAAGGAGGAGGAAGGAAGGAAGGGGGATGGAAGGAGAAAGGGGAAGGAAGAAGGAGGAGGGATGGCAGGAGGAGAGGGGAAGGAAGGACGAGAGAAAGAAGCGGGGAAGGAAGGAGGAGCGGGAGAGGGGGGAAAGGAAAAGGAGGAGGGGTGAGAGGGGAAGGAAGGAGGAGGGAAGAGAGGGAGAAGGAAGGAAAGAGGGAGGAGGGTGGGGGGAAGGATGGGAGAGAAGAGGACAGGAGAAGAGGGGAGACAGGACAGGACGGGAGAGAGGGAAGAGGGGATGGGAGAGGAGGGGAATGGAAGAGATAGAGGGGAGAGAGGAGGGGAGGAGAGGAAGGGAGAAGAAAGAGGAGAGGAAGGGAGCAGAGGGAGGGAGCAGAGGGGTTGGCAGTGGAGGAGAGGGGGGAAGAAGAGGCAGACAGCGATGGGAGAGGAAGGGAGAATAGGGAGAGGAGGACTGGGGAGTGGCTCAGAGGAGGGGAAGGGAAGGGAGAAGAGGGAGGGAGGGAGGATGGGAGCGAGGTGGGTTGCGTCTCTTCAGCGCTTTTCTGACCCCTGCAGGGTTTGGATCATGCTGTCCGTCCTGGCCAGAGCCTCTGCCAGGCCGCTTTGCTTGCTGGGCCGCTTGCCCTTCTCTGCCCTGGCTGCGTGGCGGGCGGCAGCAGTGCTGCCCGTGCCGGTGAGCCGTGCCCCGCTGCTGTGGGGTGGGGTGGCTGTCCCACCGCCCAGCGGGCTGCTGTCGCTGCCACTAGTGGCAGGGCTGAAGACAAAAGTCTCGCTGAAGAGGAGGTGTAAGGACTGCTTCATCGTCCGGCGGCGCGGTCGGCTGTACGTCTACTGCAAGACCAACCCCAGGCACAAGCAGCGGAAGCTGTAGTCCCGCGGCCGGGAGCCACTCCTGGGGGAGAAAGGAACATGGTGTTCGCTGGCTTGGCCTGAGGCTCTGCATTCTCCATCCCTGCCACCAACACCGCTCTTCCCTGGCTGCCTAGTGACTTCCGAGAGCTGACAGCTGGGGTTGTGAATTGCAGAATGGTGTGGGTGACAGCGTTTCATCTTGACACTAACATAGAGCGAGTTAAGTTCTCGGCAGCCCTTGCCGTAACTTCAAACTGTAGATACTGAGAACTGAGATGGGGAGCTGCAACTTTCAGGACCTCTTGTCATCTTAGCCATGAAGCCTTACTGAAGATCACTTTACCCTGTTTAATGAGGGTAAAGCTGAATTGCAGAACTCTGAGATGCATTCATGTTTAATTAAAGAAAAGTGAAAATAAACTGCTGACTGTGCATTATTACACGGGGTAGGTTTAGATTAGATATTAGGAAGAATTTTTTTACTATGATGGTGGTGAGGCAATGGAACAGGTTACCTAGAAAAGTTTTGGATGTCCCAACCCTGGAGGTGTTCAAGACCAGGTTGGATGAGGCTTTGAGCAACCTGATCCAGTGGAAGGTGTCCCTGCCCATGGCAAGAGATTTCGAACTATATGATCTTTAAGGTGCCTTCCAGCCCAAACCATTCTGTGATTAAAAAATGCAATTAATCTTTCTCAAAAAAACCAAAACAACCCAAACCTCTGGATGTTGAAAGCCATGGTAACAGAACCAATAATTTCAAACTCAGGTAGGCTCTTAAGTGGCAAATAACATTAAATGTGTTGCATTGAAAGATGGTATTCTAGGTATTGTCTTGGCTCATAGGTCAGCTAAAAATTTCCTTTAACTATCGAGTTACAGCAGATACAGTCCCATGAAGCTTCAGTAAAACTAGTCTAAATAACTCTTGCTACCTACCACTGGGTTTTGAGAGGAGATGGTATTTTAGTTAGTACAAAATAATCAGTTTTTAAAGTTTTAGTGCCTAAAGTCATTGTTTAATTATACATTGACCATTCATAGCGTATTCAGAAGCGTTCTCAGTTTCATCTCCCTTTGGAGAAGTCCTCTGTGATGTTCCTGGTGTACCTACTATTCTACAATTTCTCAAACCTTAACCCAAACCAAAAAGCAACACCTCAGAATTTTTCATTCCTTTTTGCACAGAGTTTGTAAACCATTTCATGTAAGTGTATACAGCAAAGAAGATAAAAATAGTAATTTCAGATTCCAGCTAATTTGTCTTAAGTTTCTGCAAAGCTTCAGTCTCACTCAAGTAAATCAGTGAGGCTCTAGAATTTTCCCGTGTCTCTTCAAACAACTTTCTCCTAATAGAGATGTGGGGAGAATGACTGGGAACAGTAATGCCTCAGAGCTCGTGTAGCTAAGCATATTGTTGAATGCAAACTAATGGAGTGGTGCCCATGGATTACAACTAGGCAGAATTGCTACAATACCCAAAGGTGTTCCTCCCGTTTCTGAATATCACTGTGCTTGAGGCTTTGTTGAAATTTAGGCACTCATGAAGCTCTGCTTTCTAAATAACTGTAGCTTGTGCATGTAAATAAAATGTAAGCAGAGAAATTTCAGGGAATCCACACCTCTAACAGACTTTTCCAGTTAAGCAGTCGAAGCAATTGGAGATTTTAAAAGCTCTAGTTCTCAGCTTAGAGCTAATGGTACGCATTTCTAAGTGTGCACTGTGTGTTTTGTTTTGGCAGAAGAAAAAGCCTGTATGCTCTGAATTCCTGTGATACCTTGTGAGTTTAGCAGTTGGTACATGTTTAAGGTAAACTCTATGTATGTCCAGAAAACCCAGTGATTTTCCAGGACCACCCGTTTTCCAGCAGCATGATGAGGACTCTGCAAGGCCTGAGCTGTGGACTGAATGGGTTGACAATAAAATGAAGTGAGGTTCTCTGCAGGTTTTATTTAGGAAAGATAGTATGCAGTTGGTGTTAATGTCTCCCAAACAGTTCATCCAGCCCCTTGGTTTTGTCAGAAAGAAAGGGCAGCTCTCTGGTGCAAAACAAATTGTGCTGGTGTGTCTCTGGGGATGTGTTCGTACCAGGGCTCGCTTGCCAAGAGCAATGTCAGATGGTGAAGAGAGAGGCCTGTGAGTAAGAGATGCCAGAGCTGGGAGCAGCAGTTGATCTCTGGCCAGACTCTTTGAATGCAGTAGTGTGTGGGACTCCAGGACTGATTTACTGATCCCAGGCTGGTGTCTGTTAAATACAGTCTACACTCAGCAACAGAGACTGAAATTTAGGGGTAGAATTAGCATGCAACAGAGGAGGGGCACAAATTACTGTGTTTTCATGGTCCCATTGCCAGAGACTTAAGCTTTTCTACAATGCTGACTGAGCAGTCTATTTCAACAACTTAATTTAGAAAAATTGTTTCACAATTAAAGTCGTTGAATTTAGCGCTGCTAATCGGGAACTTGAGATGTGAAGTAATTTGAATTCAGATGTTTGATATGGCTGTGAATTATTCACGTGTCGTCATCTGAGCAGTCGGTTTGTGATACCTGGGGTGGAGCGTTCAAAAGAATGGAGCATACAGAGCTGTCACTGAAACAGCGTATTTGGTTATGCTCATAGATTTTGGAAGGAGGATTTTAGGATTAGAAACTAGAAGACTCTACATTGTAATTGTACTCTGCCGTTGACTTGCCATATAATTTTGTACAAATAATTTTGCCTTTGTCTCAGTTTCTCCATCTGTTAGACAGGAGTATAGTGTGTCACACTTGTTAAGTACATTTTGTAAGTTTATGTCTACGAAACTGTTACAGAGGTGTTCTAAAAAAATCAGATTCTATAGCTTTCTGTAATTTGGATGATATGAGGGAGATGTCTAGAGCTGGTGGTAGCACTTGTTTATTTTAGCCTTATTTACATCTCCTACGCAATAAGAAGCTGAAAAAATGTCAGCCAATAGTGTAGTTGTTGGTAGCTAAGGGTTCATATCCCTCATTACAGACTTTCTGAATGTTGCACTACTTAAACAGCTTTTTCTTCAAAGGACAGGATATGCAACTGCTATTTAAGCTACTCAGGCCAAAAAATCAGTCATGGAATGCTAAAAATAGCAATCTATATTAGTTCCATAATTGTATGCATTTTCTTTTTTATTTCTCCCCACTGCACAGATGTTGCATGGGCAGAAGATGAAAGGGAGGGGAATGATAAGGACAGAGTAAGTAGAATGTAAAATTATTTGGACGAAAATAGGAGCCAGCAGCATAGGAAGAATCCTTACTCTAAAAACTGAAGTAAGACCCTGGTTCCAGTTACGTTTTCAGCTTCTGGTTTCCTGCTGCTTTTTTGTGTAGGTTACCCCTTCCAGAAGTTCTTCATTCTTCTTTAAATCCCCACAGCTGAGGAGGAGTGTGACAACTGATATCTCCTGTAACTGTCTCCATCACACAGTTATGAAAATCATTTGCAGTTGTGAGTGACTGAACTTGCTTAACTCGTTGGAACTGTCCTAGGGAATGAGACTGTCAGATTCCTGATAGGCAACAGGTAGAGATATATTTAGGTCAACTGGAGGATAAATCTTACAGCTCATGTATATTAATGACTGTCAGGCTTTGTCTGTGGTTGTGTGTATGGGAATTATGGTATTGGTTGCTGAATTCAGGGCAATACCTCTTCAGTAATGACAGGTGAGAGAGAAGTCTTTGGGAACTACTACTGGGGAAGCTGTGGCTGCTTGGATTGAGGCGGTGCACACAAGGCTAGCTGACTGACAGGTGAATTTTCCTGATTCTGACACGAGTAAAGTCATATTCCCAGACTCAGTTAAAATAATAGCTATTTTTGTTTGTTATGTAGACACAATATTGCTTTTCCAATTATGTTATCATACCATATATATAAGCAAAAAAAAAAAAAAATAAGCACAAGAAATAGCAAACCTTCAGAGCAGTTGCTGATGCCTTTGGAAAGTATTAACGACTGGAAACTCTGCTTTATTTGTAGAGACAAAGTAGGTAACTTGTGTTCTGTAATATGCATGAACCTATGACTAGACAAAGGAAAATTAGAAATTGCAAGTATTATTTTTCAAGAAAAAATGAAACAAAACCATAAATACTCTTAAGGAAAAAGAAAGAGAGAAAACAGCAGTTTTCTCTTACTTGTTTAGCAGCGCAAACGGACACAACCTGCTGTTGCAGACACTGTTCAGAAAGTCTTCACTGTAATGCCAAGGTCTTTCTGTGGTTTCAGTGAACTCCAAGCACCTGATATTAGAGAAATTTCGTTACAAAAGCTAGTTCACATGTATCTGCAGTGTCACCATATTCTGAAGTTCTGAATCTGCAAGGGTGGACATACTTTGAGATACACTGCTGAAAACTATCAAATGGCTTTTTAGATGCAAATTAGGGATATAGAAGTCCCATTCACTTTAATAAGGCTGATTATACATTTAAATACTTGCATTCGTTCCATAGCAGCTCATCAGATTATTAACTTGGAGCTTGGCATCCATACCAGTAGCTTACATTGCTGGGGGTGAACATGTTAGTCTCAGAGGCTGAGGAGGGACTGGGTTCTTCCTTACTAAATGGGACAGTTTAAGACACCACACCTTTGAGGAGTTATGCCCCCACTATGTGGTCTCCTTTGCTCTCCAGGACTGGATTTTTCTTCCCGTAGTAGAATCTGCACTGCCCGTGAAGCTGCTATTGAACTGTCATACTTTACAGCCCAGTTTATTTAGGTAAGTGGTGGTGTTTTACTTCTATACCTCTGGGAGATGAACTGCAGCAGTTTCGTTATTGCTCTGTATTGTGCTTGTAGTGGAGGCAGCAATCTTTATAAGAGCTTCATCACAGTGAAGACATCGAACCTGATCTAAAAATGATGAAAGTGGGTGCAGGGAGAATATTGGCACCCAAGATGAAGCTGTCACTTGCTGGAGTTACTCACCTGCCTCCAGAAATGGAAAATTCACCATTTCACCTAGAAGCTTGTGCATCAGGCTTTCAAATCCATTGTCTGTAAATGTGAATGCAGTGTTGAAAAAGAACAGTATTTTTCAAGAAGCCCCCCATTTTTGTGTGTCACGTTGTGCAAAAAAAGGGAAAAAAGTGAACTGTGTGAAGTTGTTTGATCTAAAAATACATTGCTTCCATTTAATGGTTGAAAGTAAGCAAAGAAACAGGCAGGGAATAATATAAGCCTCTCTGTTGTATGATTGAAGATTGGTAACAGACACTGCCTAAATGAGGAAAAAGCTGGGAACAAGCAGTCTCACAATCTATACAGTTTGAAAAGGAACTTATCACTATGAAGGAAATAACTTACCAAGCTATTCTTCATAAAGGCAGTGACTGAAATAACTAAAATAGGCCCTTTTCACAGGAAATTGAGACCTTGGTAAGAACCATTGCATGTAGATTGAGTGCCAGGTACTTTGGGTTTGCCCTGAATGCTTATTCTGCTATTAAATAACAAGCTGTTTTTAAGAAAGTTGTCTGTCTTTCATCCTTATCACCAATTATGTGGTCACAAAACGGGAACTTTTTTGATGTAAGTAAGGGAATGCAATACAGTAAATATGAAATGGTAAGCTCAGGTTCGTTTGGGAGACTGAAGAATTCTGTTCTACCAGCATGAAGCCTAAATAACAGTGCTGCAGCCAGAGACCACATAGTGAATAGAGGAGCAGCCAGTCGTGCAACTATGAGCTTGTTCCAAAACACTGTCCCTCACTGTGAAAAATGTGAGTTCATTCACTTTAATTCACAGTTATTGAATTTTGTTCTGCCTTTCACTGTTAGATCCCTGTATTTTTATTTCAGAAAGTCCAGAGTCACTAAATTCAAGTAACTCTTTAGTATTTTGATAAGCTAATCAGATTAATCATCTTAAATTTCTCACTATGTTTTTGTTTTGGCTTTTGTATATTTCTACTTTCTGTACTCTCCCCCAATTTTTTAATTAAAATATGGACGCAGGAGGTGCTGACTTAATCTTAGTAAAGCTGAACACAGGTTAAAATTCTCCTGAACATTGCACTCACCAGTTTTCAGCTTTTTTCATCTAAAGGTCATATTATTTCTACAGCTTTCTGTGAAGAGTTCATGTCTGTTGTCAGTTTTCTATGATCAGTAAAGTGTAGCTGCAATGCCTGATTGCTACATGTGGGACTTCGCATTTTTATCTAACAAGTTTGTTTAGAGTAGGTTCAGTATGTTGAGCAGCATAAAATTTTCCCCATGATTTCATTATCATTATTACTGACCAACCTAGTGGCTTTCTATCATGGAGCAACCACAGCAATGGACATGAGAAAAAGAGTTGATGTGATCTATCTGGACATCTGTAAGGCCTTTGACACAGCCCGCCACAACATCCTTCTCTCTAAATTGGAGAGATATGGATTTGATGGGTGGATGGTACAGTGGATAAAAACTCACGAATCACTAATAAAAACACAAGGTATCTACCGCTTTTCCTAATACCCCTGAAATCATAGTGAAAGACATTAAAATCTCATGATGGTTCCCATTTGCACTTAAGTTTTGACACCTGTTACTCAAGAAGTTGTTAATTCATATACATATATTAGGAATTGTTTAGAGTTTTGAAACATAAGAGATCTCATGAGTCTCTTTGAACCACTCTAGTTTTGCTCCTGCATTTTGATTGCTTGATCATCTGCCCTGCATGCATGATTGGCAGCTTCCAGACTGCTTGCTTTCCTGAGACAAACCTGAGAAACTGTTCAGTGTCTAGACACACCTGGCTTATCTTCAAGAACAGCACAGTTGGTTTCTCCAGCCTATCTCGGGTCTCTGGCAAAATTCCAGCCAGCCTTGATGTCTCACATAAATTCATATAGTGTCCTTCTGCATATTCAGCTTTTGGAGTTCCCTTAGGACTTATAGTGTCTACAGCCACTTTAAAAGATGCTGCCTATAAGTAGTATGGTCACAATCAGCACTAGGCCAGTTCATTGGGAGAATGGTGACCACTGGAAAAAATCCTAAAAGCAGTGTGCATGCATAAACTCAAACTCCCTACTATTCTTAATATAATTCTTTAAATAAATTCATTGAGCTGCGTTGAAAATTAGGCACCTTTTGATAACATTTCTCTTTGAAAGATAGTCTAGAACATCCCTCCTCTTCCTAATGTTCTTCTAACTCCTCCTCTACAGTTATTCATGCCTTGCTTATACTTACACCTGCATTATCTTTCCTGTTAAATAGCACCCCTGTTCCCAGGGATTTTACCTGCTTGATATAAATTTATTTAGCTAGCAAGTCCTTTCTCAAAATTTGTTTTCCTCAGTTACACAAGTCATTTTAGTCTTTTCTCATGAAGCAGACTTTCTGTTCCTCTCATCATCCTAACAGCCCTTCTGTGTAACTTTTGAAGTTTTGAGATAAGGTTTGTAAGGAGAGGTAATATATTTTATTAGATCACTGATATAGTTAGAAAAAAATAGGAAAGCTTTTGGGTATACAAGTCATTCTCCCATATGCCCAAAGCTTACCGGCTTGTTTTCTTACTGTCTCAATGGTCTAATAAAAGATATTGCCTTTGCCTACAAGCACTTCTTCTCATATGTTCTTAGACATTATTGGCTACACCATATACTTTTTGAGCTAATCTTTCCTAAATTTTTTTATACAATTCTGTCCTCAAAAATATTTCTAGTTTTGCCAAGATGACAGATTAATATCTGCCTCTGTGTTTCTTGGAAATAGATATTTTTGGATTGACTTTGAACAACTCATGGGCCAGCTTACACTGGTGCCTCAGCATCTCTACTTGACATATCAGTATACACAGGTTTTTGTCTACAAGCAGCCAGCAGCCTACTTTCTTTCAGTTCATGGGTGATTTTATAATTTCTGTACAAAATTTCCATCTCCTGCCATATTGGTTTCCTGTTGCTACCTTGCATGCACGTTAGGTTGAACATCCCACATTCTGTGCTAGGTCAGAAAGGACACATCACTAATTTATCTTATCAACAAAAGTTTGGGGGTTTGGCACACCTATCTTTTACACCCTGCTTTTAGTCACTTCCTTAACAACCTTAAAATTCCTGATGTAGTCCTCCTTTTCTCTGTTTAAAACAAATGCATAGATGAATGGTCACATTTTACTGAAGTCCAAATAGATTAGATCTATTGTATTTTTCTCTTTTAGAAAAGTCAAAGAAAGATACTTTTGTTTGACATGTTGTACACATCCTACACTGTGCTTCATTTAATAATTTTCTATTTATTTTCATGTCGTTACTTTTGTTCCACATCAAAACCCTTTTATGCTGTGGAATTTACCTTAGAAGCTCGTGGTACTTAATTTCATCTGCTGGTATTTCAGTATTTTAACAGCTATATTAAATCAATAGGCCAAAAATATCCAGAGCCGGCTTTTTAAAGTCTTGTGGTCATAAGTTATCTACCAGCTACTGTAATGTATTTATGCCTAGGTACATTGTTGTCTGTCATCAGATGCTTTGATGGCATCAGGCTACTGAAAGACTAAAGAGCTTGGTTATATTTTATTCTTTTATTTGAAACATCAAATAACAGCAAAGGCTATTTTGCTGTCTTCCCCACACACCACACCACCCCTCTACAAGATTTAGACATCTATAAGAAGCCATGTTTTCACAAGGGGAAAAAAATGTGACTTTAAAATGCTACCCAATGTACGTTCAATTTCTTATGAGCACAAGAAAAGTTTATTTTCAACATATACTACCAAAACACTGTTGGTTGACAGCCGACTGAATAAGAGCCAGCAGTGGCCCAGGTGGCCAAGAAGGCCAATGGCATCTTGGCTTGGATCAGAAACGGCGTGACCAGCAGGTCCAGGGAGGTTATTCTCCCTCTGTACTCGGCACTGGTGAGACCGCTCCTCGAATCCTGTGTTCAGCTCTGGGCCCCTCACCACAAGAAGGATGTTGAGGCTCTGGAGCGAGTCCAGAGAAGAGCAACAAAGCTGGTGAAGGGGCTGGAGAGCAGGTCTTACGAGGAGCGGCTGAGAGAGCTGGGGGTGTTTAGCCTGGAGAAGAGGAGGCTGAGGGGTGACCTCATTGCTCTCTATAACTACCTGAAAGGAGGTTGTGGAGAGGAGGGTGCTGGCCTCTTCTCCCAAGTGACAGGGGACAGGACAATAGGGAATGGCCTCAAGCTCCACCAGGGGAGGTTTAGGCTTGACATCAGGAAAATATTCTTCACAGAAAGGGTCACTGGGCACTGGAACAGGCTGCCCAGGGAGGTGGTTGAGTCACCTTCCCTGGAGGTGTTTAAGGCACGGGTGGACGAGGTGCTAAGGGGCATGGTTTAGTGTTTGATAGGAATGGTTGGACTCGATGACCCGGTGGGTCTCTTCCAACCTGGTGATTCTATGAAAAATGCCAAAAGCTCTGGGCTATTCTTAGCCCCTCAGTGTGTGCAGCGTAGAATTCTCTGTGCTTACACAAGGGGTTCTATATCCTTCAGGTAGCAGGTATGGCACAGTAAAAAGTACTCTTCACTACTTTTCAAAAAAAGCACATGAATTTGGATACTGAAAAACAGTAATATTTGAAAATAAATATTGCACGCTGCTTTTATTTTAAAAAAATATTAATGATTTTCAGTAAAATGGTAAAGGCCTGATCTAAACCTCACTGAAGTAAGAGGGTAGATTCTGAGTGACTTTAGGGAGTAATATGCCATGTAAATGTTGTCTGCAGAGCACACCCTGTCAGAGGTCTCTCCCCAGAAAAGGGGATAATGTGGGAGGTGGAATGCATGAAGCTTGTCCAGTGATTCATGCCTGTGCAAAACAGTTGATCTAAGGGCTTGGAGAGTCTCTCAAGGACACACAAGCTGCATTTCTAATACAATTTTGAGTGAAGAGGGTTTCCTTTCCAAAAGTGTTCTTATTCTCAGCTCCAAATAATAGATGTTCCTGCCAAAATTATATAAAAATTACATGTCTTCTAAAGATGTACGGTATGCTTTGTAGGATATCAAGTCTATTCCTCTTAAACACTCTATTTTTAGTGGTTTCTTAAGAAATTTTATGCATGTTTGTATATGTGAAGGTTTGACTGTACTCACCAATCTTCCCTTTTTTTTTAATAAACCAGCATAAAGTAGAATTTATTTACATAATGCAATGATCCATGAAGGTTACCATAACATCAAGGGACCATATTAACCGCTTGAATGGAATTCATTAGAAATTAACTACCACTTAAATTAATTTTCCCACATTCACAAGGCTGTAATGGTAGAAAAAGGAACCGTCCATCAGCATGTACTGACAGGAGAGCTGTCACTGCTTTTATTTATAGGTGAATACATTAACCCATGAAGCAGCCTTTTCAGACCAAATCTTGAGCTTCTGTACAAATAAGCTCCTTCACAAGACTTTTCTTTTAATAAGTAATCCAGCTTCAGTTAAACTGGAACACGTATTGCCTAATGCTTTTGCTACTGGTTATATATGTCGTAGCCTTTTCATAAGAACAGTAGAAAAATTCACTCCTAAAATATCCAACCTTCCCACTGTAGGTATTTTATTTTCGATGGATAATGTTATTGATTAGATCTAGTTGTAGTGATATTGTGTTATCAATATTGGTGAAAATATGCGAACAAAAGATCGACCATTGATTTTTCTGCCCTTCTAGTTTGTTGCACTGTTTGAATTTTTTAACACTCTTACAAATATATGTGCAAGTCTCAAAACCACAGGATAAAAGTCAACAAGAATTGCACCCATTTGTTATGTAGGTATACTTTGGGCAAATTTACTCTAGTGGGTGGTGGTAAATTGATGTGAATAAGCTACAATGGGAAGGACATGACGATGATGTTGAGTCTCTGGAATGAGTCCAGAGAAGAGCAACAAAGCTGGTGAGGGGGCTGGAGAGCAGGTCTTACGAGGAGCGGCTGAGAGAGCTGGGGTTGTTTAGCCTGGAGAAGAGGAGGCTGAGGGGAGACCTCATTGCTCTCTACAACTACCTGAAAGGACGTTGTAGAGAGGAAGGTGCTGGCCTCTTCTCCCAAGTGACAGGGGACAGGACAAGAGGGAATGGCCTCAAGCTCCGCCAGGGGAGATTTAGGCTGGACATTAGGAAAAAATTCTTCACAGAAAGGGTCATTGGGCACTGGCAGAGGCTGCCCAGGGAGGTGGTTGAGTCACCTTCCCTGGAGGTGTTTAAGGCACGGGTAGACAAGGTGCTAAGGGACATGGTTTAGTGTTTGATAGGAATGGTTGGACTCGATGATCCGGTGGGTCTCTTCCAACCTGGTTATTCTATGATTCTATGATTCTATGACTTTGTGGCACCTGCTAGGTGACCATAATTGTCACAAACAAATACAGCATTAGAGGAGGGTGTCTTTTATCAATGTAAAACTTATAACTGAAATTATCTTAGGACAATTTTGTGTACAGTTTAATCCAAACTATTTTTTTCATGAATAATTATAGCCAAGAGTTGGCTCCTTACCAATTAATAACTTCTTTAAAATTTTCTTTTTAATAGAGAAGTACAAAAATGATATAATTGTTAGCTCTTCAGAAATGCCCCTTTCTCTCTCTGTGAACATTAAAATAACAAAATAAAATCAATTTTGCATATATTTCTGTTGAATGCTAGCATATCTAATAAACTGGTCACTCAACAAAACCAAATGTTCCTGTATGCCAGCAGTACTGCTCACTGAAGTGTTTCACTCTCGTCGCTTTCCAGAAAGAGGAAATGGGAAAGTTATGGTGAATCTCATGGTGTTGTGAAGGCTTTCTCTTATGTTCCTCCATAGTTTCTTTACCAGTGTCAAACGAAGGTTCACCACAGTTTCTCACTTGAGGAATCTGGAGGGCAAGTGGCCTTCTCACGTATTTCTATGAGTTTATCGCTGTGTTCAGACACTTGGCAGGCATAACAACTATATGAGCTTTTCCTGGCTTACCCACAAGTCCCTATCTATATTCTAAGGAAATAAAGGCTGTTCTGTTACTCAAATGATAAAATTGCATGCTGTTATGTTTCATGTTGTTCCCTCTGAACAGATTCTCTTCAATAGCTTCTCAAAAGTATAGAGATGTTATGTTCTCAGGGCTAAAAATATAAACTTGTAAGTGAAAAGAAAATATTTCATAATACAAGCTTTCCTCCGCAGTAATGTATGTAGTTTTCATTTTCAATTATTTACATATGGCTGTACTATGCTGTTCTACTATACTGAATTAAAAACTCAATGTCAGTATTACCTAACTAGACTATGCTTGTAGTTCTACCAGTCTCAGCCTGACGTCACACACCTTAACAAAGAATTTGTTCGTGTTCACTTTTTTTTTGTACTTATACTTTAATTAGTTAAACTGAAAATTCCTAAGTACTTCTACCAATGTCTTGGGATGCTGTTTGTTTAGAATAAAGGCCAGTGATTCTCTGAAGTTCTCAGGGCAGCCTAAGGAAATCTTGTAGCTGGGAGCAGACTAACCACTCTCCTTCAAAAGCAGCAACTGTCACTAGTACAATGTATGATTTATTTATTATTTAATGCATTTAGAGCTTTTAAAATCCTTACAAACACCATTTTGTCTAATTCGTCCACATTTTATGTGGCACTGCCTTCTAGTTTGTCTGATCTGTATACACTAATGTACACACATAATGTATAATGTGAATGAGTCAGATAAACTAGAAAATTATGCCATTCTACTTACTTCTCATTGGGAACTATGGTTAATTTGGTTAATTGATACAATATTGACTAAGTAATGACTCTTACTTCTGTCTACATTTTTACATTTGTTAAAGTCCCCTGCCTGGTTCTGCTTTTCTGCTTTACTTCCTTTTAAAATTTAAACATCTTAAAAAAGCCTTTTCTCAATTAATGCATTTCATGATTGAGGAACACTGAAATTAACTTTTAGCCAATTAAATTTTTACGAGTATTTGCTATTGTCGACAGTAGTAAAAACTTCTGTTTCAGCCACATCAATAATTAATTTAGAAGCACATGCCTGAAATACTTCCCCACATGCAAAGGACTTGTTATTCTCCCATTGCTTCCCTCACAGTCATCCTGGTGACTCCCTTGGCACTAGCGCCATTATTTTGTTGGCAGCATTTTGATTTCTGCATGGTTATGATTAACCTGTACAATGTGTTCCTCTTAATGCAAAGCTGTTTTCTTATCCTTCAATTCTACAAACTGGAAAAAGCATATAGCCGGAGGCCACACAGAATAATACTAGTGTCAAGCTTTAAAAAACATATTTGTTTTGCGTCCTCTAAGGACAAATGACAGACATGTAAAAATGTTTTCTCTGTTTCTCTTTCAGGGAATACTTACTTCAGAATTAACTTCTGTCACAGAAAACATAATTTGAAGCATCTACTATATATTATTTCTGAGCATTTCTGCTATAAAGAGGGAAAATAGTACATTGTGTATGACATGTGTGATTACAAGGTTATAGAAACTCTTTATGTTTCTCTTGTTGTTATGGTTTCTCTTTAAGAAAAGCTTGTCACTGGAAACAGTCGAGCATCCTTCCTTCAAAAGAGGCAAGTTTATAACACTATCAAATAGCACAGTGTAATGAATGTAATTTTTAATTGCTTTATAGTACTTTGAATTCCTGCACCTCTGAAGCACTCAGTGCTCTTCATGCAATCCAGTCATCTGTCACTTCAGAAATATTTCAGAGGAGAAAGGAGATTTTTATGATACATCCTTAAGTGTTCTGATGATTATACATGTTTTAACCTGTTTCTTCATAAATGCATTCCATCCTTAATTTTGGCCTCTTCATGTTACAATCATCCTAGTGTCCTCTTATTCATAAAGATTGTTCTTTTACGTACTTTCTCTGTCTTACCTATTTGTTAATTCTGTTTCTCTGTGATTCCAAGCATACTTCATTTCATGCTTCATTGTCCAGGTTTTAGTTTCAGCTCCAGTATATTAAATGTTCCCACCCTTTTGCTCCATATTTTATAGTCGAAAGTACAGAAGCGTTAAAAGCCTTTCTCAGGCAAGGAGAAAGATGAGTGTTCTTAATGTGAAATTCTCTTCCTTCAGAAACTTGATTGACCTCAAATCTTATGATTCCACAGTCAAGAAAAATCAAACTCATTCAAGGCAAAAAGTATCTCAGCAACACTTCTCCGAAGTTAAAACACTAGAAATTTTCCTTTCCTCCTCATTTCATGCCCCTTCTCCTGAAATAAAAACAAACCCTAAACATCAGAATGGAAAAATAAAACATCAGCGGTATAATTCTTGCTGAAGTCTGCACAATAGGAATTTTATGTATTGTCACTGATAGCAAAATATTCTGTGTCACTAGATTGAAGACTTTACTTTTGTTTTAAATCCTTAATTTCCTGGCTCTGTTGTCATAGTGGACCTGATCACAGGAAAAGATTTCTAGAACCTGAAGAAATCCTTGTAAAAGGGGGGCAGCTTGAAAAGGTCTCTCAGAAAACAGAGTGGCAGACATAAAAGAGATGCTAATTACTGCAGAGCCCTTGGAAGCTGAGGAGACGCTCATAAAACAGTCACTTTTCAACCTGTCCATTACTTTATTTTACTTTATTTTGGTCAAAGCCTAGATGGCCAGATGACAAATGATCCTGATAGATCCATCAGAGGATATATTGGAAGCAACAAGATCATCAAAATAGTTGCAGTCCAAGAAAGTACAGGTTTGGCCTGAATGGATCACATTCCCCAAACTGGATGTACAGTATAGTGAAATGACCTTATGCTCTTATAAATCATGCAGGGAAGTCATGTGTGTGGCACCTGGTCATCTCACGCAGGGTATCCTTCAACTGCAGAGTGAGCACAGCCCATCTCCTGGGGAGAAGGAGCATGCAGTTTCCTGAGGACTTGGTCAGGAACACAAGGAGCCATGAGCTGAAGATCCACAGTCAATACTCAGGGATTTACTAGTAAGCACCAAAAAGAGCACCTCCAAGGGGCTGGCCTGAGAGGGAAGTAGTTCCTTCGGCTAGTCCTGGTCACATTGAGTCAGTGGGGAACTAACAACCAGCAATGAGTAACATTCTTCAAAGCCTACTCTCCACAGGTCTCCAACAGGGAAACTACAGCATTGTTTGGCCAGCATGGCCTGGTAGATCTCATCAAGGTTTGTGACAGCAGACCCAGTAGCAGCAGGCTCAGATGCTGTGCAGGACAATCCTCTCTCTGAAACGGAGGGAAACTGAGCTGTGGGCACTACTGGGGAGAAAGAGTTGGCCAGAGTACAACTTTTTTTGCTGTTTGCACCACAGGATTTCTGTAGCTGTAGAGAGCTGTTCCCTCTACTATCTGTTGTATGATCATAGAATCATAGAATCATAGAATAACCAGGTTGGAAGAGACCCACCGGATCATCGAGTCCAACCGTTCCTATCAAACACATTCCTATCAAACAAAATGATGTACCAGCACTTCTCCAGAGAAGAGGATAAAATATACACAAGATGTTTTTTTCTGTTTCAACCCCTTTGCCTGTTCCACAGCACCTTTTTTTTCCCTACAACAACTAAATTATCCTCAACATTCCTTCTTCAGTTGCAAAGAATCCAATACATTTTCTGCCTTGAGTAGAACTGCAAGAAATTTCTGAATGTATTTGATACAGGTATATTACCGTTAAGTGTAAAATTCCAGAGGTTATTATTGAAATATTGTCTGAGTCTTGAGTTCATCTGCGTTTTGCAAAACGCACTGGAAAACAATTACTAAAAGCAGTTAAACAAGGAAAGAAACACCAAGAATTCCAATAAGCAATAACTTTAAAATAGGGAAAAGGTGATATCAATAAGTAATGGAAATGAAGCTAAAAATATTGGGAGCATTCAAAACCTAAAATAAAATACAGCAGAATAAAAAAGCAAACCAGCCAGCTATAGAGATCTTAGTTGTTAGTTAAAATGCTTCAAACAAAACTATAGAAAATGTAGATATTATCTTTATTTTGCCTTGTGAGCTGATATCTTCCCAGTGGTACCAGGCTAGAATAGAAAGAAGCACATATTCTCCCTGATCACAATCCCATAGTAGTAATTAAAAATGAAGACAAAAAGAAAGATATTTTGCTCTGTAATAGCTGGCATCATTAACATATCAGCTACTCCTCCCTTGATTTAATGAAATATCAAACAGGTTGTGCTCCCACTTAGAGTCATCAGGGTTAAAGTGCTGATCTCTGCATCTTTGAGGCCTCCAGCTTTTCTGTGGCACAGCCACAAGGAATGCCCACAGGTGTCTTTCTAACTGTTCAACAGTTGCATTTGAATGTGCATTAACAACCAGATTAATTTGTCAACGAGAAAAGGTGATTTTTGAGCATGTTCAAAAAATTATACATATTATATTATATTATATTATATTTTATTATAGTATAGTATAGTATAGTATAGTATAGTATAGTATAGTATATTACATATACACAAATATATGTATAAACTTTTAACTATTCCTGAGTCAGAATTTCTCCATGTAATATATTAGTGGTTTAAACCTACACTTACAGTTTTTAGCACACTTTCCTTTCTATAGTCTTGCTTGAAAATTCTTACAAATAAAAAGACAAGTATTTATTTAGATTGACAATGGTTTTCCATTATTTTGGGACAGCAACTTAGGAATTGAAATAAATTGTTACTTATAGTTATGCCTGCTCTAAAAATAAATAATATTTATCAATCTCTTCATGAATCAACAGTTTTGTGTGGGCTACACCACTGTCCACACATTTTAGTTCACTTTCACGGGAAATATATCAATTATTGGTGACTAAATAAATAAATAAATAAATAAATCATATTGGTGACTAAATAAGTTACTTCCCCCTAATGAAAAAGCTGTGAGCTTTGTTACGATGTTTCTGTTGTAAAATGAACTAGATGGTGTGCTTTACTGGTTTTGCTTGAACCAACATGCTAAGGTCTGGCACAGAGTTTACAGCAGTCACTGTCACAGATAAACGCCTACTGATAAGCATCATTTATTGGTGGCTCTGGAAATACCCCTTCCTTTGGAGGGGTATTGACTTCAGGACCCTAAAATAACTTAAGCCCTAATCTATGCATCTGTTGAATGCACTAGTGAAAGAAAACTGTGGAAGTTCTTGGTTGCTGTTTTCATTTGGCTTTTTGCAGTGTGGCAATTAGTAATTGTAGAGAATAAACAAGATAACAACTGCTTATCCACAGAAGGCTGAAAGAAAGAACTCATCAGTGCTGGCGTACTCCCACTCCCATTGTCCCATTCACATTACCTCAGTCACACATCATAACTGGAAGTTAAGGCAGCAGCTCTATTTTGCACGGCATAAAGATATACAAATAACAAGCATTAAACAAGAAACATTGCACCACATCAAGATTAACAAAAGTAATAATGCTGACCTTGCTAGCACTCAAGTCTTTTCAGCCGCGAATAATCTGCCATCCTGACAAGGAAGAGCAAGACACCTAATCCTCTAGCATGTTCATGATAGAAAAGTTACCACTCCTTCCCAATTAATCATTATCTGAGACAGTTCTCTTGCGCTTGAAAAGATTATTCCTTAGCCCTTTGCCAGCTAAGGTTCCCATGCTACAGAGAAGAGCCTGCTAGAGGTCTCTTAACTTTGTTCCAGTTACAACTATTACATTTTCATTCTAGTACGTTGTATTTGCCCAGGCCTAATTGTGACTCCCACAGACACACACCTTGTAATGGCTCTCGGGTGCCCTTGCCCTGATATTTTAAAGAAAATCGCATTTAAATATTTTTTAGGTTCTTTACGTATCAAAACTAATGTCTGTTTGCAGTGTTTGTAAACACACTTTGGGTAGAGCTTTAGCACAGTTTAAAGATTAATGACCCTTAAGAGGAGTCCTGCAGGTTTCATTTGTATTCTCCATGCTATGTTTTCACACATTCAGAGAACAGTGCTGAACTTCTGAACCACTTCGTCAGCCTTGTTAATTTGACAGTGATTTACATCTCTCTTAATTCATACTGGAATATCTTGAGCTGTAGCTATTTGTTAGTTATTCCACTCAGAAGGGGAAATCCTGGACTCATTGCCACAGCACGAGGTCTTAGCACAATCAACCGTGTAAATGACCTTAATTAAAAGCACCCATTTTTTCAGCCCATCTTAATATCCAATGTGTGTATAACAGAAGTCAGGTGCATTGTGTATTCTGTTTCCATTTCTCACTCAGGACATAGGTCTCTCAAATCTTTCTGAAAGAAGAAATAGGATCTGCCCTTCCTAGAGAAGTAAATATCTACAAGCAGATGAGACAGTCAACAGTATTTATATTCATAATCATGTGGTTTTTGTATGATGACTAGAAACAACTTGGGAGTGCAATGTTTTGCCTAATTAAATTCTTGCAAAGGCTGACACAATTACACCAGTGGATAAAATTATTCATCATACTCTGACAGTGTACACAAACAGCATTCAGCACCTCAGCTCTGCAAAGTTGTACTTTCCCTTACCTGGAGATACTTAACAGCGTCTCTGAATAGACTGGCTTCTAATGCAGCAAGCTGCAGAAACATCCACAACTGCAGCAAACGCTGAACTTGGCAAAACTATATTTTGTGTTGGAGAAAAGGCTAATGTAAGGGCTGTAAATTGCCTACAGGAAAGCTGGGAAGAAGCCCTTTATGGGGGAGTGCATTGATATGACAAAGGGTAATAGTTTTAAGCTGAAAGAGAAGAGATTTAGACTAGATATTAGGAAGAAATGTTTTACTATGAGGGTGGTGAGGCATTGGAACAGACTTCCTGGAGAAGTCATGGATGCCCTATCCCTGGAGTTGTTCAAGGCCAGGCTGGATGAGGCTTTGAGTGACCTGATCTAGTGGAAGGTGTCCACGTGTATGTCAGGGGTGTTAGAACTGGATGATCTCTATGGTCCCTTCCAACCTAAACCATTCTATGATTCTAAACTGCCTCAAAGGACACCTCTGATTTTAGAGAAGTGATGCTTGAGGAAATTCCTATTATTAGGCTTATCAGCATACTTTTTGAGACCGTGCAGCACTAGAATGCAGATGCTGTCAGCTGGAGGGTGGTCTCATTACTGCACCTCCTTAAACTTACTGAATATCTCTTCTTTTTAACACATATTGTAGAAGTATATCTTTTCCTCCAAGATCAGATTAGCTGTCTGTAGGGTACCATTACATTCCACTATTTAAGAAAGGCTGAGCAAGCTCTGCTTCACTTTCCAATGCATATTGCGGCCACATGGCTCTAGTTTGTGCATTGTTAAGAGCAGAGAGAAAGCCTTGAGCAAAACAAAATATATTGACTTCGTCACAGCAGCGCATTAATATTGCTAATCAATCTTTGCTTTGTTTGGAACATGAGCTAAGTGATATGGATAATATCTGTGAAGGACTATAAAAATATACTCTTAGTCTCATCATTAGACAGGATATTTCAAGTTCAATTGGTTATTCACAGTTCTATATAAATACTTCCTGGTTGCTACCTCCTGATACGGCGTTCTCCTTTCCCTTAAAATGACACTGTACCCTCCCCATCGTATTATTATATTCTATATTTTATGTGTTAAGCGGTGTATATTGTACTTAATCTGAACCAAAATATATAATGATAATTTGCACCCAAATTTGTAAGAAATCCAGCTGTCCTATGTAGGCACTTCATTATTTATAGTACCATCAATATCGAGGTAACTTGTACTATGGGCAATATATCCATTTGATTATGTATTGCCACTTACAATCACCATTTAAGATCAACAGACTGCAATTAATTCTTTTACTACTGCTTTATTGATTTAGTTTGGTGTTAACCCTTTTACCAGCCAACACATCTTCAGAAGATTTTTAATGCTGTACAAAATAACCCAAACTGACCAAAATTTATTGGATTATCTGCTGCTTTAGGGTGAGGCAACTAAACCCTGTCATATCTTTAACACGGTTTTATTCTAAGCAACCCAGAGCTCGTTAGATAATGTGATCTGCTACAATATTGCAAACTGTCAAGAAATTCTACTGTTGCTTCAGATAGCATTAAGCTCTTCCACATTTTTTATCCTTGATCTACTGTATCTAAAGGTGAGGGTTTTTTTTTTTCATTTTAAGGGAATATTGGAGTATACACTTTCCTTTTCCACAGACTTTGACAGGCAACAGGAAAACACCTAGAGGGGCTCAAGCTGTGGATAATAAAGATTTAGGCAGTTTCTATGGATAGGAATTTATGGCACCTAGAGGCCTGTAGACTTGCATGAAGTTTTTCCTTAGAAATTAGTATGTCCTACCAAATGCTTACAAGGACAAGAACTGAGGATGCATCTGCATGAAGTAATTTTATGAATGTCATTGTTATATGTATATCTAAGGCAAACTAGGGGGGTGCATACAAATATACTTATCTAGGGGGAGTGAAGTTTGAGTTGCTGGTACAGATCTACTGGCAAGACTGATAAAGAAAAGTGACATGCCTTAACACACCAGCTGAAATTGTTGGAGACAACTGTCATCTTCTATCTCCAACCTTCTAGCTGGATCTGGTGAAAAGCAACAGAGTCCCAACAAACTTCAGGTGAGGCACAATTGCTCTTCTGCTGTGGTGCCTTGCCTGGAATTGTCCAGCAGTGGTACTGGCTTTGTGATCCTCCACTCTTCTCTCCCTTGCCGTATGCTGTCCTGCCATCTCAACAGTGCTGTGCTAGCCCAGATACTTTTGCTTAGGGTAAGCGAGCACCCTATGCTGGGGAAATATCAAAGGGAATCTTGTAAGAGGCAGCAAGAGTCTATATTTCTAAGTCCATATTTTAAGACTGAGGATGATAAATGAAGTCATTATATTATGTTGACAGCCTCCCCACAAAAGAAAACAAAATAATTTCTGAGCTTTCTATTTTTTCCACTTGAATTTTCACAACAGTGGAGTTACAGTAGTGCTACTACTGAGACTGTCAGTTTAAAATTCACAGTGAGGTTCATAAAAACGATATGCAAACTGAGAATAAGGGAAGGAGACCTAGTAACAGATAAATCCATCACCTTTTTAAAGTACTAGTTTTTATTATTTGAAAGAAGCCGCTTTGTTTTATCATTTTTTATAAGTGCCGACTTAAATAATGAGAATGTAGTAGTTGTTTAAAGGAAACTCCTTTCCATCTACCTACTGTCTGTTATATTTCTCTGGAGCAAGCATTGCTTTTAGTATTTAACTATTTAAATTTCTGTGAGAGTTAGGGTTATTAGCACTAGCAATAATTATATGAATTGTAACAGCATGAAGGTTCATTAAATACACACTGCTTTCCTGGATTGGATTTTCTTTTAGTCAATTAATTGTCTAAGTCAAAATTATAAATATACCTACAGATCTTTTTCCTTATTCATTGGAGGAGACCTGTACACAAGAGGCTTACTTACATTATTTTAAAAATCATATTTTAAAAGAACTCAGTCTTTAATCAACACTTTTCTCCATAACAGAACAAAATCAACAGAACTATTAGTTGTTTCATATGATATGTCTACTTCAAAAACATAAGTGTATATGAAGTTCCTTACACTTACAGTTTATACTATAGCAAACTTTGCAGGAAACTGAGAACAGAGAAGATTGTAAGTTTGCTTTTACTTTAAACAACATGCTCTTTTCTATTAATCTTAATCAAGCATTACACAAAATCAATGACAATTTGTATTAAGAAATTGGATATCAGAAGAGAATCTGTGTAGGGGCCCTTCTCATCAATAGGAATCTGAAGGCATTTTCCAGTAGGTAAAGAATGGCATGGTTCTTGAGGTTTATATGTATTTATTTATTTAATTATTATTTATTTATGAGATAAAGAATCCTAGCTTCAGAAAGACTGCAAAACAGCATAAGCACTGACCACCAGGAACAGTGGACCCAGATTTAAAACACAAATACCAGCTTAAAAGTATTCATAACTTAAGAAAGCTTCTCTGCGTACTTTCAGGGAGAGGTGAAAGACACGTTCACAGGCAGAAAAAAGACTAGGGCTTCCAATATGTTAAATGATTATTTATAGCATTTTAAGGCATTTCATCAGCACCAGTCAAGAATAGATTTACAGTGTTAAAAGTGGAAACAACACTGTAGAAAATACAGAATTTTTCAGCAAATACTTCTTACCTGATCCAACAGGCAGGGCATCCCAGCCTGCCTATGGTTGGCATGGAGATCCGTACAATGAATCCTTCTTCAAGCTCCTCCTATTTCTCCTACTAGCCCTATGAAGCTTTGGGATTTGGGGTTTGTCTGGGGCTTTTTTAAAATTTTTGACATTTTAGATTAACATCCCACCAAAAGAGGAAGAACAAACTTTGACAAAATGTTGATTTAAAGCCTCCTAGGCCAGAGAGGGAACTGAATCCAGCTTCCATCTACTGGGTGGGATGTTCTACTTGACAGATTAAAAGAAAGTCTGTAACCAGGTGATAGTTTTTCTTAAATGTGGCTTCTTTTGTCTGTGTTTTAAATAGGTGCAACTATATACTTAGCTATTGAATCCAGTCTTCAGGGAAGCCCTGTGACCACAGGTAATTAACATCCTGTGTGACGTGGGCGGAGAGGCAGATAGTTTCACAGTCCTGCTCAAGCATAAGCAGGAGCAGAGAATTCCCTCCTACCTGGAGAATGAGCAGAAGTGGAACACCATGCTCCTCAAAATTTTCGAGGTGAAAGACAAGCGCATCTAGGAAGTTTAATTGATTCAAGCATGAAGAAGAACAGCTGAATAGTTTATAGGATTGCAACTTGGCTTGTCCCCTGTCAAGTGTCCTCTTCCAATCTTTCATTTTTCTTGTATGTGGCCCAAAATGGCTAAGCTACAGTCACTTGACTAGTATGCAATATATATACACAGACTAATTTGCAGTATGACTACTGCAGCTAACAGAGAATTCTCTAACAGAACAATTCTCTTTTACCTTCTAAATGTTTTGAAATATAGAGATTAAAGTCTTACAAGGAAAGTAAGTTCCTATTTTAAAACAAGCCTGCAATATTGTTCGCCTGCAAAGAAACAAAGGTTACATGTTGCAAAAGTTTGCACAGTAAGTACTTACAAGCTGCACATTGTTTTTCATTACCAATGATTTGTTTTCTTGCAGAACAACTTCTTCTAAAATATTAAACATAGTCAAAGTGACTAATGCATTTTTTTAATCTAAGAATTGCTCCATTAAAAATTTACAAGCCACGCAATTTTGATTTCTGCCGACAATAGTCAAAACTTGTGTATAAAGATTAATTACTTATAAAGTAAAACACATCTTTTAAAAACTGACATTAAATTTGCATCTGCACTGTATATTGGATTTTGTTCTACTCTCTTTAAGCAAAGGACTTCTAGTAGACTTTTAGTAGAGTTTTAAACTGCTGATGCAAATGCATTGTATGAATTGACTGGTGCTTGAACCACCTAAAACCGAGAAGCAAACTATATTTTGTATTTCTGGTTCTGATGCATTCATGACACTTTATAGATATCCTACTTAACAATAGTAAAATATACTGATTTTATTAATTACATCGTATCATTGTGAATTACATCTTACATCAAAAAGTATTCGTGTTTCATATAAAATTAAACAACTTTGCTAAAATCTTCTTTAAAAATAGTCACATCTTTAAGACATTTTCTACTGACTCTTCATGGTTGAGGTTTCTAGTGGCAGAAAAATACATATTTCTTTTACTATACCAAGACTGCCCTCTAGAGTCTCATTGGACCAAATTAATCTCTGGTGTAACTCCTTTCTCCCCGGATCATCTTTGAAATGTGCACATCTTTACAGACCCCATTATGCAGTGCTCTAAACTGAATGCTACAATACTTTCTTGAAAAAACGGGTTATACACTTTTAAGACAAAGATCAGATTTTTTTTTCACTTACTATAAACTCCAAGAACTCAATACAAAAAATTACTTGTAACCTTTTTACTGCACCGATTTCACATTCCAATTAAATTGTAAAATACTGGGAAAATTATGCAAAGGAGAATGGTTTTAATCTCTTCCTAACATCACATGAGAAATGTGTCTATATGTCTATAAAAGGCGATAGAGGGAATGGATGGAGGATAACTGAATTATGCCGGTACTTGTACTTTCTTTACAAGTGTTAAAAAGCAGCACTTCTTCCCTCTGAGGGTTGGATTAAGCTTCCAGTGAAGCCAATGGCAAACCTTAAGTAATCAAGGAAACGGAATTATTGCACTGATTGCCCGGAGCGTTTGTATTCAGTTGTTAAATTAATAATGGGTATCTGGTTCAATAAACAGTTGTGTTTCCCGTTAAATTGTAGCTGCAGTGCTGCTTCTTATTACTTACCAATATATTATGCAAAAGAGGCAAGGGAAAGAGGAAAAATGTGGAGTAAAAAAGACTCACACAATATGGTTTTAAAATGTACAGTGCAATGAAACAACCTTAGCATGCACTGTAAAACATTCACCACCTTGTTGCATCATTTAAAGAGACACTCATTTTCACGATAAAAGAGTATAATTCTTAATAATAACTGTATAATTTAAATCAAGGAATGTAATACAAAATAGCTTTTCTTTTTATTCCCTCAAATAACAGAATTTTTCCCTTTTTTTTTTTCTGTTTCCAAGTGTCTAGTAGGAATGGCTTATTCATATCAGGTTGTACTTTGTATTTATTATATATTCTCAGGCAAATCTAGGATAAATAGCCCCAACAAGCTAACTAAAATTGGCTTCAGTTAGATAAAGTCAAAAGGATTTTGCCCTATATTGATATTTACAGCAGATGTGCATGAGACCGAAACACAGCTCATTGAATTATTTACTGGAATGTGCATTTATTCAATAAAGAACTACTTTATTCTGATCTTTTTTGTAGGAAGTAACAAAAAAATCCATTTGGATCACCATGGATTGTGCAGAACTAATAACTGATTATTTTTCACTGTAATTTTGTTGAGAATAAATCCCAGTTACTTCATTATTTTGTACTACGTGGTCCCAAGTTCTAGTAATTTAACTGCACCGGTATCTGTCTTACCAGGGAGATCCAAGACCATTCTCTCATGAGCAGCATTGCACAGCTGTTCTTGGCCACTGTAACTGCCACATGAAAAGTTACGAGCAGTCATTTTGGATCTCTAGGACTAATTTCGTATACTAAGGTCAAGGGCCTCAGGATGCTAACGCAGGAGAAGAATACAAAAGCCCCATACATCTCCCTGTGGTTCCAGATAATCAGCTTTGATATTGCCTCAGTATTTCCCTTGGCAATAATGGGAAAATATTCTACATTTATCCTTCTTTCATTTTTTTTAGTGGTTTTCTATTATGAGGTAACCACAGCAGTGGACATGGGGAAAACTGTGGATGTAATCTATCTGGACTTCTGTAAAGCCTTTGACGCAGTCCCCACAACATCCTTCTCTCTAAATTGGAAAGATATGGATTTGATGGGTAGACTGTTCAGTGGATAAGGAACTGGTTGGATAGCTGCATTCAGAGAGTAGTGATCAACAGCTTGATGTCCAGATGGAGACTGGTGACAAGTGCGCCCCTCAGGCATACATACTGGGACCAGTGCTGGTTTTTACCTTCATCAATGATATTGACAGCAAGTTTGAGTGCACCCTCAGAAAGTTTGCAGATGACACCAAGCTGAGTGGTGCAGTTGTCACACCAGAAGGATGGGATGTCATCCAGAGGGACCTGGACAAGCTGGAGAAGTGGGACTGTGAGAAGCTCATGATGTTCAACAAGGCCAAGTGCAAGGTCCTACACTTGGGTTGGGGCAACCTGTGGTTTCAATACAGGCTGGGGGATGATGCGTTTGAGAGCTGCCCTGCAGAGAAGAACTACAGGGTGCTCATGATGAGAAGCTCAACATGAGCTGGCAACGTGCGCTCACAGCCCAGAAGGCCAACCATATCCTGGGCTGCATCAAAAGAAGTGTGTCTAGCAGGTCAAGGGACCCCACCTGGAGTATTGTCTCCAGTTCTGGGATCCTCAACATAAGAAGGATATGGAACTGTTGGAATGGTTCCAGAGGAGGGCTACAAAGATGATCAGAGGGCTGGAGCACCTCTGCTGTGAAGACAGGCTGAGTTGCAGTTGTTCAGCCTGAAGAAGAGGTCTCCAGGGAGACCTTACAGTGACCTTCCAACACCTGAAGGGGACATAAAATTAAACTGGGGAGTGACTTTTTACAAAGGCAAGTAGTGACAGGACAAGGGAGGGTGGCTATAATTTGGAGGGGCAAGACTTAGACTAGACATTATGAAGAATTTCTTCATTATGAGGATGGTAAGGCACTGGCACAGGTTGCCCAGCGAAGCTGTGGATGCCTCATCCCTGCAAATGTTCAAGCACAGTTTGAACAGGGCCTTGAACAGCCTGATCTAGTGGGAGGTGTCCCTGCCCATGGCAGGGGTGTTGGACCTAGATGATCTTTAAGGTCCCTTCCCACTCAAACCATTCTAGGATTCTAGGATTCTAGGATTCTGTGATTTCTAATTGCCTCTTTTAAATAGGAATAGGTTTCCTATTACTCTTTATAGTTTGCAACCTTTTTCTTTTTCTGACTCTTTTTCTCTTGGAAACACTTGCAGTCATTCCCAAAATAAAGATATGCTTTTATCTTTTAGGGGGCATTGATTTTTTTAATCTTCTAATTTTGCTGCCTTCAAGCTGATCGTTTTCACTATTAGGCTACTTTTTCACTTAAGCAGAAGCACAGAGCACAAAAGAGGCATTTTGAGAGAAAAATCTAGCTACTCATTTTGTTGAAAGTCATATAAAATATTTTTCTCCTCTTAGTCCTATTACAATCATGATTTCACAAAAAATGGATGATCCATTGGATTTGGGTGCTAAACCAGTTGATATGTTTGCAATGTTGAGAAAGGTAAGAGGCAGTTTATATATATGGCTGCTGTAATACATGCATGAAGGGTGTGAGCTAGAGGTTTGTACTTGGCTGAAAAGCATCCAACCGTTATCCTGTAATACACTTTCAGGCAGCACATTCCCAGTCTGCCCAGGTGGAAGAGTTTCACTTTGTCTGAAATCATTGTGATAACGCATAAACTTGAGGGAATGACTCCCCTGCTTGTAATCAAGGGGTGCCTGCATAACGAACTGTATAATGTTGTTCTCACTTGCTTTTAAAAATGTTTGATATGCTAGAAAAGGAAATGCTGTAAAGATAAGAAATCAAGAAGTCTTTTCTCCTTTTTCCAAATATTCCTTCTCTTAGCAATTAGGACAGTGCTTAAGAGTAAGATTTGTCTGTGCCCCCCACAGTAAGAGAGAGGAATTGTGTGAATGCGACCAGTTAACGAAGTGAATGACTGAACTGCAGACAGGGGTCTGTGATCATTTCATCTGATCAGGTGAATTGAGAGCACATTTCTGCTGTGTGCCTTGCCCTGGCGCCAATGCCAACAGGTGAATAGCTAGTTCCAGCTGAAACTTGCAAAAACAGTTATAAAGTTTAGGGCAGGTCAGCTTGCGGAAAAGAATCACTTCTGTAAATGCAAAGGAGTGGAATGGAAGGCATGACATACGGTTCAGGTGGAGGTAGGTAGTCCTGAGAGATGGCAGATTTAGTAGAATAGTACTTGAAATATTTGAGCAGAATCAATAGCCTGCAGTTGGTATGAGGAGAGGTCTAATCCCTGCTCTTCTTCTTCCTAATATTTGCCTGCAGATACTTTTCTATTCCCATACTTCAATACTGAAATAAGTAACTTGCCTTTAAAACTGCTGCTCATTCAGATGTCCTCAAAGACATACTTGGACTACATTAACAATTTAACCAAAAGGTTCAGCTAGAAATTAAACTACAAACATGGTATCAGTAGAGAAACAACAACAAAACAGTTTTCAAATGGGAAAACCACATTATCCCTTGCATTTCTTTTTCCATTATTCTTCTGATCCCAGCGGATGCAATGGTTACCCTCCTTGGTAGTCCTTCACAGATGATATTGACTTCGTAGTCCTCATAGCTTCTAACAATACCTTCACTATGTGAAAGGCAGAGTCCTACAAATAATCCTGCATCTGTAGTTCATTCTGATGCTTTTCCACTGGATATCGCACCATGTGTGCGACAAGTCCAGCTATAAAAGATACAGGAACTACATTGTCAGCCACATCTTGCCCCAAAGTTCCTACTTTCTATCGAATGCATGTCTGTATGGAATGTCTCTTCTCTGTCTGACATTACACTTGTGCTCCCCAGCCAAGTCTTAACTTCATAGGCATTTTTTTCAAGTGAAACAACCTACTTCTACTACAAATACCTCCAAAAGCAAAGAAATATATTCATGAGCTGCGGTGGCGGAAAGCATGACAGAGACTGCATACCTTTGGTGAAAAAAATGCACTTTTTTCAATCTTATTCCCACTCCAGAAAAAGAAAAAATTCTACTTTTGTCCCTTAATAATCACAGGCGCTTATGCAGAGGAAGGTGCATAGCCGTGTATGTGTTTCTGTAACTAAAAAAGATCTTAAATATAGTTCACTGGATCATAGAACTAGATTATTCCTTGAGTCCTGGCCCTTGATATCAAAAACAACTGTATCTTAAAACTGATTTCGTAAATGTATTTGGTTTCATTTCAAAGTTGGATCTTTTTAATGGCAACAACTTCTGTGGTAGAGCTGCAATAATGCTTAGGAACCTTATTCTAATTTTAGGTCTAAATGCATTTATAATCTTTTTATGTGTATTTCATCTTACACCAGCATTGCCTTTTAATTTAAATAGTTATTTCCCTTCACTGTGTTTACAGCCTTTATATATTTATAGATCCCAATCATAACCTCCTCCGCACTGCAATCTACCTAGATAAACAAGTCAGCCTTCTGCAACGCCCTTTCCATAAAGATGGGTTCTCTGCCTTTCGAGTCTTCTTACCAGCCCCTCTGTGCACCTGCTCCAGTTTCAGTTCATCGCTTCTGGGCATGGGTGAGAAGAGTTGCCTACAGTACACTCTGTAAAGCTTTACAATGTCGAGAAGAAATGTCCACATGCAATTTCACTAGCCCTTGTCTATGCCTAATGCCCATCACTGTAGTGTTCCAGAAGTTTTCAGTATTGACAGACTTGACTTTGTACCGGTGTCAGCAGAATAACCCTAATACAATTCTTATGTTCATTCATGAAACTAATAAATAACTCCAAAGTTCACAAGCCTACCTAATAACATTTTTTCAACTTGCCCCTTTCAGCACTACCCATTCCATTCTTCACTCGCCTATTTTCCTCAATTTCTACCTCCCTTACACTTTCTCCAATAACTCCCTTTTTTCAATTCTGCTTGAGGTTTCCCACACACTTCTTAAGCCCCACTAATGGAAATCAAACTGATAAAATCTACTGACTCTGCTTGTTTGTACATCAATCTCAACTGGTCAGCCCCACAGGACTGTTTTGATTAGTTCTTATTGCACTTCATACAATTTTCTCTTTTCTTTCTATATTTTTTTCATCCGTTGTTTCAGAAATTCTTATAATGTATAATATACACTTGGCATGAAGTTTCCAGGCCTGCAACTGGTTTAGGTCACATTTTTTTCATTCTGTAAAACAAGCACTACATTCACTATTTCTTAATCATATTCTCAGTCATCCCAACATCAGTTCATACCCCAATATCCTTCTCCTCATCTGATTGCAAGACTGTTAACAAATCTCTCTGGTGATACTTGAAATGGAAGATACTTTGCCAGTTCTTTGAGCAATGTAAGTTTATTTGATCTCCCCCAGTTTGAATGCAATAATGTTTCTTGAGTGTTATTCCTATGTCCATTGAAGATATATATGTTTCCATGATCTTATTAACACTTCCCATCTTCCTTTTGCTCCCACTAAAACATCACATTTTTTGAAACCGGATCAAAGAATTCACTTAGTTTTGAGTTAAAATGTGTTCCATCTAGAAGTTAGTCACTGTGCAGAAGCTTTACTTCCTCTCCTTCAGTCCTTTATTATTTCTTTTACTGTTCTTTGCAAGTTCTGCTTCATGTTGAGTCGCTTTTTCTTTACATCCTTCTTGACATGATTATTCATGCAGTTAGGTCTGTAGCCCTTTTCCATGATCTTTTTCCTATTTGTTTGAGAAGAATTTTAATAACATCAGTACCTTGGTCTTGACACTGAAGGCCCTGAGACTTCATTCTACCTGGATTCACATCCCAGTTCCCTTTGTTTACTCAGGTTTGTCTTCTTACTGAGCTACAGTTAATATTTAGCCTTACATTTAGCTAAAATCTAATTGACTTGTTTTCACTAAACTAAGTCTTCTTTCTGTATTCTATTTCACTTGCATATGCTTATCACTAACTGAAATAAAGTCAAAAATGGTATCAGCACCTGTTTTAGCAGCAACCCTTCAGTGGAAGGGATTTTTGCTTCTTTGTAATGTGGAATGTCTATATCACTCCATAGTTAATAATATTTATTTAACTATTTCTACATTTTTGTTGTTTATCTTCTACAAAACTGCTCATACCTCTGTGTCACCCCACATCACATGTTCTTTGTCCTGACAAAATCACCACTGTTGTCTTGCACTATGATTCCACTGTAACAAATGCACGTGGATACTCTGGTTCAGTAAGAAAGTCTTATCAAAATGTCAGCACATTTTTAATTTACAGGTGTAACCAGTAATGGTTTTTCAGAGATTCCCACTTCTGTTGCATAGGAATAACTGAGCTTTCCTTCAATATTCTCAACTCCATCAACCACAGAAATTTAAGACTACAGGCACCATGTGATGATAACATTGTTCTCCTTCTATTTGCAAGACAGGTGCAAGATTGAGCACCTTAACTTTCTCCCGAAATATTTCTTGTGCAATAAAAGAATATGTTTCAGGAATCCATAAACTTTGGACATGAAAATAGAGAATCCATTACTTCCCCTGGTAATTTGAATTTGCCTGTCTTTAACTTCCATTTTTTATTACATATTTATACACTAGATTTTTTTAAAATCCTTTACTATTGGATATTTTCTCACTTTAATCATACTGTCTTCATGTCACTTTTTAAAACTAATTCAGGCCTTCAAATTTCATATTTTACAAGTATTTTACAGCTCCTGAATTTGTGATTCTTTTCTCCAGTTTCTCCAAATCTTTTCAAAAATACAGACATCATGAATGGAGATAATAACTTAGTAGGTGTCTAAGTGCTGTTTCCATTTCTAGTGCAACTTGCTCTTCTTTTATTCATTTATGCTGAACTACATTATTAGCTGTTTTTCCCTGGAAGATTTGTGAGAGATTAGCAAATCATTACCAGCTCTGGCATGTGTGTGCGAGGGGAGAACTAGAGTTGTCAGCATGCCCAGATAAAGAAAGTGATATTATCTTGGCCATGTCCCCCCACAAACCACAAAATATCAGTCACAAATATTCCTGAGTACTGCGCCTCCATGCTCATCCAGAGTCTCTGAGATTTATTTTCAAACTGGCCCGGACGCACAAAGACAAACATGCATGTAATTTCATAGAATCATAGAATCACCAGGTTGGAAGAGACCCACCGGGTCATCGAGTCCAACCATTCCTATCAAACACTAAACCATGCCCCTTAGCACTTCATCCACCCGTGCCTTAAACACCTCCAGGGAAGGTGACTCAACCACCTCCCTGGGCAGCCTCTGCCAGTGCCCAATGACCCTTTCTGTGAAGAATTTTTTCCTAATGTCCAGCCTAAACCTCCCCTGGCGGAGCTTGAGGCCATTCCCTCTTGTCCTGTCCCCTGTCACTTGGGAGAAGAGGCCAGCACCCTCCTCTCTACAACCTCCTTTCAGGTAGTTGTAGAGAGCAATGAGGTCTCCCCTCAACCTCCTCTTCTCCAGGCTAAACAACCCCACGCACACACATGCACAGATACTACTGATGCCTTAGGAAAAGGAGGAACAAGGTGGGAGCGGAGGGCAAATTGGGAGGGATTGTATCTCGCTTTTGTACAGTCTGAGAGTAAAGTTCAGAATGAGATGTAGGAATTAGGCACTGTACCACCCTCCTGCTTGGCTGCACTACTGACAATCATATTCTTGGAAAAGAAACGGTAATGTGGTCCCTGATAGATGACTCACCTGAATGAAGGAAAAATACTGTGACAGTAACAGCTAGTCACTATGAGTCAAAATTAATATTGCAGGATAAGGTATCTACTTTCTTGAATTTATAATTGCTTAGCAATGAAAATATGAGATTATAGTTGTCAGATTCTCTGCTTTCGTGATTTGGTCTTGCTATAATTTTCGGCACTCACAAGTTGTTTGAAACTGAAATTAAAGAATTGCAAAACTCTGTTGTCAATGAAGTATTAAACTGTCCTGTTCCTAAATCTACTATAAGCTGCACTTTTAAGAAAACACAATAAGAAGAACAACAGAATAATCCTGAAACAGAAAATTATTTGTCTGATTATTCTATCTAACAGAATATGATTAATATAATTTCTGGATGAATTAGTTTCGATCAAATAAAATATTTAATAAAAAGACAACTACCTTTTCATGAGAAGTTAGTACTCTGGGCCTCTCTAGCAGATTTAACAGTTTAAAATTCTCAATATATGCGATACTGTTTAAACCCTTCTGCAGGAAAACTTTGTTTGCCACATGGATTTTTTATTGACCTGTGTTTTTTGTTTCCAAGACCACAAGCTCTATACCTTTTTAGCCCTAAAGCACTGTGTTTACATCTTCTGGGCACTACAGAAAGCCATCCTTACACAGAAAATGCTTAATCACAAACCAGAATTTTAACCCTGCCTAACCCCTTCTAGTGGAAATGTCACCTGGAGGGAGGGGGTGGGTCATAGCAAGACCTGCATGTCACTTCGTTACCAGTAAATGTACCTGTGCTGCTATTCAAAATAGGGTACAATGATTTTCACTGACCCTATCTAAGGGTTTCATTTTGGTCTTTAAATGCACCCACACAGCCTCAAGTTTTTCAGGGTAAAAGGGGTGAAGTTACAAGAAGAGTCTATTGAAGTTTGTGTAGGATCTTGCAATTTAAGTAAGTGATATACAGCACCTTCTTCATTCTGCAGCTGTTGAAAAATCTCAGAAACAATAATGTTTTTGTCCACTGCACTTTTCTATGTTTTCAAAGAAGCAACATGACTTAGCTTATGTTTAACTGCAAAGTATAAGTGCACTCTGTAGCAAATAAATGTAAGCAGTGTAGGCTGGAGCCCTGGGACGCATATTACTTATACATATCTTGTTGGTAACAGAACATAAATACTTCACTAAAGTCTCCATTTGTAATTTGTGCTGAACATTTCTGAACATATGAAATATGAATTACATTTTGTAATGGTCCTTTGTGTTGGGGTCTAGCGGGAAATTATTGTTCTCCAGGAGACAAAGTAAATTGCAATGATTCCTGAAGGGACTTGACTTTTGTACAAGAAAATACATTTAATCTGACATAGTTACTCTAATGATCTCTCATGTTATCTTTTATTGAACACAAAATGAGGTACAGCCATCAAAGTTTAGCATGTTACTGAGTGCACCATCATTAGATTACCAATATGGGGCTAAAGGGAATTTATTTAGCTCCACACACTTTTAGGGACTTGCAGGTTTAGTAGAATGGTCTGTACCACCCGGTATTTAATGGAGGAAGGCTTGCAAAATGTCCTTTTAGAAATGTACACCCCAAAGAAGTAAAAACAATCATCTTCTCTTCATATATATGAGGCAACTAGGGATGTTTTAAGAAAAGAGGGCTAAGAGCATCTCTCATCACTATCTTCAGCTACCTACCAGAATGTTACACAGACAACAGAGCCAGACTCTTCTTGGGGGTGGACAGCAAAGGACAACGGTCAATAGGTTTAAATTGAAACAAGAAATATTCTGATTTGATATTAGGAAATCAACTTGACAGTGAGGTGATCAGACATCAGTAGATGTCACCCAGGGAGGCTGTGGAATTTCTTTCTTTAGAGGATACTCCAAACTCGACCAGAGAGGGCCATATGCAACCTGATCGAATTTCAGAGCTAGATTTCACTTCAAAGGCACCCCTGCTCTGATCAGAAGCTTGAGCCAGATGACACTAGAGGTCCTTTCCAACCTATGTTATTGCATGATTCTATTATCTTATTCTATTTTTTACTATAATTATAATATATCCATTATAGGAAACCTTATTTCATCTGTAAAATGGAGTATATTCATCTGTGACAGATGTTCTGAAGAGTACAAATACCATGAAGTTCCACGTGAAGAATATGAAATTGCTATTGTCTTGTATTATAAATATGACTAATAATACTCCTTTACGGTTAAATCTGCTTCCATTTCATTACATAAGAATGAATCAACTTTAGTAGAGAGTTGTATAAGCTTTTAACAGAGTAACTGACAGCATAATCAGACTTTTTATCATTTTGATATTCTCAATATACAAATGATTGTTATACATGGACTTCACAACTATTTTGCTACGTCCATGATATCATTTTCTTTACCTGATAACTGTTCCTAATCTCAGCACAGGATGAGACAACACAGTGGGGATATGCGAGATGGGGGGATAATTATAACACATGTAAAAGAAGCCTGCTGAAGCTACAGAGTCTTTTGGATTTTTTTGTTTGGTTTGATTTGGCCTATCTTTCTCCTCAAAAAAGGGTCAGATGTTTTTATTCCTTGATATTCTCATTTGCAAAGCTCATGCAAACAACATTTTTTTAAAAAAAAAAACAGAAATAGTATCTCCAACATCAAAGCAAGCTGAGAGGAAACAGCTGCACTCTGGACATTGATTTTAGTTAAACTAGCACAGAGAAAAAGTGTTCCTTATACTTGCAAAGGCCTTATGCAAAATGCAACATCATACGTTTGACAGCATACGGATTCTTTCCAGGTTTTTGATGCTTTGAAAAAGAATTTGTGAAACTACATAGCCTGTAGTGATGTTAACCATAACATTAAAGATTAATCTTGTTTCTATCATGATATTGTAACATAGAGCCCAGCAAAGGTTTGTGACTTTGGTGTGCATTTCCATACTTTCGCATACCTGACTTTATTTCACGCATGTGGCAATTAAGTATTTTAAGTTTATAATGCTTGTTTTCATTATTGTAACCTTTTAACATGCTAACTATACTCTCATCTCTAACTATATTCATTAACTTTTAATAAATGTGGGTTTGGGTTGGAATTGGTTTGGGGTCTTTGTTTTCTAGGAGTTAAGGAAATGTGGAAAATAAAATTTTCAGGTATAGAAAAGCTGTTAATCCTGCAAAATTTTGACTTATGCAATCTGTACCTTTAGAGAAGTTGGGAGTAGTTAAAAATTTGGCCTTGGTAATTTGATGCAGCTTTTAGTAGTAGTTCTCTTTTTTTAGTTACTTTTCAAGGTAGGGAGAGTCTTCTCATATTAAAAAAACAATAAGCAAGTGATGAAAAAGAGCTATTAAAATAGTAATGTAGAGGTTTTACTAAAAAAATTAACTGCTAAGGAATACAGGTAGAGTGTATCAATGAAGGTCTTACTGCACTCTGGTCACAGGACAAAAATTTACAATTTTAGTTATCCAGCAGTAGGAAAAGAAATGCCAGTAACCATTACCAATCTGCTTCTGTCAGGGAACAGAATTTTGAAATGTCAACAAATGGTCAGAAGTGTAACACTTAGGATCTTTATTTTGAAGGCAGAAGAGAAATATTCATCATATTTTTTAGTTCATGTCCTTACTTTCAACATTATCTAAAGACAACATCAGAAATAATACCTACTGAACTTAAACATTAAATCAGCAGGTCTGTAAAATTTTCACATAAATTTTCACAGTGTTGCCTGGAGAGCAATAGCTGACACTCCTTTAACAGCTTTAATAACTACTGAAACTGTAGCAGATGTTCTGGGAATAAAGGGAAAACCACTGTTGTATGGCTATTTTTAAAATAAAATGTGTAATGGCCTGAATAAATACAGGCTTGTAAGTCTAATGTTGATAACAGGCACAATAAAACAGGCTTTGGTATGGAAGTATTATCAATAAGGATTGAAAGAGCAGACATAGAGTGGAGACATGGTTGACACAGCCTCACTTTGGTCAGTGGCACTGCACAGTTATGCCAGTATAAACTCAAATTTCTTCCTTTGTAAAGGTTTTCCATCATAGAAGGGTGGTCAAAGCCCACCAGCAATCAAACATATGTTCATATGTAAAATCTGCTTCCAAAAATAATGAGATGGATATTGTTCTGTTGCGAAACTTCCTCTTTTTTTTTTTTTTGTTTGAGCTAAAAGAAAACTTAAGCTGGCTTTAAAACATAATCAAATTATTTAGAGCTACTGGGGAGTACTTTCCTTTGTGGTGGAAAACTTAATATTTTACAGAACTATTAGATTACAGAAATAACAAAAGAAGTACAACAACCGTAAATATTTCATCCTGGTGCTGCCGCTGGTACCAGGATTACTCTAAGCAGGCATCTTCTGTGCACTCTGCCTAGTGAGTCACGCTTTTGAATATGAACGTTTTGACCATCACTTCTCCTTAATACTAGATACATTAAATATTATTTTTTAAAACAGTATTACAAACATTATCAGAAACAGAATTTGCCTGAAGAAGCCAGTCTGATTTGTTTCTTCACAATGTCTACCTGCTCTACAATTAAATTAGGAATGTGGCTCACGGGGTTCAGTTCAACTACAGGAGTGCTCAATAGAGTAAGAATTTGCTTATCCTGGGTGATAAATATGTATTCTGACCCTCTGTTGTCTAGGAAAACACACAGAGGATGGATAACATTGCATGTAAATGCCTAATGACAAGTGCTAGGATTAATGTGACTAAGCCTGGCAGTGAGATAGACCTACTTTCTGCATATTCTGCTAATGGATCAAAAGAAGAATTGTACTTGCACAACGAGTTGCAGCAGAGGTTAATGCATCTTGTAGAGAAAGGGAAGATCCCAATCTCCTAACAACAGCTCATAGGAAAAACTCCCTCTTTGACTCTTCCTAGGGCAATTATATATACAATCTAATTGTTGGGTTTTGCTTTAGTTCAAAATATAACATGTCTGTCTACATTGTGTGCAAGCAGTTCATTGTTCAACAGAAATATCACTTGTTTTATTAATTGTACCTCCTAGAAATCAATTACAATTGTACCTGTGCATGTAAAGATGCAACAAAGTTTTGTTTAACGATTTGAATTGTTTATAGGCAGCCTTCAAATGCTTTGTGGGAAAGAGTGTTTGAAGTTTTTTTAATTTATATTTGCTAGAGTGATTCCTCAGTCTTTTAGTATAAATGAATATTCAATTTTTTTTCAGCCTAACTTTTTATTCAGGAGATGATCCATCTCAGTGAGAGCGAACATTTGTTACATTTAAAATTTATTGCCATGTTCTTTGTGGGAAATGCAGCCCTGCAAAGAACAAACTATTCTGAGCGCTGTGCCAGATCTTTCTCCCTTTTCCTACCCCTCTCTATGCAGAGGAAGGATATGAAAGTGTGGCATCCTAACATTGCCTTGTGCAGTGGTCTGAGGAGAGGCAGACGGACCATATCACCTTCCTGAAAGAAGAAAAAAGGCCAAAGGTCTGTGAGGATGGGGTTTTGAACTCTGCAGGGATGAGGATACCAGCTAGGATTTGGGGACATTTACTGACCCTGAGTGTGCCCATGCCCTCTCACTGCTCTGCTCAGTGCCCAACAGCTCTGCCCTGCAGCCAGCTTGGCACATGTGCCGTACCCTAGGCTAAGAGGTTCAGGAAAGTATTCACTGACACTCCATCCTTTGCCTTCACCTGTCACGAGGGGCAGTCTCTCACAAAAAAAATGGCTCCGAAGTTGCTCTTCTGTGAGCCTTTTATGTCACTTTGCTGTGGTTGAGGGGAGGACTCATTTGGAAAGGCAGCAGCTCCCTAGCAGGGAAGGTCTGTCTGTCTGAAGGTCTATCTGTCTTGCATATGTCACTGAGTATAATGCAAGGATACACTCTATATCCAAATGTGGGACTGCACCAGACAGACAGTTGCCTGGCTACAAGAACCAGATAACAGAAAGGCAGAGATGTCAGATCTCTGAGAGTCAGCTCTAAGGATCTAGACACTTTTGCCTATTACAATTCCTGTTGCCCTCTTTGTCTCTTAGAGTGTGATATCTTTGTGTCTTGATACCTCTGACTTTCCCAGTCTAAAACCTCTCAGCCAACGCTGATGTTAGCTGCTGTTTATTTGCTTCTACTCTGTTCCTTTCAATTTAAAGACCACCTGTGGCTCATAGAGCTCGAGCCAGCCCCTTCTCAGTCATGACATCTGGCAGCAAGTCAAGTCCACTGCCAGCACGTGCTGGCACAAGTGTGCTTCACTATTTTCCCATGGCAAATGCCACAGTTTCAGGGCTGATTAGGACCTCATATGGCCAAAGAAAGATCACCTTGTCTTGTGGTTTGATAATGCTTTCATATTGCTGGAATCCTCTACCACGCAGCATCTGCCTTCTCCACAGCTGACCAGTGGCAGATCCACGCCAGAAGGGTGCCAGCTATTACTTCATTTCCTCTATCTCTTTTAAACAGCATATGCCTAACACCCAGCTAGCAGAGGAGGTGGGGGAAAGAGCCTTGTGTCAGTTAACTGAGGTTGCTAGTCACAGTAAAACGGGAATAGTTCTGGAAGCCCCAGTGCTAGCAGTTTAGTGAACTGCACCTCTGTGTGGAGCAGGATGCACAGACAAATGCCTGCACTTTGGCAGCACTACAAAAATTAATCCTGAAAGGAGGCTCGGTGTCATTGCTCACAGTATCCACATCAGTGACCAAATACTTGGCATTTGCAGAAAGATCCTCCAGTTGCGACCACTGAGGATTCCCCTTTCACAGCATCCACACTTTGAACTGTTCTCTTGCATTCCATGAATTCACGTACATTTATTCCCATAGATGAGGGAGGCTGTGCAAGCAGATTTTCTACTCATAAGAGCATCTGCAGAATTTCACACCAAAGGCCCGTTTCACTCTATTGTACCTCTAACTGTGGCCATTAATGGATACTGAGAGAGAAGGCATCAAAGAAAAGCACAGGGCAGTATCTCCCTGCAGCATCTCACCCAGCTTCCAACAATTTGCAGAACAAGGCTATTTAATTTCTTCTTGTATAGGATTCATTCCTTACTCCTGTCTCATTCCTGTCACTGTTTTCTGTACATTTTCTAGTTTTACAGTCTCTTTTGTTTTATGATGAAGAGGGGCGGAACTGCACACGGTACCCCTGGGCACACCAATGTTTTATATAATGACAGGTTATTTCACACAGAAAGTGTCCTATTAGGACCTTCATCTAGAGTGAAGAAAGCAAGAAAGAAGAAGCAAGCAGTAATAACTTCAGCAAAGTATTTAGGAAGAAAAAAAAGCCTCTTAGGCTGGGCTGTGGCCATGAATCTAAAAACGGTCGACATCAAAAATCTGTAAGATCTACTTGGGATCCGTAAGGAAATACTGAAGGGCCCTGAGCATCATGTAACTTATTGGAATAGTTGTCATAGTACTCATGTAATATTTGTCTCCAAATCAACATAATCAAGGCAGGGGTGTTACAGGGATTTGAGCTAACATAACCTTGCAAGTAAACAGGAGAGGAATATTCAAAAGCCACCGAAAGTTGGAAGGTGTTATACCACACTTCGCTATTCTTTTTCTGACCTTTGTTTTGAATTTCTGCATAACTCACTGTCATTATGTCCACTGTGCATACAGAAGTGTGGCCCAGGAGACCTATTTTTTCTCAAAGCCTAAATTACAATGCAGATGGACCATAGTCCAGCTTGGGGCACTTGGAAATATGAGGCCATGTGAGAATCTCGGCCTTAACTTTACACAAGTACATTTCTATGCCTTATAGCATGGAGAATGATAGGAATGGTTGGACTTGATGATCCGGTGGGTCTCTTCCAACCTGGTTATTCTATGATTCTATGATTCTATGATTCTATGAATGAGTTAAATAAGTCCCTAGTTCACCCTAAAGTTTCCAAAACTAAAGTGTAGATAAACATCAGACTCTTCTTTCATCCAGCCTCTTACTTTTTACTCCAAAATGATTATTTCTGAGCAAGGTAACTCATTACTTTGGATTTCTGTTGCTAATGTCATGCCACAAAAAAAACCCAAACCAGTTATGGCTTGGTAACGAGCCATTAGGAGTTGAGCAGAAACACTCCCCAAAACAACAGCAACCATAGCAGGAGAACCCAAAGCAGGTCTACAAAAGTAGTTGGGACAATGGAGGGCAAGTTCTTGACTTGTCCTTTTCTCCTTCTGTACCTTCTGTTCATAGAAGCGGCTTCACACAAAACAGTTTAACTCATGGAACTCAGGGCACCTTCTCAGACATCTATTACTTTTGCCAAACTTTTTGCTTAAAATGCAACTTTTTTGGACCAAGATCATGTTGAAAGATTTAGGCCTGCTCTAACAATTTGAATTTATGTCTGTGATGGGGCTTATTTGCTCTAATTATATTTCTCTAGGCATTATACACACCCATAAATACCAGCCCTTTTCCCATGACTGCTTTCCATCTTACTTTATGGTGATGAGAGAGGCAAAATATCCAAGCTTTTCCTTACTATTCAGCTTCCAACAAGCAAGGAGAGCTTAGAAACCTTAAAAGAAGGGGTGAAAAATATACCCAGGGAAAACCTGGTAGCATGATTCTCTAAACTTTTTTTCTGAAGTAACAAAGGACTCAATAAAACATAAAAGCATGGAGCCAACTCAGTTCTGTAGAAGAGGAGGACTAAAAACTCATTTAAGCTTGACCTAGCCTAGCAGAGAGGAAGAATTAGTAACAAAACCACACCATGATAATCAATATTCATCATAGAGAGGTCTGGGTCCAGAAAACTTAAGGAATAAAGCTTAGCTTAAGGTTTCAAGACTTACCAGTTCTTGTGGAGGCCAGACCCATATCAAAATGGACTGATCCTCTTTTGAACTGCTTAAGGTATAGTTAGATTTTATGACAATGTGGGAATGATATCCACTGCTGGAGAGGCCAGCAAGATCCAGAACCTTTGTCCTTTGTTTACAATCTTATCCACCTTGATCTTCTCAAATAAGAAGAGAATATGTTTTTATTGGTAATGTGTAGGTCAGGGAAACAAACAAAGCTGCTGGGCAAGGAAACCAGGAGTATTTATACGCAAAGAAACGTTACCTCGAAAGAAAGAGCAGCCCTCTGCAACTTTAGGATTGTGGACAAAAGAGGAAGCAAAAGTTAGGGGAGATTAATTTACAGTTTTATGACTCTTCTTTAGATAGTTTTATTCAGAGACATTAGACAAAGCAGCAAGTTCTAGCCTGCAGTATCATGAATAAACAAATGATTTTTGATGAACTGAGAAATCTTTTTATAAGGTAGGGAAGACTGAAGGAAAATTGTCCCAACAGAAGGAAATGGCAGAATTAGGGAAATTTTATGTAAATTTTAGAAGCTTTCTGAGTCCTGAGAAGCCTTTCAGAGATTAAAACAAATTGCCTTGGCATACAATATGCACTTCATTTAATTCAGAAGACCAGAGGGAGAAAATCTGGGGTTTGATACCTGCATTAACCCAAAGGAGTGTCTTAGAAAAGGAATAGCAGCCAGATTTAAAGGAAACACAGTAAAATCAGCCATCCTATATATGTAAAATTCTCATGAGCCTGCTGAAGAAAAAAAAAAGTCACCTTCCCTTGCATTTGTTTAGTTGGAAGCAAATTCCCTAGGCATAGCTTGAAAATGTGAAATGGTTAAGAACTCCATTATCATTCATGCTTCAGCAACTTCATTATGTACACAAGCCTAGTCTTTTACAGGCTAAAAGAGCAATCCTGATCCATGCTGCATGCCATCCATAACGTAGCCTTGCTGAAATACGCATAACACTAACATCTGTCTTGTGCAATGTTAAAAGAAAAAGGGGGGAAAGATTCCCATAGATAAAAGGCACATGAGAACGGCAAAACCAGAAAATACAGAAATCTATGACAGACAAATTTTATTAATGGCTCAACCATATGCATTCAGGGCATAATTAACTATTCACAGGTGAAATTAGCAGATAGGAGTGTCTGTCGTGAGCAAATTGAATAGACCCTGATTATATCAATAGTTTTCAACCAGTGTCCCCTGGTTATCAAACTATCAAATAAATTTGTCCACTCTCTCCTTTTCTGGGAGGAGGGGGTTAGAAGGGAGGGAGAACTTTAATTATCCGGCCACGGTATATGGCAGGTCATTAATAAAACCTAGTTATCTGGCTGCAGGTTTTATAGTTTTACTGTTATCTATCTTTTATCTAAATAAACATTTGGAAAATGTCCTTAAAATTACTGGAGATACTTTGCCCCTTCTCCACCAGATATTTGAAAATGAAACTTTGCTAGATTTTACTATACAATACATGGCGTCACCTCAAAGACTCCCACCTTCTTCCTTCTACTTCTATAATGGAATTATAGAGTTTGGCGGTACATACATTGATGGATCTAACCAACCTGCAAATGCAGATAAGGGTAAAATCACTTGATGTGTTAGTTCTCCTTAATGTATATTTACTCAGCCTTTATGTTATGTATGCATTTTTTACTTTCGTGCCACATATATCAATGACAAATGTAAGAATTGAAAAGCCAGTAATAACCTAAAAAAACAGCATTTTTTTTCTCTATGGAGCAATTGCCAGAGACAGTATCTTTTCATTTGAATAAAGAAAAGTAGGAAATTAACATTTTTGGGGTCCTGGTCCTGACTCTGTTCCAAGTAAATCCAATTTCTAAACTCAAATGGACTTCTATGATACAACAGAGATTTCCAATAATAAAAGCCTTACATTTCATTTAGACTGTATTTTTCAGCAATGAGTATTATAATAATGCTTCTTATAAAGGAATATAAATGTTTATTTTATATACATTTATACAAGCTCAGTATGGAAATGGCTCTTGTGAAAATATTTCTTTCGAGGATAATCAGTTTATAGATATGCTTTCTCATCTGACAGTTTTCAGTATTTTCTCTTCTGTCTACAGGACAGGATATATATTTTCTGAGTTTTAATGTTGCCTATTTCCCTTTCCTAATGACCTTCAGAAATGCAAAACTCATAGCATTCTATTAATTAAGAAAGATCTTGGTTATCCAGTAACTTGAGAGGGAATGTGTATTCCAGTATATATATTTTTTTGCATACATGACCTTTCCTAATTCTGGGAACACTTTTCTACAGCGTTTAAGTTAAAAAAAAAAATCAAAATCAATTGGCAGGTTGGTGAAAGCAACTTAATCCCCAATCTCACAAACTGTAAGCTTCAAGTACTTATATTGCAGGTTCCATTAGTAGAATTATTAATTCTGATGAGTAATCCCCGTGTGACCAAGAGCAAGTTGACATAGATTAATCTGTTGGGGTGTGAAATGAAAGGAAAGCAGACGTACTGAAGGCCCTCTAGAAGTAAATCGGAACTACAGAAAACCCTTATGTTTTGGAGGAGTCATGCTTCTTTTTTGAAGTGGAACTTGGAAGAGAGTTTTTATACTTTTACCAACTGGCACATGATGGTTCATATTTAACATATAATCTACAGGCAAATAGAAGTAATGAATACATTGGATTTAATGTAGTTTCATTGAAGTCAAAACTGTCAACTTGTTGAAGATTTAGTCCTTTGGGAGATTTTTATCTACATAGTACAGAAATGCAGGTTTGAAAAGGTACATGACTGCCTTCAAAGAAAAAGCAAAACCATTCACTAGTAAAGTAATAATGAATTATTTACAAATTCTGAAGAATAAGTTTCTGGTCAGAAGCGGTAATCTTGTAATTCTTTGTTGGCTGAGGTATATTAATCACATCCCTTTACTTTTTGCAACATATCAGTCTGAAACACATCTTTAAATAATGATTATATCAAGGAATTCACCTTATACTAGTGTCACTTATTATATCTTAACATTACTTTTATATTTTCTGTATTAACACTATATTATAAGCAAATATTTTCTTCCCTTGCAATTAGAGTTGCTCCATTTTCTAGACACTGGGCTTCAGTGGTGATATAATTAAAAAGTGGTGCTTTGTACAGGCAATATTGTGCATGGTGAAAAATGGTAGCTATTTCCACACTTCACAGATCCAGCTGCTATGAGCATTAAAAATTACTTAAAACACAGATTTATCGCATTGTGATTACAATGGATTGTGTTGTTATATATTAATTGAATTGTAAATTGCTGTTTTAAATTAAAACACAGCTTATTAGGAATGGCAAGAGAATAATAAGGGATGAAGTAATGTTTCATGTAATTGCCAAAATAAAATAAAAATTCTGAAGAGAGAGAGGAAAAAGTATGTTCCGGACAACTACCTCTGGTGAAAAATTGCCCTGTAGCTACTGATGGACTGTATGTTTCAGTTTCTTCAGTGAATAACAGCCTTTAGTCCCAGAACACAAGGAAATTTTTGTTCCTTGAGATGAACAAGAAGATGGAGATGAACTGTCTGCAGACAAAACACTGGTTTTACAAAAGTGTTATTTTCCATATGAGTTTCATCCTTATAAGAAAACAGAACCACTGTCTGGCCGTTACAATTATGTAGGCAATTGGGAAGATTGCAGGAAAGTGAGGGAGAAATCCTAGCAGATGCAAAAGAAAACATTTTCTGGATGGCATATTCTCTGTAAGCTGATTTCATCCAAAGAAAGGATGACAAAGGAGAATGTCCAAAGAACAGTACGGAAGCTGGTGAAGGGTCTAGAGAGCAAGTCCTGTGAGGAAGGACTGAGGGAACTGGGGTCGTTTAGTCTGGAGAAAAGAAGGTGATGGGAGAACTTACCACTCTCTACATAGAATCATAGAATCATAGAATCATAGAATAACCAGGTTTGAAGAGACCCACCGGATCATCGAGTCCAACCATCAAGTACAACTACCTGAAAGGGCATTTCTCTAAGGAAAGCAAGGGTGATGCACCAGAATTGCTAGATTTTAGACAACCTACCAGAAGAAGTATCAGTAGGCTATTGAAACTAGATGGTTACAGATCGAGCTCGCTTGTGAAGAAGTGGCTTTCTAGGTTTAAAGGGTAGAAGTAAATAAATTCATTAAATATATACTTAAATATCATGTATGTAAGGATTTGAATTCCATGTCTGCCTGAAAAACATACAATACTGGGGCAATGTTAGAGACAACCTACCATGATGGTCATTAAAGGTTATGTGTTACAGAAGACTAGGGAAGATTTAAAGACAGAAAACTTGGAAATAGTGGATGAGTTCACTTGCCTGCTGTAAACAGGATAAATTGTGCGTAGTGACATAATGTGTACTGGATTTTGAACACAAAGTTATGGTTGGTTCTTGATGCAGTCATTCAGAGAATACGCAAGACAAAAAAATGCCACAGTTTAATGGTAAACATAATATATTCAAATCAAATATACCATGGGAGCGAACGAGCCCCAGATTTTCAGTATATAAAAATGAAGAGGTTTTTGAAGAGGAATTTAAAACAAGCTTCAGAAAGATAAATATTTGCAAGCAATAGGTACATTGTTTTGAAGGCATCGTATTAGAATTCTAGTGTAAAAAGGCTATATGCCACAGAAGGAAATGAACTATTTAAGACAACGATAATATTACAAAAAGAAAAAATTAGTATAAACCAGTCATGAATAAAATTAGACAGGAAATTAGAAAAAGGTTTCTAAGTACTAGAGAAGCAAAGTTCTAGAACAGCCCTCCAACAGGAGTTGTGGAGGGCAAAATACCTATGTAATGTTAAGACAGAGTCTGAAGTGTTAGTAAGTCTGGTGCAGTTGTCTACAGTATAGAGGACTCTCTCAGTGACCTGTCAGTCTTCCATCAGCTTTTCATCCTATGCAGTTAAATTGCTTGCTGAAAGGTCAAAGAGGAAGTTTTTGTAAATCTTGGTTCTCCTAGATCAAAGATCAGCTTTGCAAACTTGTGCTTTTCCTTTATATTCTGTTACAGACATAATATTAAAGATTCACCTTATGTAGTTAGAAAATATATAAGGAATCTTCCTTTCTAGGAGAGAGGGGGGAAAATGTGATTGTTCCTAGCCTTTCTGGCTGCAGAAAAGATTTAAAAACCTAAGTGTATCCTAAAAGCTTAATCTAAAAGGAGCATATATAACACCTAATATTTTTAGCTAATCTAACAATTTGGGGCTATAAGTAAGTTAGCATTTTCATTCAATTTCAGCTTTCTTCCCTGAATCACTTCTCTCCTCAGGACTTTATGGCGTGCTATGAACTTCTTTTTCCCCCACTCCAAAAAGCCCTCTGTTCACCACAAAAACTACGGTCCCAAGCAGGCCTTTCTCATGCTCTCCAACTGAAAGATTTGGGCCCTAAACTTATTTTGCTGGTACACGTGTCACTTATATCAACATGTACATCTGCTTGGATAGTTTGTTTAAACCAAAGGAAAAGAGGCTTTAGAGCCAGTCTGTGAGGAAGTTTCTCTAATAGCCCTTTCCTACTTTCTCACTCAATGGGGAAGGATGTGATACCTCTTCATCAGCATTCACCTAGCAGCTCTCTCTCTTGTCTATGGGCAACATACTCGAAAGAGTCAAGTGTTACTGGAAGTGACCGGCCTTGTGACTGTATCAAACAAGTCAGTGACGTTTCTTGTTGGCTTTCTGGGTTCATTAGCTTTCAGTCAGTCTCCCAGGCTCCAGCTGTTAATGCAGTAAAAAAACAGTGGAGTCATCATCACATTTGGTCACCTATCTTAGATGGGTGGCTTCTTGGCAATGTATCTGGCATCAGGCTGTTTTTACAAAGGGTTTTTTCCCACAGTTCTTCATCCATACAAATCTTTTAGTTGGTGCAACTGTGGTGGGAGAAGGAGCTGATATTTTCATAAAGAAAACAGCTGCCAATGGTCTGTGAGCTTTCTTGTTAGGACATCACAACCTAGAATAGCACCTTGAGAAAATTTACATCTTGCAGGCTTCTGCCAGAGCTTCTTGTAAGTGTGAATTCCTGCTCAGTGAGCAAACATTTGTAAGACTTCTCATTCATTGTGTGGCCATATGTTCACATCATTGTCCCACATCTTAGCTAGTAAATGAATGGTATTCACTATGTAGACACTCAGTCTACAAAATATATACTTGTTAAGAATAGAGAAGTACTGGGGTGGGGAGAAATGCCGGGGCAGCCTCTGCAAGCAGAGGTGCTTGTAGTGAAGATGAGCCCGGCAATAGGGAAGGAAAGGTGTCTTCCCCCTATGTGTGTAAATGTGGGGATTTTGCTTTTGTTTCCTAATACCTGAATCAATAATTAAATATTGGGCCCCTCACCACAAGAAGGATGTTGAGGCTCTGGAGCGAGTCCAGAGAAGAGCAACGAAGCTGGTGAAGGGGCTGGAGAACAGGCCTTATGAGGAATGGCTGAGGGAGCTGGGGTTGTTTAGCCTGGAGAAGAGGAGGCTGAGGGGAGACCTCATTGCTCTCTACAACTACCTCAAAGGAGGTTGTGGAGAGGAGGGTGCTGGCCTCTTCTCCCAAGTGGCAGGGGACAGGGCAAGAGGGAATGGCCTCAAGCTGCACCAGGGGAGGTTTAGGCTGGACATTAGGAAAAAATTTTCATGGAAAGGGTCATTGGGCACTGGAACAGGCTGCCCAGGGAGGTGGTTGAGTCACCTTCCCTGGAGGTGTTTAAGGCACGGGTGGATGAGGCACTGAGGGACATGGTTTAGTGTTTGATAGGAATGGTTGGACTCGATGATCCGGTGGGTCTTTTCCAACCTGATGATTCTATGATTCTATATTTATTTAAATTGTCAGTAAATTGAGCTGTTTGCCCAAGTCAAATCTGTTTCACTTGTTATAGTAATTGGTAAGTGGTTCTCCTGTCTCACGAGCTTTCTTGCTCCTGTTCTTCCTGTTTTATCTCCTCCATCACACTGCATGGGGCAGCTGGGTGTAATCAAGTAGCTCTGTGGGTGCTCAGCTATTAACCAGGGCAAACTCAGCACACAAAGTTAAAAATGTGGTGAGATAACACAATTCCTGTGATGGTGGCACCCCATAAAGCTCCAAATTTGTGTTGTGTTTTCTGATGGCTTGTTGATGGTTAATTAGCCATTTCCAGTGAACAATCTTGATTTCACCTTATTCATCCTCTTGCTAGACCTTTTCCTTCATACCATTCACGGCATTGCAATTGTCATGTTTAAGTCTTTGACTACACAGATGTTTTTCCTCATTGATGTCTTCTAGCAGTGTTGCTTCTTTCCCAGATTAAAATATTTCTTATCAACAGTGATGTGGAATTTGAGATAAACCACGACAGAATATGCCTGACAACTACTTTTCTCCATAGCATCCACTACATGCCACATTCTTAGCAGCTTAGACACTTACAAGCACCTGCACGGTAGATCTGCGATGGAAGTAATCAGTGTTTTACACTGTATCAAATCTTATACGGGTGTGTGGTCATACTAATTTGAAAGGTTGACTATAATCTTGGGATAATGGTTACTGTTGGGATAAAATACGTCAGGTATTGCCTACATGAATAGCAGAACCCACTTGCATCTTGTCTAGGCACACTGATTGCTCTCAGTTGTATTTTTGACTCAGTGCTCTCACACTATAGAAGGTACGGCATGTACGTTGTTTCAGCGTGCCAGCCTCTGATGGAGCTATGCTATGGCTTGCAGTAAATCTATGATACAATTTGCAGTTGCATGGTAAATTCTTCATCAGAGTCACTTTTGGCACTCGAAATGTATCTATTTTTCTTATATAATGCTTCAAGAGATCAAGTATTTAACATATGTTTAGCAATTCCATTTTATGGTTTTGTTTCTTTACTCAACTGGTTTAAAGCCCAATCTCATCCCTCAAGTACAGGAAATTGTTAGTGTGTTCTCACAGTGCGCTCAGGTGGAAAGGCTGAAAAAATATCTCAGCTGCTGCCTACGTTTGCTGTTCAAATGGGAAGATTTCCAGTTGTTCTCAAACCTTTCTCATCTCTGTGATCTCCATGCCATGCTGTCATCCTTTGAAAAAAACTTGAATAAAACTTATTTGCACAGCTGTATCTGTGAAAGTAGCATTCATTCACCTCTGAGTCACAGGGAGAAGATGCTGAAAAAAATTACTTTCAAGGAAAAGGAACTGGTAAAAAGAGATATAACAGCTTTATTAGCTGTATACATTATCACAACAAATATTCAGTAAAGGCTTTTCTCACTCCAGACCGGGAAAAAGTCTGAGTCATCCCAGATTTGTAATTAATACTCAAGAATCCATTAGAGGTATGGCAGCATCTATACTGACCTGGGACAGCCTGTGTGGATTTTAGCTGTATTTGCAGTGAAAATCAGGCTTCTGTGATCTGCCTGTTCATCAATTTGTCCCTTGTGTCACAGAACAGATTACTCCCTCAGAAATTCCATTGTGCTGGCCCATTTCACCCCAAACTGACACCTGAGAAAATGGCCCTTCTCCAGCCTCCATCCCCTAAATCACCATCATTGTCCTGCATTTCACAAGTTGCATTTCACAAGCTGCATTTCACAAGACCACAGCAGATGCAGGGAGGGATATGACTGGGCTCTGCCCCTCACCACAGTTCATGGAAAGGGCCACCAGGGGAACAGGTGAAATCTTTTGGTGTCTGCCAGTCCATGGAAGAACTGGCTGTAATGAGTTCTACTGTGCTGCAGAAGAAACTGCAATAGGGATTTGGAGACCATACACACTCCCTGCTTCTCCTTATTGGTGAAGGGTAACATTTCAGCCTGGCATGCTTTTATCACACCATGTATGAAGACCCACTGAAGCCCAGCGAGAGACCTCGGGTGCATACACACAAGCAAAAGAAGCAGATCCTGACCAGAGCCTAGTCCAAAAACTTATTGCTGAAGAACCTTTCAAAGCAAAAAAGCCCAAATATCCACTATTTTACTTTTAAATTTTGAAAAGGAGACTTGCATAAAAATGGGAAATGAAAAATAAAACCAATCAAAAGGGTAATATTCTTATCATAAATGTTTATCTATTTAATATTATTTTTATATCATATTATAGGCCCCTTATTAGAAAATCAAGGTATATTTATAATATCCATTAACAAAATGCTCCCGTGCCTTATCAGAGTGGAAAAAACGTAGAATAAGGGGGTTATTGGTACTACACTGGTATCCTTCAAAAACAGTGACTCCTTCTAACAATGAAGTTACTGGAACAGGCTACCCAGGGAGGTTGAGTCACCTTCCCTGGAGGTGTTTAAGGGATGGGTGGGTGAGGTGCTGAGGGGCATGGTTTAGTGATTGATGGGAATGGATGGACTCGATGGTCCAGTGGGCCACAGAATCATAGAATCATAGAATCACCAGGTTGGAAGAGACCCACTGGATCATCAAGTCCAACCATTCCTATCAAATACTAAACCATGCCCCTCAGCACCTCTTCCACCTGTGCCGTGGTCCTTTCCAACCTAGTGATTCTATGATTCTATGAAAATGGAGCCTCAACTCAGGTGACTTAAATAATGCAGGCCAAAATAGACTGAAGCATAACATTGATAGGAACTAGAATTAATTAGCTATTAATAAATGACAAAGATATAAACAAATTAAAATATTAAAATTTGGGAAAAAATTCAAACTCATCCATTGCAGTGAGCCCACCAAAGACTCAACATTCAGTAAGACCGCCATAAATAAAGGATAGAATCGGCAAGCAGCTGGATAAATGCAGCTCAATGGGAAAGACACAGCCTTTGCAAAGACAAGCCATGGGCCCTGCATTTGGTGGGGTTCATGAGAGGAGCAAGAATCATGCGGCTAGGGCTGTCCTGAGGGACAAGGAATTAAAACTCGAAAAAAGCTTTAGTTAAAGTCCTCCACCAAAGTGTCTCAGAGAAACTAACTGATAGGATTTGATGGACTGGGCTGAGAGAGCTGGGGTTGTTTAGCCTGGAGAAGAGGAGGCTGAGGGGAGACCTCATTGCTCTCTACAACTACCTGAAAGGAGGTTGTAGAGAGGAGGGTGCTGGCCTCTTCTCCCAAGTGACAGGGGACAGGACAAGAGGGAATTGCCTCAAGCTCCACCAGGGGAGGTTCAGGCTGGACATTAGGAAAAAATTCTTCACAGAAAGGGTCATTGGGCACTGGCAGAGGCTGCCCAGGGAGGTGGTTGAGTCATCTTCCCTGGAGGTGTTCAAGGCACGGGTGGACGAGGTGCTAAGGGGCATGGTTTAGTGTTTGATAGGAATGGTTGGACTCGATGATCGGTGGGTCTTTTCCAACCTGGTTATTCTATGATTCTATGATTATGAGAGGTAGCTCAGGGTCCTTAGCAGCACAGACAGCTTTGAATTTTGCTTGCCCAAGTACCTGCCTGGTCAGGGTGACACTTTGTCCCATGTACCACGCAGACCCCTTTGTTGTCCCTTGTGACCGAGCCAGGCCTCTGTCCCCTCTCTTCTTTAGAGTATAGATCTTAATCTTTCTCTGAATGGGGGGCTTGACACACCTTTGCACAACAGAAGAGGACACGGGGCCCACAAAGGTGAAACCAGTGATCTTTCTGCTTCCTCCCATCACTGGCACTGGCAGTAGAAGTTTAGAAGTATTGCTGCCTTCCAGTGCCACAGTTGCAGCTTATCTCTGCTGCTGGTATGTTTTTGGATTTTCTCCAAAGGTAAGGAATGTTAATGCCATGCACAGGAACAGGTTGCAGAGGCTGGAGGGGGGATGCCTCTCAGCAGGGCATTTTTACTGTCCTCACAAGTTGGTAGGCAAGACATAGCCAGCTCTGCTGATGTTTAAAACCAAAACTGACTTGAGCTGCTCTAATGATGGCAAATCATGAGCCAGACTGAGAGCAGTTACTGTGCTAGCACTTGCAGCTCTTGAGTAATTACATCATGAGAGCAATTTGATAATGACATAAGCACACATTAGGTCATGAAGTGTAATGAGCTTTTTTGCAAAGAGCCAGCGAATACATTTAGAACTGTAAAAGGTCTATTAACAAGCTACAATTTCCTTCCAGAGGTATTTATTGTAACTAATTCTGCAAGGCAGACGAACCCTTCCCCTTTTCGCCACATCTAAGCATACATGTTGAAAAGTGGTGGAAAGGAAATTGGGAAGGAAACACACAAAAATTAATGCAAGCTAGAGTCACATGCTTGTTTCATCTCTACTAGTAATGGAATTGTAGGGTTGGGCTGACAATCTTTATCAGCCACACTGGGGAGGGACGAGAAGTGGCCTGCATCCCTCTGCTCAGGGCTACTAGAGCAGATTCCTTCTCCAGAGGTGTGAGGCTCTGATGAGGGATCTGCCCTTTACAAGGAGGATTCATCCTGATGAGATGTGTCTTGCCAAAACATTAAGAGTTGTGTAGAGGAACCGTAGACAAGGAAAATATTTCTTTCTCATCTCCTTTCTTTTTGTCATCCTCATTTTGCATGTCACACACAATATTCTGCTGGCAGATGGTGTTTCAGCTGATGAGCTACATACTAAAGCTGTGATGAAGACCCATCACAGCTTTGGTATGTAGCTAAAGCTGGCTGACCCAAAGACCATTAAAACTGTTTTGAAGTTCATATTTTTCTCTATACGTACTTTCTATTTGGTGAGGCAATATCTACTCCACTGTTATCAGCTTTCCAGCATCTGCTTTCACTGGCACGCTCTGATGGGTAGTCTTCTGAACTGATGTGTACCTGAACAGATAAAATGATTAAATGTCATTAAATCAGTTCAAGATAAAGTGCTCGCCTTATTTGCATGTGATGTAGATCAGTCTTTTTACAGCTTAATGTGTTAGTATGATAATATTGCAAGAGAAATTGTCCACGTATTATTAGGAGAGAGGTAAAACCCATTCAGTCTTTCTTACCAAGGTGTCGTGTTACTTATCAGTGTATTCCCAACCTGTGCTCTGCATTCTTTCTTCATCAAGTATTCATATTTTTGCTGCAAATCAACAGATGCCAACTAAGGAAAAAATAGCCCTGATGATCTGTTGCAAGAAAAGATGCCCTTCTTGCACAAAGTGTAACAGTAACCTAAATACTTCTACAGTACCATTTCTACCTGGGCAGCCAACTCTCTGGTTAAAATATTAATATTCACAAATCAGTTCACTAATCTTTCCAGTGTGTTTCTGAATTAAATTTTTATCTTCTACAACCCCCTTCAGCAATATCTTCTAAAATTTAATTATGCGTTATGAAAAAAACTTTCTTTGCTTTAAACTCTTCCTGATAACTTCACTAGTTTGTCACCAGGTTCTCCAGATATGACAAAGTGATATTTTTCCCTGCTATGCTTTGTTATATCTTCTGTTGTTCAAGCTGAGGATCCCTAGTTTATTTTTGTCTCCCCTCACAAAAGCCATTCTAAACCACTCATTCTCCTCATCATGTTTCTCTGGAGTATTTCTGGGTCTCCTGGATCAGCCTTGGGACATTTCTGTTGCCACTTTGCTGCTTTTGGAAACCAGTGCTCTTAGGAGCAAGATACAGATCATAGAATCAGAATCATTAAGGTTGGAAAAGGTGTCATCCAATCCAACCATCAGCCCAATATCATCATGCCTACTAAAGCACGTCCCAAGTGCCACATCTACACACTTTTTGAATGCCTCCAGGGATGGCGACTCCACCACTTCCCTGGGCAGCCTGTTCTGATGCTAATATGTGCAAACATATTATGTTTATATATGTGTGCGATAAGGATTTTTGTTTGCTTTCACTGGGATACTGTCATGGGACAGGTCTTCTCTCTGCAGACTTGGATAACCAGACAGAGGTTCCTACACCCACTAAGTGTCAGCGATACAAAGATGCTCTCTTCAGGCCTATGGAGCTGCGAAGGAAATGTCCTACTGGTGCCCATGTCCAATTGAAAGTTATCAAACACTGTCATCCCTTCCCCACGTCTCCATCAGTGCTCAATTTCATGGCCATGTAGAGAATCTGAGTTAGGAAATGATAATAATGATAATAAAAATATCTCACATAGTGCTGGTGAAAACCTTTCTTGTCTTGCCATGATCCTGGAGGATTTTAACAACAATCTTTAGAAATATCCACAGATTCAGCAACTCTAGAGCACGTGGCTTCCAGGAGTTGTGGAAAGTAAAACTAAGGAACTTCTTGGGTCAATCTCAACAGCAGCTGGAAGGCAGCTTCCTCCCAAACCTCCAGCATTGCTAGTACTGTTCCACTGCTTAAAAATAGGAATCAAGATTGCTCAGATATTCAGCCTTGTTAGTCTTACCTTATCCCAACAAAAATAAAGAAGTGATTAAATGGGCCTTTGATAAAGATTTTTCAAAGAATGTTGCTCTATATAAGTTTACTTCAGCTAGTGGTGCCCTTTCTGCATCTCCTTTTTTAAAATCATAGCCACAACTTTTAAGCCTTAGTTGTTGCTTTGTGCCATTTTTCCAAGTCCTGTTAGATTGTAATAGGTGAGTTCAAGGCATCATTTAAAACTATGCTGCTTGGGGAAGCTACATAATGTCCCATTCTAGGTATCTGTTCCTGTTCAGAACTCATCCAATTCAAGAACTAGGAGTCAGCTGTGAAATCTGATCGCAGGCACGAATATTCAATGGTGCTTGCAACACAGCTTTCATTCGGACCCCTCTTTCTTACATGAACAATTGTCTGGGGAGAACCAGTCTACAGAAAACTATTTTTGGAAGGAGGATGGTGAGGAGCCTTCAGCCATCAGTGTTCATGGAAAGGTATTGCTCAACACTTGCAAACCCACAGAGGTGACGACAGCCTCCTGAGCTCCAGGCTGTGAGCTAGGCACATCTCAGTCACCGTGGCTTTGGCAGCCGCAGTATCCACACAAGGTAACTCACTAACCAATGGTTAAGCCCAGTGGCAGATACTAATAGCAGCAGCCTCTTTCAATTTCTCAAGTCCATTTTAAATTAATAAGAATGTTCCCCTTCTGTTTTTCATCCACAAAGAGACCCCCTTCGCATATTAATTTAATGTTAAATTGATGGATTAAATTATACCAAGCTCAAAATCAATTCTGCACATATTCATTAGAACGGACTAAATCCCTTAGTAAGGATAAAGCACAGAAAATGCATTTAGAGACACTGATAAGTCCAGGTCCATTATATGTCATTTTAAACAAAGAGTAAAAAAAAAGCCCCTTTGGAGACACTCTATCAGCTATTAAACAGAGACATTGCATGCACAGGGAGATTGATGATTAGCATTTCCATTCTCAGGATGGCTCTCCCTGGGCTGATGATAACAAGTAAATGCCTCTTCATGTCTTTGTCACAGTTCACAGAGAAGCAGATGCCTGGACTAAGCTTTTCTCCTTTGTCTTTCCTCTTGTGCAATCAGTTAACAAGTGCAAAAGCACAACACTTTCTACTACTTGCTAGAATTCTTTGATCTCCTGTAGTATCAGGTGGCAATTTTACCTCTTTTTTCTTTTTTTGCTATACTGGCCATTTCTTTTCTGTAAGCCTCCCTCCCTGACTGAAAGCTCATTACATTACCCACCAGCACAGGAGGTGCCTCACTTGATAGACCACCTTACACATGGCTACTGGCCAGGAGAACTTCTTTATCCTGCAGAAACTCAAGCCCAAGCTCCATGCCACTCTTCAGCTTTTGACATTCCAACACTCAGCTTTGAATCTAAACCCAGGCTTCATAGATGGCTCTCAATTCTAAAAATGAGTTCACTAAATACGAGTTCTCTAAATCTGAGAATTTCAGAAATTTGTACACATCTGCGTACGCATCTAAGGTCTGTTACCTACTTCAATTTTACCAAGTTGGGGATTTTTCTTGAGATTTTGACTCATCCTGCAGCCAGTGGTTACCATGAAAGAAAAGCTTTCTTTTTGAAGAATATTAGGCACACTTGAGGAAAACACTTTTTTTTGAGGAAACCCCCCCTTTTTATTTTTGTGAGAGCAACTAGAAGTGCTCTCACAGAGTCAAGGAAAGAAGGAGGACGAAGAACAGCATTCCCAAGTTCCTTAGTGTCCCAAGTGTCCCACAGGATTGGAACTAGATGATCTTTAAGGTCCCTTCCAACCCTAACTATTCTATGATTCTAAGTTGCACATTTGCTGGAGGTGGCCCCTACAGACTGCCCTCAGTCTTGGACTGAGCCATGAAGGTGGAGAACAAAGCCATGTTAGAGAAGACCAGTTAGGCATAAGTAAATCCCAAAAGCAGGAAGGACTAGCTCATGCAGAGAAGAGGGCTTGGAAAGAAGGTAAAATACCAGGATATTACCTAAGATGGTTCTTTGAGGTTTTTTTTCACATCTTACTGTTTTAGAGGCAATGCCATTTTATCTTTTTTTAATTTTTTTTTTATTTTTAGCTCAAATGTCACAAAATTGACAATACTTTAACTCTAATTCAACTCATTGCTTTAGTCACTGCAGTCTCTCCAAACCAGAAGGCTGAGGATTATTATCACAATGTGATGTAAGCTCTGTATTACTTTTTTTAATTTATCCTGCAATGATTTCTAGTACAAAGGGGAAGAAAGGAGACTGTAACTACATACATACTGACTTAATGATGATATTCAAGGGATGACAATGTTTCTAAAATCCCGTGTGTTTCCTGAATGTGTGTAAATTCAATGGATTTGATCCCATTTTTCAGATATGGAAGTTCATAATGACCAATCTTACAGCTCATTCTACATGAAAAAAAAGATAGATAGGAAGAGAAAAGGCACCGGGTATTGTATGCCTTACATGAAGTCACAAAGTAATTGTTGAGATCTTCCTTTTTATACATGACATTTTAAATTTATGCAAAGAAAGGCTCAAAAACTTTTTGAGTAATGGGCCACTTCTTAGAAAATTTTGTGGTAAGCCCAGTATTGGGCAATATGGGAGCTGAAATATCAAAATTTTTAACTCAGATTTATACCTAATCCCTGCTATGGGAAGTGAAATTGTGACAGATGGTTGCTGTATTCATTACGTCTTTACTCACAATGAGCAATGATCTATCATTAAATCTTGCTAAAAAAAAGATACCTAGTCATGTAATAAGGTTTAGTCCATGTAACCAGAGAATCTGATCTTTATTTTGTCAAGAGCCTTATATTTCAAATTCATAAAATTGAGCTAATAGCATTCATTTGCCTATATGCCCAGGGCTGCAAATGACTCCAATACAATTTTACCAGTGGTAAATATAATTGCCTGTCTTTTATATAGAAAGAACATATGGTCTTAGGGAATGAAGATCTCTCTTCTAGGCCTGACTCTTACATTAATTTACTATGAAATAAGATTGAAGTATCTAAACTTGACCTCTGTAAAAGAATAGGTCAAACTTTTATAACTAGCAATAACTAGGAAATTGTAGTTCAAAATACTATTAATGAAAAAGGTGAGAAGAGTAACCTTAGTTCCATACGTAATCCAATAGACCATGGAGTTTCATGGTATGTTTGGTCTTATGAAATTGAAATGTTAATGGAGAAATAAGCATTCTGATTTTTCCCTATTGAGAAAAACTTATAGTTTCTTACACGTAAACTGTATTTTGTACTTTCCAATTTTTTTGGCTTGAGAATTGGCAAAACTAATCCACACAGAATGCACTGTGTCAACACTGTATTTAATACTTCTATTAATTATTTTTATCAATTGATATACGATGCAAAAGCAATTACTTTTGCTAGAGGGTTAAATTTCACAAGAATTACCTACTCATGATTGTATGTCTTGCTATAAATATTTCAGTGTTTATTCTAAGTGAGCAAATATAATCTTTTTCTAAACATGCAGTCATTGTTGCTACATTGTAAGTGCTGTTAATCACTTGGAACTGGCCTTGGTTAACAATTTCTGCTAAAACAGTTTGAGTGGAATGACAAATTTTCTTGCAAAGTTAAAACTGGAAGCAGGCACATCAAATTTTAAATTCTGTGTTTCATTGGAAACTTCAGCACCTGATAACTGGAGAAAGAACTAGAGGATGGCTGTTCTCTGACCTCTCCAAAACAGAGAAACATGTCATTTTGAAATATTGCTGTTGTATTTCACAGGTCTATTAATTTGGTGTCATGCTCCCATCTTCTTCTTCCTCATGCACCATCTCCTGTGATCTACTGCTACAGACACAGAGCTGTCTACTATTTACCTTCCACATGGAACAGATACCACTGTAGAGCACAGGGCATGTACTTCTGCAAGGAAAGCTCAGCTACAAAGCGTAGGAAAAGGTAGGAAATATTCTGTGTATAATGTCCATCAAGCAATATGACATAAGTAAATTTTTCTGGAACTTTTCAGAAAAGAGGGAAAACGTGAAGAAGAGAGAAGGGAGGGAAATGAGAAAAGAGAAGGGAAAGGAAGGAGATATTTAAGATTTATCTGCCTTACTTCCCCACAGAATATTATTTAGATTTAGGATTATAAGTAACTTGTTCTGGTTTTTTATAAAATCTTTGAATTTGATATTTAATTTGTACACTAGTAGGCTGATAAATCAGGAAATTTAAGAACTCCCTTCCTCCTACAAGAGAACCTCTCTGTCCATTGATTTAGGAGCATAGAAACAACAGTATTTCACGACCATCTGTTTCTTCTGAAAGAAATAGGTTGTACATTTTTACTTTCAGAAATCAGATCAATATTCAATGTGTACAAAGGAGTGTATCTTCTGATTTTCTGTTTGAAGATGATATACACCGACTTGATTCACAAGGGCCCTTGGATGCTGGTGCTGCAGCAGCTGGCTTCCAGGCAGTTTTGTCTAGTGAAACTCGCAGAGGTGAATTAGGCAGAAGCAGGTTCTTTGTAGAAAACACAGTTAGAATAAAGAGTCTGAGAATGGGATTTGCAGAAATCAGCATGCCAAACAAGAAGCTAGAGGAAACACTGAAAGGAAGGCTGTGGCTTAAGTCCTGTTCCTTGTAGCATTGTTCATATTTAACTCATTTAACTCATAATGACGGCTTTGGGAACTTTATTCCAAGCATTGAGGCTTATGTAGTCCCTTCTTTCCCAAAAAATCAAGAATTGACAGATCTAATACTGCAGAATCTCCTTCTCCTCTGCTCCATCTCCCCTCTCTCTGTCCCCCTATTTCTGTTTAACCCAGTATTCCTGCAGTTAGATCATTTTCCATAATTAGTGCAAGCCAGGTTTAAGTCTGTGTCCACAGGGATACACGAGTTCAGATTTCTTGCTTTATATGGCTTAAGCCAGCACGTGACATGAGCAGAAGATGTCTTACCTTTGAATCTTGGTAGGACTATAGGCTACATATTAAGCAATTTAGCAGTCCCATGGCTTGGTTATTTGTGCACGTTACTCATGAAACTTCTAACAATAACAGAACCTGCTATTCAGGCTGAGTAGATAATGTGATTTAGCCCTCACATTTTTCACTGTGACCTAAGTTAATTCCGTTTACCTTTAATCTATCTAAAGCTAAGAGTAGATATTAATGATTACAGATATTTGGCTAATGTGATAATTTGCTTTTGGTTTACAGCATTAAATCCTCAGACACTTGTTAGCAAAAGCAGTGGTTTTACTTGTTTTCATGTTGCTGGTTGGAGGGGAGTGGCTGAATTCCCATACTCAGTAGTCAAGCACCATATCAAATAAGATCCTGACTCATATATATCTTGTATAACATCAAGTAACGCTTTCATCTGTTGCGGGGGGGGTTGGTGGAAAGTTCAGCATTAACACTACTGAGGCAATTGTGTTTGCATCCTCTGCTGAAATGGATGCTTCTACTTTTAGTTATTAACGTAAAGAAAACATTGCATCTTTCAATTACTTCTGAACAATTTAGTACTGAAAGAAACAAGCATTTCTTTCATAACTATCCTCCTTCTTAAGTTGTGATTTTCCTTCAGATTTGTCTTGTAATTGTAGTTGGTTTTAATGATGATTTATTGATCTACACTTATGCTCAGCAATGCCTTGGGCACATGGTTACCTTGAGACACTGCCAGGAGATCAATTGGAATCAGCAGGACTGCACTCAGTGAGTCTAGCTCTCTGCTAGAGAGCTACAGAGAACTAATCCCCTAGGTGTGATTTTCAAACTTTTGTATTATTTCTGTTTTGGTCTTAATATTTTCAACTTATTATTCCTCTTGTCCAATAATCTGCATGAAAAATTGGTTCCATTTCACCAGTTATATGCAAACCAGTCATTGCATCAGAACTGCTGTTAGTATTCATAAACACAAGCTGAAGGACTTGGCCCAACACAGGAAAAGTGCAGAAATACATGTACCCTAATACAATTTGAGTGTATGATCTGTTGCGATGATCAGTGAATCCTATTGCGATGTTGGTTCATTTTGTCTTTTCAAATGGCTATTTCCACTGTTTTCCCCTACACAAACCAGTCATGACTCAAAGCTGTAATCTGAGAGTAAATATTCTTCACCAGTATTTTGTTTTTACATTGGATTTGTTCTTATTTTATGAATAACCTAAATGTGGAAGCAGTGGTACTATCTTTGATATCTACATGTAGGTCTAGCAGATAGCAAGCCAAGCTAGAAGCAGCAAGTCCTAGGATTTGCTTATCTTTTCCTTTGATGGTTTGCTACCTACAAAGTCATGAGAGTTCTTCCTGCCGTGCAACTTCACCTTCTGGGAGACATGACAGCCCAGCAGCAGTGGGAGGGCATGGCCATGATCCTGTGCTCTGCAGGCATATGGAATAAAGGTCTGGGCATGCTGCTGGCAGGCAGGAGGAGTAAATTTAGACCAGAACAGCATTTCAATCCTAGCTTGATGCAAAACATAGCCATCTTTTCCCCCCCTGGGATCACACTCGCGCATGGGTGCTTCAGTCTCTGAATCACAATTTTGTGAAGGCACTTAGATCAAGAAAGGACCATTATTTCCATATTTCCTACCACCCTGGTCTCAGGGATACAATTCATCTTCCATTTTTCCAGGACTACAGCAAGTTCTAGCACTTTTATAGTCCCTGAGCTGTCTTCTCATTAAGTTTGTGGCTGCAGAGCAGACCCTGGATTGCCTACAGTGCTGTCCCTGATGGGGCCAGGGTCTGGAAAAATGCCCTTCCTTCACCATGTGTCTCCCATACTCCAGATGGTCATTCCGGTATCCCTTTAAGCTGTTAGTTTAAGGCTCACTCATTTCTGTCTTTCTCTTGAATAACTTCAAGCAACCAAGGTCAAGAAGTAGCAAGGGGGTTCTGCCAAAAGGTGCAGTAGCAGCCTCTTTCTTGAGGAACAGCTCAATAAGTTCCTTCCCTTGCTTTAGACCTTCCAGATTCTCATCTCCTGCCTCTGAGAAAATCACTGCATTCATGGGGCTCCACAATTATGTGGGAGGGAACATGCCTTCCTCTGTTGAGGAAGAGGAGGGAAATGTTTTGTTGAGACAGAGGAGGGAAATGGATTGTGATTTTGTAGCCCACTGGTAGTGTGGCCACTTCTGAGGAAGAAGAGACAGTATCCTGCTCCATAGATTATACATGACATTTATGCAATGCATCTGTAAGTTAGAAATTTAATTCAGTTATTGTGGCACAAATCTGGACTCAGGTCTTGCTCTCTCTGCATGAATGTTGCAAATCCTCCTCTGCAGATTTGTCTCTCCTTCCAGCTCATTTAACTATTAATAAAAAGTCATAGAATCATAAAATCATAGAACAGTTGGAAGGGACCTCAAAAGATCATCTGACCCAGTGTTTTATGTCTTGCAAGACTACAGTGATAGGGACTCTACCAAGTCCGTCTACTGAATTCCAGTCACTTCAATAAGAACAAGTTAATAATACAGAGCTGATAGGAGAAGAGGAAGAGTTAAATTAATGGAGGAAGAAAAGGGTAAGTGAGGTGTCTCCTGAACTTTTGGATGAAAGGAGAGGCAACTGTTTCTCCCCTTCTAGTCATGTTCTCAAATAAAGGAGATACCCAACCTGAAGGATAGTATCTGCTTGACTTGCTTGTTGTCAGTTTGTGAGATTTGTGTGTTTATTTAAGAGCAGAATCCCAGCAGATCAAAGTGAGCTTGCCCTAGAGCACTCTCCAGGGGGAGAAACTTTCATGGGTTGGGATGTAGCAGAGAGAGGAAGGGAGCGACTGACAGAGGAGCTGGAGGCTGCTGGTGCAGCAGGGGCTGAGCTGCTGCTGAAGGAAGCAGGATGCCAGCTGGCATGTCCCTGGGTTGACAGAATCTTCTAGGGACTTGAAAAGCCTACATCAAATTCACTGCAATTCCAAGGAATACTTAGTTGACTGAAACAAAAACTGTAAACGGAGACTGCTGCTGCAAGAGCACAGCGAGAAGGGGTTTCTCACTCTTGTATTTCTGCTCTGCTGTTACTGGAGACTAAAGAGGAGCTCCCCAGACTCTTGGTGCCTAAGTTTCATTTATTCCTTGCGTTATAATTCCATAATGCCTTCAATCATTGAGGCTCTTTAACATTTCCTGCCAATATTCTAATTCTCTGGCTATTACATAGACCTTTGGCAAGTACCTGAGTACTGAGATTGTAACAGGAGTAGGATTTGGGACAATTAGACACTGCACTGGGAGGAGGAGTTAAACTCTGTGAGTGGAACTAAACCTTAATGAGGATGATGGGTCTCACAGCCGAGAAACATTCCCTAGGTTAAGACATCCTAGGCCATCCATCAAAACCGCTTCTGTAAAGAAGAAAAGATGGGTTATTCTCATAGGGGACTCCCTTCCGAAAGGAACAGCAGGCTTGATATGCAGACCAGATCCATTACGTAGGGAAGTCTGCTGCCCACCTAGGGCCTCAGTTAGAAATGTGGAAAGAAAACTTCCAGCTCTGGTCAGGCCCATAGATTATTATCCTCTATTGATTTTCTGAGTAGGCAGTAATGAAAACCCAACAAGAAATCTGAGGACAATTAAAAGGGACTTCAGGGCCTTGGGACAAAGAGTGAAGGGATCAGGTGCACAGGTAGTGTTCTCCTCTGTCATTCTTGTTACAGAGAATGATGAGGGAAGGAGTAAAAAGAGCCAGGAAATAAATACCTGGCTCTGAACCTGGTGTGAGGAGCAAAACTTTGGGGTTTTTGACCATGGCTTAGCCTGCACAACACCAGGCTTGCTGACAAAGAATGGGGTACACCTGGCCCCAAGGGGCTAAAGGATGCTTAACAAGAAGCTAGCAGGGCTCTTCAATAGAGCTTTAAACTAGATATAAAGGGGGAGGATAACATAACCAGTCTTGGTACAAAAAAAGCCTATGAATGGCACTCCAATATCTGAAGGTTGGTGTGCTAGCAAGGCCCTTTGGTTTGCCATCTCAGAGGAAGTGGGGGTTAGAATTCCAAGTGGCAGCAAAGATGTAAATATTATTGATGGGTTAGAAACTACAGTGAGTAGTTACTTAGCAATGAAGACTAGTCTCCTCAGGAGCATGGTGGGATCAATAGCACAGCTGAAGTGCATCTGCACCAATTTATGCAGCATGGACAGCAAACAGGACAGACTAGAAGTCATTGCACGGTAAGAAAACTGTGCTATATTTGCCATCATGTGGTGGGACAACTTGCATAACTGGAGTGCCTCCTTAGGAGACATACGTGTCCCATCCTTAGTAATAAAGCCTGGGGGTGCGTTAGCCACCCCATGATCAAAGAAGCCGAAGCTCTTCTCCTCACACCAGGCTTGGAGCCAGGCATTAATTGAATTCTTCTTCCTGACTTCCTACTCTTCTGTATTTAGCCTTGGGATGGAGCAGGGGAGGTCATCATCCCTGGAGGTATTTAAAAGACAGGTAGGTGAAGTGTTTTGGGATATGATTTAGTAATGGACATATATGGTTGGAGTCAATGGTCTCAAAGGTCTTTTCCAGTCAAGCAATTCTGTGATGCTATGATTCGTCTCCACATCTTCTGATGTCAGAAGCACAATCTATTAACATCCTGGTTTCCCCACTCTCCCATTTTGATACCTGTGATTCAGATGGTCGATTCATGAATCATAAAAAAAGGTTCAACTTATAACGAAGTAAAGCTTGCGCTATTTCTGAGATAGTTTGGTTTCAGATCTGTGATTTTCAGTCTTCAGCAGCTCATACGCATTTCTTGGCCCACTGTCTGAAGTCCATTTCTGACTGATGTAACTACAAATTTCCAAAAGCAGGATAACTGCCAATTGATTCTGACAGTCCATTTCCTGATTCAATCCTGACTGTAATCATGCTGATTTGATGCATCACTTGCTGGCAGGAACATGATTCAGTATTCAATCGTAATGCAATGTTTTGATGAAAAGTTCTCCGTACAGTAAAATATAATTGGAGTACAATGTTCTTAACTGCCCATTCCTGTTGCAAGCATATGTTGTCTTAGGATTTCTCCTAGTAAAACTACTTAGTCAGGCATACTGAATGATAATAACTGCTGATAAATCAGAACAGAGTTAACATCATTGTCACTTAATGTGGATTAATTTAACCAGTGCTCATGCATGTAAAAAATAATTAACTAGAAGCTCAATAAGTATAAACTGTATGCTTTAACCTTTACAACAGGAGCAACTAAGTAAAGTCCTGCATTCCTTGTTCAATATACCTAAGCAAACGGTAAAGGATTCCTGAGGTTTTTTATTCAAGGATAGCGTGATCAAATGAGCATCCCTCAAAGATGTTGTCCATCTTTGGAATGGCAACATTCATGAGGGTTTGTAACACTTTTTATTTGCAAAGACAAATTCCTTGCATTATATTTTCAATATCTATCAATATTTATTTGCAAGATACAATATGAGAAACTACAGTAAAAATGTAGCACTCTGGGATGTGGGTTACAAAGATGCTGAGCACCTGAGAGTGTGAAGGTGGCAAGTAGTATTTACATGACTTGTTTTTCAAATATAGTCTGTACAATAACAATGTACTCACCAGTGCATTTATATAGTCATTGCTGAACATTTAGATATTTTCTAGTTTTGAAAGTCTTAATTTGTGGTAAATCTTATTTTCAATATACAGACTAGATACACGTGCAACACTAGCTTATGCCTCATCAATATTGAGATTGCATGTAGAAGTCTTTGCAGACTAATCTCCTCTTCTGCAGTTTACAGGGCTGTATCTTCAGCCGTAGTACACTCTGCTTTGCGTCAGTGTAAGATCAAACCCTATATATTTTATTTAGGAAAAAAATTATGAAGTGAATTATCTCAATAAATGTTGAAGAGACTAAGAGAAAGATGTATCATGGATTAAAAAGGCATAGCTAATGAGGTCTGACAGCTTAACTTTCCTGGAATATGCCTAGGGTATCCCCTCAAGAAGTAGATGATTTCAAAATCAACATCCTTGAGTGAGCTTTTGCATAAGCTTTACCTTTCTTCTCCTAAGTGTAACAGAGGGGGGAAAAGTTAAGTGTCTGTAAAAGCAAATAAAGAGAAATTTTAAGGGGAGATGAAGAGATCCAATAGCACGTTCCCAGAGGAAATGTGAAAGGAGAGCACAAATGGATCTTTCTGTAGGCAAATGGAAATGAAATTTTGTCTGGTTTAACTAGCAGTGGGTATAGCCGGTACTCGTAAGAATAGTGTGGTGCCAGCTTGTCTATAGCTATTAGTACATATATATTGCAGTTAGTGTGAATGTGACAGCCGTGGAGTGCCCTGTGGTAGAAAGAAAATTAAGCCAGCTTCAAACTAGTTAGCTTGGTACCGGTAAGCATCTATCATGGTAGAACAGACATCAATGGGGTCTGCGAGGCCAACAGAGCAGGAAGGGGAAATTACCCTGAAATCAGAAATAACCATCCAAATTAAGGTTTAATAGAAAATTAGAAGGAAATAGCTTCTGCTTTTCAGAAGAACTGAACAGTTCAAGGTAGCTGTTGGTCTCCAGCTTCTACAGAGCCTAATAGCCAATAAAGAGCTTGGTCCCGGCTACCGGCCATCAACAGATTGATCTTGCTGAGAATTTTACATGAGAAATAGGTATTTGCAGCGATACTGATCTGGAAAATGTTGAAGAGTTTTCACGTCCACTTGCTCTGCCTTGTAACACTGCAACATCAAAGTAAGTTATTCAGCCATATCCCATTCCTCTATCATTTCCATCCACTGTAAGAAGTGAGTTAATAAGCAGAATACTGTTAAAATAATTCATCAATCCAAAACCAAAAGCTCAAGTGCAGCCTCAGAAATAATAAGATGTACTTCAGTTTAATATAAATTACACTTAGCTGCACTGAAAACTTCATAATCATCTAATTTAAAGCACAGCACCACAGGGGGAAAATCTTTCTAGACAGCTATTTAGACTAGTTTTCTCTGACATTAGCAGAGATGGAAACTGATGGAATGGATCTAAACGCCTCCTTCCATGCCACTGACTCTAATGAAGATCCTAAATACACTTCCAACTAAGCACCTTCCAGTAATAATGTCAAATTAAATTTCAGTCATTTTTTATAAAAGATGAAAAATTTAATTAAGGTATTTTATCACTACAATATAGTATTTTATCAAAGGAAGTAACTAAAACCATGCTGCAGTCTGCTTCAGTGGAAGATTTTGAAAAATTAAAAACTTTGGAGCATCTGAAATCCAGAGGCCCCTTGAGAGTGAGCCCTCCCTCCAGTGCAGAGTGTGCTGCTCCTCAGACCAGTCCGCAAGTGCTACCTGGGAATTCTGCTGTAGCACTAGGATTGCAAATGTGAGTAATCTTCGCAAAAGTTCAAGTGCTTTCCAGTGCTTTTGTTTATGAGGCACAAATGACAGTCTTTCTCACCAGATCAGTTCAAGAGCAGCCACAACATCCTGATATCTACTCAGGATAAGAGGGTTTTTAAAAAGGATTTTTTAAAAAGGATTCTTTAAAAAGGATTCAGCAGTAGTTTTCCAGTTCTACACATGCCCATACAGCTTACTGGCAATTTCTAGTCATTTTTTTAAATCCTGTCACACTGTTTATAAAATTATTTCTCCCCCTTTGCTTCAAGAAACAGTTGCAAAAGTAACAGTTAAATCAAACTGGCTAACGGAAACTGTTTTGTGGTAAGTCAATCCGCGACTCAAACTAAACCAAGTGTCAAAGTAAATCTGTTCCAGTCAGCTTCAGGATGGCTCTTGGTCTGAATCACCAAAGTAGTCGCTTCCAGGGATGCACATTGTGTACGGTGTCTTATCTGACCAGCAAATACTGCACTGCTGAGAACCGCAGCAGACCCTTTAGCTATGGACCCTTATAAAAAAAAACTATGTCCATAGTTATGACTGCAGTAAGAGTAAAGGAAAAATTATATGTTGCTTCAAATATAGTGGCTCTTCAGCAGGTTTTATATATATATATATATATATATGTTTCAGGGTTTGAGAAGATGCCATGCTAAAGCCCCATCTATTACTCTTCCTGAGGAATCACAGACACAACTGTTATTTGATGACTATCAGTCACTCCCACCAGAAAAAAAAAAAGAATCATAGAACCATAGAAAGGTTTGGGTTGGAAGGGACCTTAAAGATCACCCAGTTCCAACCCCCCTGCCATGGGCAGGGACACCTCTCACAAGATCAGCCTGCCCAAGGCCCTATCCAACCTGGCCTTGAACACCTTCAGGGATGGGGCAGCCACAGGTTTCCTGGACAACATGTTCCAGGGCCTCACCACTCTCATGGTGAAGAAATTCCTCCTTATGTCTAGTCTAAATCTGCCTCTCTCCAGTTTATACCTATGGACCCTGGTCCTATCACTACAAGCCTTTGTAAAATGTCCCTCCCCAGCTTTCTTGTAGCTCCTTTCAGGTACTGGAAGGTCACTATAAGGTCTCCTTGGAGCCTTCTCTTCTGCAGGCTGAACAACCCCAACTCTTTCAGCCTATCATCACAGCAGAGGTGCTCCAGCCCTCTGATCATCCTTGTAGTGCTCCTATGGACACATTCCAACAGAACAGCGAAGGAAGGTTTGGAGATGGAAGGCTGTTCCGACTGGCCAGCTTCCATACAGCTGTCAAAAATGAAACTGCACTGAAATGCTCCATGTTGTTTGGAGTTAAATGAAAATTCCCTTTCAAGGAAAGGTGGACTTGAGAGCGTGTGAGTTTTCTGTTTTATTTGGGTTTTCTGCTATGTGAAACAATCTACAGTCAAATTATCAGGCACATTGTGCAATGGAAAGGCCACAGTTTACTAGTTAATCTGCCATGTAATTAGAATCTTTATTATTGTTACATAGTAGCTATATATCCCAGGCTGACTTACAGGTATATGAAAGCCCCAAGTCTGTAAGATTGTCAGTAGCTGGGGTGGAAGCTGCAGGTACTTAGCCTGAGGCAATGGTCGTATAGCACAGGTTCATGCTTTTGAATGTTTGTATTGTAATGACAAAGGAGAAAGACTGATTTAGGTTTTTTCCTACTCTAGGCAGATGTAGATGGAAGTAAACCTGCACACACAAACACACACACGCATATTTCTGAGAGGTATATATACACTGGCATCATGATATTTAAGGATCTAAAAATATAAATAGCTGTAGCAGTCACATATAATTTTATTCCCTATGTTCCAACAAAGTGAATCCTTGTCTGCATGGGATAACTATTTTAAAATATTTTAAACTTGTCTTGCTTGAAATGAAAAAAACCACATGTATTTATTTATTAGGAACAGACCTCTGAAAAGTATTCTAGTAAATATTTATACAGAAGCACTTCTTGTAAATCTGACACTGAATTTCTGTTTTGAATGATGGGATAGTCTTATAAAAGGTATTATATTTACACTTATTTTTCTGATGTTGTTTTGTAAAGTCCTAGTAATGATCTGAAAAATGTGCAGAGTTTTCATCTGCAAAAAAGTGAATGCATTAGAAAAACCATAGCCTTTATCTTCATCTTCTAAGAATTAATATTAAAATATGAAATTATTTTTTGTCTTTACATATTTAAACCATTAATTGCTGCACACAAACAGAATATTTAAATCAAAAAAAAATCAAATTAGCTATGTTTAATTTATGTAGATTTCAGAAAAATGAAGATTATCCTTTCACTACAGTAGCCACCCTTCTTGATAGAGCTGCCTTTTAAAAAAAGGTTAGTCTTTCTAGCTATAAAGCATTCCTCTTCTTCGCTGGCATCCGTCTAACAGACAGAACTGTTCCTTCAGCATTTCTACAGTTTAAAACAGCAGCTCTTCTTTCTGCATCGCTTTGGGAGCAGTGGTGGGGCCATCTCCATTTCTCAAAGCAACAGCTCCACCATTTGTTAGTCAGGAGCAGCGCATCCTAGAATCATAGAATCATAGAATCATAGAATAACCAGGTTGGAAGAGACCCACCGGATCATCAAGTCCAACCATTCCTATCAAACAGTAATGCTAACTATCTGCCTTCCTAACACTAACTATCTGCCTTCCTGCCGAAGGGAAGGCAGAGAAACTGAAGCCGGAGAGTTTTATTAAAAGACAGTGTCACATTTCAGAGGCCAGATATCCGCGTTTCCAGGTGTTAACTTTGTGAACAACAGAGAGCTGTAGAACCGCAGCTCCTAAACCAGCCTTGCTGAGGGATAAAGTCTCATTTTTCACGGTTCTCAGAGGTGGGGGGTAAAAAGTCCTGGAAAGGGAATTAGGGCACTGCAGGTTGGCGTGTTATTAAATTACACATACTGCAAGAAAGAGTCAGTAGCATCCTTGCCTGGCACCGCGAGGCACGCAAGCATCCAGCCCCAGGCAGGGTGAGGGATGCTGGCACTGCCGTGCCTTAGGTAGCAGCATCATGGGACGCACTTTCCAGTGGCATCAGGAATTCCTCAGCTCTGTGGCATTTTAAAATGTATATATAGAACAAAACCAAAAGGCCAGGAGATGTTTTGATTTGGTTGGGTTTTTTCTATCCATTCAGATTTCAGCAAAATGAACTGGTTGCAGAAACTGAAGTGTATGAAGTTTTAAGCAGAGATCAGAGGAAATATGGTGTGGAAAACACTGTTTCAAAGGAAGAGTGAACTCAGGATAGTATCATATAACATACAACAAGCCTGCCTGAGGTAGTAAATGAAACTGAAAAAATGACATGCAAGTGCTAAAGAATGTTTTGAGCAGTTTTCAGTAGTCCCAACAACAATATTATTACAAAACTACAGACTTGATAAATTGAACAATTTGGTTTGCTGTTTAAGAAAGACTTTTCAGTTTCTCCAAAACTAAAGGACCTAAAGTGCACTTTTTGCCTTTCCTTAATGTTTCCAGGCCATGTGCCACTGTATTTCAAGATCTTACTTTTATAACCTCGCATGTTCATCAAACAGCAGGAATTTCTGCAGTGATGTCTGCAGGTAGCTCCAAAGCCAGACACAGTAACCTCAGTCGCTCAGGAATCCAGCTCAGATATTTGAAGGACAGAAGAAACTGTGGTGATTACCCATCCTGGTCTGCACAACTGAAGCCACAGTATTTCCCTCAATAACTTTTCCTGTTTCAGACAAAACATTTTTTTATATGTCTTATATACTGTGCACCTTTTTTTTTGTGTACAACGGAGATATAGACTGAACTTCACATGTTACGGTGTGAACTTTCATGGGCTGTGGGGCAGGGGGGAGGGAAGCAGACAGAGGGGCAGAGAGAGCATGTCCCAACTCTGACCCATCCTACCTTTTCTGCCTTTGTAGGAATGACCCATATACCTTCCTGAAGTCTTTACGTGGTCTTCTGATGAATGCCAATTCATTACTGCTGTATGAAAGGGTATGTATAGATGTGTCTGTACACATGTGTACATATAGCTCTGTGTATGCTATTACATAAGCACAGATATTATAATCTACTAATAGCTCGTGCCTTACATTATGTTTACGTATCATATACAACATGGTATGTTATGTTTGTTTGGTATGTATGGTATGTATGTTTGCACCCTTAGCAAGTTTGCGGACGACACTAAGCTGGGTGGAAGTGTCGATCTGCTGGAGGGTAGAGAAGCTCTGCAAAGGGATCTGAACAGGCTGGACCGCTGGGCAGAGTCCAATGGCATGAGGTTTAACAAGGCCAAATGCCGAGTCCTGCACTTGGGGCACAACAACCCTGTGCAGCTACAGACTGGGAGAAGTCTGTCTAGAAAGCTGCCTGGAGGAGAGGGACCTGGGGGTGTTGGTTGACAGTGACTGAATATGAGCCAGCAGTGGCCCAGGTGGCCAAGAAGGCCAATGGCATCTTGGCTTGTATCAGAAACAGCGTGACCAGCAGGTCCAGGGAGGTTCTTCTCCCTCTGTACTCGGCACTGGTGAGACCGCTCCTCGAATCCTGTGTTCAGTTCTGGGCCCCTCACCACAAGAAGGATGTTGAGGCTCTGGGGCGAGTCCAGAGAAGAGCAACGAAGCTGGTGAAGGGGCTGGAGAACAGGCCTTATGAGGAACGGCTGAGAGAGCTGGGGGTGTTTAGCCTGGAGAAGAGGAGGCTGAGGGGTGACCTCATTGCTCTCTACAACTACCTGAAAAGAGGTTGTAGAGAGGAGGGTGCTGGCCTCTTCTCCCAAGTGACGGGGGACAGGACAAGAGGGAATGGCCTCAAGCTCCGCCAGGGGAGGTTTAGGCTGGACATTAGGAAAAAATTCTTCACAGAAAGGGTCATTGGGCACTGGCAGAGGCTGCCCAGGGAGGTGGTTGAGTCACCTTCCCTGAAGGTGTTTAAGGCACAGCTGGACAAGGTGCTGAGGGATATGGCTTAGTGTTTGATAGGAATGGTTGGACTCGATGATCCGGTGGGTCTCTTGCAACCTGGTTATTCTGTGATTCTGTGATTCTGTGAGCCAGTCTTCACTTAAAGTTTACAAGTGGTTTGAGGAATGCTTATTCTTAAAGGCATGGACTGCCTGGCAAGGGGCTATGGGAAGCCCAGCACCCAGACTCACACAGCTCACAGTGTAGTTGAGGCTAAATTGCCAAAGGAATCCCCAGTCTGGCCAGGATCGCATCCTTTTCCAGGTGATAGCGTCTCATGAAACACCACCAAACATATAATATATTCATTCCTCTTCTGGCATAATTGAAAGTGTGTCTGAAACACAGTGCATCAGTGATTCAGAAAGGACATTTCCAAAATCGCTGTGATTCAGAATAAAGCTACAAACGTTGCCATATTTTCAAAAATCTCTTACTCCGGTGAGATGCTGGAGAAACTCCAGAGAACTGTGAAAGCTTTTAGAAGGAAATTAATGAGAAAACTCCTACTGAACAGCCTGCTGTATAATTAAAGAAATGAAAATGTTTTCTTTGGGCATAGATGGATGAAACAAAATTTTAAAATCTGTAAAATTGTAATACTGTAAGATTGTAATCTGTGAGACTGTAATACAAACGCATTAATAATTAAGAAACTTTAATAATACTCTACAAAGGAGGCAAGTGTGATCAGCTTAAGAGTATTTACAGGTTTCTAGAGGTTTAAAATTATAGTAATGACTGTAAGAGGAATGAAAATAAAAATCATTCTTTTTCATGGGCATACCATGATCTTCTGGTATCCTTGAAAGACTTTTGGGTGACAAAAACTTTTATCAAATAGTGAACCTATATGAGGATATCTAGTATAGGAAATAAGCAGCAACATCATCATATATTTCTCATTTGCAACTTCAAGTCATAGTCTTCTGGTTTTTTGATACACGGCAAGGATTCAGAATTGTTCTCACAAGACTGGCAGGTCACTTAAACTTGCGTAATATAATATCAGGACAATGCATTTATTACCATAACTTACTAATAAATAAATCAGAATATTTCTAGAGTCAAATTCTGTTACGCTTTTTTTCCTCTTGGGAGAAGGAGAAGGGTGGAATGTCACACTGTTGTGACAAATGAAGATGACCTGAGCCCTTGTGCTTTTATGATCTGTCAATATCTTTCTGGTAATAAGATACCCATAACTGAACACAGCATTGCAAGAGCATGTTGTGCATCCTAAAACCATATAAAGAAAGATTATTAGCTGCCTGCTCCAATATATGATGATAGGGTGCCTGGTGAATGCAGCGCAAAACCACATTGACCTTTTTTTCATAGGCAAAATAGATTGGAAGCTCATGTCTAATTTGTTACTTAATATCCCTTGGGATTTTTAAAATCTGACTGGAAAAAAAATACAAGGAAAACTAGGAGTCTCACTTAAGCAACTGGAGGGAATTTTTATTTTAAGAGATAGCTCCTTTCGGGTTTCTATTTCCTTATATTGTTGTTTCAAAACAACCATATTATAAATCCACACTGATAGACCATTTATTGTATTTTTAGTGGATTACTTTATATGACTCAAATCCTGATTGCTTTGGTAATATGAGGTGAGCCTTAAAATCAAAGTTCCTGGCTCAGTGCACTAAGTCATCTCGAACCAGCTGTAGATGTGCAGGGAATGCAGAGGTAAGATATAAGCAACAAGTAAATAATTTTTCAAAAATGACAATTTCTATTAAATATGCAAACAAAAGGAAGAACAAATTAGAAAGAGTCAAGTAATGGAATTAAAGCGATCATATTCTTCCTAAATTTAGCTAATTGAAAGGTTTTTTCCAAGTGAGTGTTCGTCACAATTAACTGTTGTTGCTGAACCTTGAGTGTCAAACCCACATCAGTTGCTTCATTTAATGTTAGGAGAGCCTAGTGCCCCAACTTTGTTTCCCTAAAGTGACTGTGTAATGCAGCTGGAATGCTAATGGGTGACATGTTGCAGGAAAGAGGAAGCAGGTTATCATATTCAGGACACTGACAGCTCAAAGTGTTGCGTGATATTAAACAACAATACCCACTTGACTAGCACGATAGCATTAGAAAAGCCAAGTCCTGACCTGTAACTAAGATATGTCACACTCAGAAAGTGGATTAAGTTTAGAATGAAATGTCCTGAATACAAAAAGAAAACCTTCCAAACAACAAGATTCAGGGTAGGTATTATAAATATGGAATAATAAACCAGTGGATGCATCTTATCTCTGCAGTTACAAACACAGCACTGCAATGCCCAGTCCATCTAGTTCCTTCCTGGTATCTTTGTTGATAACTTACTCTTAGGAAACAGAAAATAAAAGGCACAGTTCCCTAAAGTACTGTGAGATGTTAGTTTTAAGCATTCACATATAGACACAATGGGAGACAAAAAGCAGTTGCAGGCTTCTATGAGCAGCACCCAGCACGTTATGAGTGTGCTGTGACATGGACAGGGCACGGCAGCTGGGTAGATCACAGTGCCCTTGATCTCAGAGCTGCAGCCACTCTTGGAGGACCAGTCCCCACCAGAGGGGCTGCAGAAAGCTTCCTGCTGATGAGAATCATTAATATAAGGAAAGGAACAGGGCACATAATATGAGCAAAGGTCCATCGGGAACCTGTGATTTCAAGGCCTGTGTATAGTAGCTTTCAGCTAATCTCTTATTGCCTTAAGCTTTCATGTTCAAAAAGTTGGGAATGGTAGTATTTGATCACCCACTTCAGAAGGACATTTTGAGGCTTATTCCATTGCCTTCATATTTTGTGAAATCTAAAAAAAATATATACATACAGAAGTTATTGTTGCTCTAGGCTAATATACGTCATATGTGTAATGATACAACAGTTATTTTTGTATGAGATCACAGTCCATTTTTTTTTGTTGCTCTATAAAAAAAGCTTTTCTTTCATTGTGGGACATGCACCCTCCTTTTATGCTACCCACGCTTTCATCAATACAAATTTCAGCCACACTTGCACCTTCTTCACACAACCGCCTCACATAGCTGAAATGCATAGCAACAATGACTAATTTGGATGATGACTAATTAGCATTGGACCTCAGTAGTCAGTAACAGGAAAATAAGCATACATTGTTTCCCCAGTAGAGTAAAAGAAGGATCAGTGCTAAGTCTGATACTATTTAACATTGCCATATGCTTAAAAAAAAAAACAGTAATGATGAACACGTGGTAATCACAGACAACTTGACAGTGCGACAGGTGGTACCAAGGACAAGCCAGTTGCACAGTACTTTAGATTGCTTGGCAGGATCATAAAAATCAGAACTGGAAAGGTTTTCAAATGGCCATCTAGCTTGCTTCTCACTCCCAAACCAAAACTAGGAATGCTTCTGTCACCCTCATAGAAATTTACATAATCTGAATTTAAATACCTCCCAGAAGGGAGGTCTGCTGGCATGCTAAGGGAACCTCTTCCAGGGTTCCACCATCCTCACAGCATAGAAGCTTTTCCTGGTGGCTGAAGCTGATTCTACCAACATGCAATTTGGACTGTTGATTCGTGTGCAGTTCTCCATGCACCTGCTATCTATCACCCCTGGAGACATCTTTGGCTCACTTAAAAGCTGCCAGCAAAGTTAAATGCTTCTTTCTTTACTTTATGCTACCCCTGTTTCTTCAAACTTCCCTCACAGGGAATATTTTTCAGTCCTCTAGTTATTTCCAGTTTCTTCCTCCAATTTGTCAAGAACCTTATTATTTCAAACTGCGCCTTGCTTCATAGTCCTCTTCTGTATTTACCCTCTGTAACCTTCATAGAGACATTCTTTATCCCATCGTCTAGGTCTTCTTTGGAAATTCTGAGCAGTTGTGGACACACGGTGGATCCTGTTCATTTTGACAGTGAAATCAGTGGTAAACAACCTTTGAGCATAGTTTTCCAAATAATTTCTGCCATTTTATTGCAGTTGAGTGTGTTTCCCTATCTCAGCTGTCAGTGCATCACGTGAGGCAGTGATGAACGCCACCAACTGCTTCTCATCCACCTGGGAGATTCTTCATCTTCCTGCAGAACTTTAATAAATTGACATAACTTTGTTCTGACAAATCTGTGCTGTTTGTAACTCATTTTATTGCTTTCATAGAGACACTCGTAAGAATTGATTCCAATCTTTTTATCCAGTAAATTGTTGCCCTTAGGCAGGGCAGGGGCATGGGAAGCTGGAGACTGGCCCTGCTGCAGAGGGCTGAGGGGGCACAGTCAGGGCTGGTGGTGCCCTCACAGTCCTGACAATTTACTTACTTTGTTTTGGAACAATGAACAACGACATTATCCACCTTTTCTCCTCAACAGAACAGTTTGTGTCGGTGCTATCAATACTGCTTCTCATACAGCCACTGCTGCGTCTGAGATTAGCCTTCCTGAAATGTCTGTTTGTGTTTTGTGATTCTTCCTCCATCCTTTACAAGGCATTATGAACCCCACTGCTCTCAATGAAGTAGCCTTCCACCATCAGCTGGCTCCTCCTTGCTGGCGAGGATTAGCCCTTGGAGACCCACTCTGCTGCTTGCCTCCGCAGGCTCCCAAACCAAGACATCTGCATCCAAAGAAGAAATGGACTCTCTGAGTTCTCTCAGCAGCTGTCTGGCTTGCTGGAAAACCTGTTATCTTCAGATTGCCTGCTTGGCTTGGTTTTACAGATTACTCATCCAGCTGTTGCCATTCCAGGTTTCGTTGCTTGTTGCAAATTTCCTACATAAAAGCAGACATGTGTTTGTCCCTTTCTGCCACCAGGCAGGGATTTCTTACAGTAAGTCAGCCTGGCTTTCAGGACAAGAGATTCAAAATGTTTCTTTTAATTAAATCTTCCTCTTATCTGCTCTCACAGGACAAACCTTTTGTATTAATAGGCTAATTGATGCCACTGGGACACAGCAACAACAATGTGAGGTGATCCACTGTTGTTTACCCTTTTCTCTTGAAGTAACTGCTTGGATGTCAACAGGAAGGACTCTTGCCTATAACGTGGCAGTGCCATCCCTGAGACTTCATTCTCAACTGCTGCCAGGGGCTAGACTCTTCCCCAGCTTCCTCCTCACTTATACAGTGTTTCCCCAATCAGTTCCCTTACCCTCTGCATGCCTCCTTCCTACAGAGGCACCTTCCTCCTCTTTCACTCCTCCTCCAGATGCTGCTCTGAAACTCATCCTCAACTAGCATAGAGACAGAGGCAGACTGAGCTACGGCCAGCTGGGCTGTCCATAAGGACTTTACCACTCAGGGAAGACAATGTTAGAGAAACCTAGCCTGAAGCTCTCATGAAATTGATTTTTCCTAACCCCCCGACTAATAAGGAAAAAAATAAGTTCTAACTTGTCTGGCTCACTTACGATCATTCTTCCTAGCAGGCTTATTGCACCTGTTTCTTATCCTGTGATAAAGCTCTTCCTGCTAGATTAGCCAGTTGATACATAAAATTGTCCACTCCTTTTGTGCGTGCTTGTGCGTGAGGCAGGCTTTTATCTTTGCTCCTCAACTTTTGGAACAACATCTCACTGCTGACAAAACCCAAAATCTTGGTGCCAACAGCAGATACTAAACCATGTGCTTTTCTGTGGGATTCCTCCTTCCCTGCCAGTGCCTTAACTGCAGAGACTGGCAGGAACAACATCTGCGCCTTGCTCCTGCCACAGCCTCAGAGTCATTTTGACTCTACATGGGGCCCTTCTCAACCAACACCACCATGGATGTGCACAGGGATGTGCAGCACGGGCTATTGATCCAGTGGTCAACAGAGTCTCAGTATCTGCTAAGCAACATCTCTGCTAACTCCTCCTGGGATCCTGCAGCAGCCTCCAGCTGGTCCTTACATCCATTCCTCTGGAAACCATCTATCACTAGAGAGTGGTAGGACCCATCCAGCACCGCTGCCCTTATTTACCTCCCGTGAATGGTCATCATCATATTGTGGTTCTCAAGACTTGAGTTTTCTCCTTTTTGTTATAGCTGGGCCTGAATACTCACTGCCTCACGCACTGCTCAGTTTCAGCAGGGGGAACCTGGAAGTTGCTTGGCCTCTTGTGCTGAAATGGTTAAAGAAGTATTTTGCCATGGTGGCCAATAGCCACAACTTCCTAAGAAACTTCTGCTTTTCTACAGAAGTTCCATTCCGTTCAGCCAGTATCTGTGAGTAATCTCAGACAAGTTTCTTGTTGCTCCATGTGATCTTGAAAGCTTCATCTTTCAAATGAAAAAAAAAATAAAAATTGTGGAATTGTGAATGTAAAATATAGCTCGTTCAGATTTTGAAAAGAAAAATAGCTATAAGTAATAAAGGAGATATGGTCACTTAGGTAAATCTCATTTATCTTTCTAGAGAGAAAGGATACAAGTCCATGTAACTGAAAAAAATAATGCTAAAATATATTAGAAAACGAAGAGATAACTAACTTACAGACTTCAAGTTTTGCAACTTTTTATGTGCACTGTTGAATACAATATAAATTTATTGAACTGTTAGGTTTTTTGACGAGTCTTTTATTTTAGATCATTTTGTAATGCAGCAAGTCACTCCTGAGCAGCTAAATATGGTGGTGAAAAACTGTTTCCTTGGGGACTGCAGTAAACAGTCTTATGCCAAATAACTCTAAGATAACGTAAAAACTCACACTGCTCAGTTGCAGCAGGAGATTAGCCATGCAATCCTGCCCAGTCACCCAGGGTCCAGCCCTGCTTCCCAGCTCACAGTCATGCTGGAATCTGTCATTCAGTCATGTTTTATTTACCCAGACTGTTAAGTTCTCCTGGCGTTTCCACAAGAACTTGTAATGGATATGTAGCTGGCAGAGGGCATGTGTGCACAGCACAACATGGCACAGCATCAGAGGTACCCATGCGGCTGGGAGGGAGCCAGCACACCTGTGTGGAACACCAGAGCACGCTGCAAAAATACAAACCCAGCCATCCTTAAGCACATAAGCAAAGGAACTCAGCTCACCATTGCATATGCATGGCTTCTGTCTCCCAGGTTAGCAGGATCAGGGCCAGCAAAGAGATCTTTGTACTGATCTGTGCTGTGAAAGGCTGGTGTTCCCTGCAAAGGTTGTTGCACTGCCTTCTCCTGGTGGCAAAACAAGCTCTTTCTCAGCCTCTTCTGTAAAGCAAATGCAGAAATATCATCTATTCTTTCCTCTTCCTTCTTACTGAGCACAGGCTGCAACCAAGACACCCATTGTCAGAATATACTTATGATACTATTTTTGTCTTGAATTGTTGACATACCTTGTGAAATAATGGATTTACATCTCACCTATTTGATGTATGAAGTCCAGACCTGATTTATAAGTCACGTCACTTTGTATGCTATGGCATTCATTTAAGATCATTGAACTGATTTATGGCTTGAGCTTTTGAATTATAAATCACACTTGTATTCTACATTTCTTGTAATTTATTTGTAATCCAGCACTTCTTACTTTTGTTATAATCTTTGCTTTACTACCTTGTCTATAAAAAAATAGAATAAAGGTGCCATGCTTAAGAGCTAAAGCTCTAATGTAAGCTTCACAAGGTACATCAAACTTCTAGTATCACCCTTCTTATCATCCCAGGCAAAACCATTGTAGCCTGTACTCTTGTACACCTACACCACACACAATCCCACAAACCACTCTGCAGCCCTGCAAAGGTCATTGCCTAACTCAAACCAGTATCTTTGTGGCTCACGCGGTCTGGATCACTGTTTCCTTTGGTCTGTGCTTGCGCCTGACGACTCACATTGGATAAAAATACAGCATCTATTCATACAAGCTCAGTACACCACAACTGAGACCTGGGTGCCATTTTCCAGGATGAGCTGAGCTCTTTCTGTACTGATTAGGTTTCATTAACTATTTTTCAAGCTTATTTTTAATCTTTTACTTCCTACTTAGGACTCTGAGGAGCACCATATCAAGAGTGCATCGTTGCTCTGCTGGGGAAAACTCAAGCACCACATCACTGTCCTGATCATTTCCATGTAAGATCTGAATTTTCTCAGCACAAGCACCATTTGTCTATCAGCTTTTATCCCACAAAATCATGCAGTATGGCAAATAGCATTATTACCACAGGCTGTGCTCTGCTGCCCTATACACAGGGCAGTGGAGGATACAGCAGAGGAACGTCCTCACGGAGAATGAGTCCCCGCCTTTAGCACAAGGAGCACCTCAGCATCCGTATCTTGGCCTTTTGCTCTGTTGCCATCTGTGCCCACCCACAGCTAGCTCCAAACTTCCATCTCACTGTGGAATCAGGAAGCTGAGGCCTCTCTCAGCTTCAGGGTTGTATAACAAAGAGGTCATGAATCCAGGAACACGCGTGCTGGCAGGGCAGCTTGGGCTGAGCACTGAGAGACACTCCAGCGAAAGCAGGTCTCACAGGGCAGGCTACCAAGTCCAGCTGGGTACAGAGAAAGAGTGCTAACACAATCTCAGAAAGATGGCAAGCTACTGAAACTAGAAGTTTTTCATAGCAGACACCAGATTACTAGCACTGCCTATACTGCACAGTTCAAACATTAGAAGTGTGTGAGTTACCATCTGAATATTTTGATTGTTATTTCTACTTATGAGTACTTCATTCTTTTAACAGAGGCAGAATAGGTAATAATCTTAAAGAGAAGATAAAAGGAGTACTCACATCCAATTCAGGTACAATCGCCTGCCCTAAATTTTCCTTATAAAAAAGATGTAAATTTCAGCAGGTTACTGGAGGTGAAGAGCTCTCTTCATGTTTGATAGCACAGTATCTCCTGGGACCGAGAATGGGAAATTAATGCCTGCATTTGCATATTATGTATTAACTGTATAAATTAACTGAGATGTCTTCTGCTCTTGTACTCTGTACTGGTCAGATATTTCCTTTCAGCAGAAATGGCTTGAGTCACTCATTTGTGGCGTTGTCAATTACATTATATCTATAAAAGATCTTAACACCAGCAGATTACAGAAGTAGGTTCAGCTACAACAACTCCTGTTCAAATAAATATATGAGAGTCTTTAAGCCAAAGGAGTACCCTTCCATTGCCTCATAACATTTCCTTTACCTCGGATAAGATGGAAAGTATTAAATATCACCATACCCTCTAGTCATGTTTTTTGTTTCCATGATAATTTTGACATTGTCAGGCAGCAGTGGTTGAACACCAAGCATTTCCCAGGGAGAATCTCTGTCGGTGTACGCATCGTGGTGTGATCTTTAAGCACAATTACAGCTGTGTCATTCAAAAAGGACTGGGAAATTTGTCTGTCTGTCCACAAGTGACTAATTTTCAGAAATTATCAATTTTCAAACATTCTGGAGGTGATGCTTTCTGGAATTCGAAGTTCTTTTATAGTTCTAGTAATTAAAAAACTGACATTAACAAGTGAGAATTTCACAGAATAAATATTTAATGTACAATATATTATGATTAAAAATCTGCATTCTTATATGGACTCATCACCAAAATACACAATAATAGCACAAAATGGAAAATTTAGCAGGGTGTGACTTCCTGGGCCAAGAAAAGCTGAAAAGTACCCAGTGTTTCCAAGCACCATTTTCCTTGGCTGTCACAACGGCCATCATTCTGTTTTGCTGGAGCGCAGCAAAAAATATTCCCATTACAAGCAGTAGTTCAATAAGCAAAAAAATGCTTATTAGTATAACCTGGTTTAAGAATTTATAATTAATTCTCAAAGCTGCACATAAAATCTTTGTATGATACTTTCATGATGACATTTCATCCTCTTGGGTGAATCCAGCACGATGTAAACTGTTGGCAGTTATGCTTGCACCAAATTCCAAGCTTGCTTTTGAGTGAGTTAGCCTGCCAAAGCTGAAACATCTCACTTAAAGCATTCTTCATTGTCACTGGCTGACAAGATCTTCCTTCCCAGCAAACAGTAGCTGTCCTGCCTGCTGGCTGTAGTGTGAGGTGATAAGAAAACAAATCCAAGCACTAATATTTGCCACTGAAGCTGCATCACTAACCCCAGTGACACTTTTACCTCTGAGAATGCAACTGAGCATCTGAGCCTTAGACAAATACCTGCAGACAGCACTGTCAGTCTGTGTCTTTTTGTTTTCAGTGTAAGAGACGGGCAAGCTCCTTTCCTCTACAGATGCCAAATTGTTTTCATTCATCAGTTCTACCCAGATGGGCAGTCTTGCTTTGCAGTTTCAACTAGTGCAGTCTGAGGTTGTTCCCTGTGCTCAGAACTTGATGGTGGGACTGACTCAGCCAGAGCCTCGAGGTGGAACTGCTCCCCATTTCACTGAAGGAGCAAACCAGAAAATAACATCTACCTCCAGATTTTAAATCAGGATTTATTATAACTCAGCATAAAATGTTAGTGCAAAGTAACCTGTAAGATACAGTAATCTTTTTAAATGAGTGATGTAAATTTTGACACAAAAATTTAATCAGGTCTCTTGCTCTGTGAAACCTAATAGGGCAGGTCTCTCCTTTAGGGATGTTGCCTGCCTCACCCTGCCCCTCTTTCCACCTGCTCAAGCTCACTGTTCCTGGGACAGCAAAGGTCTCCCCTCCTTGCAGAGGATTTCTGTTTAGCAGAACATGCATGGGATATATAGGCTGCCCCAAACCGCCCCAAAATGTAACCACACAAGCCAAACAACCAATGCTATGAACAGTAATGTGTTCCTCATCTCTCAGTGACAGCTTACTATTAGCCAGCCTCTTCTCCCAAGTGACAGGGGACAGGACAAGAGGGAATGGCCTCAAGCTCCGCCAGGGGAGGATTTGGCTGAACATTAGGAAAAAAGTTTTCACAGAAAGGGTCATTGGGCACTGGAACAGGCTGCCCAGGGAGGTGGTTGAGTCACCTTCCCTGGAGGTGTTTAAGGGACGGGTGGACAAGGCACTGAGGGACATGGTTTAGTGATTGATAGGAATGGTTGGACTCAATGATCCGGTGGGTCTCTTCCAACCTGGTTATTCTACGATTTTGTAAACAAGACCTGACTGACACGGAGAACTGAAAGCAACATTTCCAATTTTGAATTGCCTCCTCCAGTAGTGCTTTGAGTTCACCAGTCTTGCTCCAGCAAATATTCATCTGCAGCAGAGAGAGTACTAAGTGCCAGGAAGAGGCCAAGGAGCCCCACTGCCAGATCTGACCAGCCAACAAAGGCTTTGCCAAACTCCCAAATAAGCACAATTCCATGTGACTGTTCAGCACCTCTTAGATTTTTTTCCAATCAACTCCAAACGTTGCTTGAGTTTGCCTCAAGTGTTGTACTAAGACGCTTTCCTGACTTCTCAGCAGACCACTAAACAACGTGTTCAGCACGCTAGATTCTGTCATATACTAGATTGCTTATCTGTAGGTCTCTCCTGTTCAGCTGCCAATTTCTTGCTTGGTGCAAGACTTAGATAAGCCTTTCCACTCATCATTATTGCTGTTAAAAGGTTAAGTCTTAAGCTCATATCAGTGCCACTGACTGCTTGCCGTCTGACTTAACATGGCCAGCAACATGGGGACTTTAAATCCACAATGTGTCTGCGGCCTGTAACCCAGCGTTTAAGCTGACATATTGGTCTTTTAACAACCAAGAATTCATTTAGAGGAAATACCATTGGTACTTAGTATGTGTGCACATTTGTAATGACAAGTTCTACTTTAACAAGTAACAAATAATCCAAAGCCTCTTAAGTACAAATCAGAATGGTTGTGGCAGACACTCTGTACCGAAGAATAAGGCAATAGTAGGGAATTATCCTAGGGACAAATAAACCACACTTCCTGTATGTGATTATGCACAACTTCTCCTGAATCACTCCTGTGTCATGTACTGTACAGGTCAGAAGTGCAAGAGAGATGAAATGGAAGCTAAAAAACAACTGTAAATTGGGCATTTCCCAACTTGTGCACGGCAAGCAAGAACTATTATTTTAATCATTTTGGCATATGAATTTATTGATTTAGCCTGACATCCTGCATTTCTCTGGGGAAAACAAGCTTGCAAAAATTCTTTTTGCATCATTTTATATCTCTGCCCACTCTGAATGGAATTTGGTAAGACAAAAAGGAATAACCAAGTTCATGACTTGAGCAGTGCTGAAGTTCTCAGCATGTATGTGTACTCTTCATGAGTTTGTAGTGTTACAACTACAGAAAGTAGTGCTCAGGCTTTTGATCTGTGTTGGGAGACTGAACTGAGGAAAGGTGTGTGTTTGCATGCAGTAGCACCTGACTGACCGCCTAGGTCTGTCTGGGAAGGGAGTGGCTTCTTAATAAGCTTTTTGATTAGCAGAAAATTGATGTAGCTAGTTGCTATGTGAAAATGTCCTTCCAATGATTCATGGTTGTCAGGGTGAAGGAGGCTACACCAAAGCCTTCTTTGTTCCCAGCCAGGCATGAGTGTAGATGAATGAAGAGAAAGGGTCTTCTGTAAGCATAAACAAAGTGTTGACAAAGGAAAACATGCACCAGAGGCATTGAATCACTGCAAGCATCCCCCTGATCTCTCCAAGACATGATGGCAGGAAAGGTAGGTTGAGAAGACTTCCCCAGAAGACAGCTTTTCCTTGTCTCTTCCTTCTGGGGCCAAGAGGATATAGGTCAGGTTCCTCCAAATATTAGTATGGAGCACTGGACCCAAACCTGTAAGACTGTGAAGCATGAAGTACTCCTTCTTGTGCTTGACCTGACCAGTTAGGCAGATGGCTGTATGCTACTTCTCTAGCACGTGTACAGCATGAGCCATCGAGGAACCAGAGCCCTACAGCAAACCAAGGAGCAAAACTTGCCATTATAAGGACCCATTTGTTCTTTGGAGAGCAACAGTGTGTTACTTCCCATGAAGTACAATTAGCGGGAACACATCTTCACCAATATAATTGAGTTGTGGGTCACAATCATAAAAAAAGCCCTACTGAATAAAAGAGGTAGCACTGGTAAAACTACCCCAGTCCATATTAACAGATTTTGGCTTCATTACCAGACACAAGGCTGCAGAGTCTGGTTTATTTGTTTGTTTTTTTGTTTGCTTGCTTGCTTGTTTGTTTGTTCCTCTTAAGAGGAAGACTGCCTGAAACATCTGGTTTTCTCTTTTAGGGTATGGAGAATCAGGTGTAGCTTTCAAATATAATTCCTTTCTCAGCTGGGGAAGAGTAGGTTACAGGCCACTCATGAAACTATTATTTCTGGGTTTGGAGAAATAGCCTTGTAAAACTAGTCTCATAAGACAGAAGGGAAAGAAAGAGAGAAAAAGGTTACTTAGAGCAAAGACGTGGTATATGTGATGTTGTAAAAGGAGATGGGGAGTGTGTGTGTTTGAAAAGGACTTGGAAAGGGACTTAGTAGAAAATAATTTTCCTAGAAAAGGTAGATACCATATAGAATTTATTTGGGTAAGTGATGTGTCTTTTGTAAATCAGCCATATTTGTAACAATAATACACTAGGGAATGTATTATTTATACCACTATGTTGGAGAAATATCTGTCTTTGCTTTTTATTTTATATACTGTTAAGTAGGGAGACTGAACTGGGAAGTAATAATTTATTCAGTGTCAGAAAGTCCATCAAGCAACACAGAAATACCTAGTTGAAGCTTTATAATAACTTTTTCCTAAAACATCTGAATAAAGGTGCTTGATAGGAATCTGGGCTTACGTAGGAGTGCGTTTTCAAACAATCATTTCTAGAAAGTTGGTTGGAGATGTGCAAAGCTTGGTTGCAGACACATAACAGCTATTCATGTTGTTAATGCAGAGAATATCACAGATTCATGAGGAAACCCCGGAGCAAAACAGTTAATAATATCGTGTAAACATTTTCCATACAGAGGTCACATATGACTGACACATAGCACTACCAATTTGATAAAACACTTTTGTAGACTAAAACAACATAAGCCAGGCTGTCACTCATTTGAGCCTTACCCTCAAGGCTTATTTAAGACATAGAAATGAAAACGAAGTGTGTTTTACCGATACTTTCTCCTGTTTCTCTTCCACTGGTGCTAGAAGGACCGGTAGGAGTTCAGTACATGTTGGAGGAAATTGTGGTACCTATTGGTGAATGACACTGCTATTTGTACTCCGTGCCCTACATGACCCAATCAATTCTCTGTTGCAATAAACACCATTGCCTGACTAAAGAACTTAAGATGAGAAATACTGAACTCAAAACAAATGTCATTTGACCTAGATTGGATTTTTTTGTTTGTTTGTTCATTAAAATTGTTCATAAGGTTCCATTTCCCCAGGCAAACCAAGGGCAAAGAAGTAGAAGTACGTAACTAAACATAATCCTTGATGATCTTATGTTAAAACACCAGTGGTTAGCTACTGCCACACAACGTAATTATCCTGCTTTACTCAAAAATTCAAATTAACAATTCCAACCAGGAATTCCTAAATAACAAACTACTTTAAAAGCCTACCTTCTATGTTTACCTCCATTGTATCAACATAATCTATATCAGGCACACTACCCCAGCTCAGGATTTAGACTACTCCTGTCTCTTCATGCCCCTTTTGTAAAAATATCCTTTCCTAGAGGGTAATAAGTGAGTTAGGTATCTGGGTCAAGAGTTTCCTTACTATTTCTCTTACAATCAGTTTCTCAGGATGCTCTTCCTCATTCAAACTTATGTCTAAGAACAAAATATTACTGAACTTGAGCTATTCAGAGACTGAAATTAGGGTGTTTTTCTCAGTTCCTATTCATGTTGGTACCTAGAAAGGTTCAGGAATGCTACCCTTGATGTCAGATTGCAGACTAGTTGTCTGTCCTGCCTTGGTGAAGGAAGCCACAGAGCTAGTTGATTGATAAGTGAGTAAAATAAATATTTTGTCAACCCATTCCAGCAGCCTGAGGGACTATAAGTCTCCAAAATAAGCCAAGGTATGTTTTAGAAGGCCAGAAGGGTGCCAAAACCTTGCTGATAATGAAGCGCATCATGAAAACTATCAGAAAATTACAGGTGTGCCTGGGTAGCACACAGGACCATACTTCCTTGGGCTTAATGTTGGTGTAACAGCAGTCATGCAAGAGGGATGGACAAGGACTTTCTATATTGACACCGCTGAGAAGGCAGTAATGCCCACACCAAAAAAAAGACTGTAAACTTTAGAAGGTTCCTGTAAGTTGAGGCATCTCCCTCTCCAGATGAACCCTCAGCAATATTTTGGTGTTACGGTAGCTCTGATGTTCTAATGATATTAGCATGGCATGATCTGTAATCATCATGCCTCATTAGACTAACTCATATTTGGAAAAAAAATGTTAGTTTTTGGGCACAGAAGCTCCTGTGTACATAAAAGCTTGTCTCTATTTTCTATCACATGATAATGTTGGAAAAATACACTATGAAAAACACAACAATGCCATTTCTCCAATTTATAGGCTGTTTGGAATCAGTATTTGAAGAGTCTTGGACTAAAATGAAGGAGGAGGTCTTTTTTTGCCAACAAAAACTGTAATTGACTTTGGTTGTTCATTCATTTTAATCTTGGGGTTAAATCCAAATGAGGCCTTACCCTTGTAAAGATTTGTTATGAAAACTCATTAGCCTTCACTTGAATCTTTGGCATACGTGATGAAGTTATATTCATGTTGAATATACAGCAGTGCAATGTTGAGTAGGGACTTTGTTATAAAAAGGCAGAACCTTATGGTCACAAGTTTTCTATCTTGGTGACTCCCCCTAGGTCAACAAAGCTGATGTCAGGGACTGGTGACTTGATGACAAAAAGAACAGTAAGGAATTCCCTTAGACTTTCATCACAACACATTGATTGTGTTCTGTTTCAACCTGCATTGAATTTCATTATATTTTTATTAGTGTGAGTATTAAGTATAGCTATAAAAGCATAATTTGCCCCTTAAAAATTCTGTTTAGTCATTAAAAAAAATCACTACAGAAATCATTATTCACATTAGACTGGTGTAAAAAGGTTAAATAATGGTTGGCCAAATACAGTAAGGATTCATTGAAAATAAGGGTTTCCTAATAAAGTCTTTCAGCTGTCAAGATAATATTTCTGGAGCATTGTCTCCAGTTCTGGAATCCTCAACATAAGAAGGATACGGAGCTGTTGGAACAGGTCCAGAGGAGGGCTACAAGGATGATCACAGGGCTGAAGCACCGCTGCTGTGACAATAGGCTGATAGAGTTGGGGTTGTTCGGCCTGCAGAAGAGAAGCCTCTGAGAAGACATTATAGTGACCTTCTAGTACCTGAAGGGGGCTACAGGAAAGCTGGGGAGGGACTGTTTAAAAAGGCTTGTAGTGCAAGGACTAGGGAACCTTCCCTGGAGGTGTTTAAGGGACGGGTGGACAAGGCGCTGAGGGGCGTGGTTTAGTGTTTGATAGGAATGGTTGGACTCGATGATCTGATGGGTTTTTTCCAACCTGGTGATTCTATGATTCTATGATTCAAGAGTGGCCCTGAGTACACACAGAAGGGATAGACTGAATGAAAAATGCTGCTGCTGAGAATATCAACCGCTGCTGCCTTTTTTTCTTCTTTATTATCACTCCTGTCTCAACCTTAAGGCCTGATATTTCTTCTCCTTGTCAGTGGACTCAAATTTCAAAGAAGGATGTTTGGATGATAAAGACAGAGATTGTTTCTGGTTTACAGTAAGAGATCAACATGTCTCATAAACAAGGCAGAACTACCAGTAATAACAGGAGGGCAAACCAGCAAAACTCCAGTGCACTAAGATCTTCTCTTTGAAAGAACAACGAGCTTTTCATGTCCCTGGCTTGTAATATTATAGTGTATCGTGATATAGCACAATGATTTAAGAAGTTATAAATATGCATAATTATACTATACAAAGTTGTATGAATTAATATGTATTATTTCTAAATTTTTTTTTAAATTGCAGTGTATTTTCAGGTTGAGTTATAGGGTTTTAACTCAAATATTTTAAGATATTTGGGGGGAAAAATTGAAGTTGCCTTTTACTCACACAAAGATTGAAGTTCTATGATAGTTTTCCAGAAAAAGAAACCCATAAGCAAATAGAAGTTTGAATTTAAAAGAAACAATTAATAGACCAAGGCATTAATGAAATTAGATACAGTATAATTTTTTGGTGGTGTTTTTAATCAGAAAAGATCTCCACTTCACACAATCATTTGGAATCAGTGAGTGAGTCTTGGAGGGGCAATTGAAGTCAAGTATGCTTCACTAACAGTAATTAACAGCATGCAAGCTGTAGAACATTGCTGCAATGAAATAGGATTAAGCAGGATGAAGGAACTCATTACATTACTTTGGGAAAGATTCCACTTTCTTTTAATGCTGATGTAAATCTGCAGTAGCTTCAATTGCTTTAATATACTCACTCATGCTAGACAATAGTAGAGAATAAAATTTAGGCCATTGTCCTTTATTAGAATTCCCATCTCGTGGACACTATTCCGAATGCTCATTTTCAAAACTACTAATATTAAAATAAGCAGTAACTGCATCCAAGAAGTTTTTGAGCATGTGATTGTTCCATATTGGGTTTTTTTTCCAATGTATTAATGAAAGCTACAATCCACAGAAGCGCAGCTTCTTCCAGTCACTTATTTACATTTGTTATTAAACACCTCCCAGTGCTAGACAAGTATTTATTTCTGAGAAAAGGCAAGATCCATATCCAATAGAAATATGTTTGCTAACAGACTACATGGAACAAGATAAACATTTAATTATGTAATTTTGAAACCCAGAGATCAGCTAAACTGTAATTTGTCACGTTATTCTGGTTTTGAATACTTCACAGTAAACTGTCTGATTGTATAGATTCATGTTGCCTCTTATGTTAAAGGCAACTTTGCTTTTTAGTAATACAGGACAGAAGAGAATTTTCTCTCTAGAAACTGGGGATTGTTTCTATGGAACCAATCCTGCTTTGCAAAACCCCACCAGTTTACAAAATACTGCAGGCGACTCCACTGTGAACCATATTTTTGCCAAAAGTCTGAAGTACTTCTATCTGCCTTCAGCCATTCAGAAGATATCCTAGGAATTTTTTTGCAGAAGATTGAAATGGAAATGATAGAACTGTTTGCAAAGGAATATATAACCTGAAATTGATTTTACTCCCCTTGGTTTGAATAATGCTTTCCTTTATCTAAAATGCATGAGCACATTTACATCTGAGGTTCATTTTGGCACAAAACTGCATCAAAGCTTCTCTCTGAAAAGCAGCTGATTTCTGCCCACATTGTTTACTATCTTCTCATCCTTATCCAAATATTAAACCAGTACCACAATCAATTTCAAACTATTAAGTTATAGACTACAGTACTCTTGATGGATTGTCAGATCAACCTACTCAAAAGTGACACACAAAACCAAAAAACAAATAGACATGATAAGTAAATGTGTTGTGGTATATTTATGCAAATATGATGATGGAAAATATCATAGAATCATAGAATCATAGAATTATAGAATAACCAGGTTGGAAGAGACCCACCGGGTCATCGAGTCCAACCGTTCCTATCAAACACTAAACCATGCCCCTCAGCACCTCGTCCACCCGTGCCTTAAACACCTCCAGGGAAGATGACTCAACCCCCTCCCTGGGCAGCCTGTTCCAGTGCCCAATGACCCTTTCTGTGAAGAATTTTTTCCTAACACCCAGCCTAAATCTCCCCTGGCGGAGCTTGAGGCCATTCCCTCTTGTCCTGTCCCCTGTCACTTGGGAGAAGAGGCCAGCACCCTCCTCTCTACAACCTCTTTTCAGGTAGTTGTAGAGAGCAATGAGGTCACCCCTCAGCCTCCTCTTCTCCAGGCTAAACACCCCCAGCTCTCTCAGCCGCTCCTCATAAGGCCTGTTCTCCAGCCCCTTCACCAGCTTCGTTGCTCTTCTCTGGACTCGCTCCAGAGCCTCAACATCCTTCTTGTGGTGAGGGGCCCAGAACTGAACACAGGATTCGAGGAGCGGTCTCACCAGTGCCGAGTACAGAGGGAGAAGAACCTCCCTGGACCTGCTGGTCACGCCATTTCTGATCCAAGCCAAGATGCCATTGGCCTTCTTGGCCACCTGGGCCACTGCTGGCTCATATTCAGTCACTGTCAACCAACACCCCCAGGTCCCTCTCCTCCAGGCAGCTTTCTAGACAGACTTCTCCTAGTCTGTAGCACTGCATAGGGTTGTTGTGCCCCAAGTGCAGGACCCGGCATTTGGCCTTGTTAAACCTCATGCCATTGGACTCTGCCCAGCGGTCCAGCCTGTTCAGATCCCTTTGCAGAGCCTCCCTACCCTCCAGCAGATCAACACTTCCACCGAGCTTAGTGTCGTCCGCAAACTTGCTAAGGGTGCACTCGATGCCTTCATCCAGGTCATTGATGAAGACATTGAACAGGGCTGGACCCAGCACTGAGCCCTGGGGAACCCCACTTGTCACTGGCCTCCAGCTGGATTTCACACCATTTCCCACCACTCTCTGGGCCCTCCAGCCAACCAGTTTTCCACCCAGGAGAGTGTGCGCCTGTCCAGGCCAGAGGCTGACAGTTTCCCAAGCAGAATGCTGTGAGAAACTGTGTCAAAGGCTTTACTGAAGTCCAGGAAGATACATCCACAGCCTTTCCCTCATCCAGCAGCCGAGTCACTTTGTCATAGAAGGCGATCAACTTTCACTGGGCTTTTTGAAGTCTGTAATCATGGCTGACATATGTGAAGTCAAAGAAAGATTTAAACATTACCACCATTTCAATTTTATAGTTTTCTGGAATTGTTGTGACATTGTTGGAATAATTATTGGTCCGATAAATTTTTAAGTATCCCAATCAGCACTTGAAAGCCTTAACTTCTCCACAATGCAGGACTGGTTTTTTACAGAAGGAAATCTAGTGATTTTGTGTACTGCTTTTCAGTCCCCAACCCACATCCTATCCAAAAAAAAAAAGGAGATATATGAACGTCATTTGTGGAAAGAGGATTGATGGGTTTGTGTTTCCCATACTCTTGCTCCATATTCCTCTCTTTGAAGATTCTGGTTGATATATTGTGGTCATACATGCACAGATTATTTGGGTTACACTACCAAAACAATGACATATTAATACAAGTCAACAGGAAAGAAAACCAACAAAACACTCAGAAAGCCCAAACACATCAGCTCTGTCCTGAAGTTCTTAATAAAACATTCTATGTCTTGACTGAATGGCTCATTTCAGAGCTCTGAGTTCACGAAGCCAGTCAGAGAGCTGTGGGTCCAGCACAAGTGAGAGATGGAACTGCAGGGTACGTGGAAGGACTGGACCTTGCAGAAAAGGCAACTTGTTCGTGTTGGTGCTGTCAAATACCAGGGAGATCCACTGATCAGGGAGAACAGATCTCAAACTGAAGTTTGAAAATATTTTAGAATAAATTCATTTGATGAGTATTAAAAAAAAAGAAAATTACAAGGACCACCTCTCCTTTTGAATAGAGAAAACAGTGAAAATATTGCACTGTCATTTGCAGTACCTGGTTCGGAGATGGTTCAAAGGTCAAAAAAATATTAAATAGCTGCAAAATTACCTCTAAGAGAGAGAGATTTTAAGACATCGATCTCTTTAACCTATCAAAGAGAAGAGTGAGAGGAGAAATGATTACACAGTATAATTATCTTGATGAGGGAAAAATACTAATACAGGGATTAAGTAGCTTTTTAAACCAGCAGTGAAAAGTCAACGAGAACTAAAAGCTGAAAGCTAAAGCCTGACATATTCACATTATTAAACAGGCAAAATACTTTAATGGGGAGGGTTGTTTACTTCTGAAACATGGTAATATGGAAAGTGGCAGATTATCCATCTCTTATAGTCTTCAAATTAACTATCCTGCACTAAAACATGAAGGAGCTACAGCTTCTTAATGAAGCAATTACAAAGAAAATGTTAACAGGTACAAAACAGGCTTCTTCTTGTACTCTCACTCTGGGAAATGACTGGACCATTTCAGGTGAAAATCAAACATGCACAAACACAGAATCAGCTTGAAGCAGGCTCCTTAAAGAGGAAATTTTGCAAGGCTGTAGACAGATTAAATTAAGTCTTAATTATAAGCAGCAGTTGCAGCTCGTTCTTTTCAAACAATGCTTGGGTTTTACTGGTCTTGTGTAGAGAAGCTCAGGAAAAAACGATTTCCACAGTCCAAAGAACTAAGCAAAATTATTGACAGCATCTAGTCATCGCTAAATTGATTGCTTTCAAATATACACAAAATTACTGTAGCCTCATAGCTGTATTCATTCATATTTCTAATAATCCTGATTAAAATTTCAAACAAAAAAATAATATTTTGGATTAAAAAAAAAATCATGAGGGCACTAACCTTTTCAAAATGCAATATAACATTAAGAAAATTATACAGTGTATTGCTTAAACCAGAAAAAATGTGAACTATAATGCATTTATAGGGATTGAGTAGGTATTTTTAAATAGCATATGTACATTAGGTTATGAGTTTCCATCTTTTGAAATTTTTTTTTTTAATTTCTTCATTGATTTAGTACTAGAGGTAAAGTGCACTGTAGTCTTCAGCTATAAAATGCAGAGATAGTTCTGTACTAAAGCCAGACAGAGCCACATGCATACAGTAATGTGCACTCATACCCATGGACCAGATGCAAGTAACAGAGTTTGGCTTCATGTTTGCAAATTACATTTTTCTCCCACCACACACCTCAAAAAAAAAAAAATCAACCATTGTAATGTAAGCCTTATTAGATTTTCTACTTATTATTAACCTAGAGGCCCTCTAGCCTCCTTTCCTCTCTCTTTCTTATTCGTTTTTATACTTCTGACCCAATGCAATCTGCCTGCAGGGGCAAATACAGTTATCTCTTTCTAAATTAAAATTGTAACTCATTTGGTACAGTTTACACAAGGCCTCAGCTTTGACACATGCAATTACTATGAACATTGGAGGAACATGATTGCTGAGAGCCACCAGAAACAGAGTTTAATCAGAAAACATAGAGTTGTTCCAACAGATTTATAATTTCACCACTTGCTATTCTTTTATGTTCCTGAGTGTTCAGATAATTAGATACACCGGTTTTTTGCTTCCCAAGAGGCCAGGGAAAACAAAATTCCTACTTCTACATTAACAAGATTAAATTATAATACCCAAAATCCATAACTTCTTTGTTGAAATGACAAATTCGTATAACACTAATTTTAGTACTTACAAAATGTTCCAAATTATTTGTTCTGTAGTATCAGTGTGTATCTCACAGTGCAGACTCACGTGTATTAATTACCCATTAAGATGGATTGCCCAGTCTGCCACCTTTTACTCACATAAGAATCCCTAGGTATCTCACTTCATCTATCTTAAAAAGCAGATTTTTTAAGTAGGCCTTTAAAAAATAAGGTTCATATTTTATGCCACTTTTATGGAATGATCCTCTACGTAGTGGATCAGGCTACAGATCTGTAAAAAAACCCAAGATGTTACAGAGGCAGATCCAGAGCTGTGTCTGATCTCTGTGCCCCAAGCTGATCTCTGAAAACAGAATTTTAAGGTCAAGTTCAGTGAAACATAGAGCTGAATCGATGAGACATCAGTCACTGTAATTAGAAAAGAAGATGCAGATTTCAGCTATACGCTGCCTGGCAGGATGGCATTACATTCTTCTCAAGATAGGGGGGTTCGTGACTCAATTACTTTTACAAATAAAAGTATCTGAACAATAAACATAAATGAATAGGCATGTGGAACATCACAGAATTTTACTGTCTTTTTACTGACTGGTCTGAACGCATTCATTTTAATTGCACTTTAATGTTAAGTTTCCCGGCCTCTGGGAGGACTGTGGGGCAAGAAAGGAGTAAGATTACAGGAAAAGGGTTACAGAAAATACTTTGGGTAAAGAAAATGCATAGCTGATGTTGTGCTCTGTAGTATAAATGTGGTCCTGGAGCTCTGGCTGATTTTTCAAGAGGCCACCTGCTTTCTATTTCTCCTTTTATGTCAGCCATTAATTTTGCTGCCACAGGCACAATTCATACTTACAAGGTTGGAGGCTCAGACAGCAGCAGCTGTTCTTTCAAACGGCAATACTCCATTCCCAAGACAACCAACTCAGATGCAGCAACATCAGTGACCCGGGTACACCAAATTCACCAAAAGACAGACTTTTCCATCCTTAACATACTCTTTTGTGCTGTGTACGTAACAGCAAGGCAAATCCATGAGGCTGGAAGGAAATGAACAGCAATTAAGACAAAGTTGTGGAAAGAAAGAACAACAAAGGGGGCGTGGGGGAAGGAAAAACAGGAAAAAAAAAGTGATTACAGGGATTACATAAATATTGGTGCTGAAGTTGCCATTCTGTCTCAAGCAAACTACTTGGTTTAGAAGATTTTCAGGGTTAGTAAAAACCTAATTTAGGGAATAATAGTAATTACTCAATTTGTAAAGAGATGGCAAAATGAAAGATGTAGTATCATCATGCTTTTTTAAACCTGTGATGTCTAAGCCCAGCTCCAAAGGCAGACTTCTTTTGTTTAGCCCCAGGAACATGCCCTGAGCCACTGGGATATGCTGCCCTCCTAGCAGCCTGTGCATCCCTAGCCCTCTCCCCTGGACCCCGTACCCAGCAGCATCTGCAGTAGGAAGGCAAAGCAGCTGCAGAGCCATCTGAGATCTAAGAGAGTTTATGAGCTTCTCCATGGTCCTGGACAACCTGTGCTTTTTTCTTTTTTTTTTTTTTTTTTTGTAAAGCCAGGTTTGGTTTCATCTCAGCCTGTTCTGGAAAAATCCAGCCTAGGGATGCCTGCACCACGTTTGCAGAACTGGCAAGGCAGGTAGTGCAGCTCAAAGCAGCCCAATGTTGTTACAGGTGCAGCTCTTAAATTGAATCAATGCTGGTACAAGGAGAAAAGGAGGCAGGAGCGTGCAGCCAGGAGCAAGGTCAGGGATGAGGTGAGAGAGAGAAGAGGACCAGAGCAGCCCTGAGTGGTCTGCCTTAGGTCACAGTAGAAACACACCTCCTGAACTAGCTGAAATTTCATCATGTCCTGCTGCACCAGAGAGATTTAGAACTTGGGAGCAGTGCTCCAGTAATGTATGGGGACAGCAAGGGCTCACAGTAAGTGATGTTGCAATATTCTGAATGAAAAAGGGGCTGATGGCTGGTCATTCCTTGTCTCTAAGCAGTAAAAAACATCAAGTGAATTTAGTAGTAGCCAGGTTCAAAATAAACACAAGGAAGTGGCTCACCACAAAGCAGAGCTGCTGAGAAATGCCTTGCCTGAGAGACTGTGGGTGCAAGAATTGTGGCTTAAACGGAGTCTGCAAGGCGCATTTAAAAGATCCTGAGTGCTGTAAAAAAAGACCACAGCAGACTCAAGAAATGCCTTCAGCTGGGAAAGTTTTTTAGAAGAGAAATATATGATAGATTTGCTTTTATTGTTCCCAAGCCATCCGCTTTTGGAGACTGTTGGAGGCAGGGTAATGGATTAGCTGGCCCGTGATCCACGCCAGTGCAGCCATTCCTCTGCTCTTAAGACAGATAAATCCTACCAGCTTCCAGTTAGCAGCAGCTGGGAGATTTCCAGGGCCACAGCTAAACTGCTCTGTTCAAAAATATGCCTAATCCCTCTTTTTTTTTAACATGTTTCTGATCTCCGCAACATCTTGTGACAATGAATTATAAGCTTTGTATAAAAAATGTGCATAAAGGCACTTCATTTTTGTTACTTTAAATATGCCACTTGGCATCCTCATTGAAAGCGCTCTACCTGTCATAATATGAGAAAATACTAAAAAAGTAGGAGGTCTTTATAATATTCTTTCTCATATATTGCTACAGCTCTTTTCTAGCCTGAAGGAGTTCCTTTACTTATTTATATTTATTTACAACTCAGCACAAAACTATTCTCACAAAATGTTAGAAAATACATATCTTGGGAAGTAGCTTTGAAAGTGTAATATCAAATCTACAGCAGACAAAAAATAGGAAGTTAAAGCATAAACATTTGTTTCTACAGATTATTTGCAATTCCTTTTATGGTCTCTTTTGTGGTTGTGCTGATTTTTCATTGAATACAGACTCTACATTTGTATCAGACTGTTCTGCAGCACTCTGACCTAGTTCAGACCTTTACAGGCATGTAAATCAATCCAAGGGAGTAGTTTACGACAGTGAGTACTGTAATACTAACGTGAAAACATCGAATGTGAAGTATAGCAGTGGGGAATCCACAGAACTCAAAAAGGATGGACTGTGTAAAGTTACATGCTGTGCTTTCACCATGGCCGTGAAAATAGATAGTAATGGTGGCTAGACAGGAATGATGACAGAATAACACTTCTGTGATTCATTTGATTTTTGATGCTGGACTTAAACTATTCTTCTCTATTTGTAAACAGAGATAGAAGCAAATGTATAAACTTCCAGTATAAAGAAAAATCTCTGCTGCCCACTAGAAACAGTTTGAATTATTTGCTGGATCAGCATAGGTTTCCACTAGATGGTGCTCCTAGCATTAGAAAAATCATAAACAGATTCACCTGCTGCAATGCAAGCTGAGGAATAAATTGCTTCATGGGCTGGTGAACTAACAGACATGAACTGGCTTCTTGCAGACCTCAACCCACCCTCTCAGATCCCCAGGCTGTGGTGATTCTGCTCATTCTTCATGTCTACTAAGAACTCGCAAGCATAGCTTTTTAAATCTCATTCTCGTTTTCCTAGAACTTCTCCCAGTAACCTTCAGATCCAGCCTGTGTCCCTAGCTGTGACCTGGCATCATGCTTTGACCAAGCTGTGTGAGTGCCCACCAACCTCAGCTGACAGGCACATGCCCACCAAGCCCATGTTCCAGTCTTGCCTCAGAAGAGACCAGCCTTCTTGGCTCATGCTTTTCTTCAGCTGCAGAATTTCACACAGCCTGCAAGACACCTCTAAGATGTCTTCTGCAAAGCAGGCTCATAAAGATACATCACCTTGGAAAGCCACTTTAGGAAAAGGTACATATACACACATATTGTACAGGTTCTTTTTCTGCTCACCCTCATTCTTGCTATAGTTCTTTATACCTCCTCCAGTAGAGCAATAAGGTGTTGCCATCTTCATTTTTGACAGGAAAAACCCCCTCACATGCTTTCCATAAATAAAGTTCCATACAGACACTACCTTTTTCTTTTCCATTCAAAGATGTTTTAATGTACACTGGAGCCCCCCAAAAAAGCATTAATTTTTTTGAATCATTGAATAACACCTGTTGATTCCTTCCCCTACTCCTTTCCATCTGAGCAGCTTTTTCCCCAGTCAACCTAGTACCAACAACACACATAAGAAGAATATTGAAATACTGGAGACATTTCAGAGATGAGCTGCAAAAATGATTGAAGGTAGGAAAAGTGTGGTCCTATGAGAGATTTAAAGAGTTCAAATCCATCCATTTCAAAAGTGTTTAAACACCACCAAGTCCCATGATGGGAAAAGAAAGGAAAGAATTAGTAGAGAACAAAAAGACATAGACATAGTGAAGTCCAACACTACCTGTGTGCAGCAGAGTTGGTTCATATGCATTTGGGGATATTCCTTGCTCATTCAGCTCATGAAGAACAACTGCAGCCAGTTCCTGGGAACATTGCACTTGCCAGGCTAATGCAGAGTAAGCAGGCGTGTCATACTAAGGCTTTCCAGAAACACTCAAGCCTGGTCAGAGCTGCTGTACAGCATAGTCTGTGCAATTATCTGAAGGACTGATGGCATAGGTTTGTGAGGTGGAAGAAGCTAAAACTGAGCAGACATATCTATATGTAGGCTTCCCAAAAAAAAACCTTTTTGTTTTTTTGCAAGAACTGCCTGTCTTTGGCTCAAAACAGCTACCACTGGCTGGTGGAACTGACAAAGAGCTGGCAGTATCAGCAGAATTTTTACCCTAAAGTTCTGCTACTATGGTTCACCAAACTGAGATTTCTCATTTGGACGTAAGAGTTTCCTCTGACTTCTGCAAGATCAGTATTTAAATTTGCTGTAACCAGAGCACTGTTGATAAATCTTTGCTGTGACAGTAATACATGCTGCCATCCTGAAGGATCAGTACACCGTGTTGCAATGCATCTGGAAATAATACATCCTCATGTGGGCTGCTGGTGGCATTCGTGTACCCAGAATACTGAGTTTATTCACAGAAAGAATACTTCTTTGTTGTTTGTCTGACTTTAAGAGAAATCTTCAGTTACACTAAGACTGTCTTATCACACTTCATAAGGAAAGGCAGTTTGGTTTATTCTCTAGGTTGCAAATCCAATTAATAATTACTTTGCTAGAAGAGAGGAATGGCTGAACTTGGCCCCGGGCAGACTGGCAGTGAAATCTGCACTGACAGACAAGTGAAGAACTCTGAAGTTGAGGCCAACAGATCCATTTAGCCTGCTGTGGGTGAGCAAGACGTGTGAAAGAATGGGACAGAGGGACAGAGAGAAAAGCTAGAAGTTCGAACTGTAGCTGTCTCTTCTACGAAATGCTGCAGCTGCTGGGGGCAGCCCACTGTGTCCTGTTGCTTCAAGGGCAAACACCTGACTCAGTGTTAGACTGTGCCTTGTAAAGCGATGCTCTTAAAGGGAAGCAGCATCAAAATGAACTGCTCAGAACAATGTCCAAAATACAAAAGAGAGAGGAACTGAAGCCACGGTTGCTGCAATGTATTTGTGATTGCAGACGTGACAGCCACGCACCTTTCATTACAGTAAATGGTGGAGTTCTTATGCTTGGGAATTTGAGGTAATGTTGATTTCTGTTCCACAGCAGAAGCCCTTAGGCTCACTCCATTACCTACAAAGCCATCAGGCTCTCTGACACGTCCTTGTCCACCAGACAGGTAGGTACCCGATATATTGACTTACCCTGGTCTGGGGAACCTGTGATGAAAATACGGTGCAAGCTGACCATGCTTTCCTAAACTTGAATGTCCTCTCAAGAGCCAGGCAGCCTCCCCCGTGCTTACAAATATATGAATACTAGGTCAATGTAAATAGATTAGCAGCCTCTCCAGTGTCAGCTGCAACTAACCAGAATTACTAGTTACTTGAAACCCATCAAAGGAGGACAGATAGGTACTGCTGCTACAAATCCTGGCACCTCCTCCTTTCAGGAGTTTTCACGTGCAGATGTAGAATTGAGCTTTTTCATTCATTGCTGCAGAATGACCCTGCCCCAACTTAAATGGTGTTGGGTTAAAAGTGTTGAGATCTAGCTATCTGTCTGAGCTACCAACATGTAAGCACCCTGCCTGGAAATCAAACAGGAATGAGGACGTATATCAAGAAATACCAAGACTTTCGAAAGTTATTGAACTCAGTGCAAGAAAAATCTAATTCTATCCATCCTACCAACAGATTTTTATGTGTAAAAAAAAATCAGTCTTCAAAGAAAAAAACTTGGAAACAAAAGCTGCACACTCCATGGCTTACAATTAAATGTGGTGGAATATAAAAACTAGCTAATAAAATGCACTAATAAAGTAAATGCCTATTGTACAATTTGTCAACGCATCTTAATTACAAAATAAAATTAAGTTGATCATTTTGGGGTTCTTTTCTATGAGAAAAGAGCACTAAGCAGTAGTCCTGAGTGAAGAAGAGCAACATGCTGGTGTAAGAGATGTTTGGGTGGATTCACAGAAGAACACAAGACATTTTGGGTTAATTGACCTGCATCTTTTGCAGAAGGATATAAAACTGCAGGATTTGCATGTTGTCTGTAGCAACAAATTACCTAGATGTAACCAGTTCCTATATGGTAAATGACATGATACCAAGAACTGAAAGTACGATGTATGCCTCTGTGCAGTGAATGTATATAAATTATTATTATCTGTTATATTTAAATAAATATTATGCAGTTGCAAAGCTTCCGCTGAACTGATAGGCTACCAAGCTATATTTCTTTCAATTCAGAGAATAAGCCAATGACTAGGGATTTGACATTCATCAGAAGGGAGAGGGCTAAGCTAAGAGGGTGTTCCTCGCACACTGTGGACTCTGGCGTGGTTGGTTCATTTTCTGAAAAGTAGCAGCAAGGATTTTCTTCATCATGTAAGACGTCAGAGGGCAGTATGTCGATGGCATAAAAGAATCAAAGTTATAGGAATAATGTTTTCTCACACCTTCTGAATAATCCCAAAGTTCAGTTAAAAAGGAGAAAGAAATGCTTTACACCACAGCAGTAGTTCATCTGAAGAACAAGCTACCTTCTGAGAAATTTCCTTTTAAGTCATTATCATGTTACTAACACTTCATGTGACAACAGCCCTACTGATGCTACAGATAACGGAACTTGAGATTTATTAGAGCAATCGAGCCCTGAATACATTTCAACTTGACTACCTGTCACATTTTGCATTTTCTCTCTGGTTATGACTGTGACCATTGCCTGAGTCCCTGGCTGCTGGCAGATCTGAGCAGTTCATTAGTTAAACTTCCTAGCCAAAGAGGTAAAGTCCACACTTCTGGAGCAATGATCATTCAAGCAGAACACCACATGACCACCTAAGCTCATCTCTATTCTTCTGCCCCAAATCCCAGGCAGTAACTTTTGCACTAATTTCTATTTCTATTTAGAAAGACATCAAATCGCTACTAAAAACATCTAGTGGGAGGGATATAAGCATCTGGAAGGAAGCCTTTCAATGTTTAGTTATTTTCTTTCCACTCGCCTTTCCCCAAATCACCTCTTCGGGAATTTAATTTGAATCCGTGTGCTTTTAGCTTCTACTAAAGTCATTGAATCTCATTATGATATTGTTTTCTGCAGGCTTAGAGTTGTCTACCACTAAGTAATAAATGTAAGTACATATAATTATGAATCCTACTGAGTACATCAGACTCCAAATTTCTCACCAGCTCTTTTTTACAAATTGTGGAGTATTCTTTTGTGTTCCAGCTGAAACCTTACTTAAAGGACAGTGTTGTTTTTGAAGGGAGGATGTGATACTCAGGTAGCAATCTTGCTCACATAGCAAACAAAGGACTGTTGGACACTCAGTTGAAACAGGAGAGCCATGTAATTGCAGGCTTATGGCATGAGTGGGAGACTGTTGGGAGGATGAGAATGCTAGGCTGATGATCCCCTTGCCCTCTTAATAAATCCATGATCTCTGAATAATGCTGCCCTTTTCTCCATCTCACTGGGATGTTAGCTGGAGAACTACAGCATATGCAGTAAAGGCTAAGGAGAGGGCGGCTCCTCTAAGGGGTTGCAACCTCCACGCAGACGTGCAACTACTGCTGCTTCCCGGGCACAATATTTGAGTAGCTCAGTATTGCTAGTAACACACAGGGGCAATAAATCTCCCCTGCTTCCCTGGCAAATCCTCTGCCAGCTGTGGTAACTGCTGGTTGTGGGTGGAGTTGTACAAAGTCACATAGATGAGCTTGAACCTCATGTAAGATATTTTGTTTAACAGAGGTGGTTAAACAGGGCCAAAGAATCTGTATGACTGTTCTTCTCAGCCACCGAGTAGGTTTTCTGAAATCTATCCACCCTTGTCAAAGGCTTTGGAAAGCAAACTGATCCAGACAGCGATAGCACACTATGAATGAAAGAAGAGTCACTAGCAGGGAGTTCCTACTTACTAGTAGTTGCATCCCTAGTACCATCTTTCTCCACCTTCCACAGCTGACACTAAAAAAATCAATTACCTTTTGGCAAGAGCCAATAAAAGTATTAAAAACTGAGTAGAGGATTAGTATAGAACAGGCCTGTGCAATTTATAACTTAATCCCTCCAAGTAATTGTTACCAGCTGACAGGGTTTTAAACTTTCACATTAAATTACTGCACTTAGTTTTGCCATCCTTATTGTTTGACACCATGGATCACTGTTGTAATATATTTACACTGAAATGTTACTAACATGAAATGTTTTATTCTAAGAGTTGTCTTTTTGTTGGGTATCTGATCTTGAATTTAAGAAAAGCTGTAGAAAAGTCAGGTACAATCCGTAACATTAATTAACCACTCCAGCACCTAGAAATTATTCATAGTGTCAGGAACAGCTAAATGATACTCATACAAGAGCCTATCTAAATTTAACTGCTGTATCATGTTAATGAGAGATAAAATGCCCTGCGTCCACAAACAGATGGTGTTAGCCCACATTAATAAACTCACTGGAGAACTTAATATGCTTAGATTTAGATGGGTTATTCCACTGGACGACACAGTCGATGACGCATCCTGAAGCAATGTATCTGTATTTGGCAGTTCTTTATCGTCTTACTCAGTTCTACTGGCTACGCCGTCTGCTCTCTCTGCATCCTGTCCTGCCTCTGGGTTATCCTGACTGGCAGATACACAAGTGCAGCTCTTCGTGGTTCTTATTTGTGGAAGCCAAATGCAATCAAGATAAACCACTTACTGTTGCGCAGCCATATTTTGTATTTTCACATGATCCCTGGATTTTATTAACCCCAGGGAAGACCTGTGCATCGACCAACACACATACACACGCACACTTAATTTATCTCCCTCTTTCCCTAGCAGAGTGGGGAGGGCTATACAGGTAAGAAAGATCTGGCTGCCTGATTCTGCCTTGCCCTGTCTCATCCGAGGGCTGCAGCTGCCAGGGAGCTGGCACGGGCAGTGGCATGAACTGGGCATAAAGCCACTGGCACCACCATGACTCCCACATGGTCTCCTTTTCACCACAGGCTGTGATTTTGCCTCTCTATAATCTGCCTCTCAAGGCAACAGATTGAATCTGGACATTCTTGCCCAGGGATCTTTTGGCAGCTCATCCTATTTGCACTTCCAAAAGCCTAAAATGTTTGTATGTTATGTTTTGCATATTTAACCAGTGTTACTAGCTTACAGTAAATAAATATTTTAAACACATTAAATACTAGATTTTACTAATTAAATTAAACATTCTATGTGATTGGAAAGTGGTATTGGATATGATTGGGTCATGGCATAAATTTCACAAAGGCTGCTTCTAGTGAATTAATTTATATGAATTTGATTTACCTTATCAGCAATCTCCACTATTATTTTGTTATATGAATAATGCACAAAGCTTCCTAAAATAAATCTTTTGGATACCATTTTACTCATCTTCTGAATAATGTTAATTTAGTGCTCTTTAAATAAAGGTTGCCTAATACAAAAGCTCTGTAAATACATACAGTAACTTAGAAATGAGAAAACATAGGAAGCGGGTAGAAGAGAACGTGCAAACTGAAAGTTCAAATGTGTTGGAATTCAAAGGGTATTTTCATAAGATATTGTAATATTTGCACAAAGATACAAGTGTGGTGACTGCAGAGAGCTCAAGATGTTCTTATCTGCTTTATATAATGTGGTCTGGAAGATGGAAAATGTTGACTTAGTAGTCAGTATTCCAACTTGCAGAATTTACAATGATAGTCATATGGAGCTTTACTTGTTTTACACTGGGGCACAGGCTTTATATAGGGGGAGAGAAAAATTACTTCTTTTGAGCATGTACATCAGTAGAATTAGACAAGAGTGCATTTTCTACTTGCAAACCACAGATATACCTGAATATACACAGAGAAGAATTCAAGGGTTTCATTCCCTACCTTCCAATTATCTTACACAGGGGAGAGACTGTTTCATTTCCTTAGGATTCCTCTTTTCTGTTGGTACTAGAAACATAAAGTGGTTTTAGCTAAGACATTCAGAGAAAGAAGAGGAAGAAGGTGTATAAAGATGAAAAAGAAATGAACACAGATACAGAGAATTACAAGCACAGTAAAGCACTGAAAACATTTGCTACTTTAATTCGTACCTAGTCCCCTTTATCTGTGCACTCTTTTCATCTTCATATACCTTGTGTGTGTGGTCCTTTACCAGGATGTGTTTTTTCAAGTAAGAACTGAGAGGGGCTTAGTCTAGATCTGAACCATGGCTGAGAACCAATACATTTAAAGGTCAGTGTGATATTACCAGAACCACCATGGCCATTTTCTTCTGGGTTTCAGTATAAGAACAATGAGGGACAAATAAAATGCACAAGACAAATTGGGATACTCTTGATCAAGCAATCACATATGAGGCACATCTCAGATCCTAGAATAGTTTATTCCACAGACTTGGATCAGCCTTATGAAAAAGTTAAGCAAGGCTCATGTTGCCCAAAATTTCTTTTCATCTACTGGGAAAAGATGGAATCAGCTCCTTAAGGTCACTCGATCTCACAATGTGATTTCCACTGATGTGCAGGGTTTGTGCAACAAGAGTGGACGGCTCAGCACTGAGCACAGTGTCTGTGACACCTAACACATCTGCCCTCTCCTACTCCAGTACTGAGAGGCCATTGTCAGGTGGGAACTGGTGAGTTTGTTTGCAATCGCAGAAGCCAAGGTCATTGAGTTGATTATAACATCAGGAATGCTCAGGTGAAAAGTATATATTAAGTGAAAAACTATTACTCGAATTCCCTGAATTACATTTCCTAATAATTTCTCAATTACATAGGTCTTATCCTGGTTTTTGGTTGTTCTTTTTGTCACAAGGGCTTTTATTTCTTCAAGCTGACACATCCAAGATAATACAGCACTATCAAAAGAAGAAACTGTTGTTATCCCCACAGTCCTGCCACTAACTCCAGCCATTCCTCTCCTGATTCAAGAAAGCCAGATGGATGCTGCATTTCCTCACAAATCAGAAAAATGTGACCACATTTTCATTGCAAAATCTGTACAACTGCTAGTAATCCAAGAAGAACTTATTTGATTTTTCTCTTCATAGAATACATCTTTTTCCAACTATTTTTAAAACCTTTCCTGGTTTAAACACTGAATAGATTTGCAATGGGAGTCACAAGGGAAAAAAGAAAGAAGGAAAAACCCAGTTCAGAAATACCCCCTATGGAACAAGTGAAATCAACTGCAGAAAAGTTGGTTTAAGGGTGGAGGTATACCTGAACTGTGTTTGAACAGGTATCAGCTGATTCTACCAAGTGACCATCAAGGTCAAGTACCATCATAAACATCAAAGCAAGGACCTTTCCTAGGATGGAAAATATTTTTTTTAATAAAGTTCAGTGCTGAGGTCAACATATTTGCTTTTTATGAACATTTATTTGATTTATTTTAGAGAAAACCACTTCAGTTTAACTGTTAAATATTGAATACTCCTTTTCCTACTTCAAGGCTCAGAGAAGCATATTTCTGAATTAATATTTGTACGCTTTTATACATGAGTCCTTTTATTTGTACAGCTCCCTATAAATCATATAAATGAATGACAGAAAGGACCAATTAGAGATTTTGTGCACCAGAGTAGAATGGCACTTATATGTTTGTGCAGTCTCATTTTAATGGTTTCAGGTTCCACAGTTTCCCTGAGGAGATTATTTGAGAGCTTACTGCAATTTATTCTCATGATAGTCAGCTTCAACTTTTCCTTTTCGAATTGTACGATAATACACTTACATCCAACATAATGCATCACACATTTTCTTCTCTTGTGAAGCAAGGTAGTTTCCATAAATCCTGCAACAAATTCGTCATCTCTTCTCGTGTCCTTGTAAGTCCTTATTAGATGAGCCGCGTAGCATACACCAGCCTTGACAGCAGTGTCATATTTAAGGCTTTTTTGTGATTTGCACAAAAAAGTAGCAATCAAACCCCAATTCTGTAGTCGTACTTTATCCAATTTCCAAATTAATTCATAAAAAATTCCCAGGATACTTGTTTTTAAATAAGTATATTACACTATATATTGTAAGCATAAAATACTGCCCTTTTTTATATGCTCCCGCAGAGTGTTGCCCCCAGGAGCAAGTTTCATCATATGTCTCTTCAAGGATCCAAATAAACTTTGCACTTCACTGCACAGAAAGGAGCAGCATTGTGTAAGCATGGCTTATTCTGTGCTGCCATTTGCGCCAGTCCCTTCACCCCCCTGCTTATCATATGCCAAACTGGTTTGCTTGCAGACTCCCAGCCTGCCTTTCCCATTCAATCCCTGCCATGGGATTGCTCCTGTTCCAGGGCTCTCGCTCAGCCTCTTTACTGCGTGAATTTTCTCTCACAAGAAACAGGGCTTAGATGCATCATTTTAGATTTTCACAATTCCAAATTAAGAGGACTACAGAAATGCAGAAATATATTATTGCAAATTTAAGAAAGCGAGGCTGGACATTTTAACTTATTCATCTTGAGTTATACTGATCACAGCAGAATTTCAAAGAGAATAAATGAGAACCGAAATCCAGCAAAGCACCTGTTAACCTCCTAATATTTCGTGTCTGTTCACACACACTCTAAAACAACCCAGAAAACAGCCATCAAGTTATAGTTCATGGTACAGACATGGTAATTAGAAAATAATAGCCTAAACCCATGAAAGCAGTAATAAAATGTAGAATGCTGCTTGCACACCCAGTCATACAGAACAGGTGCTCTAATAGCGAAGGCTAAAGAGCTAAAAGAACAGGCAGGTAACACTCCACTAGATTTTGCAGTTGTGGAAGGTGCTACAAATACCAAAAACCCTGATGCAACCAATAATAATATTAGATCATTTTTTGGAAGCTGGCTTTAGAAAAGTGAGAAAACAGAGCTGGCAGGATTCAAGAAGCCTTGCTTGCATCTCACAGCTGAGCCTGTTCCAAAATCCTCGCTGCATCTTGTGTCCTACGCCTACGGGACGGGGAATGAGGGCATGTGCTGGAGCCCTTTGACGGGCTGAGGAGCCAGCAGCCACCACTGACCTGACAGGATGGTTTGTGGGGAGCTGCAACAAACCCCTCCAGGGCCAGCCACATGCTATGCGGACCCTGTTAGAGGGAGTCTTTGCTTCATTCTTCAAGAAATCTGTCATTTATTGTTGAAATTGGCCCTGTATGGCTGATCTAATCACTGGCTTGAAGGCACCAGAGAGGGAGCAAAGGAAAGGACAGCCAAATAGTCTGGAATGCAGCTAAAATACTTTAGAGAGTTTAAGGTTGAAAGGGATCTCTGGGTCACATACTCTGACCTTGGGCCAGTACATCTTATCACTAGTCCTGAACTGAACCAAGGAGCTTGTTTATGATTAAAACCTTTATATTAACATTAGATTATCTCAGCTTCCAAGCACTGATCCTTATAGATCATTTTAAAAAGCGTTAGCATGCAATACATTTTCCTTGTGAAGGTATTTGAACACTGCATTAAGACAACCCCTGCAGATCTTTTTGACAAATTAAACTGACTTAGATTTTTAAATGTATTGTTGTAAGAGATTTCCTCTAGTTCTGTAATATTTTGGGGGGTCTTTGCACCGCCTGATCTCTGATGTCAGAGGTACGCACCTTGTTCTAGTATCAGTCTCATTAATAGACACAGTAATTGATTTTCTGTGCACTAATCCTGGTAGTACACTCAACAGTCGTACTGGACACATTGCACTGGGACCTTATCTGTGATAGTTAGCTTGAAATTGGTTTTAGATGATTTTTGTCAAGACACAAGCTCTCATTCCAGAGGCATGGCTTATACTCATAAAAAAATAAATATATATTGGCTGTAAAAACCTGATTGAAAGTGCTAATTTTTCTCAGCAGTCCTGATGACAGTACAGTTGCTCTCACGGTACCTTACCAGGTTACCATATAGCACATCCATGGATTTTATTGATGGCGAGTTCATTTGGGATCTTTGGGAAACTCTTGAAAGATGATGAGCCTGCAGAACCTTGCAGACTCCAGCATCATTAAGATTAACCTCTGAAAAACTTTCTGATCCTTCAAAAGTCAAAACCTATTTATATGTTTAAGATATTAGCCATTTCACAGCGTTAGCCACTGGAAGTATGTATGGTATTAACCATAGGACTCAGAGACCATTTTGCAGTTCTCAGCCTAAAGATAAGGAACTGTACAGTCATTATCATTTTGCAGTTAATCAATTTACCTTTAAATCTCATTCAATAAGATTATCAGAATTGTTTGATTGACATTAAGGCTATCTTCCATATTTCTTTATCTAACAGCATATATATCTTCTGGACTGTTTTGCCTATGGCTGATGTTAAACAGTAAAGAACTGTACAGGTCATTCTTCTTGGTCTTTCAAAACCAGGCAGAACACAATGGCTAGTTTGTCTCTCAAGAACTTCTTTTATATTTAGAGATTTATTAAACCCCAAACTTAGATACTTCCTTAGCGAACTCCGTTAAGATCCCAGGGTGCAAATTAGCTAGACTCTTCATTAAAAGAAAAGCCAAGGTTTGCTTGGAACAGGAGATTCCCTGTAGATTTGACAAACATCTCGCCATGTGATGTGAGGACAATATCTTCCTTCTTCCAGGTACAGCAGGGATGTTCATTCACTACTATTGATCTAAGAACAACAAAGAGATTCCCTTCATCCCTTTCGGTTTTGGGGTTTTTTAGATACTCCCCATACTCAGTCATTGCCCCACTTTGGGATCCGAGCGAGGTGCCAGACCCGAACTGAGCAGAGCCAGCAGGTCCCCGGTGGCCACCCTGTCCACTGGTGGTGACCCCTCAGCCATTCCCCGAGCCCCCCCTCCCTAATCCTATTAATGACACCTTCCCCTAGCATGACTGTGGAGGTCAGCGCGTGTGGACGAGTAGATGGGTGGAAGGAGGGATGGAGGGATGGACAGACGGATGGGTGGAGGGAGGGAGGAAGGGAGAGATGAACGGAGGGAGGGAGGAATGGATGGGTGGGTGAGTGGACAGGTACATGGGTTGAGGGAGGGGATGGAGGGATGGATAGAGGGGTGGGTGAAGGGAAGGAGAGATGGGTGGGTGGGTGGAGGGAGGGAAGGATGAATGGAGGAAAGGATGGGTGGATGAGTGGGTCGACAGGTAGATAGGTGGAGGGAGGGAGAAATAGGGGGATGGGTGGAGGAAGGGATGGGTGGATAGAAGGAGGGGTGGGTGGGTGAATGGAGGGATGAAGGAAGGGAGGAAGGGGTGAATGGGAGCATGGAGGAATAGATGGGTGAGTGGGTGGGTGGATGGGTAGATGGGTGGAGGGAGGGATAGAGGGGTGGGGTGAAGGGAGAGAAAGATGAGTGGGTGGGTGGGTGGACAGGTAGATGAGTGGAACGAAGGAGCGGGGACAAGGAGGGGAGGGAGGGAGAGATAGAGGCATGGGTAGGGGAAGGGATGGGAGGATGGGAGAAGGGATGGGAGAATGGAGGGAGCGATGGGTGGATGGAGGGAGGGATGAATGGAGGGATGCAGGAATGGATGGGTGGGTGAGTGGGTGGGTGGACAGGTAGATAGGTGGAGGTAGGGAGGGATAGAGGGATGGGTGGAAGGAAGGAGGGAGGGTGGAGGGAGAGAGGGCTGGATGGAGGGATAGATGGGTGGGTGAGTGGGTGGGTGGATGGGTAGATGGGTGGAGGGAGGGAGGGATAGAGGCATGGGTAGGGGAAGGGATGGGTGGGTGGAGGGAGGGATGAATGGAGGGATGCAGGAATGGATGGGTGGGTGGGTGGACAGGTAGATAGGTGGAGAGGGGGAGGGATAGAGGGATGGGTGGAAGGAAGGAGGGAGGGGTGGAGGGAGAGAGGGCTGAATGGAGGGACAGAGGAATAGATGGGTGGGTGAGTGGGTGGGTGGCCAGGTACATGGGTGGAGGGAGGGAAGGATGGAGAGATGGGTGGATGGAGGGAGGGATGGGTGGATGAATGGAGGGATGCAGGAATGGATGGGTGGGTGAGTGGGTGGGTGGACAGGTAGATGGGTGGAGGGAGGGAAGGATGGAGAGATGGGTGGGTGGATGGATGGAGGGATGGGTGGATGAATGGAGGGATGCAGGAATGGATGGGTGGGTGGGTGAGTGGGTTGGTGGATGGGTAGATGGGTGGAGGGAGGGAAGGATGGAGAGATGGGTGGATGGATGGAGAGATGGGTGGAGGGAGGGAGGGATGGAGGGAGGGGTGGATGGAGGGAGGGATGTTTGGATGGAGGGAGGGATGGATGGAGAGATGGGTGGATGGATGGAGAGATGGGTGGAGGGAGGGAGGGATGCAGGGGGGATGGAGGGAGGGATGCAGGGGGGATGGAGGGAGGGATGCAGGGGGGAGGGAGGCAGGGCTGGGTGGGCGCGCGCGCGGGCGGGCGCCGTGCTGGGCGGAGGGGCGGCCGCGGCGGGCGCGCGGGGCGCATGCGCGGCGGCTCGGAGGGCGGGGGCGGCCGCTGGCGGCGCTGGGGGCGGCGGTTCCTCCGGCCGGGGCCGGGCGGCGCGCGCGCTCCGAGCCGCAGCGATGAGGCTGAGCGGCCGCGGCCGGGGATGCTGCGCGCCCGGCGGGCGGGAGCCGCCCCTGCGGAGCCCCTTCGTGCACCAGCTGCGCTTCAGCCCCCTCCAGAAAGCCAAGGTAGGGGCGGCCGGGGCCCGGCTCTCCCTCCTGCCCCTCCCCGCCGGCTCCCGGGCCGCGTCCTGCGCCGGGCGGGGGCTTCGGGAGCCGCCGGGGGGGGCGGCGGCGCGGGGGCCGTGAGGGGGGAGGGGGGGTCGGGGGGCAGCCCGGAGGCTGCAGGTTGTGAGGCGGCGGGGCCGCCGGGGGGGCTCGTTCCTCAGCCGCCCCGCCGCCCATTTCTTGAAAAACACAAACCAATTTTCTTAAAAAAATGTGGGATTTGATAATCCCACGCGCACACGGTTAAAAAACCCGCATCCCGCCCGTCTGAAGTTTGGCCCCTGGGTGAATCATCCCTGTGGCACAATTTACGCATTGAACAGGTAGCAAGAGTCGGTATTAAAATGCTATTTCCCGGTTGCATGAGGGTTTTTTTCCCCAGTTTACGGGTTTTTTTCCTCCCCCGCTCCTTCCAGGGGCAGCAGGAGCTGGCTGGGCGGTCAGGAAGCTCAGCCCTTGTCTGAGGGTTCCGCAAGATCTGGGTCGCTTGCTGGATGAGGAACTGCCGTTACGGGCTCACCTAGGAACCGCTTGGCCATTTCTGCTACTTGCATCACTGTAATGCTTCAGTTCCCTAAAGTTGTTGTTGTTTTGGGGGCCTAAGAGCCTGACAAGAAAATTAGGGTCCTCTACTACCGAACCTCTCGGATCAAGGTGCTTTAGATCCAACCTTAATAGAATTTGCTTATTGTTACGTTGCCCTGTTGCTGTCCAGATACTTAATACAAGGCGTGCACGGCCCGATTTAAAGGACGTCGAAATGTGCTTCGTGCTAAGTATCTAACAGCCAAGGAGTTCATAGCAGACTCCAGCAGAAAAGGCTTTTGCTTTTTTTAATCAAATTTCCCAGAATGATACAGTTAAATCCTGGATTCGGTGGTTGCTGGTAAATTGTTGTTTGAATAGGAAAAGGGAGAATAGGTTTGTCGTTCACCTCGTTCTGTCTGTACCTAGAGCTTCCTCAATAAACCATATAGTTGTAATTTCTTTTCCATGTAACCCAACTTTATTCCTGAACTCATGTTTCTGATGTAATTAATGAGATAGAACTCTTTTAGAGAGGAGGGAGAAGCAAAGATAAAAGCATGTGTTCATCTGGACTAGGATTGTATCTAATTATAACAAGATTTTATTTTGCAGTGTTAATGTATCTTATTTTTAGTGTCACTTTCTACTTGGTTATTTATAAGGAATTTTAAAAATACTCTTGGAGGGGGCAGAGTACCAGTTTCACGGTTCTTGCAGTACTGAGTCCCATATGAGCTACTGGTAGTGCAGATTTGTTGTTAGGTCTAACAGACCTTCAGCTGCTTCAGTGACTGGTCATAGAAAGTACCTGCTTTCTGTGTGGGCCACCCTGTACATCTGAATGAGACACAAGCTTTGCCACTGGGTTTCAATGATTTGTTATTTTCAATTAAAACTACAAGATGTGTTTAAAGCTCTGTAGTTCTTTCCAGCACGCAGACCAAACGAATAGTGTTGTCTGAGTGCAGGTCAGACTTGCTTTTTAAGTGAATGATCTTCTATTGATGTATTGCAGCACAGAGTTCTTGAACCCAGACTTTCTTGCGGTCTTAGTTTTGCAGTTTTTATGTGTGGAAAAAGCTGACACAAGGAGCTGTGATAGATTTTCTTCTTTGCCTTAATCATGCTCTTCTAACCTCTTTGCTGATTAAAAGAAAAGTTGTGCTTGAGGGTAGAGGTTGCTGAAGAAGAGCTATGGAACTGTTCCAGTTATGGGAAATGCTGCTCTCGGATAGGGAGACTTCTTGAATGGGAAGTCTGCTTTATAGTCAATCATAGCAGCTTGTGTTCTCTTCCATGCAGTCCTGGCCTCTTACTGAGGTTTCTGTATGAAGTATTACAGCTGAACTCACTTCCTGCTCAGCTGCGGGCGCCTATTGTGTCACAGGCTTTTCTGTCTGCCCTGTGAATCTAACGGGTGAGTTCTGGGATTGCAAAGCCTATTGAGGAAGGTTAGGAATGCGTGGTAAGGAGGTGGGTGAAGAAGTTGATGAGCACAGAGGACTTGGGAGACAAGACTGCTTTGTCTCATGGTTTGTTGTCTGTTGCTGATGATCTGTCAGATAGCCCCATTATCTTCACTACCACCACATCCCTCCCTCATCCTGCACTCTGCAAGAGGTTAGATTAGCTTTTCTGCTCGTTAATACAACCCAAAGTAAATGCATTTTAGAACACTTCAGCCTGAGACTGTGGGAGTGGAGGGAAAAAAAAAGTAGAAAGTAAGAGCACAAAACAACCACAAAGAGGAGGAACACAGCTACAAAAAAAAAATCCATTTGAGTGCCAAGGAATTGTTCACATCATCTTTTATTGGCTTTATAAAGAACTAGGAGATAACAGGAGTATAAAAGCAGTAAGGCTATTTGAGAATGAAGTCTCATGCTTCCTCTAGAAATGATGGTTATTTCACTCTGATCTGAGAGTGACAGTCATTCTTGAAGCTACCTGTTTTATTTCAGTACTATAATAAAAAGATTCTTTATGGAAGGCCAACAGACATAATTTCATTAATCGTGAATTTTGTTTATCTTAACATCATCTGGGCACCTATAACATAAGTCAAAGCTCTTGATGCTAGTTACCTCTGCAGAACAGGCAGGAACATTACTGGAGCTGTCACAAAGTGCTCATAGCTTTGTTTCCCTGCCACTTAAAAGCAATATGATGCCATTTTCCTTGCTTCCAGTGTTTCTGGCCCTCTTATTCCATCACTGCAGGTGTTCCTTTGGTGTCTTGGTGAGCTTTTTGGCTCATTAAACCAGCAGTTTATTGTGGTTTTCTGTTTTCTGATAATTTTCTTTTGCTGGCATTGCTTTTCTTCACTCTCATGCTGTATTGGCTCATTGCAAGCTCATATAAGTGCTAGAGCTGACTCAAGGGGAAGATTGAGGAGAGAGTGAACAGAACCACCCTCTTGAGCAGCAATGATCTGTTAGATTGGCTTGGTTGCACATGAAAATTTCTCCTCCTTTATTTAATCTCCATGATTTTGTCAATCAGGGAACTCTCAGAGTGGGAAAGCAGAGTGGCAAGACTACTGTTCAGTATGTGACTGTTACTTTGTAATAAGTTGTGGAAGTGTTGGGAATAAACTGTTTTTTAATAATGTATCTCGTATCATTAATTCCAAAGATGCCCTTTTTCACCAGAGGTACTATACTGACTTTCGAGAGACATACAGAAGAGGAAACAAGGGTACTGACTCTTGTTCAGTGCTTAGATATGTGGGATGTGGTGTTTTGGAGAACTTAAAAAGGGGCTTAAGTTCTTATTTTATACCTTCATTGTAGGTTCATACTCAAATCTGAATGCAGAGTCTCTAAATGAGGAGAACATGGTACGTATTTAGTTAAGGTGCCTTCCTGTACATCAGATTGAAACCCTTCTGACAGAGAAGTAGAGTGCAGTTTCCGAGGGAAGCCTTTTGTTACAAGCTCTAAGACCATCCTCTTCCTTCCTGCAGTCCATGTCAAAGAATATGCTTCAAATGCTGGAAAATTAAATAGGATCCCGTAGGCAAGCAAATGTTATATGAGCTGTAGTTAAACCCTGCTTGAGAAAATCGGTCATGAGCTGAACCTGAACCTCCCAAGGTACAGCTCTGGATGGACTGCTAGAGATCTTTAAATGTAGCTTAAAATGCAGATATTTACATATGACTTATTATTAATTCTATATGCGTACTTTAATAGAAAACATGTCTGGGTGCATGTCTTAAATGTGTAGAAATAAGATGTCTTTACAAAGTCAGACTGGAAGCATAGGTCTCCTGTGTCCTGATCTCTGACAGGAGCCAGTGGGGACCGTATTTTCTCTGTTTTCCTGTCTGACACTGACACTCCTGCTGTACCTAGGTTTTACGGGATAGAAGCTTTCTTATCGACATTCAGGCACCTTCCTGGATATAGACAGAACTGTGTTAGTGTCTTTTGTTGATTCCTAACCTTCTTCAGGGGCCAAACATACTTCCCTCTCCTACCAGATTTATTGTGTGACAGGTACTGCACTACCACCTGCAATAAAGGAGCCTGGTGTCACAGTCAGACCCTGTATACCTGTATGCTTGAAACTGCTTCTTCCTGGTGATTTCCACCACTTATCTCTGGACACAGATGAGCAAGAGGTCTTTTCTACATATTTATTCCATCTTTTACCAGCTTATGGATGCAAGTACTACTTCCATTCTGTGATGTGGCTCTAAAGTGATCTTGGTACAAAGGATTGGTACAGAGTTGCAAAGGACTGAATAGCTTACTACCAGTCACCTGTCATTCAGTTTGCCCTAGTACAGCAGGAGATGTTGAGGAATGGGAGGGAGAAGGTGCGAATCCCAGAGGACTCGCTTGTTTCCTGTTTTTTCTTGACAGCTGGTCCTAGGCTTAGGAGCCTAGAAGGGCTTTTCTGCGATAAGAGTGGTAGTCTTGTGTATGGATGCAGAATTACATGAGCTGATGTGACTTCAGTGCCTGCTTGACCATCACCAATTTAGGAAGTTGAATTCCTTCATCTGGGAAGCTAGCCTATGTAAGGGGGAAAAAAAAGTAAAATCATTTTTCTTCTGATTCTGCAAACTGAAGCGGTCCATCCAGGGACTGGAATCCTGTTTTGGGGAATAAGACCATGGTTGTTAATGAGGTCATGGTGTCAGTCTGAACAATCGCTGTAAAATCTACCATTGCAGTTGGCTGGTTTATACCCTAGATCAACGAATTTGTAGAGCTTCAGGATGAGTTGACTGTTGAGCTGTTTTTGGAACTAAGAGGAAGCAGGAACCGATCAATGGGAAACTGAGCTGCACGATGACTAGATCTGCATCAGGGAAAAGAATAATATGAATAATGCTTACCACAGCAGCCTGGAGATGCATCAGATTAAGCAGAACACGAGACAGCACCTTATGCCTCATTAATCATCCATGCCCAACCATTGCAATGGTGAAAAGTGCTTTTTGACCTCATGTAGTGCATCTGTCAACATATAGCATATTCCCTTTTGAATTCTCTTTCTCTACATGGCCCTTCTGTGTCATAGGGACGTTTTCATCTTCTTCTAGCCTCCGCACAGCTTTGAAGAGTTTTCAGTTCCCTTTCTCTCTTAGCCAGTCATCTGAAGCTGTACCCTCCTCCACTTAAAGAGCTGATTTTCTTCCTGTCCTTTGAGTGAGAAAGGTGGGTCTCTCAGCTCCTAGAACTTTTTCCTGGAACAAGTGTATCATTGCACAGACTGCAACTAAGTTGTGTTTTCTGAAGGACAGTTGGGAACAACTCCAGACAGCTCAGGGCTGCAAGAGAAGTTCCAACATGACGTGTTTTTCACCAAAGTTAAAGGCAGAAGTCTGGCTGGGAATAGGCTCTCTCAGAACTAGAGTGCTTGGAGGAGGGGCAGGAGCAGCTAGGCTCACCATGGCTAACTGACTTTGAAAACACATGCTTTCCAGGAAGTTGTGCCTGTTAGCATGGGAATAAAAACTCATATGTGTGTCTGGATGTTTGTCCAGAGCTGTCTCTGCACAGTGGTTGCTCACAGCTTCTGGTTCCAAGAACGCACAGCAGAGGAACTGGTGCCTGCCCAGTCCTGGAAGATCTTTCCAGCTTGGGCCATGCACCTTGCTGAAGAAGTGCACATCACCGACTGGCAGGTGCTGTGATGGACTGGCTTCTCTACAGTGCAGCAAGATTTACAATACACCCATGCTAAATATTTACTTAATGTGAGGCTGCAGAAAGGGAAAAGAGCATGTGGATATATTCACAGACAAATACAGGGTCTGAAGAAGTGTGGAAAGCTAAGGCTGCGTTAGCTTTAAAGCGTGTGATGTTTCAGCTATAATTAAGATGGGTGAATACAAAGCTGTTATGTACACCATAATTATTTGTTTGGATTGAAGTGTCTTCTGCTATTTTTAATGTTATGTATTTTTAAGTTAAAATTTCAGGTCAGTTTCAAGGAATATTGACTTTTTCAGTTTGAGATTGTGTTAGAATAATGCATTTGTTTTGGATTTTGCAGATTGCCATCATGACCTTGACTCTGTTTCCTATCCGACTCTTCTTTGCTGCATTTATGATGTTGCTGGCATGGCCTTTTGCATTCATTGCTTCAATGGGACCTGAGGAGCAAGAGCTTGAAAAGCCTCTGTCCTGGTGGCGAAAGTGAGTAACTGATGTGAATAACTTTTTAGTTCAGCAGTTTGAAATGGAAAAGATTGGAAATAACCGATATCTGTCCCACAGACCTGCTTTTCTCAACAAAAGAAAAATATAAAAGCTGTTGCTTAAACACTTTCCTCAAATGAGAAACTAAAAATACCTTAACTGTTTGATTTACCAAGGATTACAGGGAGAGAAACTCATCAACTCTGACCTCATATCTTTATTGAGGATGCAGTGTGAGGCTTCATTGTGACATCCTTCAATTTCAGTTATTCTCATAGTGTCAGCTTCTTGTTATAAAGATTGACACTATACAATGTACCTTTATTACACATTCAAAATTGTTGTTTTAAACTGCTTCACTCTGTTTTTTTGCCTCTCTGATGAATTGACAAAACCTCTGTTGATTCTGTAAGGGCTTGCCCCATTCTTTGCTGCTTATTAATAAGTCTGTGCTTTCTTTGATATTGGAATGCTAATTAAGGTAGAATGTAAGGTAGTGTTCACCCATCCATAAAAACTGCTGTTACGGGAGCAAGGAAGGAGTGTGTAGCCTCCTCTGTAGAGAACTTTAAAATTAGGAGCTGGTACTAGCATGAGGGAAGCTAACTGGTTTTTGCATCACAGGAGCAAGGAGGCTGAGAATTGAAGGCATGTAATTTTACATTTCAGTTGGAATGATAGCAGTATAATGGCTAAAGCAATAATGGAGTGCCTTTGATCTTGTATACAGTTATTTTGAAGCTTTTTAGATTGTCCCTCCTCTATTTCATCCACTTCTCGGTGTCACCCTGCTCTCCGGTGACTATGACAATTTGTGGTGTTTGGTTTTTGCACCCTAGTGGTTCAAAGGTAACAAAGTAAATGTTTATCTTTTCATGACCATCAGATAGCTTAAAAAACAAACAAAACAATCCCCCCCCCCCGCAAAAACCAAACCACCGAATCACTTTAGGAGGAGAAAGAGAAAGGGAAGGAAGTAAAATGTTGCTAAAGCTCCCAGATATGTTCTGTAGGCATCCCTGTGTTTGAGAATCTGTGCCCAACAATTCTCTACTCTTTTACTTGGGTAAGCTTGAACCCAGGAATCAGAGTTGTTGCATTCTAGTGATATCCTAATAGCATTTTTCAGGACTCAGTTTATTAGAGCTTTTTTTTGGTGTTACTAGGAGGCATTATTAGACGTTATATAGAAGAAACGCAACAGTCATAGTCTGAATCATAATTAATTTAGTGATAAAATAGATGCTAATATTATTGTAATTAAAAATCATTCATATTCAGGTGTGAAATAAAATTGAATGGTGTCTTAAAGTGATCTTAAGTCTGCTGAGAAAGAGACAACAGAAGGTCTACGCAATGTTCCTGCTCTGTTTAAGCAGCAGATATCTACTCTGTTGTGCATACAAAGTATTTACATAACATTTTTCTTTTCATTATTTTAAGGTATTCCTCTGGCACCATAACTATTTTCTCAACTCCTTACAGGATAGTGGATATTTTGCTGAAAACAATCATGAGGCTGATGTGGCTTGCTGGTGGATTCCACTGGATAAATGTAAAAGGCAGACGGGCATTGCCAACAGAAGCAGCAATATTAACTGTGGCTCCCCATTCTTCCTACTTCGATGCCATTCCTGTAACTATGACGTTCGCCTCCATTGTGATGAAAGCAGAAAGCAAAGATATTCCTGTTTGGGGAAGTAAGTTGGCAGATACTTAGTTTCTGTGCTTACTGAAAAACAAAGAAAATTTTGCTGTAATGCTTGGTGAAATATTTTTTTTTAGTGGTTTACTCTGAATGTCAATAGAAAAAAATTGAGGAGGATGTGGATTTTCTCCCTTTTTCCAAAGTGGGATTGTTGTACAAAGTCAAAACAATCACACAGAACTCATGGTTAAATTTGCAGTGAAATTGCAACATTTTAAGACCTGACAAATAGAAAAGCACGTTAATATGGGGCTATAGAAGCAAAGAGTGAGTCTATAGAGGAAGTTCTTTCTTGGTGCCAGTTTGAGTGCTATCCCAGAAACGTGTTTTAGGAATGTTGTCTGCTCTGATGCCCTGCCTTAAGGGAGTGCTGCTAATCCTTCATGCATCAGTAAGTTTTTTTCAGGCAGGGTGTGAGAGATAAGCAAGGGCAGATTGTTGTGCAGTCAGATTTAATCGTAAGAAATGCAGATGCCTGAGTTGGTAGAGTTTTGGTTTCTGTCTTTGGAATTACCAATGAAGATGCTCAAAAAGGCTTGAGAGAGACCTCTGATTTTTGATGCAGTTGTGCCAAACAAATGTGTTAGTGTTTAGGCTTGTAGACTTCTAACCAAAGTCTGGAGGGAGGTGTTCTGGAGAAACCCAGCACATTGTTTCTAGGAACCAACAAAGTGCTGAGAATCTTACTGTGTCTAGTTGTGCAGATTTTTAAGGTAATATAAAAATAACCAAAGATTTTACTTTGGCCTTGGGTAGAGACTCTTTAAAAGTCCAAACAAAAGCTTGGAGTTCCTTTGAAACTAAGTGGAATTGGGCTGTTGGTGCTGACATCCTAAAATTCCATTAGATAATGTGGGTTTAAGGGCAAAATGAGAAACTGGGATCATGACCACAAATGGTGTGAGGTTACCTATGGAGGCTTTGTGGAGGGAATCTCTCTGTTTAAAGGTGTCTCTGTATCTGATAAAGCTCAGACCAGAACTGTAGGTGTATCTCTGTTTCACTGAATATCTGATTAATATAGTTTAGGGGAAGTTAGTGGCACTGAAAAATCTGTGTAAAAATTATTGTTAGGTGCTTTGAACAAAACGTTTGTAGGCTTGTGTTTTTAAAAACAGATGTATACAAACAAATGTAATGTGAAAATAGAAATGTAACTCCCTTGTCCAGTACAGAAAAACATATTGTTCTGAGATGGTAAGTTTGCACTTCAGCACGGTATATGTTTATGCAGACCTCCTTTGGTTTTAGGAGCAGTCCAGCCGCAGGAGCAGGGGCAGTTTTATCTTCTTTCTCAGATGACTCAATTGACTGTTTAATATTTACTGGCTTAGTAAAATAAAGTAGTCCACGTGCAGCTCTCCTTTACTTGCACATGGACTGTTTTGAAGACTCCACGTAATAAGTTCAGTGGGGACTGGTGGGAAGCCTGAGGAGAATCTACAGGGATAGGGAGGTTGTCGTTATACTTAAGGTAGCACAAATATATAACAAGTAGTTCAAGCCATTTCCTATATACCTAATTTAATTTTAAGATAACTTTTAGAGGATTTAATTGAAAGTCTAAGCTTACTGCAATAAACTTTAAAAATTATTCACTTGGTTTTGTTCACGTGTGAGAGAGACCAATTACAGAAAAATATGAACCCCAAAGAACTACTTGTAGTGATTTGATGGAATATTACTGGAATGTACAGTGCAGTCAAGTAAATGAGTGTTTTGTCTTGTATAGCTGCATTTGCTTTGTCATGCAACCCCCAAGAAAACGTAGTCCCTTATGAAGTGTTCAGAAAAATGCCACGGAAATGACACATGGCAGAGGTCACAATTGGAATTCAGAGTTCAAAAGCTTCTTTTAAAGGAGTACTTTTATATGAGCAACATTAATTTACAGCATTTTGTGTTTATTAGAGTAAATGGACCTTAACAGAAAGGTAAGTAATTGCTGTTATGATTAGTTTGGCTTAAAATTTAGTGAAAGTTTTCCAGGGGGGTGAAGTTGTGATTTATTTTTCTTTTACTGTTTGAAAGAGATTTTCTATGATGGTACTGACTATCCTCTCCTCCTTTGATATAGTATTTTAATATCAATGTTATTTAGACCTCTCTACATACACACAAACATAGATTTCGTGTTATTGGACCACTGGTATTTTCCCTTATGCTGTATGTGAAGAGATGGTTGTGGTTTTCTTGGATTGTGTGGTGAATTTTCAATGCTTCAGGCATTCATCTAGAACTTATCCCTGAGAGGTCACAATTGTGTTTTATGTTCTTCAATTCTGTGACTCTTGCATACTTGGTATACAATCTCCAGTGAAATTTTGGGGCCAGCCATTGATAGTCCTAATCTTGCTATGTCTTAATTGAGTCTTGTTAATAGTCATTCAGGATCTTTTGGGAAGTTTTTAAAAAATACATTCATTTAACTGTGTGAACAGGCTTAATTAAGTACATGAAAAATGAGGCAGCAGAGAATATTTGAAGGTAGTTTCCAAGGATTAAGACTTAAGATGAAGAGTAGATCTTCATCCAAAATATCCAAATATTATATTAAAAAGTTGGCTTTCTGATGTAATGACAATGTTTATCAGGACATTATGCATTGTGTACCAGAGGGATCAGATGCTTTAGCAGGCACAAAAATCTCCAATTGCGAACTGGTTACCAAGATTGGTTCCAGAAGTATTTTAATAGGTTTCTGAAGCAGCTGTCTGTATTATTTTACCCTTAGTTTGCCAGTCACGGAATATTAAGCTTTTGATCCACTTCTGAGTCTTGATAATTAAAAGCCCATTGTTCATGGGATTGGAAGCATTCCACAAGTGTGTTTGTGTATTAGTATTTTATTGCTTTCTGACTTGAAAACAGCTCTCCTGAACCAGTAAGAATGCCAGAACAGATGGGGCACACCACCACGATGCTGAAGTACATGTATTTCTGTATAGTGACTTTCCGGGGTTTTGGGGGGTTAGAGATTTGCAATTTGCTGGACCATTTTAAAGTGTGCAGCCCAGGGAAGGTGACGTTTTTGAATCTGTTACACCTTACATTGACTGAAGAAGTTGGATCAGTTCATTTATCAGCACAGGTCCTTAAACTTTCATGTTTTGTCTATTAGATCTCACTACAAGTCAAGACAAACTCTTCGCATAAATTCTGGATGGTTACACTTCACTGCCTTAGTTTTGGCTGGTAAAGCAACCTGGATAAGTGTTTTTTGTTGCCAAAGTAGTCCATGCTACTGCAGAAGTACTTCAATAAGAAGGAAGAGGGATTTGTCAGTAAATACGATTTGGTGGAGATTTTGTTGGACAGCTTTTGTGATTCGGACATCATCTGTGATCTGAACTTTTGAAAACTAAATTTAAGGTGATAAGTTAATTTAAACTTTAAGCAACTTCTCAACATCTGTAATCTCACACTGTGTAAAAGAGGAGGTCACTGCCAGTGAAGTGAATGGGGGGATATGTTACCTTAAGTTTATAAAGGGAAAAGGAGGCCATTTGTACCTGGCAGAATACAGAAGAGCTATAGGGGAAGGAACAGTCATACTGTGCTATAAAACCTATCAATTCTTTTGTGGATGGTTTTTTCCATATCTATTAAACTTAAGAATTTTTTTTTGTTCAAGCTCATCTTTTGAAAGTACTTTATAGGCCTTTCTTGAACATCATGACTAAAAGACAAGAAATAAGTAACTTAGCAGGAAATATATCCAGCTACCTAACAAAGCATGTATGTTTTTATCTCTGAACTTGAAAGCTGCCAAATTACTTATCAGCTCTGTTACGCAGCCTAATCCTCCAGTCCTTCACCATAATTGTGACCCTGTTGTTCCCCCTCCTCAAGTACATGAGAATGAACAGTGGTAGACTCCTAGATCTTCATTGAGGATCTTGCATTTAAATACTTACAAGATTCATCAAAACAGTCCTTAAACCTCTTTTGGAAAAACCTGCTGTAAGGTGTAGATATCACGGATTTCTTCTCTTTATGAACTGTAAGTCAGTTGCTCAAACACTGTTAAGGTCACCAGCTTGAATGCCAATATCCTGTGCTTTGTTGGCATGATAGCCTGCCATGAGTATACAAATGATTGAAGATGAGCTCCCCAGTTCTGAGGAATGTCTTGAAGTTATTGCCAAGCTTATACATTTCGTCCTCTCATTTTAAAACTTCTGTTTGAAAATTCAGTGTTTCCTTCAGGCTGTGCACGCTCGGATAGTCTTGCAACATTTCAGCCCTCACAGGAGCTCTCTTGGAGAGACTTAAAATAGTTGTGCTGTCACCTGTGTATTATACATAAGTCCTTATTGTTTGGATTAGAATCTTAAACTTGGATTTTTTTATTATTTTTTTTTACCGTAACTTCAGTAAACAATTACTTCTCATGTAAACTGCTACTGGAATGCCTAAACCACCATTTTTTTAAGCATCCTAGTTGATATCATTAGTGGAAGTTACAAAATACAGTATATAGGAAACCTGCAAACCAACACAACTGCCTTCATAAAATACTTTATAGACTGACAGCTGCAAGCTAAAACATACAGCCATGCCCTCATACAGGTATTGCAGGTGTGAGAGCAAACAGCAGTCTTTGTAATATGAAAAGGGTCTTTGTCCCTCAAGAAGTTCTTAAAGGAAATGGATCGCACTTCAAGACCAAGCCAAATGCCATGGAATTTACTTTTCTTAAAGCTAAAGAGAACAGCGGTTATTTGCTTCCCATTGCTGGCCTCTCCTTGTCGTACTGACTGCACGTTTCCTACCTTTTGCTTTAGAAACAGCGAGAAGCACTTTCTCATTAACACTGTCTCTATACCAGGAATACTTGGTATCTGTTCTGTCAGGTGGTCTGTCTGCTAAGCATTTAGTCAAACTAGGAAGTTGTTCTCAGCACATATTTATCTTTAGTAGTTGGTTCAGGCTTGGGTCAGAAAAGTATATATCCCTGTGTATGATTGTTGCTGTGGTAAGATACCATCACTAACTTGGAAATCTCACGTAGAGTACCATGACTACAATAATACTATTCCTGTAAGAACAATATAATTCCAAGTGCAAAAGATCCTAATCTTGGTTGACTTCAATTTTGTGCATTGATACAACTTCGTGTATTTGTTGTGCGGGGGGGTGGGGGTTGAGGCTTTTTTTTTCTACTTTTCTGTGTCCATATATACAGGAAGTCATTTTATTGTAGAACCTTAGTGGTTTTTCTTCCCATAATGTTCAGAAGACTTCTGAGCTTCTTGCAGATTTTTCTTCTCTTCTCTCCAAAAAGGAGCAGTTTTCATGTTAGATATTACTTCATTAGAAAAGCTTAGAGCTCAGAACTTTGTGAGCATTTTCATTTGCATAAGGCAGCTCTTAAAAACTAAGCCCGAGGTAATGCTTTTCATCCTTTAACCTTCTGTAGGCCCTAAAAACAGGCATACAGACTGCACATGAGGGCAACTCCTATTAGAAAAATAATCTGGTTTTTTTTTTCCCCATAGTAAGAAAAATCATGGAGTAAATACAGTAGAATATCTCTATTTACAGTAAGTCTACCTGCATTACCCAGTCTACCTCCACGTTAAATGCAACCACCTTGTACTTGTCTCTGTAGGCTGTCATGTCAGTATATCAGAGGAACATATGTAGTGGGATTTTGTGGTGTTTGAGGGAGAGACCAAGTGAAAGCCTCAGGTTCAGCATTCTCTGTTCTTGCAGCAGATCTGTCAGACTGTTTGCTGTTTGTACAGTGGTGGTAGTGTAACTGCCTACTCAAAAATGTGTGTATGGATACATTATAGAAGAACAGTACTTAGTGACATACTGCTGTTCAGTTGCTTTTTGTGTTCTCTGATGCCTTGTAGACCAGTGGTGATGCTGCCAGTATAACTTTATCTACTATATGATCGTAACAGTTGAGCATAATTTAAATGGTTTGTTACAATACTTCTATTGTATATTTTTTATTTTCCCCTCTGTTATCCTGAGAATTTCATTGCCACCAGTTGTATGCATGGAGCTCATCAGAGAGAAACTTTTTTTTGCTTATGCATCAGCTTGTGCTTGAAATGTTTGCATGGGAGCTAGGGTTCTGAAATCAGTTGGAGCTGCTACCCTGTAACTAATTAAAGCAATACTGATTTTTTTGTAGGCTGTATCATGCTAGAGCGACTTCCCATCGGTTAGCCTGTCTGTAGCTTTCTGGCTGCCCTGCAAGGTCGAGGTTTTGATGTATAAAAGGTGGAAGTGTTGATGTATTACTGGTGTCCTATTTAAATTGCAGGCATCTGCCCAAGAAGGTGCAGTACAGCATGTGTCACCTGTCTTCAGGACTACTCATAATGAGCTGAAATCAGGGATAAGAGTGACTCCAGCAAGTAGGACTGACACTGCTAGAGAAAAAGCTGGAATAACAACACTGGCAAGGTCAACTTTGAGAATTGAGGGATTGTCTGCCATCGCCCACTAGAATTTATAATTTAAGGGTGGTTTTAGGGTGAGGAGATGGGCAAGCATGTCTTTCAGCAGCTCTGAATACTTGAGCTGTGTTCTTCAGTACCCAGTTAAAATCAGTCTTGGACAGTTAAATTGATGAGCAGAGAAGGTTAAGATTAAGTTTAGTTTATTAAGCATACTGCACAGTTCTACATATTTCCTTTAACTGCTCCAGTATGCGTGCTGCTTTTTGCTCCTGCCCTGACTTTACTCTAGTCCTACCTATTCCTTGCCTCATAAACTACCTTACAGTATGGCGTTCAGGCTTCCCTGTGTTTCAGCTTGACTTCTGACTGCAGTCTGGTCCACCTATTTGGTATGTTTCTCAGCTTCTCTTTACAGACCTTTGGCCCTGCTCCTGACTATTTCTTGCACAGACCAACTTGATACAGCCTTTGAATTTTCAGATTCCTCTCTGTTTACCAAACATGAAAATAAGTGGTGAGAGTGAAGTTCTGTGTAGCCTTGTTCTCTGTTTTCAATAGTGGTTATGGAAAGAATATATGAGGAAAGGCAAGTACAGAGCTAGTCTTCCCTTGGTATATATTTTCAGCTTCTTACTGGTTTCAGTTTCACTTAAATTGTTGGACTTGGCCACTAACAGCCTGGTAGTTGGTGTCTTATAGGATCTTAAATTGCTGTTTAATGTTAGAACAAGAATTCTGTCACCTTTTAATCTGATCCCTAAGGAAGTAGGACTTAATATGATCACCTTGTCCACTAGGCTAAGGTTTGATGTGGTGGATTAAAATAATGATGGCTCCATAAGTGTTTGAAAGAAAGGTGATGCATGAAAATAGTGTCTGAACTACAATAACAAAAAAAAGAACTTGCCTTATAGCCTATTTTGTATCATATAATTCGACAGGCAGGACATAGCCATAGGAAACCTGGAGAAGCGGAGGCTGAGGGGTGACCTCATTGCTCTCTACAACTATCTGAAAGGACGTTGTAGAGAGGAGGGTGCTGGCCTCTTCTCCCAAGTGACAGGGGACAGGACAAGAGGGAATGGCCTCAAGCTCCGCCAGGGGAGGTTTAGGCTAGACGTTAGGAAAAAATTCTTTACAGAAAGGGTCATTGGGCACTGGAACAGGCTGCCCAGGGATGTGGTTGAGTCACCTTCCCTGGAGGTGTTTAAGGCACGGGTGGACGAGGTGCTGAGGGATATGGTTTAGTGTTTGGTAGGAACAGTTGGACTCGGTGATCCGGTGGGTCTCTTCCAACCTGGTTATTCTGTGATTCTGTGAAACCAAGCTTTCACTTGTCTATGTGCTTTTTCAACATACCATAATAGTTTTCCTTTGCATGTGGCTGTGTGGCTGTTTGTGATGTCCATTTGTAAAGTAATTTGCAGTCTGTTATTTTGGTGCTTGATAACATTGCAGTAGCTTGATTTTAAGAAGGTTGGAACAGTTAAACTCCCAGGTTAACACCACTTTCCTGTTCAGTTTTCAGATACAGATTACATTAGTGGTTAGAAACTCTAAACTGAGTTGTCTACAGTCTGTTTCTGTCATGCTGTCCTAAGTAAAATCTGCTTGTTTAATTTTGTGTTATGAAGAAGACCCTGCTTGCAGCATATTCTCAGATAAGAGCCTCAGAGCTCTGGAATTACCTTGTTCATTCCTTGACCTGAAATAACCTGAATAGCATCATTTGGGAAAAACGTAAAAGAAATTTCAGTGTGAAGGCTGAAGACATTTGAGTGTTTTTTGCTTCCTTTTACTTGATAATAATGGTTTTGCAACAGAATAGTAATTTGCAGGCATAAGGGAAACTCAGGACTTCATTGCTAAGAAACAAAAGGAACAGAATTATGAAACCAAGTATGATTTCCTTTGTGTTTTTTATTGCTTATTCTGTTTTTCTCTGTTTTTTATATTTATATTTTTTAGTGTATGGTTGTTTTGCGGTTTATTTGGGGTTTTTTTTGTTTGTGAGTGGGTGGTTTTTTTGTTTTGTTTTGGTTTTTACCTTCCCACAGCGGTAACCCCAGTTGGCCCATGAAGATCTCCTCTCCCGTAGTGGACATTGTTCTATGGATATTGTGTAAGAGCAGGCATGTAGGAAATGCAAGCGGATGGTCACTGCTCTGATATGCTGTCTCCTAAGCTTTGGCGACTTGTGGGATAAAAACACTATTTCAGAGACTGGATGAATGTTTGGAAGCTTGCTGTAAGATGTGATGGTTTAGTTTCAAAGAACCATAGAAGCATTTTGGTGAGTTACTGGCTAAACTGCCAGTGTGGTAATAACGAGAAACGGCAGCTTTTGCTGAGTACAGGACTGTAATTCCTTATACTGTTTCTTTGTACACATTAAGCACTGGCTGATCCATTAATGCAGTAAGTCTATCCATGACAAAAGAAGATTAGACAACTAGTGTCAGTGAACTCATCTTGCAGTGGCTGGAAATAGGAAAAATGTGGTTTATATTTGTATTTTAGGCAAATAGAATAGCTAATGATTTAGTGGCTCTTGAGCCTTTGAATAAGCTTGCAAGATACAAAAATGATAAAAAGGTATTTGAAGACCACCTACTTAAATAAAAGCATGAAGTAGTATGTTTGAAGAGGATTCTCCTGTACTTCTTGACGCTATAGAAGAATTGTATGTGCTACTTAGTGTTTCGTGAGCGGGCCTTGGTGTTCTTGCAAGGCATTCGTGGAGAGAGGATTTCTGATTCTTGCTTGTGCTCTTTTTGTCTGGCTGTGCATAAGAGGTTTCCCACTAAGCCAGGAAGAAAGTGACTGAGATCTGATTCATCTATTATGAGGAACAAGCAAACAGGTGATGATGCCTATTCACTAGAAAAGATAACTTAATCTGTATTTGGAGTATCTTTGGTGTACCTGCAGTGGAGCTGGGTATCATTGAAGGTAAAAGCTCTGAAGATAGTGGCAGTTTGACCCGCAGGATGTCTTTTGGAAGTGCTTACATAGGGAGATTCCTGATATTTTGCTGGGCTGGGGGCGGCTATAGATTTTGTGAGTTTTGTGGTAGGTGGAAATGGCCTCGGTCAGCCACAGCACTACTGCTTCATTGCAGATAACTACACAAAATACCTCCAATCACGTTTTAAATTCTGTGACGTATGCGCATTGGTCTGTGAAAAACTGAACAAGTACGAAGTACCAGAATTGTGAAAATGGTTTTCCTCATGGGATTTTTTGAAAATATTTCAATAAAACTTCAGAAATTCAGCTGAGTATTTAAGTTTGCAGTGTAGTTTACTATAAGCAGTTATGTACTTGTAACAATTTCTTTTTGTCCAGAAGATTGTTGTGGGGCGAATCTTTTTCAAAAAAAAAGAAGAAATAAAGGCTAGTTTGGTTTTTGTTTTCTTCCTTTTCAGCTCTAATCAAATACATCCGACCAGTATTTGTATCTCGGTCAGACCAGGATTCGCGCAGGAAAACTGTTGAAGAGATAAAGAGACGTGCTCAGTCTGATGGTAAATGGCCACAGGTACTGTATATTACTACTGTGTGACAGATGGTATTTGGCATCTCCAAACTTTGGATATGCAGCTTGCTTGTTTCCATGTGGGATGCTTTAGATGGTTTCTAGATCCCACTCCTCCTTTCTAGAACTTACGATGTAAGATTCTTATTGGTATAAAAAGCCTAGCTTTTCATTGCAGCATGTTTCAAGGGGAGACTTGGTAAGTACTTGGGATGACAGCTCTATTAAGTAATAGTAAATGGACATGTCGCAGCAGATTTAGATAGTCCTCTAAGAAAGTACTCAGGTGTTCAGCAGAATACCAGAGGGAGTATTGTGTGTTGTTGCCCTTTTCAAGATTCTGGCATACTGTCGGTGTTGTAGATGTGCAGCCAAGAAAGCCCAAGCAATTCATATGTTCCAATAACCAGAACACACCTTTATTGGGCCACTTGATGAAAACATTGCTAAAATAAGTGGCTTGGGTTTTTCTGCAGCTACATATTAACATGATTTGGAAGAGAGTTAATGGAAAGGAAGGAATGGCTCCCTGATGTCTCAGTTTCCTAGAAGCATGTCATTATTTTGAAAACTCAAAGCATTCCTGTGAATTTTTGAGATTAAGATATAGTATGTCTTTTATGGCATTTTTACTATGACAGTGGTTATGTCTACGTACTGGAGTAGAGAAATATTATAAACAGTTATAAACAACATGACAGAAATATGCTTTCACATCATTACTTTCTTTAATAGATTTGAAAGCACTTTAAAAAATATTCTTACTTACAGATGAAGAAAGTGAATTGCAGAGCTAAAGGGATTTCCAGGGTATCTAGCAAGCTAGTACCAGAGTGGGCAGTAGAACTAGTAATTTTACTTCTAGTCCATTGCTTTGTCAACCTTATTATATGTATTTATTTCCATTAAGTGTCTTGTTCTGTAACTCAGCAGAATTTCAGCAGTTCTTGGCTTTTTGCTGTCCAAAACTTTTTTTTTTTTTTTTTGGTATCTAATCTCTTCCTCTGAATTCAGTTAAATTGAGCAGTTTTTACTGTGTTAGAATTCTGGTTAGATACTTTCACCCTCTGTCATTCTGACATCTGTGCACATGCCAGGTAATAAATGTAAAGAGAAGTCTTCCTTTCCTTAGCCTATAGGCAGGTAGCTTGGGAGCAAGAATTTTGTTTTGGTGCAAAACAGAGTATGATTTTTAGCAGCACCAAAACCTATTGTGAAAATTCTGTTATACTTACAAGTGTTTCTGGTTACTGTCAGTGTTCCAGTCAAACAGAATTATTATCGCAGGTCAAGAAAGAGGCGAATTCACAGAAAGAAAAATATTTTGACTATTAAGATAGAATTTCACTTCCTTATTGAGCACTACTTTTTAATCTAACTGAACTGTTTTTCCTTTAAAGCTTTCTTTACTGTAGTCAGTTAATGTTAGCTTTGAAAATGTGTTTTTAAATGAATCCACGTTGAAATATTTCTTAAAAGACAACTCTTTTTTTACTTCAAGATAATGATATTCCCAGAAGGCACTTGCACAAACCGATCCTGTCTAATTACATTCAAGCCTGGTAGGTATGATGCTCATTTCTCTGTTCTCTACAGAATGTTCTTGTATCTTCATTTTCTGAAATACCATTTGCATTGCAATTTCCTTGCTGTTGCAGAGGTTGAGTAAAAAAATTTGCAGTAGGGTGGAATTAGAATAGAAATTTTCTTATGCTACAAAAAGATTTTAGTTCTACTGTTGAGCAAAACAATTTAGATAATTCAGGGGTTTTTTTTCTTGACTTCTGAGGTACATATGAGCTAGAGGACTAATTTTTCTTACTGGGTTTTTGCTTTTGGTAGTCTTTTTTTATTTCTTGCCTCCTCCTTTTCCAATTTTGGATCTGTCATGCAGCATTTAGATACACTGTAAAGCTTACTGTATCAATGTGAATCTATTTCCGGCTGCTGCAGCATTTGTTGCTGTGTGGTATGTGATTAATTCCTCTCAAACTCCTGAGCTGCATTCTGGTGAAGATGGCACAAGAATCTTGCCAGTATAGCACTGTTACAGAGACTGGCATTTTTTACAATATTCTTTTAATTTATCCACTTTCTAAGCTCTCTTCAGTTAGTGTCACCTTTTTGGCTTATCAAATCAGTAGAGGGCATAACAGTGAACAGAGCTGTAGCTGTAAACTGCAGTTACAGTAGGGAGAAATGCCAACACTGCAGTGAACCAACAATGTTTAATGTAAAATTAACTTTATGATATAGATAAGGAGATGGTGAGTGAGGAGGCTGCAGTGAGTGATGCAGTTGTGAATGGGGTTTTTTGATTCTTCGATTTCTGCCTAGTTCATTGTGTTCTGATCTTACTGTGTGTCTTATTTTGTGTTGCTTACAACTTACATATTGCTATTAGAATATCATGCAATGAGTCAGCATTGCGATTCCTTGCAGTGCTTAATTTGACTGAAGGAATCTCAATATTGTCTCCTTAGCAAATATTCAAAAATCTTTTCTTCCTGCCCTCTTAGCTCTTACCTTTTTAGTTTCGTGGTGGTTAGGAGAACATCACTTCCTTCATTCTTTACTCTCCCTCTCTCTCCACCTGAATCCTGGCCGTGCTTTGAAAACCAGCCTGAATCCTCCATTAGAGCCCTAATTTCCTGCCCTCCCTCAGTGACATAGACATTCCAGGCACCATATACTTTCTTCCTCAAATCCCCACTCTGTCTTCTCCTCTGATCTAGTACATACTGCTGTCTACCTCTTGACTATCTCACTTTTCCTGCTGGAACCTGCTTCTGTATCCATCCAGCCTCCCAGAAATCCTTTGCCTCCAGATTCCTCATTTATATCAAATTGCTTTAGGTCTCTATTCAAGTAACTGGTTTCAGGACGCTTTTCCTCATTCTGCTTGTGTGGCCTTACTACACGTTTTTTTGGGTTTGTGTTTGTACAAGCTAGTTGTACAGGGGAAGCTAGTCTAGTTTTGTTTAAATAGTGTTGTCCTCTACTACTCATATATTGTCATCTTTGGATTCTTCCAAAAGTTGCTTAGGCTGTTGTTCTTGGAGACTGCAAGTACCACTGTGCCAAAACCCAAGTCTCTGCTGGATCCTATTCAGACAATCTTCGCTTAGAGATGTTTATACACCACTAACAAATGCTACTTTTATATCTGGGCAGTTATTCTATAAAGGAAATGTAATTTTAAGAATACAGTATAATTCTGTTGCTTGGTTCTTAATTTTAATCAAAATATTAGGCAGAACTTAGGAAACTGCTATAGATAACTTCATTTAAGTTAAGCTTTCTTTTTGTTTTGCGAGAAAAAGATGTTTAAAGAAATCTTGAGCAAGGTAGTTATAAGTCTTATCCAGTCTCTGTGCTACAAACTCAGAAAATTATTAGCAAATGACACAGATCTTGTGCTACTCATTTATCAGAACTGTAATTTTCATATGAAATGAAGCAATACTTTTGTACAATAGCTCTAGTTCAGTACTGTTAGACTTTCCATAGCTACAAAATATGTTACATTAATTCTGTTGTTTCAGGGATTATAAATTTCCTACAAATTGTCACTCAGCTAAAAATAGCTTATTTTATGTAAGAAAGCTTAGATTCTGCACCAAAAATACTGCTGATCACAATGAATATATTGACTTAACTGTCTTGCACGTATGCATAGTTTTAATCATTTATCAGGCTGAATTTAGTACGTGGCATTCATTTGTGTATATGACACTTTCTGTAAATGGTAGAGGATAGTTTAGAGAATGCAAGCAAGTGTTCTTTATTTATCTGCTGCAAAGGTGGGTATACATTGTCATTCTCCAGGGCTTGCTTTTTAGATTACTTTTGAGGCTACTTTCAGATCTTATTTTTTCACTGTCAACTTATTCCTATGCATACTAGCCCATTAATTGTATCGTTTATTGATTTGCTGCAATAAATTTCTTCTGTACCAAAGTGCAGTATAAAGTAATTGTCATGTGTGCCTTCTAGGAGCGTTTATTCCTGGAGTTCCTGTACAGCCAGTGGTTCTGCGTTATCCAAACAAACTGGTAAGTTCAGCTTACAGTGCAGTTGGAAATATGGGGTGTTTCCTCGAAATAAATTGGTACTCCTGTAATCTTTTAGGTTAGATAATTGGGTTTAGAAATTTGGAATGCTTTAATAAATGCGTGTTGGATGAGTATGTATTCCTGAAGCCTGTAGCAATATAAATAGTCTTAACTCAGGCAGTTTAAATGTTTCTGCTTTTATTAGGCTACTCCTTTAGAATAGTGCTCTGAACGTTATTTAGGTTGTTACAAGAAGTGCTGTACAGATGACTAGACAGAAGTCAATTCTGTCTAGGGTTTGCGTTCCCGTGTGCTTCCTGTTATTGCAGTATGTCCTGGAGAGTTTTCTTATGATAATTTATTGCTGGAAGATATTTCTGCACCTCCTGCCTACATGGGTGTTAGTCACAAATTAATGCAACTAGCTAAATGATAATAGAATAATGTGTTGAGGACCTTGGTACCTTTGTAAGGTGTCTTGTCCATGTTTTATTGTGCACTTGGCTAAGGAATGCTAGACACTAGCTAATTTGGAGTAGACCTTCAATATGAAACAGGTAAAATGCAAATTAGAGTGTTTATTTACAATATCAAAATTAAACAATTTCTACAAATGCTTGTAAATATATAGACAAAAGAATTAAGACAGCACTCACTTCATCTACTTCAAGGTTAAGCCTACAGGAAAGCAAGGGAGGGGGAATTTTTTTATTATATTTTTATTCGGTTTACCTTATGTAGATACTTTGCTGTCTTACGGTAGCCAGAATCCCATCTGTCTGCATTCCTTGCTTAATGAGAAGATGCTTCCTAGTGAACTTCGCTAGCTTTCCTACCTGAATTTTCTTTTGGGGCCCTCTGGGGCTATATTCGGGTCCAATCTGTCCACTTCTAAAGTAAGAAGTTATTTAGGGGTGGGTGGGAGGAGCATCAGAAGTAAAATAAGGCATACCTTATCTCTTTGCTGATGCATGTTACATCAGAAGACCTCATGTCATCACTCTGACTAGTCCATTGGCAACCCCTTGACCTGAGGAAGGATTTCTTTTTCTCTTGGTGCCTAAGTGCTTAAGTTTTAGAAGTGTTTACATCCATTATGCTTTCCAACAATTTAAAGGTTGATATAAAACATATGTTTGATGGGGAAAAAAAACGAAAAGAACCTAAGCAAAGTTTATTCATACATACATAAACCACCACTTGCTCTTGAATGAGAAAGCGTGATGGCACTCAACTATCTTGCAGGAACAAACCCCAAAATTATTTTTGTAGATGCTGTGAGAAGTATAGCAGCTTGTTATGCTCAGGCAGCATTAAGTGCATTGTGGTTGGTTTTGTGGGACTTCTCATTATGTAATTGCTTTATTACAGAAGACAGATTCTTTTCCAAAACTATTTTTAAACTTTTACTACACTGCCAGCTTAAATTGCAAGTATGCACGTGCCTTATCATAATATACCGCGATACTTTCAGTTAATATTAAACTTAGTTACTGCAATATAAAGCTATTAAATGTTAATTTGCAAGTATCTTAAAACAATCTATTTTCATACTGAAATGTCCTTACTGCCTGTAGTACATAATAGGCAATGTTCACAAACTAACACTGAATGTTTTTAATACTCTAACAAAAATTGTGAGTTTTTTACTTTGAAGTCAAATAACATAAATTTTAATGAAAATTTACATTTTTTTTTACTGCAAAATGTTGTGAAAGAAACTGTGAATAATTACATAAAAATCCATCAGAGTTGGCCTGAATCTGTGTATGGAACTTACTTTTTCCTACTATTTTTGATTGCTGGAAAACACTCAGTTTTCAGTGCCTTAGTGAATCATTTAATGTCTAGCAGTATATTATGTCTTAGCAGTATATTGCTGCTAAGCATTAAGGAGTGGGGGTAAATAATTGCTATTAGTATTTGATTTTCAGATTAGCTTTTGCAGCAGAGTTAGAATGAGGAGAGGAGAGAGGAGTATGATATGATCTGTGAAGGTGAGGTGGTTTTTTGTTAGGATGCAGTTAGTTAGGTAGCAAGTAAGAACAAGAGAGTAGGGAGAGAACGCTTTTTTTTTTATTCACTGAGGCAGCATTTCTAACAAACTTTAATTGTCTCTGACTTCATATTTGTTGTCTTGTTTTACTAATGCTTATTATAATTTTAGGTTTAGAAAGGAATTTCTTAAGATTTTTGCTTACCCAGTGGATTCCATATATTCATTGCGTGCAGTTACCCCACTGCTTTTAGCTTGAACTACCTGCTCTGATCTACCTTCAGAGCCTTAAGTTCAACAGTACAGCTGAGAACAGTCTTGGACTTGAGTGCACCTGACTGTTTCAGGAGGCTTTTTAAGATCAGAGCCTGGAGTGAATGTATTAGGAGTGTGCCTTCTTGCATGCTTTCTTTCCTTGTACTCTATTCAAGAAATAGATCATAGAATCATAGAATAACCAGGCTGGAAGAGACCCACCGGATCATCGAGTCCAGCCATTCCAATCAAACACTAAACCATGCCCCTTAGTACTTAGATAAAGTACTTCTGCTGTGCAGTGCATTGAAACATGTGGCAAAGGTGATGACTCAGTTCTTTTCTAGTGAATAAACCTATTTCCAGTTGCCCAGAAGGACACTTCTTCTAGTCAGGGTTGGCCTCTGAATACCTTTCTTATCTGGGCTTGTGTGTGTGTTTGTGACACTTATAGTCCTGTGTCAGTATTTCTTTAGGAGTAATATGTTAGTGTGTTGCTCCTGTAGGTACATGAAGAGAAAAAAAACTGTAAGGCTTAAAATGTTGTTTAGATCTGAAATTCAAGATTGGCTTCTGTTTATCTAGTTTGGTAATGTTTTGCTTATTGGATGCTTGGCAGTTATTACCTATATTCTAATGAAAATAAATGCTCCAGTGTATCCATCCGTAGCTTCTACAGCAATCCTTTGTGCGGTCCTTTTTTGCATTAATTTTCATGTATACAACTCCTTCCCTCATTTGAATTTTCTGTCAGAGTGCTGATAATTATGAAAGACTAGATACCTTTTAAAATATCACAGAGCCATTTTAAATGTATTCTTATAGCCAAGTGTCTTCCACAGGTAGCTGTGCTATTTGATAGGTTTGGCAGCATCTCTTTTGCAGCTTTGGTGCGTCAGAGTTGACTAAGCATGTAAAAACACAGCCAACCTGCTGATTGAAACTTGGCATGATTCTTGATATGTTCTTGTGTAAACAGAAGTTACAGTGAAGATGTCCTTCCACATAGTTCAAAAGATTCATTATCTAGATATAACAGTTTGAAAGTGTATTCAAAATGCCATCAAAGTGAATGCTGTCCATGAGCATTAGCTGGTAGCTGTGATAAACATAGAAGATATCTAAACTAGGTACAGGAAATACCACTTCCCATCATCTGCTTGCTGTTTTATTGTAAAAATATTGGATATACTGGCAGGAGTCCTCTACAAAATGAGTCTGGCTTTTGCAGACCAGAATCTTGTTTTCCACTGCATAGCATTTGTAGCAGTCCTGCTGCATCCTGATGTTTTTTACAAGAAAAAGTATGCATATGGTGACAGTTAACTTGGGAATTTCTTACAGCATTTTTGATAGGCATGGCTTTTTTGCGTTTGTCATGCCAGCTCACCAGCACAATGGCTAGATTGTGAAAATACTTAATTCACTGCTGAGTGATCTGTTGCCCAGGCAAAGTACCTTTATAGGTACAGCTGTGTTGCTGTTATATATGGTGAATCTAGTGTCTCGTTAGAAAAATTATCACCTATTTACACTGCATGGTCAGTTCCTTGTGGAAGTAACAAACCCTACAATGTGCTTACTTGCAGTATTATCAGAGACCTCAAAATTGCCAGAAGCATTTTAACAGTAAAACTATAGACATTAAAGTTCTACAAGATCATTACATGGAGAAGTCTCTTTTCATGAGTGTATGTTGATTGCTAGTGATAGAATAATCCTTTACCATGTTTTGTTTGATTTAAAATAATAGTTGGAAGTAAAAATTTAGATTTTAAGAGTCCTTCATGATACATTGACCTTTTTCCAAGCTGTTGATCTGTCCCATTAATCATATTTTTCACCTTTAAGGAAAATACACATGGGCTATGCATATTGAGGAACATCAGCTTATAGTAAATAACTTTTCCAAGGCTAACAGTATTTGAAGAATCCCTGGATCTGTAAATGTTTTATAGATAGATGTTCTGTATTTAAGAGCTGGCTTACTAGGTGTTTCCTAGCTACATAAAAGGTAGTCTGATTCCTGTTGGGGCTAAGAAAACTTGCAAAGAGGACATGAAAGCTTCCATGAAAGCCTTTTAGTCATATGTCACCAGTTATACTATCTACAGTGTAACAAAAGTTGAAAGTACAATAACCAATTGCAGCTGTCCTGCTTCTTTCTGTAGGATACAATCACATGGACGTGGCAAGGGCCAGGAGCGTAAGTGGTTTATGTTTCATTGCTTTCTTTCATTAATTTTTATTTACATGACTTATAGGCATATATAGTGAAGTAGTAATTACTGGTTATTGGATTACTCTTTGGGGTTGATTTTGGATTTGATTATCTTTTATGTATTATTGCCTAATTAAGATAACATTCAGTTAGAAGAATTCAGGTATAAACAGCATACTTCGCCATCTATGATTTTGACTGTTTGCAGAATGGATTTTATGTTTTTATTTCAAATTTCTATTGCTTTTTTTAGCCACATATCTGTAGTAAAACAGCTAGTTTCTGTTCTACGTATTTCATTGCCTGCAAGTCAATTTGGTGTGTTTCTGTATAAAATCTGTATGGCTGTTGTTTGAAACTGGCTTAGTCCACTTGAGGATTTTGGAGATGCTGTTTTCATTATCTTGCCTCAATGTAATTTTGATTATTTTGTTATTTTGGAGGCTCCTTAGAAAATTCATGTAATGTAAAATACTAAATGAAGCAATTCTTGCTTGTTTAAAAAAAAAGTAATTTAGCTGTGTTTTCATTTTGGGGCTAAATTGTTTAGATGAAGATCGAAACAAGAAATTTTGAACCCTAAGTAAAGGGGAGTTGGATTCTATAGCTAATGGCTTGCCATTAGCTTCATCCTTGGGGACTATTGTTTTGAATATCACAGCTGAGATCCTATGTTTTAGTAGTAATGAGGAAACCATTGGGATTAACAAGGATTCAAGTAATTTAGAATTTTGTCAGTTAATTTTGCACCTTTAAATGGACTGGGAACCAGCTATGGTTAAGGATGCGTCTAGATTTGGAGACTTGAGAAAGTCAGTGGTCACTTTTAAAGGTCCAGTTTTCAGTTAAATTATCACATTTGGAGCTGATGTATCCATGATACTGTCTAAGTAGGTGCTGCAGCATTTACTGCATACGGATATTTCTGTTCTTTCTTTGTGAGTTTCTACCTCTTTCATTGCATTTGGAAGAAAATTGGGAGAAAAGTGAGTAGCTTACTTCCAGCTTAGTGTCCCAACTGAGAAGTCAAGAACACATATAAGGAGGAAGAAGAAGGAAGGAAATTGTAGGTGTGTTGCTTCGAAAATCCCTTCAATGTATGCAACCCCCTTTTTTCACAAGTGCTGACCTCTGCTAGTAAAGTTAAATTTAATTAAAGCTGAATCAGAGTCTGAGGCAGCACGTGATGTTATGCAAATTCACTGGGTCAGTTTAAATTACAGCTTTGCTTAATTAGGATTAATTCTTCTGAGTGACCTGAAATGTATTTCTGATGTCTTAGCAGAAAATAATTTAAAGACTGATGAAGTCTACACTTTCTCAGCAAATGTCTCTCTTCTTTTGTCTTAGTGTTAGCTAAAACTTAATCTGGAAATGTTACTGTATCCAGGCGTATTCTGTTTGTTCCAATTTTGATGTAGCCTATGAAATGGATTAAAAACTTGTCACATGGAAACTATGCACTTTCTTCCACTTATGAGAAGTAATGTTTTTACTAGTTTGACAGTATTCAGAGCAGATCAATTGGCTCTGCCTTGAAAATGGAGGTTTAATCTTTGAGGATTACAGAGATCTGGCAAAGAGAAAAGTTTACTTGTAACTTACTGGGAGTTTTAATTCTCCTGGATACAGATGTAGGAATCGGATTCCTACGTTTCCTGTCAGTGGCGGACCTCAAACCACAAGTTCCACTATTCTTTTGCTCCTTTTCTTTGCTTTAATGTGGTGGAAGTTCAGTAGGAAAGAAGGTTAAAAAGAAAGTATGTTACAGCCCTCGATGCGTGTATAGCAGAAGGAGTAGGATGTTGCTTCTAGGAACTGCACTTCATCCGCTTAAAATTTTTATCAGCCCTCCCCTCACAATGGCTGACTGCTGTAATCACCTAGATACTATGTAAAATGTGGCTACTCATGCTGCTCCTTAATTTAGATTTACTAAATCCTTTCCTGGATTTGAACCTTACTGCTTTCTAAGGTCAAGTTGATTCCCAGTATCTTATGTCTTAGGCTACTAAAACACATGTACTGCACTTGATTAACAGACTTCTGAAGGATAATGAACTTTGATTCCAAATCAAGATAATGATAAAATCTTAGTGGTTATAATTAATCTTGCCGACTCTATGCTAAATACACTGTTTTCCTGAAACAGACTCAATTTTTTGTTTTACATACTACATTGTATCTTACTGTATGCATTAGTACCTATATATCCAACTACTGCTTGTCTTCCTGATTTGGGATTTCTTTTAAGATGCAACTTCAGTGTAGATTGCTTTTGTTCCACCTTATAAAATGTTGTGTTTAGAAGTACTTTCAAAGACCTTTTCTTTTAAGTTTTTGTCTGAACAAGATCAAACCTAGAAGTAGAAAAGTTACTGAAAGACTTTGGAGCATAATGTACTATTGTTTCACTACACGTAATTTTTTCCTCCATCCTTCTCTTTTTTTTTGTTTTTTTTTCACCTTTTAGGTTAAAAATTCTGTGGCTTACTTTGTGTCAGTTGCACAACTCTGTGGAAATTGAGGTCAGTAAGAAAATAAAGTGAATTCTGAGCAGTATCAGAATACATAATATAGTACTTAATTTTGCAGTGAAAGTTTGTTTTCAAACTTTGTATGTTAACACAGTCTGTGAAAACAGATTAAAATAATAGTTATGTTTTAGAAAACTGGCTTCTGTATCTGCAAATGTAGACTAAAAATAAAATAACAAAATAGTTTTCCACTTGGCTTAAAACTTTACTTACTTATTTAAATTGCGTAGATTTCCAATTCTGTTCAAAGAGTGTTTTGTGAACAATTTTTTTGTCTTTTACTGGCCTGATTGCTATTTCAGTTAGTATCCAACTGTGTGTGTTAGATATCCAAGTGTGTGAATGCTGATGTACAAACTAAGGACTGTCTTCTTGAGAAAAGTCATTCCAAGTAGTTTATTATAGGCCAGAGAGGTTATTTAATATCTCTGGCTATTTTCCTCTTGGACTTAACTATTCAGAATGTGAAATAAAGAGGAAAAAAAAAAAGATAATATATATATTTTTAATTTTATCTTGAGGAAAACACTGTTATCCTAACACTGAATACTATTGTAGTGAAAATATGAAAACAACTAAAAACTTTCCTTTTAAATGGCTGCACTTATGCATTCTGCAGAGTAATTGATATTTTAGAGGTGTTACATAAGATGGTCTGCAATTCTTTTGCTTCCATTTTTTAATAATGAAGCAGCTGTTTATCTCTGGAACTGATGGCAGGTTAAGCTATTAGGAAGAACTATTACATCTTTACATACAAATATATGTTACTATTATAACATATAACATGTGCTAATCTCAGTATTTGTCATCGCTGTGCTCTGTGTTTACTTATTTATGCTATAAGTTCTCAAAAATACTCTAACTACCTATAGGTGATTATATGAAATATAACTTAAGTTTATTACAAATTTTGGGTTCTACTTCAGAAGCTTTCCATAGGATTATGAATATTGTTTGCTTAGTGCATAAATTGTCTCATAGTGCTGCACTACTACAGGAATTGTCTGGTACTGAGCAGGGATGGGGATTGGAGTGATCTCTTCTTGTTCCTTCTGAGAAGTTACTGGACAGACGTGTGATGTTTTGAGTTTTTTTATAAGTGAGGCTGGCCGTGATCTTAGTGCTTACATCACATTTCAATGAACACTTAAACATAGCCAAAAACGGAAGGGTCTCTTAATACAGGACATCCTATTCTGAAAGCTACCTTTTCTATTGCAGGTGTCCAGCAGTTCTGGTTTAATTTTCTCTTTCTAACCTCAACTGTTCTGTGGTTCTGTTGCCATCTAAATTTATTTAGAGTTTTTCCTTCAATCAAATATTAATAACTAATGTGCAATTTGAATGAGAAACTTTTTTTAAAACCTCCAAGAACAGAAGATAAAAACATTTGGGGTATACATTAAGCAGTCATATGATTTCAAAATGAGCAGGGAGAACAGTAATACCCAATGTCCTAAAAATTTGGCTTTTTAATATTTAAGCTTTAGAACAATGTTCACATAGTAGGTGCTTTTCTTGGTTATCTGGAAAGAGCTGAACAATACAGGACGTAAGAGAAAAGTTTATGAAAGAAAATGCTAATACTTTTAACGGATTTAAAAATTCCTGGTCACACTTACGAAAGAAAGATGAAAGTCCATTTGAGTTCCATCAGTCACTGTTACATGACTTTCTAGAAGTATGATACATTCTTAAGCATTTGAAAGTTCATATTTTAATTTTCTATAGTCCTTTTGTTAATATAATTTTGTAAGTAGCAACAAACTGTATACATTTTTCACTATAGTGCTGTAATAATGATTGTTTAAAATGTTAAATATTCTTGTTGTAATTCAGTTCTCTGTATGTAGTTTCTACCAGTGTATACTCCTTCAGAAGAAGAAAGAAAAAATCCAGTGTTATATGCCAATAACGTCAGACGTGTAATGGCAGAGTAAGTATGTTGTAATAAGGAATAAAAATAATGTGTGATTTTAATTTTAGAATCAAGAAAATGTTATTAAATCAAGTCAGCTTGCAAAGATGCTTGTAGTCTGCGGTAGTGTATATGAAACATTATATATAGCACTCGTCTTCCTCTCTAAGGAGAGGCCAAGGAGTCACAAATACAGAAGGAACTGTAGGAAACGGTGGGTTTGGGAGCTTTTTTAACATGTCTTCATATAAAAAGCCAGTTCTGCCTGGTGCTGTGGGTATTCAGTCTTCTGAGGAGAAAGGCATAGTTGAATTTTATAGAAGTTTATGTAACCAAAGTTTGTAGCATTGAGGTTGTATTTTTAATTAACCACTCTTGCTCATTCTTTATCGTTTCAGTAAATCTTCCATTACTTGGTAGATGCTCTTTTCAGTGTTTATAAAGAACCTTCAGGTCTTTGATCATCCTCTTGAAGGATTTATGAATCTTTCTGCTCTTAATTTTGAAAAAAATTGTGGCATCTTGATTTCCTTTGTGTAACTTTTTTTCCATGTCTAAGTTAGCAGTTTCAACCGAAGTAGTAGATGGAAACTAATAATACTTCTCTGGTTTATAAGCAGAACCCAGCTCTGAGTGTCCTTAAGGATGTTGGGCCTGCAGTATAACAGTAGATTAATACTCCATCTCTTGTTGTTGTTGTGAGAAATGTCCTTCTGAACAATAAGATCTATGTGAATCTACCTGTCTTAGAGTTGCAGTGGCCTCAAAGACTCTTGTAGTTAATTGAAGACAGTCAGCTGGTACTACATGAGTGTTGTCCTCAGACTTAAGTTTGAAGGCTGTATTATGAAACCTTCATTCTGACATCTACTCTGATGGGATGGCAGGGCTTGTGTGGTACAAGGAGAAATTCCAAAAGCCTACAGAAATTTACAACAGCCTGCATATTGAAGCATTTCTATGTGTGTGTGGGAGGAGAGATGTGATTTTCCTCATCCTTTTTTTTTTTCTTTTTTTTTTTTTCTCCTCCTCCTACCCCTGGAGAATTAGGCATGTGGACTAGTAGAAGTAAAGTGCAGGTCTAAAGGAACAGTGTCAGAATGAGAAATAACAAACGTGGTTTGCTTTGATATGAAGAAGGGGCTGCAGATGCTGTGTTGATGTGATAGGAAAATAAATGTTTGGGTATCAGAGTTCTGAAGTTAAAAATGCAGATGAGAATAAAACAGAATGCTGATGCCTGGATACTGTGGATTACTGTGGATCAGTTAAAATAACATCAACACAGCCGACATTTTCTTTCTTCTGATCACTTGCAGGTGTTTACTTCTAGTGGCAATTTTCCACTCTCTCCTAGTTTATTCATGTCGTTTTGGTACAGGAGATACCAACTCAGATGCTGTCAGTCTGTTGTGGAGTTGTAGCAGTTGCAATTCTAGCACCTCAGGTGCTATTTGGTGCTAGCACTGCACCGTGTGTTGCTGGTTAGTGAGTAGTATTACTGCTTCATCTAGAGTTCTCATTTTCCTGAAGATTGCCTCAGTTAGTGCACCGTTTTGATGAGACACGTCACTTCAGGATGCTTTGCCCTTCCTCCCCATCATGTTTTCCTGGAAGAATCTAATTCTATTGGATATCTTACAATGGTAGAGGTGGCAATCCCAGATAATAATGCATTTGTGAGTTTAGAATCAGTGTTGTGGCAAAACCTTGTGCTTTGCCCCTGATTTCAAGGGGAGTTGATTAACTTGCTGAGGGCAATGTTAGATAGAATTGCTACTCCTGAAATCTGTTTGCCTTCATGATAATCTTGTCTGGTGAACAGCTTCTGTTAAGTGTTGAAGAAAGTATGTGACAGGATGTCTCATTCTTACAATGTTTCTGCTTGCTGACTATGTGGGAAATGTTGGGGTTAGCCTTATTTGTTAGGCTACTCTGTGGGCAGCCACAGATGCACGTGGTGGAGTCTCTACATAGTTCCTGTTCACTTAATAAATTTAATATTTAACAAAGGAAAGGCTGTTATCCACAGATGATTGCTTCCTTAAGACATTCGTTTCTTGCACGATAGATGAATTTACTTGCCCGAAAAGTGAAATCCAAAGTGTGCCTGGCCTTTTGCATCTCTTTTTCAAGCCAGGAACTTCAAGCATAAGTGTTCTATGCCTCAGGTTCCTTCATGTAGCCATACGAATAACAAAGGAAATGCCATTTTTAAACTGCTATAGCACTCCACGTGTCTTTATTGTATTCCTTCTCATCCAGGATGAAAATGATTGTATACTTTTGAAGATGCATTGAACTGTTAACCCAGCATTTGTCTCATTCATCTTTTCTACTTCCCTGTATTATGCATTTGAGTATGAACACACTGGATTGTTTTTCCTGATCATGTTGGGTATGATCATCTCATGCATGTGAGCATTGTGGCTTAGAACTTACTCAGTTTGGATTACTATTCTGCAAGCACCCTTTCCTGCTGCTCTTCAAGACCTCATTTCCCAGACACCTTTTTTTTTTTCTAAAAACTAAACCTAGGGTTTTTTTTAATTCAAGTGTAATGTGAGCTGATCTTTTGATTGATGGTGTTTCAGTATTTATGTAGTGATCTGTCACCAAATTCCACAACAATCCAGGTGATACATTTCCACTTTTTGAAGGACACTGTCATGTTAGAAAATTAATTTAAAGCTTAGAGACCTTTCAGTTATGCCTGTGGCTATTTGCTTCCTGCAGTGCTAACTTGTAATGATATCTTTCATTGCAGTCCTTCTCATCAGGAGGATGAGCAAGATCCTTGGTGGCTGGTCATTTCAGAGCTTCTATAAACATCCAAACTTTCTTTTTAAAAGGATTTCTTAATCTTGCCTATATGATTACCAGTATTTTAATGTCTATCACCTTCAACCTTTTTTCTCATTGACAGATACTTACTCAATAGCATTGGGGTAGAGTCATGTACTGTCTTGTTACAGCTACTCAGCTCACTGTTTCTTCTGTTTTGGGGATTATCTATGTAATCAGTACTGTAATTGCTCATACAGGATAGCCACTGAATAGTTACTCCATACTTGTCTTCCTTTGTATCATTTTCTTACTATGCACAAAAGGTATGTGCAGATTAATACAACTTGCCATTTTAAAATATGCCCCCCCTGCTTATTCTCCATCAATACACTTTGTGTTTTATTTTTTCATACAACCTGTGTTGTTTGAGTGAGTCTGTCTTTGATCTTTCTGGCCTTGTTCTTATGCTACTGTGTTCAGTCACCGTCTATCTCATCTACAACATGGTCTCAGGAAGTGTTTAGAATCACTTTCAAATCACTGAACGTGTTGTGCTTTTAAGTATGGTGAAAGTCTACCCAGGTTCTTTCTTTAAAATAAAGTCTTCATGTGTGTGAGCTGTTATCTCCTTACACTGGTGGTAGTCAATGTTGATTATTTTGATCTGTTAAGAAACAGTAAGTGCTGAAATTAAATTATCTGTTTTCTAGTTTAGTGTCAAGCTTTCTGGCCCACATTGTTAATTTTTTTTTTTAAATATCTTCAAAGTATTAACCCATGATTTACTGGACATATGGTGGTGGTGTAAAATTGTCAGTATGTAGACTTGAGGCTTCAGTCCCAGCTCTCCTAGAATTTTTAGGAGCAGATCACCTGACCTTACCATCACAAGTATTTATTTATAAAAATTTCTTAGTGATAAAGGAAACATCCCTACCAGTGTTAAAGCATTGAAAAGGACTTAATTGTATTTGTAAGATGTGTCATCATAATTGTTTCTTGATGTAAAGTATTTATTGCATATGACAGCTTCTTTTGTCTTTCGGCGATTTTGCTGTCCTCCACTAGTAGTAAGTTATGTCCCTCTTTAAATGTTTCCCTTATGCTTTAAAAAGAGTTTATAACTGCACCAGTTGTAACTTTCCCTGTCTTTATCTTTCTACATTGTATTTATGCTTCATAGTTCTAATTTACTGGTGCACACTTACAGGTTTTTTTTGGTGGTTTGTTTGGGGTCTTTTTTCCTTTAACAAAAATAAAAAATCTCTCTTCATTGTGAGATTGTAGCCTTTTGCCTGTTGAATAAGCTCTTGGGCACCTAATTCAATAGTTGGAAAGTAATCAAAGTCCTGATTAGGGTATAGAAACTGTTCTACTCCAAACTCTTGTACTTTGCCAAACAAAATTTGCTCGTTTGTTACCTTACGGTCCATTAGGGCTCTATTATATTAAATAGCAGTATGTCAGTAGCTCATTTTGTACACAGATAAGCCCATGGTAGTTCAGGCAGCTAGTTGTGAAATACCTGCACTGTGGTTTTTTTGTGGAAGTCTAGAATAACCTCACACATAATTACAGATGTAAGCTGTTTAGATAATTATACACAGACCTGTTGGACACTTGTGAACAATATTTGGTTTGCTTTAGTTTGTTAATTACTTTTGCAGAGACTGTCGTCAAATTAGGGGAAAATACAGTTTAAATGATACAGTTTGGGGAAAAAATGCAAGTTAAAATATTGGAAATTATGCATATGGAAGATGGTTAGACTGAAACCTGATGGAAACTGCACACCTTTGCCTCTCTCTGTTTTTCTAAACTGTAAACACCCCAGAACTGAAGTTCTGTTAGCGTTCCTGATTTAAGCCTTTCACTTTTCTTATCTTTCTAGTATTAGAACTCAGTGTTATCACTACGTACATAGTCTGGTTTGTATTTTTCCAGTGACTTTGTTTTTCTTCTCCACTTACACAAACATTTAAAGACATATTTTTATATTTACAATAGATGCTCAAATCGATTAAAGTGCTGTGTTAGACATGGAACTTGAAAACGTGTGTCTTCCTTATGTTTTCTCTATCAAGACTTCGCCAGATCATGTTCCCCTTGTCAGAGCATATCATACTGTTAAAGCAGTAACTCTTATCAGCTTGATGTGAGGATTATGTTTTTGCTTCTGAGAAATGAATCCTTTTTTCCAGATGCTGGTGAAGGCAATAGATAATATAGATCATCTTCTGTGTCCATCTCACCTTTTGTCATCTTCTACATAGTCAAAATCAGATTTTTCTTTCTTGCTGGCTTTGACAGCATCAGAATGTGATCTCTGTATATGGTACAGTAATGCTAGTTGCTGAAGAATAGCCTTAAGGATTTGCGTTTACAGTAGCTTACTGGTCTATCTCATGGCTATTTGCTGTGTTCTGTCCCTATGCTGTCTGAAGTTTTATATGTGATTCTGCTGAAGCACTGGTTGGGGGCTAAGCACTCAACTTTGATATTCAAGACTTTTTTTTTTTTCCTGTCTTTTTTATACCATCAGAGGCATAAGGATCAATATAAGTGGAATTATTGAAGTGCTGGAGTTAACAAGGATCCATTGTCTAGGTTTCAGGCCGTACACAAAGATGGAGAGAAGAACTATATTGTGCAGTCTGTTTATTTCTGCAAATGCTCCAAGTGTAGCAATTAGGCAAACAGAGTTACTGAGCTATACTTTCCAAAGCTGACAACGCAGAGGACCTGCTTCATTTTTCGTCTCTTAAAGACTTGTGATGTAGAAGTCTACAAGATCTTATCAGACGTTAACACTAGGGATAAATACAGCTGTTAGTATCTTCTTTTTCTGTCTAAATTAAAACATCATGAGATACTGTAGTCTTGATGTGAACTCCAGACTCCAATGACTGGACCTTCATTTGCTTGGAGACTGTCACAAGCTAGGAATAGTCCAAGGAGAGAAGGGGGTCTATATGCCCTGGCCTTCCAAGGCTAAATAAGTAAAAGCTCTTCAGCCTGGGAAAGAAAGAAAGAGAGAGAATGAAAATAGAGGGTTATTTTGAAGATTACTAAAATGAGTGTTCTGAAAATACATAATAAGGCAAGTTTGTTACTTCCTATAGCAGAAGAGATAGAAAGCACTCAGTGGTCAATCAGCTAAAGGTAAATAGAAGTACTCTTCAAAGCACGAACAAAATTGTGGTGTTCACTACCAGATGCATAAAATATATTCATCAGAGCTGTTAAAAAAAAAAAAAAATCGGTCTACCAATGGTTCTAAACTGCAGTGATACAGAATAGTCTTTGATTCAGGAAGTTAATATACGCATGATTACTAAAGGCCTGAATAACTATCCACCATGTTAGTCTCTTTCCTAAGCATGTGATAGTGAACTAAAATACTAAATTTCCTGTCCTTTTCAGCACCCTATAAAGTTTATATCCAATTTAAAGGGCTTTTGTTGAGCAGCATGTGGGATATTTTCTAGATTATTAATAAGCAGAACTGTAAACTAATGTTTGAAAATGTTTTTGTTGAAGTGTAGATTCAGTTTGTCACTATATTGCCAGTGCTATTTTCTCTCACTTTATGTAATATTATGGCAGTTACTTTCCATTTTATGGTCAGAATTTTGTATGTGTAGTGGATTGGTATGCAGAAAATGAATACTTTATTTTTATGTTATGACTAGACAAGTGTTAGACATTGAGCTGCTTGGTGTGAGAAGTCAGGATATAACAAGTACAACTGCTGCATGTGACAGACTTGAGTTTGCAAGAAAGCTTTGGGCTTTTCGTTTGGTTTTGTTTGTTTAAACTGACTTGCTGACTTTGGAATTTCGTGTAGTGTAATATCATGAAAGGTAAATAGACAGCATTTCAGAGAAGGGAGGAAGGGAGAAAGTCTCAAGTTATGTCAAGCCAGACATGCATATCTGGCACTGTAAAATTGCTGAACGTTAAAAAGGCCAGGCTCAGGCTAACTGGTTGTAAGAGCAGAGATAGTATGAAGAAAAAAGGAAAAAAAATGCTTCCAAATGAAGACATGGGAAAAGCTGTTATATTCCTAGTTTATTAAGTATGTTGGATTCCCTTGGAATTTGCATTTCAAATCTCAGATTGAAATTATCCTATTTTTTCCTAGCAGTTCGATTGAAGTAGAAAAAGATTATCCTGGGCATGAGTTGAAATAGTTTGCTAACAGGTCCTGTAGAAAATCCTACCATTTGCAGACTTTGCAGTGAATCTACTATGCCAATCTTTATTCTAAAATTCACAAGTGTTAGCGCCAACAGTGAACTTTGTTCCCCACCTTGAGTTTCCTCAACATTCTGAGCTGAAATCAAAGTCGGTTTGTGTTAAACATCTAGCCATATACAGTTTGTCATTTACTTCCTGAGTTTAAGAGCCCCTTGAACTCTATGTGGCTTTGGGTTGGTCCTGTGACTGAACTTTACTGTGAGTAGAAGTTGTTTCTTCCTCTTCTGATCTTTGTAATTCTGAAGGTCTTTAGATTGTTTCAGTTCAATTTGCTTTTCTTCAGAAGTCCAAAGGCTGGAAAATTGGTAAGAGGTGAGCAAGAGCAGATGCATTTATACTTCTCAATTCTATTTTGTGTTTGTGTTAACACTGGGTATACATGCAGACGATTGTAGTGGGAATTTTCCCATACTGATAGCATGGTAAGTCTAACGCAAATACACACTTTTCTTTAAAGGATGCATACAGCTATAAAAAGATGCATGTTGTAGTTTCCCCTTATGGATTGGCTGAGCCTGAGATGATCCCTGCTTTTGTTTGGAATTTGTTCTGTATCTTAAGTGTGGTTTTGGTTGTTTTGTTGGACTTGGATTCTGTTTATTTATTCCTCTTTGGCTAGGCTCCTTTAACGTGTTTGAGGACCATTAGTTGGAAGATTTTATTTAAATCTGGCATTGGTTCTAGGATGGCAGTCAGTCAGTCCTCCCCCCCAGGTTGAATGACCTGATCTTTCTTAGTCATCTCTCTTCCTTTTGATGTGTGTGGAAAGCTTATAGCTTTCAGTTTTAACAAGTTATTTTTGCTTGCTTTGGCTTGCCACCTTTACACTTATGTTTTAACTTGTCCAACTTCTTTGTTTTCCTTGAGAGAACATGGGCTTTTTAAAAAATATGAGGGTTTGTTCTAATTGCTACCTTTAATCAGTTGCTGAGTCATGTGGGATTTTTTTGTCCTTTCAGAATCTTTTTAGTGTCTTGTTGCTTCTCCTGATTCCTTTTTTTTTTTTAGTTTCTTTTAACTTATTAACCAGCTTCCCCTTTTCTGTATAGTTGCCCTATGCTTGTGCTGATGGCCTGCAAGTTCCTGTGTTTCCCTTGTGTGCTATACCTACTGTTGCCTTAATCTGAAGAAATTTGGTGTAATGTGCCTCCTTTCATCCACTCGTTTTTCTTCTTCCAAGGGAAACTGGTGTTGTATTGTATAATACCAGTGATCTCTTACGGTATAATGCAACAATATATTGTATACCATATAGTTTTAAGTATTGCAATGCCTGATCTCTAAGTCAATTTGAACTTAAATTTAAATCCCCACAGCATAGAGGAGTCCATCTGGATTTTACACAACATTAATTACTATGTTAACCGTAAGTCCGTGGGATGAACCTCTTGTCTATTCCACTAAGGTGGTTAACAGATTTGCAAATGCTCCTAGGACAGTTCTCGTAGGAGTAGAAGAATAATGAAACAGGAACAGATCAAGAAGTGAAAAACTGGAGGAAATGCATTTTAATTGCTTAGGATCATCCCCATGAGGCAATCTAGCCTTCAGCAGTCTGCAAGATTTCAAGATGCCTTTTGTATGTGCCTATATCTTTTTGGTTTAGTTGACTTCTTCCTTTTGTTGTTTTTTCTTGCAAGGGGGAGGCTATTCATCTAAAATTGCTATATCCTGTATGTCCTTTTTTTGTCCTTCTCTGCCTTAGAGAGAAGAAACCCTGATCAGTTGCTTTAATGTTATGTGCATATTTTACTAATGTATTAGTATTCCTGAAGTTTGACAATTGGTGTGAAAAGAGAACTGGTTTGTTATTTACATTGGCATGTGCATTCAGCAGCCTTATAAGGAGATTCTGGATAAGAGGCTGCTTAAAAGAAATTAAGCGATTATTGCATGAGAGGTAACTACAATTGCAGATCATACTGTTGTATAAAGCACAGAATTAAATGCAGAATTTCTGTCAAAGAAAGTCATAATGACTGTGGCGTGCCTGAAGGTTTTGTATCAATCTCACCATTGCTATATGTTAGTTTCCAGGCAAAAAATGGTAGTTAGTAGTGAGGTAGAAAAACCTGTAGATGAAATAGTGAAGGTAAGTCAAGCAAAAATTTTGTGAAAACTTCATCAAGCTGCAATAGGCTGCACAAAGGAGATAACAATTTGTAGTAATACAAGTAAAGTCAAATATAATGGAAAACATGTCACGTGAGTAACTCGTAGAGCAGTGTTTACTTTCTAAATTGCGTCTTATGTTTGTACACTGAATTCTCAAAGGCCTCTTCCAAACGGAATTGTCTCTCCTTCAACTTTGGCCAAGTAAATACAATGGTTTCTTCAAGGAAACCCTTCAATATCAGGGTTTCCTTGAAGTATCTTTTGGTGATGCTGTTACTACAGAGCATTAAGTTAGAAGTAAAGCAAAAATGAACATGTCATTGTTTGACATACAACATCTTGGAGTAGTTTTTCTTATATGTTTCTTATGCCATACACTTAAAAAAAAAAAAGTTGTCTTTACTTGGAGTTAAACTCCACTTGCTTTAATACTTTGTTCTAGCCACTCTTTGTGGACAAATGGCATAATAGTAACGTAATTTAACATAATTATTAATGAATATTTTTGTTCTAGATTAATAATTTTGAAACTCTTGTTATTCTAGTCTATAAGAATACTAAGGAATTTGAAAGTCCATGCGTTGCCTTTTTTTTATTTTGTGTTCTTTTATATTTTCACGTACCTGTAAAGTTCAAATAGATATTCTGCAGTTGCACAAGGTGCCGTATTTCATTCTTTGTATATGAACTTTCTTTTACGGGTTCTTCCGTATAGCTTTTTCAGAACAGAGAGCACACTTGTTACAGGATTTCTTGCTGTAAAAAAAAAAAAAAAAAAATGACTCTGCTTACTGTGTTTCTTTGGTTTATTCAAGGGCATTGGGAGTTTCAGTGACAGACTATACATTTGAAGACTGTCAGCTGGCTTTGGCTGAAGGGCAACTTCGTCTGCCTTCAGACACATGTCTTCTGGAATTTGCAAAGCTTGTGAGAAGCCTTGGGTGAGCATGCACACAATATTTATATGTAAAGTGCATCTTTATTATGTGTGCAAGGTTTTGTACTTTTCCCTTTATAAAACAATACTGCTTTTATGAACGTGTGGAATGTTCTGGTATTGTAATCAGGGAAATGCAAATATAAAATTAAACCAATACTGTTCTCTACTTCCAAACAGCACACTAGTTACCAATGAGTAGAGTAGGTTGTAAAATTCACATTTTCCTAGTCTGACAAGTGAGTGAAGTGTCTGAAGTGTTCATACCTGAACAGAACAAGAAGAGACCTCCTGAAGAGGGTCAGGAATACTGTGGATTCCTAATATTTGATACAGTTAAGAGTCAATTGCCCTTTCCTGTGACATGAAGGGAGAGCAGTGCTGCCCTAACAGTCTTGTGACTGGATTAACGTTACTGTAGTGAGGGCAGAGGGGTCACCCTTTCCCAAGAAGTACATAGAAGTGATTGATCCTTTGAGTAGGTTGCTCCTAGATTGAGGAAAGTGAAGCTAGTAGTTCAGTTCGTGCAATGTAGCTCCTTTCTAGTGAAGCTGTAGTTTAATATGTGCAGTGCGAGTCCTTTCTTTTCTCATACTGTCAGATCTCTCTGGCTTCACCTTTCAGAAAAGCTTCAGCAAACGGTGAAAAGAGTTACATAAACCAAATAATAGAACTTGCTGCTGTTTTCCAATTTTTTCCCTGTTTCTCCTCTCATCCTATTGAGGAACAACAAACTAAATTTGCAGCCTCATCCTACGAACTGCTTTAATATAGAAACAACCCTTTCCATTTTTTTGTCCCCTCACCTGAAAGTATAGAGCATAGTTTCTTATTTCCATTCTGTACTGTATTTCTTTTCACTAATTTTCTTTTCATCTTCCAGCTTGTGTACGTAAAGGGTATAAAGGGAGAAAGACCTATTGGATAATAAGGAATGTAGGACAGTATGCATTACGCGTTCAGATGACATTCATTCGTTGTCAGGACCTCCATCTGGAAAGACTTCCAGCAGGACAGGAGAAACTTATAAGGCAAACAAAACAAAAACGGCCGAAAAAAACACCCACATCTCTTATTATGCAGTTGATAATCCCAGGATTCACTTTAATCCTCTTGTTAAATTGTCTGGCTTCTGTCTGCTCAATTTAAAGCTGTTGCTTCAAATTATGCTTTTCTGGGTTTTTGTTTTGACCTCTAAAACAATTATGTGCATTTGTGAGTGAGTCCCCTCAACTCAGAAGTTCTTAGTAATGTCTGAGCAACTATACATTGAAATATTATCCTGTCTTGAGTTGAGTATGTGCCAGTAAGAGAACTATTTTGATGGTATTTTTCTGGCACAATTGGATGAAGTTCGTCATATGACTTCATGTCTAATGCACCTTTGGCAATGCAGTCATTTTGCTGTTTATTCAAAGGCTTTTAGGCCTAGAAAGGCATTAAAGACCATCCATTCGCATCCCTAAATAATGGGAACAGTACATCTCTATCCAATGTATTTTGCATCCAGTCTTAATACTTGTTTCTGAGCAGTAACACATATTCAAGTTAACATCCAGTTATAAATGCAAGATTTTTATAGAGAGGGGAAATCCAGGCTTCTTTTTTGTTTAGACTCCTTGAAATCAAGTTATACTTCAGTTTGCTACACTGGAGAGAAATTTCTGTTTACGTATCTACAGGATTCATTAACATTGCCTGTAGAATTGCTTAGCCTGTGCTCAGCTGGACGTCATCCAATCCAGAAGCCAGGCAGCCACAGCAGCAAGTTCTCATGCTTCATCTAATGAAGAGCTTGAGCTCTGTTAACACAGCTGTACAGCTGCCAGATCACAGCTGGCTGAAACTCAGCTGCCTTGTACTGAACTTAGTGGTAAAATGTTGTGTCAATGAGATCAGTTGACCATAGTTTTATCTTCTCAAATTCTGCATTAGTCCACAAGCAATTATGCTTCTGTTGAGCCTGATAATCTCTCTGACTGATGAGCTGATCACTAAGCTGGGTAGTCTTTATTGTATCTTTCATAAATTGTAAATCCTTTGCTTAATTTGATTTATTCCATAATTAATTACCCCACTGCTTAAAATAATTCTTTGTTTGTACTTTGACTGGATCTGTTACCAGCTTATTTGGATTTTCTTCCTTATTAAAGATATCTTTGGTTATGTTCTCCTTCAGAAAGTGTTAGTACAGTAGAATTAAGTCTCATCTTTTTGTGAGATGCTTTTAATGAGCTGCTTAAGGGTAGTTGCCTGCAAGAAAATCCTTAAGTTCTAATTTGAATTGATCTGTTCCTATTGTCTCAAAATTCTGTTCATTGTATTTCCTGCATTCGCTTTGCCCATAAACTAGAGGGACTGTCTAGCCTTAATTGTTCCTTGTACTTATGGAACCATGGCTTTTAGGCTGTCGGTTGATCCTTAGAGAATTCCCAGTTTTCAGTCAATTTTCTAGATTTTTTAATTGACTGTGTTCTGCTTTGCTGTTAGATGAGGCGCTTAAAGTCATGTCTGGATGTAACTTGAAATTTTGTTCAAGTAATTCTACTGGTACAGGCCTTTTGCATCTTTTTTGCGGGGAGGAAGTATAGCTTCATCAAGCTTCAAGCCAGATTAAGGATCACCTTATTCCATGCTTGATGGTTTGTGGGAGGTTTGTGTTTTCTTCTCTTTTCTCTTGCTATCTGTCTACCCTTTGACTTATTAACTTTCAGTACTCTGCTACTGCATTGTTTACTTGATTGCTTCCTGGTTGGTTTTTTTCCAAATCTTTTGCTTTTAAAACTCCAGGTTTAATTTGGAATGTGTAGCAAGGGTGGATGCACCTCACATCCTTCTGGTTTAGCCAGTCTTCTACTTCTGGATTTTTCTTATCCATTTGTCTTTGGCAAATGCTCTTCACAAATTTAAGATTTTTTTCATTTATTTTTTTGTCTACATTTTTTTGGAGGCTAGTACTTGTACAAGATGGCACATTTTCTCTTCCAGTATGGTAGTGGGCTTCCAGTTTGTGTATCCAAAAGCAGTAGGTATGGAAAGTACAGCAAGAACATTATATGGTGACATGGTGAGTGTGCTTTTTATTATTGATGTGTGTGGCACCAGAACCTTCAGTCTGACAAGTTCTTGATCTGGAGTATGCATTTAATACATAGACTCTGAGGTTCTTCGTAGCTTTCACTGAAGACGTTATGTCTATGCTGATGATGTCCGTCTATTAGAAGGTATGGTTTGCACTAGATCATCTTCTTCAGGTCAGATTTCAGAAAAATCCCCTATTTTTGCCTTCTAGATTTCTTTGGTAATTCTTAGCTTTAACAATGGGCAATTCACTTGGGAATTCTTTTTGGATCCTTAGCTATCTCCTTTGCATTCCTGAGCCTGAGCATTGCTGGTGTTTTGTATCCGTGTGATGTCTTGTGCCCATGTGATGGCATCAGGAAGCCTGTGAGGTTTACCTCCTTACATACTGCCTGCTGTGGTGAAATTCAATGAATTTAACCTACTTGAGTTGAATCATTTCTACTGCGTCTTAAAAACCGTAGTACTTTTGATAAGAATGACCTGCATTAAGCAGTTACATTATGGCCATTACTCTTCAATATTATCTCATCCATTTGGCTTTGAGGATCCTACTAGGCAATGCCCCTACAGGTTTGTAAGATCTGCAAAGGAGGATGTAATTACCTCATAGTCCTGGTACCTGTCTCTTCCTGCTTAACAGCCTTTACCATCAAGCCTACAATGCAAACTTCTGCTGTGTGCCTGAAATGGTGGTCCATGCTTTGCATCCACAAAACTATAACCCCTTACGGTTAACAGTGCCACAATTTCAGAGTGTTCAGGGATCATCTCTAACAAAAAAAAAAAAGCCCTCTGGAGGGTGTTGGCTATCTGCATTCATGGTAATAGCAATACTGTCCGTTACAGGAGGTGATCATGGATCAGGCTTTACATAGAGGTATTTAAAAGACCAGTAGATGAGGTGCTCAGGGACGTGGTTTAGCGGGAGGTAGGAATGGTTGACTTGATGTTGGAGATCTCTTCCAACCTGGTGATTCTATGATAGCAAATATGAGCCATGATAGCCCCTGCCTCATGAATCAAGGCAGGATGTGCCAGAGTATTCAGGTCACTTTTGCAGCTGTTGAGAATCTTTCTCCATTATGACAAGAAGTTGCACAGAAGTACATCTGCAGATGTAAAACTGAATGTATTGTGCTCTTCTGACTTGAGGCATGTTTTGCAGGGCTTGCAGTTTACAGTAGCTAGCTACAAGGTCCAGCTGTTCTTATGCAGCTTGATGCTTTGTGAGATACCAGAAGGTTTTGGTTATTCCCATCATACAAGAAGGGAGTTTGTTTTCAAATAGTCAAGTACAGCTAAAACTAGCTTTAAGTAGGTAAAACATCTATCTCGCTTGCTAAAAATAGTGTTAATCATGCTGAAAACATCCTACCTTCAGGGATCTAGTTTTCCTTGTCAAATGTGCTATGCAGAGCTGTTAATCTCGAAAAATGCCTTTTCCATCTTCAGGGACTCAGGAATGACTTGTTATTCTCTTTAATGCCCATTGGTCTAAAAAATGAAGCAAAACACCCCAACAGCAAATAATGTTATATATCATAAAACCTAGATCCTGCATGGAAGCCATCAGGCAAACAAGTATTGTTTCACAAGCAAAGACATCCACTGCTGACTTTCCAGCTTTTTGTAACCCCCATTGGGATAAAAGTAACAGTTCTATAGGAATTGAGACACTCAAACCATTTCATATTGGTTCAGAAGCTATTGAGAGGTCTGGAACACTTGGCTTTGAAAGACTTCAGTGCAGTAGCTCATGATCAACTGCACATCAATCACTTCCTGATTCTGAAAGAGCTAGAGGGGGAAGTACGATGCAGTCATACTCAAGCTGAAGCACTAAGTTTGCCTAACTGATCTGCATACTCTTTTGGAGATTGGCTCACAATCTCTTTTGATGTTTACCACACCCAAATCACAAGAAGTTTTTAGGATTTGTGGTAAGCCATACTGGCTTTTTGGACTTAATTGATGAAGAAAAGATCTCTCAAGTCACAACTACTACTCACCAAACAAGTACTCGCTAGTAGGTGAATTTTGGGTCAATTCATTGCAAATCAAATGTGTCTGATTTAAAGACAGATGTTAGACTGCGTATTCTGTGTCAGTGGTGGCTTATCTTAATGGAGGATTCATATGCCAGCTGTCCTCATCCTGGAGTTAAAATCCAGTTCGGCTACTGCAGTGGGGATGTATTATCTGTGGACACTTCTTATGTGTAATCCTGCATGTGAAAAGCCGAGTTCTGTGTGCATCTTGAATCCTCCATGGATTCCTTTGTCATTGTTCCTGCTACTTTTCTACTTGATTGTGGAAAATGAATGTTTGTGGAGGAGTGTTTTGCAGTTCTTTTTATACTATCTAGGATCAAAAGTTAAGATAGGTTCTTTAACACTGGGACGAAGAACATAGGAATGTTCTGTGGGAGCCATGGAACTGTAGAAGAATGACCCATGACATACAGGAGTTGGAGTTGTTTAGTACATTTTTGGTAACATTTAGGTAATGACAGCATAGCAGTTGTGGTTTTACTTAAAAGCAGTGATTTTTAGCAAGGGTCATTTCAGCAAGCAAATCAGGGTCTGAAGCTGACATATCAGAAAATCTTCCTATGAGAAATGCTCTTCTCTTTTTTTGTAGAAGCTCCTGAGAATGCTGATATTAAGTATTTTATTCATTCTTGTCACTGAGAGGAAGTTGCAGAGGAGTCCCAGCTGCAGTCTGGGAACGGTTCTGGTGTGAGCTTCAGTTATGTAAAAAACCTGCTTTTCCACGTCTGCTGCAGCAAACAACGAAACTGACAACTGCAGAAAAATATTGTAGAAAACTTTATCGGCTTTTTTGTCTTCAAACTGGAAAACTTGGATGCCCACACTACCCTAAATCAGTTCAGAGTAAACCTGCTGATCAAGATTTGGTTGATGAATCAGGGAGGGAATTCTCTACGTGTCTGCAGCACCGTTTCTTATATTCATACTTAGACTTATTTTCACAAAGCAAACAGGAAGCTTGACTTGGGGAAAAAAAACCAAACCAAACTAACCAACCAAAAAAAACCCCAACTGTGCAGTATCTATCTGCATAAATATAAAGCTGTGAATTCATCAGCCAAAATCTGGTTTTGTATTTGGAAGGACTGAGGGAATTTCTGTTCTGGTTTTGCATTTGGAAGGACTGAGGGAATTTCTGTAGCTGTATTAACTGCTATAACTTTTTTTGGGTCAACCTATAATGATGTCCAGCTCTGGACTGAATGTGAAAAATTAGGTCTGACAAACAGGATTAATGGTATAATCGCTATTATGTAATCCCTGATTTCTTTTAGGCAAGATGCATCAGGTCTTTCCTGTTCAGTGACATTAGTAAATTTGGAATCGTAATTGGTTTATGTTACTGTCCTACCATACAGCCATATTCAGGTGACCTAAATCCCACCTAGTTCTCCATGCCTTGTGTTTCTTATTAGCTAGTTCTAGACTGGTTTTTGTTCATGTTGAACTGCTTATATATATGGCTTGTAATCAAGGTAGAATATAGAATAAAAAGCACAAGCTTATGACTACAGTTCCTAAGATCTTCCAGAAATTTCTAATAGTTCAAAAACCAACAGGAGCCTTAAAATGGCAGAAATACATTATTTTATTGTAAAGTTGCTTAGTAATTCCGATTTTGGATTTTGTGATGTTTTAGACCATTATCATCCATGTCTTTATCTTGTATAATGAAATTTGTATTGTAAAACTGGGTTTATTTTGAAAAATGTGCAAAACCAATATGCTTTCTAGGCTGAAGCCAGAAACACTTGAAGATGATCTTGATAAATATGCTACAAGTGCCATGAAAATGAAAAAAGAAAAGATTGATCTTAAAGAGTTTTCAGCATATTTGGAATTCCCAGCTTCCCACACATTAGAAAGTATGTTTGCCCTTTTTGATGAGGTAAGAAACAATATTTTGTTTAAAAAATTTTGCTGTTTTTTGGTTAACAATGCCTTAGCCTAATTCCATTCCAGCTGAATTCACTGAGGTCTGATTTGGGCCAGTGCTATATGCTTTTGAGCGTTTCGCCACAGTATTTGCCTACTGCATTCTCCTTTCAGCAAGGTAAAGCACCTGTCATCAACTGAATAAAGCATTCATTCAGGTAAAAGCTAAAACGAGTATCAGTTGGACAAAACTGATTTTCTTTCTAGATGCAAAATAGAAGAGGAAGAAAGATGAGTTCAGGCTAAAATTCTTCAGTCAGTGCCTGACTGATATTTCAGTTACCTTGTAAATAGATGACTTGTTCTTTTGGATTTCTGAAATGTGAAGGACCTAGGGACTTGGCAAATGAGCCAGTTTTCATTTCTCTGGCAATCAATCAGGAAGGGGAAATGACTGCTGTCTTTGTCTAGATGAGGTGCTGTTTGAACCAGAAGATGGATATGCCCGGACTGTTCTCTCCTAGACCAAAGAGTAGATGTCATGTATTCAGGGCTTAAATTAGGCTACTTTTCCCTCTAGTTCACTAATTTTAATTTCAGCATGGTAATTCAGATGGTTTAACATAAAAATCTTAAGTGTGCAAGTGAAGGTTGACAGTAATGGCACGGTCTTCCAAGAATCTTCAAACTATGACTTCTGACTGTGACTCTGAAAAGGCCCTGCAGAGCTCTGTCCTGCCCTGAAGTAATTCCATAGTGATACTTTTTTTTTTTACAGTGGCATATGTAATGATCTTTCTGAATATTCTACATCTTTAGCAACCATTAGTTATTTATGAAAATTCGTGGACAAACTGCAGTATTTTGAGGTGAAGTTTTCCTTCACAGAATGAAGATGGCGTTATTGACATTCGGGAATTTGTCATTGCTCTGTCAGTTGTCTGTAAGCCATCCAAAACTCTGGAAACAATTCAGTTGGCATTTCAGGTAAGCAGCATTTTCTTCCTCCACGTAGTTAATTTTTCTTAGAAATGATTAATACTGCTTTTACACTTAAGGGCACGTGAAACAAGCTTCTGTTTTAATACTTAATTATATTTTTAAATAACATTAATAGAAAGTTAGACTAAGAGGTTGTGTAGAGTGAATGCACCGCTAGTTTGTTGTGTAAAATCATGGAAGTTTGCAGTTTGAAATTGTTGTCTGTGGAACTCTGGGTAGAATCTTTTTCAGCACACTGAACAAACCTGAAGTCCTTTTATCGATTCCTCTAAACTAAAGGCTAATGAGTTCTGCTTACTACTTTTGTGTTTCAATCAAATCTTATTTTTAAAGCTAATAAAATTTAAAAACTTTTCCTACACATTAATCGAGATTAACTTTTTTTTTTACCCTCTTTTATCTTCTTGATAAGATTTTCTTCTCTCTTAGTCTCGCTGTGTTGGTCCTACAGTCTCTGCCCAGACTTTGTGATTCCTAGAAGTCCTCCTGATGTTCTAGTTTCAGCAATTTATCCATCTATGCTGCTGTGACAACGTAGGCTTTTTGGGAAAGTGACAGCAGCAATGCTTCCTGTTTGCCATTTCAGGGGGGTTTGTCTGACACCTTGATCTATTACTTCTTACTTATTTCTTTAACTTAATAGAACTGTTTCTTAGAAAATTTCTGTTCTACACTATGTGCTCTATTCTTCAACTCATAATATATAATTTTGAGTTCTCTGGTTAACTGCAAAATATAAAGTTAACTGTAGAGCTGCAAAGATGTTCCCTGCATGTGTTAAGAAGGGGAACCACTCTGCAAGGCTAAGCAGGTGTGGCTCATTTTATCCTGCTAGTGACAACTTGATGGTTTAAAGAAAGTGTCAAGCTGAGGAAGTTTTTCTTACAGTATCCTAGAAAAAAAGGGAAAGAGAACCTCCTCCCCTCCAGTCCTTTCTTCCTCCCTGCCCTTGTTTGGTGTACAGTAAGATATTCACACTTTACAAAGCTGAACAAGTTTTCAAAGTAGAATTGTTCTGTATATAGCTGAAGACCTGGAAAAATGAGACTTACTGAGCCACCAAAGTTCTAAAACAGTGGACAATTAAAAGAGAAGGCAGGGGGATTATGCTAATCAAGTCTAAGAGCAGCACTCCACTCTAAGTGCCATGCATCCTCCCTTCCAAATTGCTAAGGAAACAAAAGGGTGTTGTAAATCTTGCCAATATGATACTTGTAAGCCTTCTGACTACTTGATCTGTGAAAATATAGCAGGTTTTATTAAATAAGTGTCTTGTCCTTGCCCCTAGTCTTTGTGAAATAGTGTGCGAGTTAGGTAGAGAGGAAAAGGCAAGATTCCTGATTTGAGCATGAATGTTGTCCTTCATGGAACTCCATATTTATTTATTTTTTCATTTCATTAAGGTGTGCTGTCTTGTGGCAGCAACTTCTGCTGTGTGAAAAATACATCCTTAGGCTGTTTTGTGTAATCTTCTCAGTTCCCACCTTTTCAATCATGTAGAGAAACTAAAAGGAATTTTCCCAAATAGCATTTTTAACATGGTTCAATATTTGCAGAGCTGTCATGCTTGAAAACGAGACAAGGATGTTTCAAAAACTCTTGTCTCAATTTCCATTGCACAAGCAAATGGAGTTATTTTAGAAAGTTAGAAGTTGTTTGTCACAGACTTTTTTTAAATTCTCAAGTCCTTTTTGTTCAGGGAAAACGCTGTACATATACAAAGATAGAATGAGACTATGAAGAATTTTTAGTTATCGATCTCCTTTAAGGAGTAAAGCTACCACTGTAGGAAAACTCTTCGCTTCACGACTTAAAAATATATGCCAACTATTATTTTCTAGATTAACTATTTGTAGAAAATTATAGGCCTATTGCTTTATGGGGTAGGATTCTCCTGACTAATATAGCGCCATTTAGGTATAAGAGTTTTATGCAAATTGGCTGTCAAATCAGGTGGATGTTGGTCAAAGGAATCTTGAGTTTTACATCTGACCAAGTGGAAACAGTGTCTGCTTTAGGCTAGATAAATCTCCTGATTCCACTGACGCTCTTGAGTGTGGACATGTATCTCAATGGACCAAAAATTATTTTGATCTACATAGCTGCAAAACATGTTCCACAGTTTTGTCATTGAATATCACTGAAATTCCAGTGGTTAGGCATGTAAACATAGTTTTTTCTGAATATAGCAAGCTTTACTTTATAAGTATACACAGGTGAAATAATAATCAAGTCTATCTTTTATCTAGACTAATCAGAAATCCTTAGTAGGTCTCATCAATCCCAGAGCACCTAGAATTTCCTAATACCAAATTTAAATTTTTAACAACGTTAGTGTTGTGCTGTTTATGGGAGTTAAACTACTGCAAAGCTGAATGTTATCTTGCTGTCTTAATTCATAGCTGTACCAGTCAGAAAATGGAACTATAACAGAAGAGGATTTAGCTCATATTCTGAAGACTGCCATGGGCGTGTCACAGATTAATGTTACACATCTTTTTAGAGCTGTAGATGAAGAAGAGAAAGGAGAGATTACATATGGTAAGTATTTTAAGTGGATCTGAACTGTCACAAAATGTCAAAGCTGTCTGTACTCATGTTGATACTCAAACCAGTTATTTTTATTAAATTTTATCTTTTGTAATTGATTTGTTGACTCTAATGGTGATAAAAACACTACATACAAAGTAAATTTACATTTAAAGAAATTGAGTTTCACCTTTAAAATCAGATTACATGTTTTCAGTTTTCCCTTCCATGTTGAGTCAGGCAATACCTAGATTAGCTTTTTCAGCATGTTCTGTTCCGTGACTTACATGTATGTGAATACATGTTTTTTAAGAAAGTTATCTTAGCTCTCTTCTGTTGTTTCGTCTCTTTATATCTGTTCCCCACTGGTTTTGCCCTCCCAGAATACACGGGACTATAAGATTTTTCTACTCCCAGATTTATTTCTCAGCCTGTTTGAAAATAAATCAGGGGGAGTGTGAAGTGAGGGGGTATTTACCAGGCTGCTCAATATGTAGTCTAATGCAGGTGATATGGAGGTGAGAAAGTTGCATTTAAAAAATTCTGAAATCTGGGTGAACAGATTATGCTGGGAGTCAAAAGTACTTGTGTGTTGCTTCAGATTCTTCGTCTCGTATGCAGTAGGGTTCTAAATTTATGATTTAAGTAGGGTTATGATTTAAGTATGAACACAGTTGTTGATGGCCAACGTGTCACATCTCTAGTAGAAGTGCTCATGACATGCGCTGTTCTAGTGTTTTTCCTACAGAATAATCAGTATTTGATCTGTAAAAATCTTAAAATTTAAGACATCAATCATAATTTCTACAGTAGTAATTTCTGTTTCAGTCACACAGTATGTATGTAAAGCTTCCACTATGTAACTATTTTAGTTATTGGAATGAGTATCATTGCCAGTGCCCTCCTCTTTTTTCCTGATTGCTAAGTCTTTCTTCCTTGATTCCTGCTCCACTGCCCTTTTCCTTTCTGTACGTCTCATCTGGCACATCTTCAGTGTGTCCATGTCCACTCTACACTGTTGCCTCTTTCCCGCCTGTGTCTGTTGCTTCTTCTTTTCTCTCAGCTCATTTACGTGGTGACTCAACTGCTTTTTATTGGGTTTTTTTTCCCCCCCTCTCTCCACCTCCATCACCAGCTTCAAAAATAGCAGCACAGAATCTAAGCTGCTGAGCCCAGGAGAACTCTTAATTTTATTGCACTTCATTGTTTGAGAAATAGCTAAATTTGAAATAGTGTACAATCAACTCAGACCAGTTCGTGTGAGTTACCAAAAATACGTATTTTAATATGCATCTTTGATAGCACAAAGTTGCATTTAAATCTGTGTACCACACACCACTGAAGTGCTTAGCTCTCATTTTCACCATTTTATTTCCTACAGTCAAGAGTAGTCGTTTGTGAGGGTACGCAAAGTAGAGTGGAATTTATATCACTTCTTTGAAACTTGCTTGGATCTTTTTCTGAGAGAAGTGCTCATTTTATCATATGAATGTTGCACTGAGATTTTAACATAGCTGAAGGCTTAATAGTAAGGATAAGTGTCTGATTTATTGTGGCAGAGAATTAGAAGATGGAAAGAAACTTATGGTATTGCATTTCTGTCTTGAATGTTCTTGCAGTAAATATTCAGTCTCTTGCCTTTCCTAAGAATATGTGCATTCAATTTGTTGCACTTAAATGCTGAGAACAGAGAGGTGGAAAAGTTGCAGACTACATATTTTCTGAAGGCATTATCCAGACAAGTTCTGAGAAATCAAAGTTTTGTATCCAGTGCAAGAGTACTGACTTTACTTTGGATATACATAGCAGAGGAATCTGCTCTTTAGCTCCTTTCTAAGGTGTTAAAATGTGAAGCTGGAATATTAAGTCTTCATTGTTACTCATCAGAAGAGCAACGAAGCTGGTGAGGGGGCTGGAGAGCAGGTCTTATGAGGAGCGGCTGAGAGAGCTGGGGGTGTTTAGCCTTGAGAAGAGGAGGCTGAGGGGAGACCTCATTGCTCTCTACAACTATCTGAAAGGAGGTTGTAGAGAGGAGAATGCTGGCCTCTTCTCCCAAGTGTCAGGGGACAGGACAAGAGGGAATGGCCTCAAGCTCCACCAGCGGAGGTTTAGGCTGGACATTAGGAAAAAAATTCTTCACAGAAAGGGTCATTGGGCACTGGAACAGGCTGCCCAGGGAGGTGGTTGAGTCACCTTCCCTGGAGGTGTTTAAGGCACAGGTGGACGAGGTGCTAAGAGGGGCATGGTTTAGTGACTGATGGGAATGGTTGGACTCGATGATCCGGTGGGTCTCTTCCAACCTGGTTATTCTATGATTCTATGATAAGACTTAAAACTTGTAAGACCTGTAAAATAAAATATCTGAAGTATCAAACCTTAATTGTTGTACATACAGCAGAATTCTTGAAGCCAGAGATCTTATCCCAAAGGAAAAGCTTAAGTTGCAGGTAACCGGAATAACCAATAGCAAAACTGAGATTCTGTAACTAGATGGGTAGTCTTGGATGTGAATTGTTAGAAGCCTGAATTTTTTGTTGCATGTTTGAAAAGGCACTAGTTGCCACAGATTTGTGTGTTGTTTCAGTTCTTTTAAGCAGTAGGATGCTCTTGATTCCAAAGTAGATGCATCTTGATTCCAAAGCTCAACCCTTCACTGCAGTCTGTCAGAATCTGTCAGCAACATTATCCTGTTCAATTTAGTCCTCCCTGGAATCTGAGGGGTTTTTTTTAATTTGGATCCAGTACTGATAAAACATTAAGGCATGGATCCTGACAGAGTTGTTGAGATGCTGATCTGGATGTAGACTGTTATACTTGTGTGAACAACTGCCTCAAAGGAATTTTCTGAATTTATTTTCTGAAAAGATAAAGTAGCTTTTTGAAGAATTACTCAAAATGGCATGTACAGTAAATAAATATTCTAGTCTTACCCATACAAAAAGGATTATAATTAATGTGATTTTAAGAGCATCTTTGCTGCTGTTGGTTGAAACTTTTAAACTCATCTTACCTGGACTTTCAGAATGGCCTTTCCTGAAAAAGTCTATTTTTTTCCATAGTTGCACACGTTGATATGTGTTGTTACAAAAAGGAGCCCTTGGGATGTTCTTAAAGCATCCATGTGAAAAACGGAAATGTTTTCATGTTCTTGTTGCAGGCCAGACATGGTTAAGGCTGATAGCTAATTGCTCTCTCCTTGTTAGCTGCAGAAAAATAATGTACTCTGTTGGGTTTGCTGATTATGCTTAACTGTTTTGATTGTGATGGATCAGTTTGCTCTCAAGTGTTTCTAATGTATTATTTGTAGCTACTTACTACCACTGTTAAATATTTTAAATATAAACAGATGTTCTTCATTTCCATCTTAAAAAGGTCAGATGCATCACACTCTTTGCTATGGGAGTATTTTTTAAAAGTTGAACTTGCATGAAATATGATTGAAAGAAGAAAAAGTTTTGCTTGTCTGCATTTTCAAACATTTAAGATATTCCCTCCACCTCCCACCCCCAATATGATCATTTACACGATCAAACAGGGTGTTGTACATGCAGGTTTTTTAATATAGAGGATAGTGTTGGGTTTTATGGCCTGAATATCATCAGCTTTTGTTGAAGCTACAGGGTGCAAAATACTTCAGAAACAAATAGACTATGGATAAAGGTTACCCACTTTTTTGTTTGTGGAAAGATGAAGTTAAGTTTATTGCATTCTCCCAACTTGTCCCTTGGCAACAGTTCAGAGGCAGGGTTGACCTACAACTGGGCTTCCCTCCTCTGAAAGGCTCTACCGTAGCTGTCAACAACACTGCACACCAGGGAGCTCACAGCATCATCTGATCGTGACCTCTTCTGGGATAACACAGTGAATTTGAGTGGGCTGTGAGAGATACATTGTAGGTTCCTGAGTTAGTGATAATGTTTGCATCCAGCTTCTTCCCGTGTCAGCTTACATTATAAGGATAGCTTCTTACATCTTGAATTCTGTACAGTATTTTATGTTCAAATCATGTTTGAAAATATGTCATATGGGCAAATTGTGACAAGACTTCAATGCCTCTTTTTTAACACCAAATGTAACTTCTTAAAGGTAAGGATTTCCTGCTCCCTCAAGAATTAATCTTGCTCTTTTTATTGTCTTATTAGTATCCAGCATTAAATAAGTTTTTTTTACGTAATGTATTACAAATTATCACAGTGTTGTTCTCTAAAATATTAGTAGTTTTGAGAAGCTGAAATCTTGAAAGTAGAAGGCAGCATTGACAGCTGCTGTTAGGTTGATGGGAATTGAGTGCAAGGCATTAAAGGGCATGTTTGCAAAAGTCTCCCCAGATTTTTAAGAAATTATTACTCTTTGTTCATTGTTCCTCAGCTGGAGGGCTTCTGCCCTTCTCCCTGTGAACAGTGAGATGCTGTGTCAGGGCATGTGGTGGTGCTCGTGCATTTTAATGCAAGTGTAAACCTGTTTACCCCTTCACTACACAAGCTAAGCTCTAGTCTGAAGCGTTTTAACAGGGCATAGATAACTTCGCAGTATTTCAGCTCTGTGGATGTTGTAAACTGCTGAGAAGCTAAAACAAGCTATGAGGATAGCATGATGTTACTTGCTGCTATTTTTCTCCAAAGTGATCATATGTTCATATATGTGTAAGTATTCAAATTTAGCATCCTCCTGTTTTCAAAGAGCTGATTCTGTGTAACAACGTGGTGTTGTTTTTTTTTTTTTTTAGATGACTTCTACAGATTTGCTGAATTGCACCCACACTTTGCAGAAGACTATCTCTATGCAGATCAGATGGGAGCTGAGAGTGGCTTGGAGACTTCATCTCTTTCTGCTCCTAATGGTATCTGTACTGACTTCAGTCCCGAAAATGCTGAAGATAAAAAGCTCCCGCAGAAGAAACTGAATTAACACTACAACTGTTACCTTCCTCTCCTGGTGAGAGGATTGTCTTTGCTTGGGATTTTCATCAATAACTACAACTACGCAGCAAATACCAGTTTTGTGTGTGAAAGTTCTTCTACCTTAATACCCTTATTTGAATCATATGTGCTGTATTTCACAACACGTTCCAGGTTATTTTGGGGAAGGTGGTTTGATATTTTTCAAAAAGGTCTTTGAAAGGCAAAAATGTGAATGTGCTTCAATATTAATATTCATATTTAAAAGAAAGCAGCACACTTATTTATATTCCATTGGCTATTTTCATGTACAAAGTGTCGCACAAACTGTGCATGTGTAAGCTGTAGCTACTATGGTGTTAAGTGCACTTTGGTGATTAGTGTTTTCCCTAGTTATGGGGATGTTTATTTGGGGCCAAACTTTGCTGTCCATATTTGCATCGTCGGTCTTGTTGATTTCAGTGGGATTGTTCCCTTGGGCAAGGCAAGCACATTTTGGCCCTTTGTTTTGGTTTCAGTGAACAGTTTGGAAACAACAATGCAAAAACGTGCTAAGGATTACATTTCTTTTATGGTTGAAGGACAAAATTGTTTCTCTTTCAGTCTATTCCATGGTAGAATGAAAAGGAAAGGCTCCTTATCCCTTACCCCAACACTTTTCTACTGCAGTCTTTCGGATGCAATTAAATGTGAATTATTTCCAAACTGACATACCACATACGGTTTGCAAATACATGACAAAACTGTTCGTGCTTTTCTCTTATAGTAAATACAAATCATGTCGACCCTACATTTAAATAGGAGATGTTTACACAATTGTATTTAATCTAAATTTATCAGGAATCACAGGTTTCTTTTGTAGCAAGCCTGTATATACAGATGACGTAGCGTGGAACACACTATGAAAACTCCATTGCATTAGCACAAGTTTGAAAGGTTGCAGTTACTTCAGAGGCCAAGCCAGCAATAGTTGCAGAATATCCTGAAGAAATGCTAGTTAAATCTCTATAGCAACATTACATAGACTGCATATAAACTATATGAAGCTTAAAAAAGTTTAGAACTGTGTAAAAAACAGAAACAAGCCAAAAACAAACCAAGCAACCTAAAACACTTGTATTGGTGATGATTCTTATCTTTCCTTTTGTAAAACCAGATGCCTTAATTACCAGTGGAGGTCTCAGAGAAAATTTTGAATTATTATCAAACCACAGAGCTTCACTGATTAGGAAGTGTGACAAAAGCCTCAAGGATTACAAAGGAGGATTCTGTCACAAAACTGTGTTGGCAACAACAAAATACTTTCAAGTCATTTCTGTAACTGCTTTGATAGGGGTGCACTAAGTTATGGTGGGTTTGTGATTAGAAAACTGGTGTTGAGATTTGAATATTTGACATGTTTAAGTAACTGAAAACTAGATATTTTTTTTAATTTTTTTTTAACAAAATAGCAAGAGGTGTTGTGAAGGTCATTAGGGTATTGTAATGTGTCCTTAGAAATCCCTAACTCTATGTGGCAAGTCTCCGATCTGAAACTGGCTTTAATAGAGTTTGGACAGGGGAGGAAATAAGAAATTACGCTTTCTGTGTGTTATGTGGAGGTAGGTCCTCATTTGGAGGTGGTAATTAATTTTTTTTATTTTTCTTGGCAATGCATGCCAAGCTGACAGGACTGCAGCATATGGGCAGACAAGACTTGAGTTAAAACTGATCATGGAAAACAGGAGAAATTATTTGGAAAAACAAGACATGTGAGGAGCTATACTTAGGTAGGAATAGTCAGCTGCACAGACGAGGGAGTGGGTATTACTGCATAAAATATCTTATGCAGGTATGGTTTGAGTACAACAAACTGAGCACTGTTAACTCATTGCTGCAAAAAAGGTGCTTCTTATAGTGGGATGTATCAACAGTGTGGCCTAAGAGAAGCATAGTGGTGTTTCTGTGTTACCAAGATGTGATAAGGCCTTACCTGAAGTACCTGTCCACGTTTGAGCACCTGAGAAAGATGAGGAGTAGCTAGATAGTCTGGAGAACAGAAAGTATTTAAAAAAAAAAGATGAAAAGTATTCTTTAATCCAAAGGAAACTGAAGAAAGATGTGAAAACAGTCTTCAAATATGGAAAATTTTGTTATAGAGAAGATAGGAACAGTGTTTTCTCCACATTGATGGTAGGTACAGACTGTATATTAGGAAAGTGTCCTTCCAATACACCCAGTTAAACTGAGGAGAGCGGGTTATTCTATGTGGGGTGAGGAGCTCTCCTTCACTGCAGCTTTTGAAAACAGAACAGACAAACAGCTAAGGCAGAGACACTTAATTTTGTTAGCCAAGCCGCAGGGTCATAGGAATACATCCTGAGGTTTACTTTCTGTGATTATACAGTATGTACTTTAGTTGGTATGTAAGGAAAGGCACGTGAATTGTAGGCTGGGTGTACCACATCTCCTGAACAAGACTGAGATACTCATCTTTTGCTTTGTATGTGAGCGTCATAATTTGAGAATTTTGGAGTACGGGGGTTGAGATAAGAGTTCCCCAAGACACATCTCTGAAAAGAAAAAAGGTAAGCTCGGTATCACATGGACAGCTTTGGCGTGAGAGAAGCTCCAGAAGAAGAAATACTCTGTCCACATCTGTGGAAGCAAAAAAACTCATTGAATTTGCATGTATGGTGTGCATAACTTGGTTTTCAGAAGACAGATTCCCAAGTACTTCATTTGGCTTCATATTTATTTAGGCAAGGGAGATGTTTTCTAACTGCGAGTTTAACAATTGCACTTGTTTGCAACTGAGCTGTGGAGGGTGTTTATGTTGAAGGGCCTGAAGGCTACAATAGACGGGCCTTTAAACAAATGCTACACTGCGTGGTGAAGAGGCACTGGAAGCCACATGCGTCATCGAGTTCTGTGCAGAGCTGCTGCTGAAGAAGGGCAGTGACCAGTGCATTGTTTGCTTGGTGAGCAAGTACTCTGGGTGGAAGCAACCATTCAAAAAAGAGAAAGGGAAAAACAAAATAAAAAGAAAAAAAACAAAGAAAGAAAGCCCATGCACAAAACAACACTTAGATTCTGTAATGAATTGCAACACTTCATCTTTTGTGAGATTGTTGAACAACTTCTGTAAGTAATGGGATAAGCGGTAGGGTGAAGTCCTGGTCAGCCTGCATGGGAACATTAACATCACACATAATGTCACAGAAGCAGAGATTAATGAATAGAATTCCTGTGGGTTTAGCGTATGTAGGATATAAGACTATAATACTGGACTGCCTCCTAGTGGCAGAGAAGCCACACTATCATAGGTTGGTAAATGAGGTTTTATTGAGGGCTGAGACCTGTAACGCATTGCACTATTTAGTGATGTTCATTGCAACTCATCTATCAAACTCCCAACTGCTGAAATGTATTAGTAATTCCACATTAAAAAAAAAAAAGGCACCTGACAGTGGGACAGCTGGGTTGTGACAGGCAGGTTTCAGCGGCTTGTTGCAGCGTCAGGGTAGAATTGAAATCTTCCTTTCACCTTCAGGAAATGATCTAAATTAAAATATAGATTTAACAAAGACACTGTTTTATTTTAACTGGTGCTGTCAAGAGCCCCTGAATTTACAGGGAGACATAGGAAGAAATTACTTCTTTGCAACAATCTAAATGAATGTTCCTTACACACAAAAATGCAGGGCTGTGAAGGCATTTGACATTTCTGATGAGCATTTTTACTGCTTGTATGTAGCGCTGCCATCATTTGCCAGTGAGCCAGAGCTCTTGCATCAGGCTGAATTTTTATATATTGTATGAGACCCAGTCAAAGCTTTGCTATTCTGACAGGGTTGAACAAGTATACTCTGTATCTTTTTTTAAAGTAACACAGCAAATCATGAAATCAAAGGTATCTAAAAAGGGGGGGGCATCATTTGTGTTTCTTCAAACATAATGAAAACCCCACTAAAACCAGCAGAAGTTCATGAGGTACAAATTAGACTTAGACTATTGTTTCTACCACAGCAAAGCAAGTCCTGTTATAGATTTTTCAGGAGTCCAGTGCTATAAGCAGATAAGCTGGAAAGGCTTTATAGGCAATTGTAAGCCTTATGGAGAAATTAGGTTGGACATTTAATTTTATACCAATTAATTACACTATGTTTCAATGTATTTATCATAGCTAGAATAATCTTACTGTGATAAAAAGTAACTAAGCTTGTGTGTGTGTGTGTTTGCTAATCCCACTTTGAAGGTATAAATCCTGAGGTCACAAAGGTTGAAAAGCAGACACGTGTGCAGTAAGGAAGTGCTGCAACGTCATTAGTGGTAAAGCTGCTGAAAGTAAATAGTTAGGGTTTGTACACAGCTGTTTATTAATATTTTCGTGCAAGCTGGATAGGTAGTTTAAGTATTGGGCTAGCTGGAATATCTTTTTATTCATAAAAGCGTAGTAAACTTTTTTTGGAAAAGGGATTGTTGCACTTTAACATCTGTATAGCGTGATAAACTTTCAAAAGCAGATATGTTTTTATTGAGTTCCCTTATAAGGCTATTTTAGGAACTGCCATTAAAATAGTCTTCCTACATTTATATTACCACATGGTAAGTACAGTTTTTCACGCTAGTTGTTTTAGTGAACACTTTCTGTAAAGAGTACAGGTTGCAGAAGTTGAGAAGCATGTACTGTAGATCCTGTGATCTCAGAAAAGCTTCAGACCAAGTCAGACTGATTCTCGTTCAGGTCTGTGTGCATCATAGGATTTTCTGAAATGTTGCATTCTGCTTAATGTGAAGTGTCTGACTTTTTTTTTTTTTTCCTAGCAGCACTTCTGTAAGTGTTCTAGCATTAAAAAAATGGCAAATAAGTTGAACAAGAATTTTACGTTAGCAAAACTTAAGTTCAGCTCCTAAATTCATATTGAAGCACAGAAGTTGCCTGTGAATCAAGCACTTCAGATGGTTTGTTATTTCTTAGATATCTGAACTTCAGCTAATTTGGAAAACAAGTTACCTAATTAACATCACTAGATCCTTTACAAAAAAAAGAAGGAAGGGTAACCAACAGTTAGAACTGGAAAGTAAGAATTTGTAATCAGTGACATCAGTAATTAGTTATTAATTTAATTATTAATTTAACAGTCCACCAAAACTGCAAGATCTCTTTCATAGATGAGCAGAAAGACTGAGAGTGTCATTCAAGTGATTTTGCAGTCTAGCTAGGCAGAAATTAAGCCAGCTGTTCTTCAGTAAGAGGATTGATTGATTTCTTGAAGGTACTGCAGCAGTGAGCATCCAAGTAATGTCTAGGTCACTGGCAGCACAACCAGTGAGGTTTCATCTATTCTCACTGCCTTTTTTCCTTTGAAGACCGGAAAAAATAGTCAAATCATGACATTTTAAGACCTCTTCAAAGGTAAAATCCTCCAGCACCACCTCAGACAAAAAAACACTTGTTCTGTGCTATAGATAGAGCAGTGAATTGGGTATACATGTTAGTCACCAACACAATGTGCATAAAGTATATAAATATAGAGATAAAATTAATGCAATAAAGAGGTCATGCATTAGATGTTCCTTGACTTCCACCTGTGGGCATTTCCTGCATCTCATTGTGATCTAGTTAAGATAAGTTTCTTTCTCTAGAAAACCTTTCAGATTTATTTCAAGATAAGTAGTACTTTGAGTTTTACTAGTGCAGGAGTGATAAGTTTTGTAGAAACAGCTGCTTTTTCCCTAGATGGTATGTTGTGCTTTATCCTTTGTAATGGGATTAAACCGAAGTGGGTGATAACCAAGAGAGCAGAGGATTTAAGAGGCCTCTAAATTGGAGGTTCTGTGTTTCTGTGAAATGTGCTGAGATCTTTTTGCAGTAGTTGATGCTCTGCCTAGATTGTCTTGCAAGTTTGTTAGGCAAAATTGTTTTAGTAATTGGCAGCAGCTGCTTATTCCATTTTTTTTAGTAAAGTGGCAGAGCAGAGTACTCCTATGCAGGTGAACTTTAGGTCACCTGTAACTGCTAAAGATGTAATTGCAGTTTCCAAATGATCAGCCTCTGGGAATGGAAACAGCAGAATTGCTTTAGCACAGATTGCACCTGAATAAATTATTCTTGTTAATTAACTTACTTGCTTTTCTTTATTCTGAGCTAAATTGCACAGGGCCAAGTGAACATCAGAGCTCATTTGAAGTTAGATTGGGGATCTCAAAAAAGGTGCTGTACAATAATGTCAATATAGTGTTAAGTTTCTTTTTTTTCTTTACTTTGACCAAAACTGTTAGAAGGAAAAGTCATAATGACTTTTGTAATATTCTGGTTTGATATCATGAATGGGGTGTTATCTGAGAGTGCCAGTTCTGAGCCAGAGTCAGCTGGAGAAAAATCAGGCTTCGCTGTGTGGCTGGCCTTTTCCCACAATAAAGTAGGATCTTTTCTGCCTCTCGGGCTGGTGAATTCAGTTTCCTGTATCCCTAGGTCTTGCTTGTGGTGTTTGTTTCTTGTAGGTGTGTTGCAGCCAGAGGGAGACCTCGCTGCTTCTCTCCATTCATGGACTTCTCTCCCTGAGCTGTAGATGCAGGTGAATATTGAAATCATGTTCTGGTAATGACACCCAAAATTAAGGGCCTGTGAACTGCTTTAGCTTGTACCTGCCCTTAGATACAGGACTGCTTTTTCTTTTCCCACGCTTTAACCATTGCAGATATGTCCAGGTGACAAGCAGGTGAGAAAGAGCTTATGAGATTAGCCTTGTTCTTACAAACAATAAGAAATTAAATTTAGAAATATAGTGCAATGAAACCTTAAATTGCATTGACTTCTGGCTTGCTATGTCACTTTCAGTGTATGTTTGTTTACTTCCAAGTTCGGAATGCAGCATTTATAAATGTGGCAGCAAACAGTCTCCTCATGGATACTGAAGAAAGCTTAAGCTCAGACACTTTTCATCCTACCATGGTACTGGAAATGAAATTCATCTGATGATGGGTTATCTCTAAGTCTATGAATGTATATGGGGAAAACCCAAATACATGTCTCTTACTATCCAGCATGAAGATGATTTTGTATTTTAAATGCTGAAGAAATAAACTTGTAAAAATCTTGTATGCCCTAAGTATATATTTTTGTTCCATGTTTTCTTTTATAATGAAGTTCAAGCAAAATGTTTCTTATCTTTCAGAAGGGAGGGCTAGTGGTATACTTTCAAGACTAGAAAAGCAATTTTTAAGTAAACATCTAAAAAAGAAATTGTATTTTTAAATATGTGAATTTGAATCCTTAAGTTAAACATCTCTCCTTAGCAACTGTATATACTAAAACCAAAAGCAAAACCATTGGTGTCTATAGTTGTTTGTGTTTGGTGATTTTTTTTTATCTTGCTTTCTGTAATTGTTCTAGGGGTGTTGAGAGCTTCATGTAAGTAAGTCAGTAACATTAGAAATAGAGATCAGAAGCACATTTCTTTATAAGTGATAGGTTTTGTTTCCTGGAGGACCAAGACCAAGCATCTTCTCACTTTGTATTATGTGCTATATACAGCTTCAATGTTGCAGCATTATGCTGAGCGTATTTGGCATCCATTCAATGGGACCACTTTCTAAACTTTTTTGTAATTCCCAGCATCTCTCCAGGTATGCAAGACACTTCTAATCTGATCAGTTACTAGATCATCTTTTTGGAAGAAAAAAATTGAGTTATCAACAAGCTGAGAAATAATTCAGAAAAAAAAAGTTTTTGATCTCGAATTTTTGTTAAACTTGCATTGAGAATATCATTTATATATTTTGGGAAAAAAATATTGCTATGTTTTTGAGCACACTTGAGAATTTAAATATAAAAGCAAAAAAAAAAAAAGCCTTTTAAATGATCAAATTGTGGAATTTTCTCTTACTGCTACTGAATCCAAGTTAGGCACTGCCATGAAGAGGAGGCTTCTAGTTGAAAACCTGTGCTGACAGAGCAGGAGGCTGTTTTGTAGGAACTCACTTGCAAGGTATCCTGTGCTTGTTCCATCAGAGGTACAACTTCTGTTGACTTCAAGGCTGCTCGAGCAGACCTGGTGTGTTTAAAGATGCATATTGGCTGCAAGCTTTTTATTATAAAAGCCCTTGGATGTGCAGTGTAAATCTGTAACAATATATAGTGCTACACTGAATGCGTATTTCCTGCTGTAAATTTCCCTCCTGTGGCTCCTGTGGTATGTGTACATAAACTATTATCTTTGCACTGAACTGACTATACTTCATAACTGAAAAGCAAAAGCTTGTAGTATATTAAAGATGACTGTAGCTTGTGGTTCCAATACTTTTGCAGAATGAGAAGTATAGCTTTAGTGCTACAGATTTGATTTTTATATTTTTTATTAACGTGCATGGAAGACTAAGGACAATATTTTTTAAAAAATGAACTTGGTTTTGTACATTTTTCAATGTTTAAAATGATATGATTTAACATTACCTCTGAATACCAGTGATCAGTAAATTCTTAAAGGAAATACCTCAATTCGAGCATTCTTTTCTTGTTAGCTGTCTGGTAGGTTGAGATGGACTATAGCATGTGATGAACTGAGCCAAATGATGCAGATGCTTAAACTATATAAGTCGTATGATGATTTACTAGAAGGGAACTAAATGATACACTACAATGTGTTGAAGTGCAGTAAACAATCACGGCTCATTCTGCCCAACTGGACATTTTCCTTAAAAATGGCTTGCAAATTGAATTTTCTGCGTGAAACCCAATTAAAAATGAAACAAAAAATGTTTGGTTTCCTCTGTATTTTTTATTTCTTTTTTTTTTATAAACACCAAGGTTTACAATAAGGGAAAGGATACAAATCTTAATTGTGAATGACTGTCTCATGTATGTTTAGGCATATGTTGTTAAAATATGTTCTTTGTGGCAGTGTGTGCAGAACAGTGTTTATTTACCAGACTGCTAAGAGTAAGAAATTCATAGACTGAAGGTAGCTCCGGCTGCTTGCATTTACCCAGGAAACAGACGAGAAGTGATTCAGTGCTCCAGATGCCTACAGGTACGTGAGAAATTTGTAACAGAAGATGGAAAAAGTACAATGAGGTCCAGTGGATATAAGCTGAACCGTTTAAAGAATACAAGTGAAGCACTGGAAGTTCACTGGGGAAATGGCACATTCATCATGATATGAGAATTTCAAGGGAAGACTTGTTAACTGTTCTCCTTCATGTTGGTCTCTAATTTCAGATTTATGGGGTGGATGCAGATTTTGAGTATGTTCTTTGGCCCAAGTCAGGGTAGACATACAGTGGCTTCTGTGAAAAAAAAAGACATATGTAGGTGACAGCAAATGCATCTAATTTCTTTCTCTGTAAGAAAAAAAATTGAATAGCATTTGTCCAAAACAAAAGTTTATCTAGTTATTTCTTCTTTCAGTGAAGTCCTAGTAGTCTTGCAGTGATGTGCTATGTTTTCTTCTGAAGAAAATCTTTAAAACATCAGATATTTTTTGCTTTAAATATTTTTTCCTCTTTTTCCTCTCCTCTGAAATGCAAATAAGTTATTTGCTCTACACTTATCAAAGTAGATTAAACTAGAAATCACTTTAATGCCAGAGCATGCTATCAGAATGCAATACACAAATACATACTAATTAAAAAATGGAAGCGACTGACATAATTAACGAAATACTACAGATGTGTAAATGCACAAAATGCAGGCAGCATTTCTTTCTTCCAAGGCTAAAGATTCCCCCGCCTGGTACTATCTGGTTTTAATGCTGTTTTTCACTACTGCTTGCCAGGATTGCACAAGGCCTGCCCTCGCTTTGCTCCTCTGCTGTGCCTGCCACTGCTGCTTGGTCCAAGAGGGAGATGGCAGCCTCCAAATCTGTAGCCAGCCCTTCCTCTCTGCTCTCATTTTGTTATCTTTTCAGGCAATCTGATCTGCTGAGGTAGCATTAGGAGCTGCAAGTCCTCACATCGTGCCTTCCTCTCCTTCCCCACCCTCATCTTCCCAACATTCTCCCGTTGCTCTCCACCATTTTCTTCTCTTAAAGATTTCCATCTTCACCTTCCCCCGTGTACTTCCAAGCTCCACGCTCCTGTGATGCGCTTATGGTAGCATCCCGCACTACCCTAGCCCTTCACTTGTCCGCATGCCCATTTCCTCATTCCTCTGCCTTGCAGGGAAGCTCCCTGTTGTGCCACTTCACTGAGCTGCCAGGGCAGTCATCTCTTACCGCATGCTTGCACCTTTTCCACCTCAGCACAACTTCTGCCTGGAGCTCTCAGTGAAGGTGTGGCTCAGGTACATGCCCATGCCACCACTTTCTCCTGGATGTGTGAAGACTACCAGAAACGCTTGTTTTTCAGTGCCAGTGCAGGGACTGGAAGAGCTTTCCCAGCTCCCTTGAGGAGTAATGTTTGGTAGCTGAGCCCTGTGAGAGCAGAGCATGACTGACCAGTGGGCAGCATCATTGCCTCCCTGGGCTGCGTCCCTCCCTGCTGATAGACCCAGATGGGTCCCTTCCCTTCTCCCCCATGCAGCGCTACAGGCTTGGGGAAGAGTAGCTAGATAGCTGCCTGGAGGAGAAGGACCTGGGTGTGTTGGTTGACAATAACTGAACATGAGCCAGCAGTGTGCCCAGGTGGCCAAGAAGGCCAATGGCATCTTGGCTTGTATCAGAAATGGCGTGACCAGCAGGTCCAGGGAGGTTATTCTCCCTCTGTACTCGGCACTGGTGAGACCGCTCCTCGAATACTGTGTTAAGTTCTGGGCCCCTCACCACAAGAAGGATGTTGAGGCTCTGGAGCGAGTCCAGAGAAGAGCAACGGAGATGGTGAAGGGGCTGGACAACAGGCCTTATGAGGAGCGGCTGAGAGAGCTGGCGTTGTTTAGCCTGGAGAAGAGGAGGCTGTGGGGAGACCTTATTGCTCTCTACAACTACCTGAAAGGAGGCTGTAGGGAGGAGGGAGCTGGCCTCAAGCTCTGCCAGGGGAGGTTTAGGCTGGACATCAGAAAAATATTTTTCACAGAAAGGGTCATTGGGCACTGGAACAGTCTGCCCAGGGAGGTGGTTGAGTCGCCATCCCTGGAGGTGTTTAAAAGATGGGTAGATGAGGGATGTGATTCAGATGGAGATCCATGACAAGTAGTGTCCCTCAAGGGTCCATACTGGGACCAGTGCTGTTTAATATCTTAGTCAATGATATTGACAGTGAGATAGAGTGCACCCTCAGCAGGTTTGCAGATGACACCAAGTTGAGTTGCCACATTGGAAGAGGGAGCTGGACAGGCTGGAGAAGTGGGCCTCTGAGAACCTCACAACATTCAACAAGGCCAAGTGCAAGGTCCTACACCTGGGTCAGGGCAATCCCCGATTTCAATACAGGATGGGGGATGATGTGATTGAGAGCAGCCCTGCAGAGAAGGATTTGGAGGTGCTGGTCAAAGTACTGTGCACTTGCAGCCCAGAAGGCCAACCGTATCCTGGGCTGCATCAGAAGCATGGCCAGCAGATTGAGGGAGGTATTTCTGTTCCTCTACTCTGCTCTTGTGAGACCTCAGCTGCAGTATTGTGTCCAGTTCTGGAATCCTCAACATAAGGAGGACGTGGAACTGTTGGAACGGGTCCAGAAGAGGCCTACAAAGATGATCAAAGGGCTGGAGCACCTTCTCTATGAGAACAGGCCGAGAGAGTGGGGTTATTCAGCCTGCAGAAGAGAAGGCTCCGGGGAGATCTTATAGCGACCTTCTAGTACCTGAAGGGGCTACAAGAAAGCTGGGGAGGGACTGTTCACAAAGGCTTGTGGTGATAGGATGAGGGGCAATGGGTATAAACTGGAGAGGGGCAGATTTAGACTAGACATAAGGAGGAATTTCTTCACCATGAGGGTGGTGAGGCCCTGGAACAGGTTGTCCAGGGAAGCTGGGGCTGCCCCATCCCTGGAGGCGTTCAGGGCCGGGTTGGATGCGGCCTTGGGCAGCCTGGTCTGCTGGGAGGTGTCCCTGCCCACGGCAGGGGGGTTGGAACTGGGTGATCTCCGAGGACCGCACCCTCCTCCGCCTCTGAGAGTCGCTGACTCAGCCCCGGGCAGCTCCCCCGCCCTCACGGCCCCGAAGGGCCCCGCCCCCTCGCGCTCCGGCCCCGCCCCCGGAAGTGACGCGCGGGCCATGGCGCGGGGCGGCCCGGCGCGCCCGGGGCGGAGGCGCCGCCATGCTGAGCCGCAACTCGTTCACCAGCCTGGTGGTGGGGGTGTTCGCCGTGTACGTGGCGCACACGTGCTGGGTGATGTACGGCATCGTCTACACGCGGCCCTGCCCGGCGGCGGCGGCAGGAGGCGGAGGCGGCGCGGGGTGCGTTTGGCCCTACCTGGCGCGGAGGCCCAAGCTGCAGGTGTGCGGGGCGGGGAGCGCGGTGGCCGCGGGCCCTCGGCCGGGGCCGCCCCGGAACGGGGCTCCTCGGGGCTGACCGCGGCGCCGACCCCGCTGACCGCGGCGCCCGCCGCCCAAGTGGCCCGCGGCTCCCCTGACCCCGGCTCCCCCTTCGTCTCCTCGCCCCCTTCTATCCCTACACCTCGTTCTTTCTCCCCTTCTTCTTCTGCAGCCCCCTTCTTCTGCGTCCGCATCCGCTTTCCTCCCCCTTTGCCCTCTTCTTCCCCCAACGCTGCATTTTCCTCTCCCCCACTTCTTCTCCCCGTTCCCCTTCGCCTTCCTCTCGACTCCTTATATTCCTATACCTCTTTCTTCCCCCCTTCATTGCCCCTGACCCCCTTCTTCACCCCCTTCACCTCCCTCTCACCCCTTTCGATATCTACTCTTCTTTCTTCCTCTCTTCTTCTCCCCCTTTGCCCTCTTCTCCCCCTTTGCCCTCTTCTCCCCCTTTGCCCTCTTCTCCCCCTGTGCCCTCTTCTCCCCCTTTGCCCTCCTCTTCTCCCCCTTTGCCCTCCTCCTCTCCCCCCCTTTGCCCTCCTCCTCTCCCCCCCCTTTGCCCTCCTCCTCTCCCCCCCCTTTGCCCTCCTCCTCTCCCCCCCCTTTGCCCTCCTCCTCTCCCCCCCCTTTGCCCTCCTCCTCTCCCCCCCTTTGCCCTCTTCCTCTCCCCCCCCTTTGCCCTCCTCCTCTCCCCCCCCTTTGCCCTCCTCCTCTCCCCCCCCTTTGCCCTCCTCCTCTCCCCCCCCTTTGCCCTCCTCCTCTCCCCCCCCTTTGCCCTCCTCCTCTCCCCCCCCTTTGCCCTCCTCCTCTCCCCCCCCTTTGCCCTCCTCCTCTCCCTCTACACTCCTGTCTTCTCCCCCCGTTTTTGTTCCCCGTCTCTCTTTTCCTCTTTCGCCTCCTTTTCTCCCCCTGCACCTCTCTCTGCCCCATTTTCTTTTCCTTCTCCCTCTTTGCCCTCTTCCCCCATCTCCCCAGTCCCAGCAGCACTGCAGCTATGCAAGGTCCAGCCCCCGGGTCGGGGCAATCCCGAGCACAGTTACAGGCTGGGCAGAGCATGGATTGGGAGCAGCCCTAAGGAGAAGGATTTGTGAGTGCTGGTGGATGAGAGGCTCAACATGAGCCAGCAGTGTGAGCTGCAACTATATCCTGGGCTGCACCGAAAGAAGTGTGACTAGCAGGTCAAGAGAGGTGGTTCTGCCCCTCTTGTTTACTCTCGTGAGACCATATCTGGAGTATTGTGTTCAATTCCAGAGACCTCAGCACAGGAAAGACTGTTCAAGCAAGTCCAGAGGAGGGCTATGCAGAGGGCTGAATCACCTCTGCTATGAGGGCACACTGAGAGAGTTGGGGTTCTTCAGTCTAGAGAAGAGAAGGCTCCAGGGAGACCCTATAGCAGCCTTCCAGTACTTAAAGGGGACTAACCTGGGAGCACGTGGCTGGCCGGTGGTCCAAGCAGACCCCTGCCCTGTGGGTGATGCCCCAGGCTGCTCTTTGGGTAGAGTGAAAGCATGTTTTGGATTTTGATTTCCTGTCTCTGAGGGCGTGCATAGTGAATGGGGCAGCCCAGCTGGAGGAGTGGCTCACTTTGCTTGGAAATCTCTGACTTCGAGTATAGGTTGTCCTATGAAAATGTTTTTAGTGTCTGCATTACGATGTGTTTCTGCCCCCCAAAGGAGGGGATGGATAACTGAAAGCTATTTTAGACATTTTTTTTGTGTACACTTTTTCTTTCTAGTGAGTATAGCCACCATGTTACAGAAAAGCTGGGGAGGGGCTGTATCAGGGAACGCAGTGATAGAAAGAGGGGTAACAGTTTTAAGCTGAAAGAAGGGAGATTTAGATTAGGTATTAGGGAGAATTTTTTTCCTGTGAGGGTAGTGAGGAACTGGAACAGGTGGACCAGAGAAATCGTGGATGCCTCATCCCTGGAGGTGTTCAAGACCAGGCTGGATGCGTCTTTAAGCAACCTGGTCTAATGGGAGGTTTCCCTGGCAGGGGGGCTTGGAACTGGATGATCTTTAAAGCCTGTTCCAACCCAGACCATTCTATGATTCTTTGTGACTGCAGAAATTAGTGAAACTGAAGGGCATACAGGTCTGTATTCTAAGTATACTAATGCATGAACTTCATATTTCTGTACTCTGATTTCTCTGTGCTGTGTTTTGTTTTCAGCTAAGTGTGTATACTACAACACGGTCAAACATTGGTGCTGAGAGTAATGTAGATCTCGTTTTGAATGTGGAGGATTTTGATATTGAGTCCAAATTTGAAAGGTAAGTATCCAAACCGTGGGTTGTTTAATTCTGAAGTATGTATCCTAGCTAGTAATTATATGTATGGAAGTAAGTATGAAGCAAGGCAGGCTGTTCACGTCAGTTACATTGAAAGAGTAAAGTTGTTGTGTTGTTTTGGGGTTAAAGCTGGTTTTGTATCCTGTAGAGACTATTCAATATACACTTATTTTCACAAAGTAATAACCATATTTGCCATCTTAAGGTAGTAGAGGTGTTAGTTGGATTTTCAGCCTTAGAGTTGAGGATGAAATGCTGCTGTTAATGAAACCAGTATTTTTCTCTTTAATTAAAGGTTCCTAGAATATTTCTTGAGTTAAACATTGGTAAAGTGTGTGCCTTGATGGAAATAGTGTGCTAAGTTCACTTGGTACTGAGGAATAGGTTCTTAGACAAACATTTTTGCATTGAAAATCATCTTGTAGTTGCAAGAAACAGTGCAAAGTAAAGCTATACCAGTAAATACAGAAAATGCATAAATTGATCTCTTTTTTTTTAATGTCCCCAACCTTTTCTTGCTTGCGTCCAAAACAGCGATCCTTATGCATAATAGCAAAATATTTCAACATGTCATATGTCATAACATATTTCTTTTTGTTTTTTTAGGACAGTGAATGTCTCTGTACCAAAGAAAACCCGAAATAATGGTACATTATATGCATATATATTTCTTCATCATGCTGGTATTTTGCCTTGGCGTGACAGTAAGCAGGTGCATATAGTAAGTCCTCTGACCACATACATGGTCCCTAAACCAGAAGAGATTAATTTGCTCACTGGAGAATCAACCACACAGGTAGGTGCTTTTTCCATCTGTGGATGAACAGCTGCAAAAGAAGTAATTTCTTTTCGTTTAGCATCTGTTCTTGCATCTCTGCGGTTGTTGTGATGATATTTGGGGAGGAGAAAAATCAAAGCCCCTCTTCTTGATTGTCAGCTGGCTAATAGCAGACCGCTCAGAATAGCAGAGGTAGAGTCCTTGATAACACTGGATGCTGTTATAATAAAACACTTCCCTTGCTAACATTCATTACCTTTTTAAGGATTCATTGCTTTTGGTAGAAATACTGTATCATACTGTAACTGCCTAATGCTGCTTTGTATAGTGAATTGTGTTCTTGTGGAACTTTTGAAAACAGAGATGATGACTTGATTTTGACACTAGTTAATGATCAATGTCAAATTGCTTCTTTTTCTTTCGGATGTTCTTTCCACTTCAGTTTATGAGAATAAGAGAGCATTATTTGACAAATGCTACTATTGCTCACTGGGGGTGGGAAAATGTAATGCTATTTAATGAAACACTTGTGAATAACTGTTGTACCTCATATTCAAGTGGAGCTTGAGAATTTCACCTTATTCTTTGAAATCTGAAATAGAACTGTAGCCAGCAGTGTTGTTTCCAAGTCCTGTCAGAATAAAGTAGAAAATTAGTTGAGGCTAGAGTCCAACACAAAGTCAGAACAGGTGGTGTTCATCCAAAGAAAAGCAAGTAACATCTGTTTATTATTAAGTTCTTATTTTCAAACGATTTTTCCTGTCTGGTATCCGGATTTCCACCATGTTAAAATTAATTAGCTGAATGTTCATGCTGATGAACAAGGCTGTGAATGGGCAGTGAAGTTTTTCAGACAGATCATAGCAGGCCTTTACAATTGGTTCTGTCATATTTGATCAAAATACTTGGTCTACTCAAATTTAAGGTCAAGTGTTTGTTTCTTAGTGGTCTTCTATTTTGTGGTATAGCTAATGACTCTATAACTTCTGTGAGTTAGAGTGTTATCCTATTAAGTTCTGTATTGTCATATCAGTATTTGTTTATTGTATTTTTAAAGCAAATAGAAGCAGAAAAACAAACCAATGCTCTAGATGAACCTGTCTCTCACTGGAGGTCAAGATTAACCTTAAATGTCATGGTGGAAGACTTTGTGTTTGACGGATCATCGCTCCCTGCTGATGTTCATCGTTACATGAAGATGTAAGTGAATGACTTAATTTTGCTAGATTTGTTATTACAAACTTAACTGCACATTTCTTTCAAAAGCCTCCTTTAGTATTCTATATTTAAAACAGAGCTTAGGAGGCAAGAAAAAAATACTCTTAATTCTTGCATTTTCGTAGTGACTGTTGCTAAGAGATTGCATACTAGGTAGCCTTATTGAAAATATCTTGTTCCTGGGCAGCTCAAAGTTTAGAATACTTTGACCTTTCCAGTTACCCTTGATCTGCTAATTATCTGTACAAACTGCAAGTGCTTAAGAGTCACAGATGATCTCCTATGACATGGGTTTTTTTTTTTCACCTTCTAAGATTGGCTTTGTTTTATGTTGACAACATGTGTTCTTACATTATATTGTTTTCTCAAGAAAGTACTGAAAAAGCAAGGGTAGGTTTTTAGGCCACTAAATGTAGCAGTATCTTCTGTTCACGGCTTGCTTTAAGTACTCTCAGTGTTAACCATATAAATCGTGTTGTATTGGCTTGTGCTGCTGTATGTTGATGCCTTTCTCAACAAGTATCCTGTTAAATGCAGAAGTAGTTGCTTAATCGGCAGATTCTGGGATTCTGGGAAAGCTTCCCAAGCAGAACAGAAAAACTTTGCAACTCATAAGATAGACTGATAACAAAAAGGGATTGGATTGAGGTTGATGATTGAAGATATTTTTTTCTGGGTTTGTTTAGATACTGAATCAGTGCTGTTTTGTTATTGCGTTGTACAGGAGATAGTTTGGATATGAAATAGCCTGCTGCAATTCCACTAGCAGTTGTTTTAATTGTAGTTATTATATAGAAATCTAAACCTCTTCAGTTAAATAACCAAGCACTATTTCTGAGCCTTGGTTTAGTAGTTTTCTGCATTACTGTTGCCCCTTGCATGTTTAGTATGCAGTCTTTCTTATCATACATAGAGGCTTGTTTTCTTTAGTCAGCAACTAAGATTCAACTTCCAGGCTTTAAAAAGATCCATTATGCTAGTTCCTTAGACTTCTACTGAGAATATCACAGTGTAGTTCTTCTTTCTACTGAAGAACTTCAAAAATTTGTCTCTCTTGGGGCCTTAGGCTAAATACTTGCATGTAGGTCACTATTTGCTAAATAACTTCCCAGTGATTGAGTTTGTAGAGGGCTCGAGGGCTGCAAAGTTTCTCTTGATTTCACGTAAGTTGGTGAAGTGGTAGAGTAATCCAGAGTGCTTCTGTTGAGGAAGAGACAGAGAAGATTGCTGCTCCCTGTGCACTCTTCAGTAGTATCTAGCCATCTGGTGTGTGTACCAACCACTGTGTTCAAAGTTCCATGCTAGCAGGAGCATGTGCTTTTGTTGACTAAATAGATGTCATTGGAAGTTCAGAAGAGCGAGTGAGGGTTGTCATTGCTGTAGTAGGAAAGGGTTACTTGAGGAAAAGGATACAAATATATGGTAGTAAACTTCAGCACCTTTTTCTTCAACAAACTTTCTAATTTCCTCTACTTTGGTCATGCAACAGCTTCAGCATCATTGCCGCCAATTTATTTTTCTTTTTTTTTTATTTGCTTATTCTTTATACAGAAAGTAAAAACAAACTAAAAAGAGAAATATGACGTGTCTAATTTCTTATACAGACGTCTCTCAATGAAAGACTCTAGAGTCGTTGCTTCTATCTTGCTGTGAATTAAAGGAAAATGTGCCTGAAAATACGATGGGAAATATCTACATGGGTAGATCTGAAAGCGATGAATGAGTGCTAATTTGAATAAAAGTAGTTTTCTTTTTGGATCACTACAGTCATAAAATCCATGTTTAAACATCCTAGGGTTCAGTTGGGGAAGACAGTGCATTACCTTCCAATATTATTTATTGATCAGCTAAGCAACAGAGTGAAAGATTTGATGGTAAGTAATAGAATGCCTTTAATTACATTTGACAGTTTTAACATTAATTTTCAATGTTGCTTTAATTAAGATTTTGTTATAGGTTGTTTGCTGTAATGAAAAAGTATAAATTCACAAAAAGACTGTCAATAACTGATGTAATGTGGTCAACAGGTGTAACTGCAGAGGCTGGATCTGGGTTTTGAGACTCCTCTCTGGCAAAAATATCTGCCAAGCACTCCCTTCTGTTCCACCAAAAGATAATTAGATTCCTTTGCTTCTGCCTTTTGGGTGGATATGGAGGACACCACTGTAGAGCAGCTGTGTTAGGAGCAGTTTCATGAGGGATTTGACTCCATAAGGTGATGAAGTTGTGTTAGCATCCCAGAGCTGCTTCCAATATCTTCGAGGGAGGTGAGCATATTGAACACAGCTGATACTGGAGCTATGCTGAGATAAATCAGTTACAATTGTCTTATCTGCAGAAAATTCACTTGTGGTTAAATTTTCTGGTGGTGCTCTCTATCACGTTAGAGTAACTTCAGCACCTGGAAGTTTGGTACTGCAGTACATCCAGTGATTTTGTGCACTCAAACAAATCAGGGCTTAGAAACTTAAATAATGGAATCGCAGAAGGATGAGGTTGGATGAGATATCTGGAGCTTGCTAGTTCAATGCCCCTGCTCAGAGTAGGGTCACCTAGAGCAGGTTTCTCGGAACCTTCTCTAGTTGGGTTTTCAATACATCCAAGGATGGAGATGCCAGAGCCTGTCTGGGCAACCTGTTCTAGTTTTCAGTCACCCCTGCAGCTGAAAAAAAAAAAACGCAACTCATACACGTAAGTAGAATTTTCTCTATTCAGTTTTTGCCCAACTCTTCTCTTGTAGGAAATCATGCAGTTCCTTTACTACAAATTACACATGGCAGTCCCTTGCATCTAGACTGTGTTTATGTTAGCAGCTCTAAGTTAAGCCCTGCAGTTCTTTTCAGTTGTACATGACTGGAATTTAGCAATTGGAGTTTCTAAGAACAAATGTCTTGAGGAATGTCTCAGAACTGCTAAGCAAGTATGCCTGGGTTCAGCATCTTCTAGGTAGAAGTCTTGGTAGATGTAAATTTTCCGTAGACAACCTAAATTGTCTTTCCAATTAACTAACTTTAGAAAGAATTTTGTTACTTACTGTTGGGGAGAATCTTTAAGAACTTGTATCTCCCCCCCACCCCAAACTGCTTCAGCAAAATAAACTCCTGAGCATTTGTTTCAAATCTTGGTAGCAGATAGTTTTGTCCAGTATTTCTTTAGATATAATTTTGTGATGTCTTTATCAGTGGTCATTGTGTTTTGTTTTGAGTTTCTCAGCACATTCAGTTGAGTACATTCATACAAGCTCCTAACTGGTCGTGTATCCTGTTCACAAATAAAGTCAACATTCTCATGTTATTAATGCCATTCCTGCAGTTGTCATGCATGTCATGGTTAATACTACTGTAACTCTCTGCCTTGAAGTCGTTAAAGTTACAGAGAAGTGCTGTGAAGACTATTCCATCAAAACTAGCAAACTTCCACTTTGGCACTGGCTTATGTGACTTCTCAGTAATGACTTGCCAAACTGCCCACAAGTCTTGCAGAAAGAATGGTCTAATAGTATGCATACTGTGAGATAACGAGGGGTAAGTGAAGAGCAGGAAAGAATAAGGGGAGGAAGATGATACAGCTTTTTTTGGAGCAAGGTTGGCATTTGACTGTAAATAGGGGCATAGATTTCTTTTTGATATGCATAACCTAAAGTCATGGAGCTGAAGATGTGTTCTCCCTGCTTATGCTAGGCCATGTCGATTCCAAACTGACTATTACTTTGACGCAGATACAGATCTTCTACAGTATGTGCAGTAGTTTGGGGTTTCTTCTGTGTGTTCTCACACTCTTAAATATTCTTGCTGTGCCAGGGGTTTGGGGATTGTGTAGGATTATGATTTCATAAAGAGAAAACATTAATATTCATGCCACTAACGTTATTTTCCTTGTTTACGTGCAGTTTTGTAGTACTACAGAGTAGAGGTCCAGAAGTAATATGTGCTGCGCTGAGGCCATAGTATAAAACAATAGTACCTTGTGTTGCAGAGGTCTGGTAACCGTCTAGTTTTCGAAGGCTTCACACCCATCTACTAGGTTGTGAGGCAGCGCTTGTGGGCTTTTAATTGAGAAAGAGTTCATTCTTCTGATCTTTGTACATTCATTTGCTTGTGGTGTTGAACTCCTATCTCCATCTCTTATTGCAATACAATTTTCTCCCTGTGCTTAGTAGTGCTTTGTCTGTGTAAAGTGCACTTGCTGCTTGTCACTTGCCCATGCATTTGCAAAGTTTTTATTTTTCTGTTGGTCCTGCACAGATAAAATTTCTCTTCCTTTTCTCCCAGACGTGTTTGATGCTGTCTTTGGTAGACTGAGAAATTGGAATCAGAATGGAGGAATTACAGGCATCCTTTAAAATGGGAGAACCCTGGAAATGTTTATGTAGCTTTTGGTAAATTACTGTAGAATCTCACCAGCGTTCTGTCATCAGCTCTAACCATGTTGGTTTCACGTGATTTTGCTGGTTTTGGTTTTGTTTTTTCAAACAGTTCTGAGATCCCTGGTACTATTCTAGTTTCTCAAGCTTTCTCGCTTCTGTATTTATAAAACTTCCCCAGCTTCCCTTTCTCTCCTTTGCATGCGTGCATGTTCTGCCACTGTCTGAAAAGCATATAGGGTCTTGGGAGGGTAGTGAGATTGAGAATTGTTTGTACGCAATTCAGAGTGCCTGCCTGTCCCTAGTCTCGAGATATCCTTGCAAGTTTAAATCATGCTGCTTGAACTTGTTCTTAGGTAGCTGCAGAGAAGCCCAGTCAGTATCTGCAATGGCATTTTTTTATTCTTTGTTTTACACCTATTTGACAGTCAGCTATCATGCAGAAAGAGCTGAGGCAATTCGAGGTTTCTTCCTAGCTTAAGGAGATGCCACATAGTTCTCATCATAGCTGAAGTATGGAAGATACAGTAGGATTAGCTGGAACTTAATTGGAGCAGTACGAACATTTATGTGATACCCCCTGTCCCAAAGTTTGCAAGCGGGGTAGCTTGCTTAGCTTTAGTTGCGGTGTTTTCACCAGTCCAAGCAAGAAGCATCATCTTGCTTCCTGACCTTTTGTTTTGATATAAATTGTGACTTTAATTTCTCCCAAAACAGGCCTCAACTTAGTGAAGTTCTGTCTGTGGCCTTTGGGATATGAGGTTTGGTTTTGGTTTTGGGTTTTTTTTGACCAGCAGGAGGAATCTTATGTGAATGCCTCTGAGGCTTTTGTATACAGAAACAGTGAGCTTGCTGTAAGAAGTTGAACAGAACAAACTGCTTATTTAGGATTTCTTGGAAAAAAACCCTAAGACTTCAAGTATAGTATAGAAATCTTAAGATCTCATTCCCTCTCAAAAAACAAACTGACCTCTAAAATTTTGTGATTAAATCATAGTGTGTTAAATAAAAAAAATGAAACTCTGTCTTTTTGAAATACAGGTTATAAATCGTTCAACAACAGAGCTACCTCTTACAGTGTCATATGACAAAATATCTCTTGGAAAACTCCGATTTTGGATCCATATGCAGGATGCTGTGTATTCCCTGCAACAGTTTGGTATGTTTTCTATCTTTAATCACTTTAGGCCAAGTAAAACCGCAACCTCTCATTTTTTTTCTTCTAAGTACGTAGATGACACTTAACTCTCTCTTTTTTTGCTGCTGAAAAGGTTAAATGCTTCAAATCTTATGTTGTTTTACTTTGAAGTAAAGGTGGAAGTAAAATGTTGACATGTGGTAGGAAACAAGAATATAGAGGGGACTAACCATTTTTAAAACAAATCATATTTGGATAGTACTACTGTAAAAGTGTAAGAGACCAAAATAGGGGAGAGAATTTTCAGCCTCAAGTATAACATGCCTGTTTAAAATAACTGTCTTTAAAGAGTCAAGTAATTGCTTGCTCAGAGTTTGTGTGTGGCATTTGACCCCTGTAACTTCTCCATCAATTTTTGTGAGCCTCTTCAGAATGGCATAAGTGAAACTTTCATAATCAATGCCTTGGCTGTCTTGGATAAGCGTATCAAGGCCTATCACCCTAGGAGTACCTCTTCTGCCTGAAAAAAAAGCTTACTTAAGGTACTGTTTATTCTCTTAGTATGCAGATAGTGTACTGTAGCATTTAAAATTTTGCTTTTGGAATAACTTATGAAAAGGTCACCTTAGATCAGTAGCAAAACTCCCAGGTCGCTGGAAAATGTGTAAATTCACATTCTCCTTGCTGTGATACAAGACAGCTGATAGGACAAAGTGAGTTGGTACTGTGCTCACCAGTGTGCAGCAATGTGTGTTTTATGGGAAGGGTAGACTTAAGTCCCAGTGGCTGGGTTAACAAAGGAGGCCTCTTAAGACTGGCTGAAGGAGTTCAAAGGGATGCTGCTTTTCTGGAAAAAAACACTCCTGGGTGCTGGCAACTGTATTGAGAATCATAGAATAACTAGGTTGGAAGAGACCCACCGGATCATCGAGTCCAACCATTCCTATCAAACACTAAACCATGCCCCTCAGCACCTCGTCCACCCGTACCTTAAACACCTCCAGGGAAGGTGACTCAACCACCTCCCTGGGCAGCCTGTTCCAGTGCCCAATGACCCTTTCTGTGAAGAATTTTTTTCCTAATGTCCAGCCTAAACCTCCCCTGGTGGAGCTTGAGGCCATTCCCTCTTGTCCTGTCCCCTGTCACTTGGGAGAAGAGGCCAGCTCCCTCCTCTCTACAACCTCCTTTCAGGTAGTTATAGAGAGCAATGAAGTCTCCCCTGAGCCTCCTCTTCTCCAGGCTAAACAACCCCAGCTCTCTCAGCCGTTCTTCCATTTATCATGGACAGCCTCTAACTTATTTTGAATTAATGGTTGTCCAGCATATAACAAGAAACCGGGGTTCCTCCTTTAGGAGTTTTGATAAGACAGTAGAGAATATGTATTCAGCTTACAGATTGTGGGTTTTGAAAGATGCTTTGCCTCTTTCCATTTACCAACGAGAAGCTTCCAAGTTAATTCTGCAAGGACTGTCAAGACTTGATCCATAATCTGTGGTCTATAATTTTGCGTATATGGCCATGTTTCCCACTGACCTTTTTTGTCCTCCACAGTGTAGTCCTTTTCTCATTTTTTCAGTTTTTAATGTGAGGCTCACTTTTCTTTTGAATCAAATAAAAGTTGAATAATCCTTTCTCTTCCCACTCAGGCTGCAATGACTTCCTGTGTCTTGCCATTTATGTGTCTGGTGTTCAGCTTGGATTGTAGTTACACAGCATGTTAAACGCGCATCAGTGTGATTGTAACTGATGGGCTTTGATTAAGGCGAGCAAAATAACTAGCCAAATTATGGGTCAATTTGAGTTTTAACAATAAAGCTGTCGTCTTGCTTTGTATTTATGATTCCTTAATAAAACATGTGCAGGTGATAGAAAATTCCTTTTGTACTGGACTCTAGCATAACAGCAGTTAACTGTCTAGTACTTCTCCCATAATTACTTTTTCTTTCTCTTAGGGTTTTCAGAAAAGGATGCCGATGAAGTTAAAGGAATTTTTGTTGATACTAACCTGTACTTCCTGGCTTTGACGTTCTTCGTAGCAGCATTCCATGTAAGTAGACAAACTGCGTTTTAGGAATTATAGCATATTAAAAAAAAGAAGCGGTGGGGGATGGGTTGAACTTCAACTCTTATTGAGCTTTATCTCTTTATTGAGAAGTGTTCTAGGAAGCAGGCATTTCAGTAGAGTGGTGGGAGAGGTTTCTGGTACAAGTCAGCTGTATTTCCAATACCAAGTTATCTCGAGATAAAAATGTGAGATAACTAGGTATATACTAAACAATCTTGGCTGAAGTATAAGATATTCAACTTTTTTTTTTTTCCTGAACCAAAGCACTGAGAATTAATATGCCTGTCAACATTTTTAGATTTCGTTGTTCTCCTTTGAACATTTTTGTCTTATACAATTGCTGTATTCTGGGATGGATAAGAAATTGCTGAGCATGCTATGTTTCTGTATACATACATTACAAACAGTTTGGTTGAAACCCTTAGACTTCCCAGCCATTTCAATTTGGGTTTTTTTTTTCCCTGTTAATTACATTGTAAGGTATCTGTAGGCTGAGACTAGCTCTTCTGATATGCTTTGCCTTTCGTGTATCATTTGCCCAAATTAAAGAAATAAACTTTTTCATTAAAATTCTATGACCCAAGCATTTTTTGAGTCTGTGCTAATTTTTTTATTTTTTTTTTAAAGACAGTGAGTGCTTAAAGGAAATACTGAAAAATGTCCTGGCAGCATTAAGGGGTGCATTCAGCACAACATTACCAGCCAGTCAAAAGAGATGATTATCCTGCTGTATTTAGCATTTGGTGTGGACTCACCTTGAGTACTGTTTGCAGTTCTGGCCCCCTACAATTCAAGAGGGATGTTAAGGTACTCAAATGCATCCAGAGGAGGGCAACAAAGCTGGTGGAAGGGCTGGAAGGAGTGCCCTGTGAGGACTTTGGACTTGTCTGATTTGCAGAAAAGAACGCTGAGGGGTGAGCTCATGGCTCTCAACAGCTTCCCTCAGGAGCAGAAGCAGAGGGAGAGGTGCTTCTTGGTATCCAGTGAGAGGACACATATGGGAATGGTTCAAAGCTGCACAAGAGAAGGTTTAGACTGGGCATTAGGAAGTGTTTCTTTACCAAGAAGGTGGTCAAACACTGAAACAGACCTCCTAGAGAGGCGGTCGACGCCCCATGCCTGTGAGTGTTTTAAGAGGCATCTGGACAATGCCCTTAACTACATGCTTTAACTTGTGGTCAGCCCTGAAGTGGTCAAGCAGTTGGGCCAGCTGATTGTTGAAGGTCTCTTAAAACTGAAACAGTCTTTTCCTTTCTGTTCCATGCTATTCTAAACACAAATACTGGAAGTACTGGAAAAAGTACCCAGTAAAAATAAATTTAATGCTAAAATGCCCTTGAAGTTCAGATCAACTCTTCGTGATGAAATAGAAGAAAATTGCTTGCTGTATTTTAGGATTTTTTTTAAAAGACTCTGGTACTATACAAGCCTAAATTGACTATCAACCTGATACAAAGCACTTTTAATCTAATTTACTGTGGCTTTCCCTGGTCTGTCAAGGAGGAGAGCAATTCTTTGGAATCCTCAGTTCTTCATCCTCTCATAATATGTTACCCTATATTGGGTCACTAACTTTCTTTATGGAATGCAACATTGTAACAATAGGTGGAATTCCTCCTGTGCTTTTGCACTGGTTGGGTCCTTGGGCTTCTAAGACAGTTTTTCATTTTAGTTTTTATTTCTGAGGCTTCTAAACCAGATTTTTCTTGCAACTCCATCTTAAATGAATTTTTAACAGTTTAACTGGTAGTCTTTAACTGCTGCATGTTTGAATAAATAAGTGTGTTTCTTGCTATTTGCAGCTTCTCTTTGATTTCCTTGCATTCAAAAATGACATCAGTTTTTGGAAGAAAAAGAGGAGCATGATTGGGATGTCTACAAAAGCGGGTAAGGGCCAGAATGTGAAGTGTTGTGCATGTGCTATCTAATGTATGCCGTGTGGTTTTAGTCTAAGTCGAAACTTCATAGATTCACCAAGATGGCAAAATGAGATGTGTTTGTGTATGAAAAGGTGATGGCTAACAGGCTGGTTCAGCATTGTGCTCAGGTATCACCTGCTTTTAAGCACTTTACGTCACTTCTGAGGTTCGACTTTCTTACAATTGAGAATAAATTTAATACGAAGTCACCAGAATTCCTTTGTTGAAGGAAGAGAAAAATACTTTGAGAAAAGAATGAGGAACAGAAGAAATCCATGGGTGGAGAGATTGTGCTGTCATGGATAATGCTGTTCTGCGAGTCCCATATGTTCCTTGTAGATACTGAGATACTAAAAAATATTTTTGGGGAAAAATGCTGTAGTGTAACGCTGTTTGATTTGGGCTTTGGTGTAAGCAGGGGCAGTAGGAGCAGCTGTGGGAGGGTTGAATTGACTTGGTTGTTGGAAAGACGAAAGAAATACTGTGGTGTGACGTTGTCAGGCCTTCCTAGAGACAGATGAAGGTAGTAGCTAGCCCTGGATGCTTGAGATTTAACATGCCAGCGTTGTTTATTATGCTAATACTCCTTGTCTTTCTAATAGATTTTTCCATTCTGAGTGTAAACCAAAATGATAAACCTGGAGACATTTGACCTAATTCTACCATATTTACAGATTGATTAAAACACGTGAGAGATATCAATACCAGGAAAAAAACTGGACTTTCTAAATATTGGTGGTCAGCAGCATGTTTTTCTCATGTGGAGAATCTGTTTATCATCTTTACTGGAGAGTGTTTGGTTTTGTGAGGCATTTATGCTGTTGTTGGTGTATGTACACCAAAACGTTAGTGAAAATTGAAAACGGTCCATGGAATGTCAGAATTAAGAGTTTATTGCCAGTTTAAAAAGTAAGTAAAGTCAAATTAGACTGAGTGACAAAGGTGGTTTTTTTAACCTTACTGTCAAAGAATCAGTCTTTAGTCTCCAGTAACTGATGGTTCCATCCTCTCTTTAGCAAGCCTTAGTCACATTTCTGCCTGTCTCCTTCTTGCCCTGAGGGAGAAGAGGGACAGGCAATTGCCCTTGAATGGTACAGTGTAATTACTGATGTGTCAGTGTGTTTTAGCTCTTCTCTCTTTCTGTCCCTGTATAGGAGGATAGATATTCAAATCTGAATTAGTTGCTAGACATTTATAGGCATCCAAAGTTTTTGCAAAACCTGAAAAGTAACTCTAAAATATTGTTCTTCACATTCACAAACATTAAATTAGTTGCATGAGTTTCAAAGGCTGACATTACGTTAACTCACAGCCTTTCAGCTTCCCTGAGAGAAGAATCATGAAGGTAGTTCATAATAGCACTGATACATCACTGAATTGCTGCAGTACAGAAGTCTTCCTTAAATAGTCTGATTTCCCTTCCTCTTTTGTGATAAGGGTTGCATAAAGTGCTTTCAGTCCTTATTTGTCTGGAGGTTTATAGATCACTGTTTCTAGGACTACTTGATATATCAAGACATATACAGGAAAATTTCGTGCTTTAAGCTGTATAAGATGGAATTATAGTAAATAGGCCGCAACAGTATTCTGTCATCTCAGCTGTGCAATTAAATGTTAATATGTCTTTTGTTTTCATTTTTTTATCTAGTGCTTTGGCGGTGCTTTAGTACTGTGGTAATATTTCTTTTCCTTCTGGATGAACAAACAAGTTTATTGGTACTTATCCCAGCAGGCATTGGTGCAGTGATTGAGGTGAGTTTCTAAAGCTCTAGAACCAAATATCAGTATCTGTAGCAACATCCATAGTTTATTGTAGAAAAAGAATGCTAAACTAGTTACTGGGAAAATACTTCTGTAGTATGCATCTAGATGGAAGTGGATGATGTTTAAGGTCTCTTCCAAACCAAACCATTCTATGATTCTGTGCTGTCTTAGCAGCATTGTTTAACTGGCTTTCAGTAATAGACAAGTTTGCATCCCTTTATCAGGTAACTAAACTGAAAGTACTAGGTTTTCCTGGGATGGGCCAGCTGGCATCGTGGAAACCAAACACAGAGCTATGCTGAGGTTCTTTCTTATCACACCGTCTGATAGGCATCACTCCTGACCAGGCATGTATAACCATGTCAGCTGACTCCATGGAAGCGTTTGTCAAAGGGCAGGCTGTGTGCCGTCAGAAAGTGCTGCAGGTCTGCAGTTTTCTTCCTGGCTGTGACTGAGGTGCCTGGGGAAGGAGGAGACTGCTGCCTGTGTAGCATGTCCAGTTGCAGGTACTGATTAGAAGCTTGCTTTATGTGTAGTAAAGCACAAAGTCAACAGTAATGGGAAGGGAAGATCGCTCTGTCTAGTATTGGTTGCAGATCTAATTACTTCACAGTGTTCAAAAATAAATTTGGGACTCTCATGTGGAATTTTTGACTACTATCCATTATAGTTGCCGGTCACTCCCATGGAAAGAAAAAATAATTTTTAGTTAGTGGTTAAACTGTCGAATGCAAACTCACAACACAATCCTTAAATTTCAGCTTATTTAATGAGACAGATTAGAATCTTGCAAAAACTGCTAACAGTAGTCACACTAAACAGTATCATTTCATTGACTGTAACATTATTATTCAGTAAGTTGAGATTTTTAAGTCTGATGTCGTTACTATGTGTTAAGTTTTCTGTATCAGATTTACTGGCAGTTTTGTTCCTATAAACAGAAATTTAGTCTTGCATTTCAAACTTCCTTTAACTGCCTGAAATTTTAACAGAAGAAAGAAATGGTTCTGGTCTCTAAATCACTTTTTTTTTTTAAGAAGTTTTAATGGAAAACTAGATCAGGCATGTATGGTAGGGTAACAAGAATGATCAGCTATGCTACAGGATTTAAGTTGAATTAAAACTGTTAAGGTTTTGCTTTTGTCTTGTATAATGAAGATTGATTTTGCAGCTGCCGTTGCCTAAGAAGAGGCAGATCCAGATCTCATTTGGTCATTTTGTCAGTCTGAGGTTCCTCTTGGAGCTGTCCAAAGATCTGTTAAATAGACCTCTCTGAGATGTGTAGTTGCTGTGATAATTTAGCTCCTGTGGTCTTCTCATGAACCTTATTTCCTCCTATGTTGCTTTTGGATTGCAGGCTAGGGGAAAGGGTTATATAGGAACACTGTATAGGACACTTAAATAGAGGGGAAATGTTCTGTAGGTTTTATTGAAGTTACGCATCTCTTCTCACGTGACGGTGAGACAACATGGTTGCCTCAAGGTGGAACTGAACATACGTACCATACATCTCAAAGGAATTTGCCAGGAACAGCTTTTTCACAACTTGTTTTTAACACCTGTTTCCCATGCAGTACTAATAGTGGCATTGCTTCTGTAATAAGAAATTCTCTTACTTCTCATCAGAGATGGCAGCAGAGGACTGTCTTTACCATATTGCACTTTTTGTTTGGAAGATATAATGGGTGAGAAGAGAATATCGGTGCACCTGAAGTAACATAATGCAATGTAATGACCATCTAAGTCCCCACGTTTAATGTTATGAGTTCTGAGTCATTTTCACCATGCAGATCCCAGCTGACCTTGAAGGCATGTAAAAACTTGCTTGGCAGCTGGTTACTGCAGAATTCTCTAAATGCTTGCCCTGGGGTGCATGCTGGTTAAGTAGCTAACCCCTACTTAAGTGCTGCAATCGAAATATCCTGGAAGGACTGCAGTATTTCACTTACGGTATCACTTACGGTACATTATCTAACATGGAAGCTTAACAGTGCATGCTACCAATATTATATTTGTCTGATGATCTATCATTTCATTTGTACAGAGATGCAGGCAGTGTGCTGCAATCGTGACGTCAGGGCTTTATGCAGTGGGTGTTTAAAATAGATAGTCTAGGATCTTCATTCTGAGTATCCGAATCCTCCATAAGACTTTCCTTTGGATAATTTGTGTGTACTTTTTGGTTTTGCTAATCACAGCTCTGGAAAGTGAAGAAAGCTCTGAAAATGACAGTCAAATGGCAAGGCTTGAGACCCAAAATTCAGGTATGGTAGACATTGGCCTGTTAAGAATTACACTCTTGAGCTTTCCATCTGTTTCCAGATTATTCTGCAATTTGGCTTTCAGTGAAATGAAGGTTAAAAAAAATATAAGAGTTTCCTGTGTACATGTTCTCTTTATGGATGGCTTAATCTAAAAGCTGGATAAGTATTCTTGAACTTATTAATTTCTTTGATGAATTCTGTAGAAAAGCTATTTGTGTGTGTTGATAATATGTGAAACTTCAGAACTCTGTCAGTCCTGCTGAATCTTCACAGGTGGGACTGTGCTTCTGCCACTCTGTTGGAAAGGCACTTTTAACTGGCATCATGATTTGAAATAAGAAACTGAAATTTTCATGAAACTGTAGGTGTAACTTCTCCATTGTGGATCTAGTAGATGATGTGACATGTTCTGGGGACAAGACAGTCTTTGACAGAGACTGTAAAACATGCAGAGGCAGCTGGGATTCAAATTAACATTTTTTAAAGTACAGTCTACAATGAAAGTTTCCCTTGTTGGTAGGAGAAACAGTTGTATAATCTTCAGTGTTTACTTCACAAGTACTGTGGTTTTGTGCTGCTTGAAGTCCATGCATCTTGAGTGGCTCTTAGCTCTGGATCTTCTTTTGTCAGTATTCAAGGTACTGTGTTTAAACAGTCGCAGTTTCTTGTAACTGACCTGTTCATGCGTGAAAATGGTTATGTTTCTTAATAATGGCTTCCTGTATCTGCCAGATTCTTAGCCACTTGAGCTTACTTTCACTTTGTGAACTCTGCTATGTTAACAGCATTTTCCTAAACAAAGAAATCCTGAATGTTTGGTGTAAAAAGTGAAGGAAAAAAAAGTAAACTTTTTCCTTACACTGTATTTGGCAGGCTGCACAGGACATTTATGTAACTCTCTTGTATAGAAGCTTATAAGAGCTTTGAACTTTTACGTAGCTTGCTGTCTGAGCAGTTCAGTTTGCAGTTTAAATCTGTTTGGGGAGCTGACTAGCAAGTGCTTTTCCTCCCAGTTCTGACTTGATTATATATCATATGTGTTGCAGTTTGGAACATACAATGACTCTGAAAAGAAAACTGAGGAGTATGATGCTCAGGTAAGAGGTAATCCTGTGACTTCTGATCTATAAAGTCTACATTAACTTGTTTCACTCCGTATTACTACAAGTAAATTTTCCATTTTCCCCGTAGTTGTCAAGTGGATCATCATTACATGGATGATCAGATAGTGAAGATTCATTCTAGTAATTTAGAAAGAACAGTGAAAGCCTTGTTTGTTAGCTGAGTCAGGTTGAAACGTTTCTCTTGAGAAGCAGAATTGCAGGTGAAGAGACCTGAAGAGAAATATCTTGAAGGGTCTTTGTTTACTAATTTTAAAATTTTTATTTGTACTGGAGTAACATTTATGTGCTTCCTGATTCCTAAAAGTTGTTAAAGAAATCAGGAAGTTAAGCAGAGCAGAGAACTACTCTTAGACTCTGATCTTAATGCTGCCTCATGTTACTCATGGTCTAAGGTCCTTGGTAGTCTGAACTGAGCATTGGAATTTTCATCACCTGTAGAACTGGAAGCATACTGGAAATAATAGTAGACATTTGGAAAATAATTTCAGGAAAAAAAAAATACATGGCTGTCTTCTAGTTAATGCCATGACAAATCCGCTGTATGTAAAATGTAAGCTAACAAACTATTTTTATTGTCTGTTAGGCTATGAAATACTTGTCATACTTGCTCTATCCACTGTGTATTGGAGGTGCAGGTTACTCCTTGCTGAATGTCAAATACAAAAGGTACTGTAAATCTATAAATGATTTGTACAGAATTGAAACATTCCCTATTTTTCCTGTATTAATTAATTGGAGATGATGGGAAATGAGGTGTTTTATTTTGCTTGATTCATAAGCTAGGGGCTAGAAACTTCCTTGTTCCATACAATCTAAAGCTGAAAAGTCTAGCTTTTAACATCTTGTAAGCTACAGGCTTGCATTTAGCAAGTAACCTGATATTACTATAGTATAGAATTCAACAGCTTACATACAGAAGTAAGCTTTGAATCAGAAGAGGAGGGAGAAAGCTGCCATTAATGTTCAGAGAACTGATAATGTGATAAGAGAGGTGAGAGGACTTCAGTTGTTAAAGCTGTCCAATAACAAAGAAGCAAAAACTTCTGCAAAATTACTTGCACTGACCAAAAGGTTTTTCTGTTCCTAAATATGATAGCTAGGATGGCAAGCAAGTGAAAGCATTTTTAGGAAAGGGCTCTGTATTCCTTTAGAGCCATGAACTTACAGCAACATATTAATACTTCAGAAAGAAGGGAAGACTCGATATTTCAAGAAGAGGTGATGTCCCCTTTCACTCAGAACAATATGGCTTGTTCATTTTATATTGGAGAGATGCAAGCAAGCATGCAGGCATGAGACTGTTGTAGAAAAAAGTCTGCAAATGCAAGTGTTGTGATGGCCCTGTAAACAGATTTTTTTTTTAATAGTCCTTAGGGCCCTAATGGGTGTGAGGGAGAGCAAGTAGTAGCTTGAAATAACATCAGAAAGAACTACTGTTGTTGCATATGTGGGCCTAGCACTTGTAGTAGAAACCGGAGCAATTTCTGGGCTATTAGAAAAATAATTTTTCTGAAAGTTTCTTGTCTTAGTAAGGAGCTAACAAACGTGCATTTAAATTCTGCTTTCTCAGAAAATTCTTAAGTTCATTCAGTACTGTGAGATACTATATGCCAGGTGTTCTATGACCTGTAACTTAAGAAAGTGAAAACAATTGATATTACAGAATTTTTATCCTTGTTAAATATTTGTAAGGAAATATGGTGGAACAACTAATCTAAACAGTGGATTATCCTTTAATCTCGCAGGCATTTTCTGATGCATTTTTTAGATGGTTGCACATTGGCAAAATGCTACTGCTGCTGTAACATTGCTATTAGCAAGTCACTAACACAGCCTTGCAAGTTTAACTTTAAATTATGTAACTTGAGCATCACAGTTACTAATCCTTCTTACTGTTGCAAGCAGAAGTACAGAATTTGACCAGTATCTCTAACACTATTCTTATGTTGCTAAGATGGTGCTTCATTGAACATCTGGGAGGATTTTGTGATTGTAAGGAGGGAAAAATGTAGATTCCTTGTATTTACCTTTTTTTTAAGTGCCTGCTATAGTGTTTTGCACTGAATGGTATTTGTTACTTGAAATTTTGACAGTTCTTACAGTGCCATGTGAAGTATCTCTTCATATTTAGAATACAGTGGTACCTTTGTGAGCCTTAATACAGCTGGGGTTCCATGCATAGTATTATCATTTTAGGTGCAGAAGCCTTAGTATAAAAGCAGTTGATAAAACCCTCCAAAATTGTGGGATGCACGGATAAACATCCTTTGCTTAAACTGTTAGCACATTTTTTGGAGCCGTTCTTAGTCAAAGGGAAGTGCCAGGTATTTAGTTCTTGTATAAAGTAATTGACAACACAGCCATTTCTTGGAGCAGTCATAATACAGTCATGTAGAGGATGAATTACATGTATATATTTTTGGCTCAGGTTAAAAAAATAACTGGACTGTTGTCTTTGTTTGTAGCTGGTACTCCTGGTTGATTAACAGCTTTGTCAATGGTGAGTCCCTTCTTAATTTTTCTTTTTTACTATTCATATTTCTTCAAATGGAGGGCAAGATTCCTTCAAATAGAGGGCAAGCAGAATATTAATTACTGTCTGCTGGTTCAGTGTAATATAGAGCAAGAATTTGACTGTTGGTTCCAAAATTATCATGGTGATTGAGAAAGGGAGAAGAATCAAACCAAAAGGAAACAAAAAGGATTAGATGCATCTTCTCTCTTTAGGAAAATGGGTGTAAATCCCTAACAATGAAAAGTGTAGTTCTGTGGTTTACTTCAGTTGTGTTTGTCTCTAAATTTTTCATCTTTCATTTTCAGGAGTGTATGCTTTTGGATTCCTGTTTATGCTGCCCCAGCTGTTTGTAAACTACAAGGTAAGATTGAAAAGTGATAAAAGACTACTTTTTTAAGTTTCTTCTTTGAGAATTTATTAAAAACTGATGTTTTTAATCCTAGATGAAATCTGTTGCACACTTACCGTGGAAGGCTTTCACGTACAAAGTAAGTAAAGTTCTACTTTTTTAAAGAATTTAAAGAAACCGCTTAGTATTATGTAGCTTAAGATGACAGCGCTTTGTTTGTTTGAAGATCTACACTGATAGTAGAACCAAATTTGTTTACAAATGTCGTTAAAAAATAGGAACATTGATTGCCATTTTTCATAATGAATTCCATATGATGAAAATACCCGCAACCTAGTTTTGATGATAACGTTGGGTTTTTTTACTGTCAGCTGTCTTGCAGCTTACTAATAGTTCAATACCTGCATACCCACAAGCACCCATGTATGTGTCTGAGAGGTCTGCGTAGCATTCAGGCACTGAGATGGATGGACCTCTGTACCGCAGTCAGGATTCCTTGTGCTGACTTCGAGGACAAGGGCCACCCACTGTTGAGTTCCTTTGTCTCCTACAATCTTCCTAAGTTGATAGCTACATGCTGGTTTTGTTCTTGTTCTGATAGTATTTTGACTCCATCCTTGCCCACTTCTGTGAGTCATCAGGATTTTTGTGCTTTCATTTATTTTCCCGATCATTGTGTCCTGAGAAGCACTAGATGGATGTGCTGGAATCACAAGGACCTTGATGCAATGTTTTCTTCTGCTTCCACTCATAAATACATTAACGTATTCTTCCTTTATGCTGGTATGCATCAGTACTTTAAAAGAAACAGTATTAAAATCTGCTCAAGAAATGATGTCCAATTCTGAATTGGGGCAAAAGAACTAAAATCTTAAAATTTGAGGTGCCTTTCATAGCTTTTCCGTTTCTGTGAGTCTACAGCAATAGCTAAACTTCCCGCTGCTTTAATATTTTTAAGGAGTCGTGGGGCATCCAGGAAGATGTTGAGATACAGCTGATAGCGGAATAGCAACTAAACAGTGTTTGATATGGAAATATAGTCAAAACATCGAGTGTTTCAGATGTATACTAGGCAAATCAGCATGTTTCGTAATAGAAGAGTTAAATATATATCAGTCACAACTTTATTTCAGCAAGAAAATACAATAACTGAGCAGAGACATCAGCAGTTAAGTAGACAACAAAGGGACAGTATTCAAGCAAGTAACCATTAAAGCAGCAGAATTTTCTTCCTGAATAGCCTTATCTTACAGAGCATTAATTGCTTCCTGTTAAGATGCCTGAGGCTACCCACAACAGTGTCTTATGTGTATGTAGAAAGAATTGTATGATGTTTTCAATTATGTTTAACAAATTGGTCTTTGGAGGGGGTAATACATTTTTTTTGTTGTGGATATTTAAAGTTTCTTGCTGTCCTCTGTACTTTGAAGAGTGGAAAGAATAGTCTGAAGTCTCATCTGCAATTGTTTAGAGTGCCTTTTTTTTTTCTCCTTAATTTAAACTTTTTCCTGTTTTGGAATACATTGGCAGAAGTTAAGGTCAGTTTAGCTCTCTAGTTTCTGTAGACTTTACATTTATGGTCTTTATACTTTTACAAGGAGTACCTTAAAATGAGGTAATCTCAAAAGAAAACTAACTAGAGTGAATACTGTTTGGCGGCTGCCTTGATGCATTCCGTTTCAGTGGTTTATGAGGGCTGCCCAAGAGCCTGAAGGATGAAACATTTAGCTTTTTCTCCCTTTCATCGCTGTAGGATCACTCCCTTGGGTGTTGACTTGGAAAAGGCACCTTTTCCAGCTTGCCAAATTGTTTTTGTTCCATGAAAAACCTTTGCACAGGCTTGAGAAGTGCCATCCATATCCTTTGACCTCATCAGATTGGTGTGTTTGTTTTGACTTGCCAGAAAGAGCTTTGCCGTTGTAACTAATAGGGACTCTTTCCTGTCCAACACCCCTACTTTCTGCTAATGCTTCGCTTTATCGTATAAATGTTGGTTCATTTGGAAGAGCGAGTCCTTCTGTGCTTACAGAATACATTGCAGCTTGCTAATATTGAAAAGAAAAAGCCACATTGACTCAGTTTGTTAACCCAACAGTGAACATTCTTTGTTGGATTTGTTTCCTGCTGTTCTTAGTGAGTGAAACAGTTTATTGCACAGTATGAGGAGCACTAGAGATGATGCACTGTAAGAGAGGATTTTCTCATCCTCCCTTGTAGGCTAGAGCCAGATCCAGATGAATTGTCCTTCTGTTTACTTTCTTTACCTTCTCTGACAAAATACTGTTGTCTTTGCATGCTCAGAGCCTGTTTGCAATGCTTTCCCTGCAGATGTCTTGGAATTTAAACTTTCTCACTTAGGAAGAAGTAGCGAGGAAAGATTTCTTTATTGCTTCAGAAACAGATCCTATAGTATGCCTAGTTGAGTTGAAATTATTTTAGAAAATTGTCTCTGATAATGATGGAGGAGAGCACTGAAAATATTTTCAAATCTTTCCAAGACTGTAAGAGCAGTAAATTAACAAGTTTTTACACAAATCTGAAATTCCCGCAGAAAATGAAAGTGAATTGATGTTTTATAGATCTTCAGTCATTTGAGTACTGACTAACTAAAAGTTTTTTGCCAGTTTCTTTGAAACGTTTCACTGAAGTTGAATTCATGTTTTTCCCCTCGCATAACAGTACTCTTACTTACCTTAAGTAGTCCTGTTTTCTTTGTACTCGTAACTATAATTGTGTGATCTGGAGCAGACAGTGTTGCCTTCATTAAAAGAAAGCACTTTAAAGCTTGCATTAATTAGTTTTGGAACATAACCCTTAAGTATTGTTATAAATATGAAAATAGTCTTCATTCCTACTGAGAATTGGAGTTCTAGGAAGCCTGTTTCCTGTAGCTTTGTGTGACAGATGACTTCCTTTCTTCACAGCTAATTGAAGTGTACTTTTCTTTTATTTTTAGGCATTCAACACCTTTATTGATGATATATTTGCTTTTATCATCACTATGCCAACATCTCATAGGCTGGCATGCTTTAGAGATGATGTGGTGTTCCTGGTCTATCTTTACCAAAGATGGTATGCCTTTCATTAATATTCATCAGTTTTTACAATGCTATAGATGATTGCAGTTTTGTTGCTGTAAAGAACTATGAAATAATTTGGGATTGACTTCAAGTATAATTTTTATACCATACATAGTACGGTCTGGATAATGGTAGTTGTGTATATACCTGATGAAGGGAATGTTGAGCAGGGGACTCTGGAAAGAAGATCTCAATACAAATAAGAGGAGTAAAGTACTTTTCCATAACTGACAGCATTCCTGGACCCTTTCTAGCATGCTAAGAGAGTAGTCAAGAAATTCCTCTTCTCACAGCACTCACAGAATTTTTGTCAGTTACCTCTTCTTCCTTCCCAAAATAGCAGTCCTCCATTTGAGCAGATAGTTTCACATTTGCAAGTTACAAAAAAAAATTAACCTGAAACATGAATACCTGAAGTAAGGTGAAGGAGAACAACTCTTAAGCCTGTTTTCACAAATCCTTTTAGGAGTTCTGGGCTTCTAACCCTTGCTGAAGGCCACATGCCTACATAAACACTCAGTATCTGAGGTGTGTTTTCCAAGTTACTCTGCAAGGCACTAGCAACAGATGTTTTCTGATGCCCTGCTCTGCTTTCCTCTTTATCTAGATTCCAAAACACAAGTTACCAGATTCTATTGTAAGTTGAGTATCTGGCAAGTTTAAGGTTCTTTAACTAAAATCAGATGAGGAAGAAGGCTGTATGCAGTAATCATGGAAACATTGTTCATAAGTGAAGCTGCAGAAAGAGTATTCTTGTTGCCAAGAGGAAATATTTAGGTGTGGAGCAAAAAACAATCTTAAACCTAGTTCCACATTGTAGCAGAATATATGGATGTGTACATTTATCATTAATACTAAATGCAAACTTCAGTTTTGGGTTTATATGGTTGCATACAAGTGTAGTAAAATATGTCCCCTTCCAAGGTATTTTTGTAGAAGTTAAGAGCTCCACAACTTCTGGTAGGGGCTGAACACTGGTTTCAAGTTTGAGAGGTATCCTGGATTGCTTGAGAAATATTCCAGAAGTGCTTTAGGGGAGCTAATACATCTCCTAAGAGGCCCTGTTACGAGACAGCTGATTAAGCTTTAATGTGAAGATGCTGATGGATCCATAGCTACTCTTTAAAACTCTTGTGGGTTTTACCACAAATGGGAATAGAGACTATGTCAAAAAGGAAATTCACTTTTAAAACTAAGTAGCACAGAACTTCTTAATTGTTCAGGTAGCAGACAATATTGTAAGTGATTTTTTTTTTTTTTTTCTGACAGGCTTTATCCTGTGGATAAGAGCAGAGTGAACGAGTATGGAGAATCTTATGAAGAAAAGCCAAGAAAAAAAGCTCATAGAGAATAACTAAAAATTGAAGAAGATACTGACCCCTGGACTCTTACTGACTTAATGTATTATCTTGTCTTAAGGAAGGAAAGACTTATTTAATAAGAGTATTTTTAAAGCTTATGACAGAACTACATGGACAATACATCTTCTATATTGCCAAAATCTAGTTTTGATATGCTCTTATTTCAAGATGCTCTTTTGTCCTCACAAGATCTGCAGTCTGCCTGATGTCATAAAACAAACATCCTGCATTTAAACTTCTGTTTGGTGAAAGCGTCAGTGTCCTGACCATTGTGATTAATATCCAAATCTACATTTTTAAGACAAGTCACTAACTGGAAGCGTGGCGCCCCTGCCACTAGGTGAAAGTGAAAAAATAAGCCAGTGTGTTTCAGCAGAATTGAGCATTATTGCTAAACTGGAAGCTGTCGAAAATGTGTAATATTGGATTACAAATCATTTTCATTTGATAATTGAGGTAATGGAAATTCTAGAAATCACAATTAACTTGTAAGTTGTATGTGGGCATTTAAGTTCAATGCTTAAAAAAAAATTTTGTTGGAAATATACGATTAGAGAGATGAGGTTGTTAAAATTCTAATTCTGCCACGTTCTTAGCCCACAACATGGCAGAGGGTTTCAGTTGTCTTAAACTGAATGAAGATGTGAAAAACTGTAACGTGATTCCTTTCAGTATGTATCTAAGTTAGTATAAATCCTTCATCGCTGACAGACCTCCTGATTTCTTGGCCTAGCAGGCATTCATATAATGCAGGTCATTGTTATGTGCTAGGAAAGTCTCTTAACACACCTTAAACTCTTCATCGTGTGGTACCTCAGTACCTAATAGGCTAGTTCTCTCATGTTTGAAAGGGAGTAATTCCTTGGTCTTTCCCCTCTCCCTCCCCGTCCCATTCTATTTATAAGATGAAACACACATCATTCAAGTAAGATGATTTTGCTCAAGTACAATACTGGTACAGCAAACTGCCTGGATACAGAGAGGAAAAAAAAAAGCAGCTTGGTGAAGAACAGGTGTCTGCCTTTCACACAATTTAAAATCCATGATACACACGAACAGTTCATTAAGGGAGATATTTTTATCTGTTTCTTTCAAATGAGTAAAAATAATCAGGTTGAGGTTTGATATAAAAATTCAAACTTCATGGCTGTATCTAGAAACCATGGTTCTAGATTTTCAAAAGCATGTTTCTTAGTAAGTGGAATACAGAGTGCATTCCCTTCAGCAGCAAATAAAACTCAGTTAATAAATTCCAAAAGGCACAATTCTAGTTTCCAATTCTAGTTTTGCTTTGTAAGTTTACACATTAATGCTAATGATTTTATTTAAGTTTTTATTAAATTGCATGCTGTTTGTGCAACACTATTTAACTTCAATTTGTCATTGATTGAAAATATAAACGTAATAACCTGGAACGATGCAGCTCTACTCCTATTGTCCAGCTACTTCACAAAGTAGATTTTATCTAGTTCTGATACTGAAGAAGTCTGAACATATAAATACTTGGGTCCCAAAAAGACACAGAAATGTGCTTAAGCCCTTGTGTCACAATCTATACTCTTTTCTTATACTGAAGTCCTTACATGCTACTGGCAGTGGTAAGGAGCCTTGAAGTGAATATTTAACTTCTGTTCATGTTAAGGTCTCTACACTGTTAAATGGAATTAAGGAGCTGGGACTAGCATATCTAAGTATATGCAAAACCTGGGTTGCATTTACTGTATCTTGCAGCTATTTGGATTTGTTTGGAAGGAGCTCTTTGCTGTTAGGCAAACTGATTTGGGACTCCTATTTAATAATAATTGAATATAAGTGCGTGAAATTTTTTTCCTGATATAAATAATGCATATAGCGGTTTCCCTTTTTGTGCCATTTCAAAATAAACAAGTTATTGGTTCTTCTAGAATAACTTCTGAAAGTCCAGGATACCATATTCCTGTATTTCTAATGTCTGATCACAAATATTTTATATGTAGCTGTTGAAAAATCACTCTTGCACCTTTACATACTGTGAATTTATCCTGTCTTGCATTTCTGATGACAGTGACCTCATAATATCGTACACAGTAGTCATAAAGGATATAAAATTAGAACATTTTAAGTCTTTAAAATTAGGAAGGCTTTCCTGTTCAAGTCGTTGTTTCATGCATTCCATTTCCAAATAAAAGACTTGGAATACAAGCTAGCGAGTTACCTTGTGTTGTTGGGAAGACGGTGAAAATCTGTGTAAGCAGTGTAATTTTGGAGATATTAAATGAAATGTTTTAACTTCCTAGTTGTGGAAATGACAGCTTAAGACAAAAGAGTGATTCTATATGTGGGTAAAGCAGAAGAAAAACTTAACTGTATATAAAATGTCATTGAATGTTCTCTTTCTGTACAGCATTACACTCCAGAAATTGTCAGCTACAGTATCTACAGCTCAGCACCAGAAGCATTAAGTCAGATAATTCTGTAATTTGTCTGCTTGTAAATGTGTTCTAGTTTACCATCAGAAGATGAATCTCATGTTGAGGAAGTGAAACATGGTCATTTATTAGTAATACCAGTCCTCCTTTACATTACAGCTTATGGTTTTTCAATTTTGCAAGACCTAAAATAATGCAGGTGGAAAGGGACCTTAGGAGCATATCCAGGACCAGCACAGCATCTTTCCCCCTGACCCCTTACAGAGACCAATCAGGCTTCCCTGATAAACCATCCAAGTTATTCAATCCAGCTGTAGGAGTTGAGAAATGAAGTCAGAAAGAGCACAACTTTCCCAGAAGCCAATGACTGACTGTTTCCCCTCTTAAACTGGATAAATGCAGTTTTCCAATGATAATAGCCATAGTTAAGAATTTCTTCTTAGTGCAGAGGGGAAACTGTGATATCAGTCTCCCATGTTTTCATCCGTGTTAAATGCCACTGCTCCTTCTTAAGGATATCTGGAAAACGATCAGTTTGTTCCATTTTTTCCTTTATGCATTCTTACTGCTCTTTTTAATATCAGCTCCCTCAAAATCCTGTATTGTCTTTTTTTTTTTTTTTTATCCTAACCCCCACTCTTGATGAGTGTAGCTGCATTGAAAGGAATGAAATAACTTCAGAACCAGAAGACAAACTCTTTAACACCAGGGAACCCTTCTGCCTATGTTCAGTTTAAAGAACAGGATGACTTCTCCCTGCTTCCCCCAAGCTTTCTGTTTGGCAGTGGTCTGTCCTTTCAATCTTTGCCACATGGTACCCATAACTTTTCTAGCAAGATGTTTCAGGTACAGTGTGTACCAGTTGTCTCAGTTTTTGCCCCCTAATGTTCTCCTAGTCATCTACAGCCCCACAGTCCTTATTAATTCAATACAGAGCTCTCTGATGGTTCCCTTTTTGATGATTTTCCCTCCTGTTCTTGCCTTAATGGAGTCTTTATCAGGCATTAATTGCCTCCAGCAGTCTCTAGCCACAGGCTAGTCTGTGCCAAGTAACTTAAAGCCAGGTAGGTGTTCCCTTGCTGTGGTTCATCTGCGCGCTGTAGTCCAGCCAACCACCTGGCCAGTGAAGAAAGAGCCCTGGAGCTCTTTGGAAGCCTGTGGAAGTGCAGCTATACTCTTCACTCGGAACACGCGGCCTGGCACAGCTCCAGCTCAGTGTTACCTATTGTTCAATGTCTGGCTCGTGGCCAGCACAGTTTGCCTCCCTGCTGCCCTGCAACCTCCCATCTGCATCGCTTCCAAGCTTCACCTCAAAGAGCTGTCACAGATACCTAGTTTGGACTGACTTCCACAGGTCCTACCAGAGCATGGCCTCTGCTTTTCCAACTGGATTTAGCAATTTGCATTTCCTATACTGAAATTCTCAATTTTTGCTACATCTGCTCTTTAGCCTCCATCACAAGCAGGCGTTTCATTTGCCCAGTGCTGACCATGAGGACAGGAAGGGATGAATAACCGGTGTTCTATTTGATAAAACCAACAAACCCTTCATCAACTTATTTGAGAAAGAACTGGTTAGCCTCATCCTCTCTGCCATCCCAGAAGTTGTTACAAAGATACTTAGGAAAAACAAACCACAAACCCTTGATCCAGGAATTTGTGTTGCTTCAAGCTGACCTTGATTTCCTAAATCTGGAAATCTCAGAAGATCAGCGTCAGAGGAACATGCAACCTAAAAAGTTCCAATCACAGCCCTCGATTCCGTTACTCTCAGAACACAGTGCGCATTGCTCTGTAGTCTCATACAGGCTACCTCTGATCCTCTTTAATTATGATGAATGTGCAAGGATCACCAGTACATTATGGATCCATTTGCTTATTATCAAAAACCTCCACAGATCAGCAGTTTGAAAAGCAGGCTTGAAGATACAAGGCTCTGCAAGCATCCATGCCCTTTACTAATGCTATCTTCAACCTGTCACTTCACAGAACCAGTATTTCAAGAAGTAGCTATTCGTTATGGAAAGGGAACAGAAACATATTCATCCCTTTCGGGGATGGAGGAGGGAAAATGAAGAGAGTGCTCTCTGGTTATGCTGTGTTTTCAAATGATTGGTTACAAACACCTCTAGCTGGAGTGCCAAACAAGTCCCTTAGACTTCCTTGTTTTCTATCCCAGGAACTGAGGGTCTTCTGCTAATCAGCTACAGCTATTCTCAGACTACAACAATCTGTTTTAAAAAGCTGCTCTTTTCTGCATTTCTAAAGGTAGTGCAGCCTCTGCCTGAAAGTCCTCCAGCGACAAAGGCTAATTTACTTAATATATAAAACAAGTATTTCATTCTGCTGAAGATGTGACCAACTGAGGGAGCTGTTCTTACATTCAGCTATCAGCTGGATCATGTATTTTGCTTCTTTTAGATTACTCTTCCCTGGCATCTTCTTCACAGGTTAAATGCAGTTCCATAGCTCTTTTTTGGGACTGTTTCCTGCTACCATAGTACCGGGGCAGCGCTCCGAAGGACTCAGCAGAGAAGTGGAAGGATACTACCTTCCCTAATGCCAACCACCAACTCTTTTTTTAGGGTCAGGCTGGACATTTTCTATCAGAATGGATCATCTTTGAAGTCAGATAGTAACAACTAGGTTGGCCAAGGTCAAGAGCAAATGCTGAGCACAGTGCTTTCTTTAAAGAAGCAGAATTAGACTCTTCAGCACACAGAGCTTTTCTACCACTGGAACATTCCTGGACACCACTGAGGTTTAGCGCACGTGGACTGCGATCTCACTGCCAAAGGGGTAGGACTTGCTTTACACTGGGTTGCTGAGCAGCCTATATTTCTGCCTTCTGGCACAGTGAGTCACAAACATGAGCTAAGTAAACTTAGAGCACTTGTACAGCATTTACTCCACACATACAGACATGATGCTTAGAAGCCGATTTTTTTCGCTTGTGCTCCTGGTAGGTGGCAGTTACCCAGCAGTCTCTGCAGGGAAATGCTGAGTTTCTTTCTCCTTTCCTCAAACACCCGTGTATAGTGAAACATGCCTTTTCTTGTATAGTAACACCATACTGTGGGTTTGTGAGCTTGGATGGAAGTGTAAAGGGTTAAGATATTAAAGCTGAGTTGTTCTTACTGTTTCTTGCATAGCAGGCTTCCCCGGGGGTACAAGAATAGGACTGAGAACAGAGTTCCCACCACCCAATAACAGGTACATGAACTGCAAATGGTCAGTTAATTGTCACCAGTTAACGCCACCCAAGGGGCTGGGCAGAACAAAGATCCAAACACAAAAATGAAAGAATGAACACATTTGAAAACCCTCCCGTATATGGTGAAAATGAAGAGGATTTCAAGACATAAAAGATTGTTTAAGAGCCCCCTACTAGAACAGGATAGGTTACAACATGGAGAGAATGCTACAGCATTAACTCCAGGTAAGGAAATTAGGACTGACCAAGATCCCCTCTTAACTACCAGCAGGTTCTTTCCCTTTTAGTACAGAAAAAATGATCCACCTTTTGCTACTGGAGACTGCAATCACATAGCGAAATAAATAATCCAGTGAGGTGTAAACTATTAAGTAAATCAAAATTTTAGAGAGCCAACAGTGCACACATTTTCTGCTCTGCCTCATCCACGTAAGAACGTCAAAGACGCTTCACTTCAGCAGAGTACATTTAAATGCAAACTGGTGGATGAGCCAGGCATCTTCATCACTAAAGTAGGAGTCAGAGTCTGGGAGCAACTTGACAGAGCACACCTGGGCTACGAAGAGATCTGTGCCAGAGGGAATGAGTTTGTGTGGAGGTCTCAAAACTTATGAATCTCATTTGCATGAACAAGGGCATGTCAACACATCTTGCAGATGAATGAACTTGCAGAAAGTACTGATTCTGTAGAGCCTGAACTCGTGGTGTCGTGGTTTAACCCCAGCCAGCAATTAAGCCTCACACAGCCACTCACTTCCTTCCCCCAGCTCATGGGATTTGGGGAGAATCAGAAGGGTAAAAGTGAGAAAGAAACTTGTGGGTTGAGATAAAAACAGTTTCATAATTAAAAAGAAATAATTAAAAAAAATGAGGAAAAAAGTTAATAATGAAGAGAAAGGGAAACAAAACGCAAGAAACATGAGCGATTCAAATGAAAACGATCGCTCACCACTAAATGACAGATGCCTAGCTAGTGCCTCAACAGTAGCTCCCCCACCAGCCTCCCCCTTAGTTTTGCTGCTGAGAGCACAATCCCCTATGATATGGAACATCCTTTCGTTCAGTTGGAGTTGGCTGTTCCAGCTGGGTCCCCTTCCAACTTTTTGTGCACCCCCAGCCCAGTCGCTGATGGGGTGGTGAGAAGCAGAAAAGGCCTTGACTTGTGAGGGATAACAAAAACATCCCTCTGTTATCCACACTGTTTTCAGAAACAATCCAAAACAGAGCTCAGTACCAGCTACTACGAAGAAAATTAATTCTCTCACAGCCAAAACCAGCACATGTGGAAAATGGATTTCCCCCCCAAACTCTCTTATATGGAAAGGCAGTGTAAAAAAGAGTGAGGAAGCACACACTTGAGGAAAAGCAAAGTGTGATGTACTTGGACAGGGCTGGCTGCCAGCCAAGGGGCTGAGAAAAGGATCAAAGAGTTTGTGGAGGAAATATCATATCGGGATCGAGGCGTGAAAGGCAGCATTGAACCTTGATTAAACAGAATTGAAGTGAGAAGTTCAAAGTTTAATTGGCACAGGGTGTGTCTGATGCAGTGAAGACCATGACACTGAGGCAAATGTAGGAGAAGGAAGGGCTAAACATTTGTTTTAAGGAGAAACAGGCAAGTGTGGAGGACTGGGATGGAAACACCTGGCAAGAGCCATATCCATGCAAGTAATAACAATGGTGCTAGCCAGGAGTTCTTCCCCCACACCACACCCTCCACTGCAAGACGAGCTCTGTAATAAAGGAAGCTGGACAGAGAAACTGATGGCACCTCCAGTTAACAATTCCACTGTAAAGACAACCAGTGCTGAAAACGCAGCCCAGCAGAGAAGAGATCAAGTCCTTGTCATGGAAGGCTTCATTCCACAGCAGATGAAAGCCATGAGAGGTATGGGTGCTGTAAAAAGGGGATTTTATTGTGTAGCTGGTTAGACTGGAGGGATGCCCTTTATTAACAGCATATGAGTGTATGGCTCTAGCTCAAGCAGCAGCCTTAGAGTGAGACTAGAATCAAGACTAGCTATATTGGCTGAAGATCTGCTAACTAGTGATCACTCAGACTGATGGATATGATGGATTATTAAGGGATCTTACTCTGCCAAGGTGTCCTGGGTTTAGCTGAGGCAGTTACCTTTCTTCATAGCAGCCTGTACGGTGCTGTGCTTGGATCTGTGACTGACAGCACGGACAACACCCTAACATTCTGGCTGTTGCCGAGCAGTGTTTGCACAGCATCAAAACTTCTTTTTTCCCCACTCTGTCCAGACTATGAGTAGTCAGGGATGGGCAAGAAGTTGGAAGAAGACTAAGCCAGGACAGCTGACCTGAACTGACTAAAGGAATATCCCATACTACGTAACCTCATCCTCAGCAAAGGTAATGTTTACTCCTCCAGTATATCATAGTTAACAATGTGTCCACTAAATCCATTTTCTATTATGGAGTTAAGTCAACTTCCACAGTAGAGTCCTCAGACTTACTGCTAGGTAGTCCCCACGATCTCCTTTGGGATCCTTGGTGTCTTGTTATTTATAGTCATGGCTTGTGATATTAAAACACTGGCATGATACAGGTAGTTATTCAGTCATTGAGTTCGTTTACACTCACTGGTAAATACCATCTGATCATGGAGTCTCACTGATTTTTGAACTTTTTTTTCCTTCTTATTGAACAACATAATTTGTAGGACTCGAGACAGATCATGTTCTGCACAAAGATTTGATGCAGGACCCCACAGAATCACAGAATCACAGAATCACAGAATAACCAGGTTGGAAGAGACCCACCGGATCACCGAGTCCAACCGTTAAAGTCCAACCCCACTCAAGTTCCTTATGTAATTTCCTCAGTATCATCACAATTGCCCTAAGTGTTCCTTCTCTACTTTTACATTATTGACTTCCTGGCAAGCTGTCCCACTTCTGATGTTTGATGTTTCTTTCCGCTTCGGGAAGTTATTCATCAAACTATTCTGATTTTGGTTTCTTAGTATTTCACTTTTCTGTTTGAACACAGCTTCAGGTTTTTGAAAGACATTTCTTCTCCTGACAGTTCTCAAAATAGTTACTAGTTTCCTTTCAGCCTTTTCAAAGAGAACTTTAAAAAGAGCAACACATTTGCAGTAAGCTTGTGTCTTTAAATAGTCCTTTCTGAAGCTGGACCTAACCATAACACTGTTGGATTGTAAAAACGGCATTTTATTTTTATCACTGCACTATCATCATCCTTTCCCAGGGTAACTCCCTTTCACAGAAGCTCATTGTAAAGCAGGATGTGGATAAGATTAAGTCTGCCTTGAAGGATAAGTTTTGTTGAGGAGAACTGTGCCTTTATTATTGATCCAGATCTGGGTTCCCAGAACAAGAGTGACATGGATACACAGGAGTGAGCCCAGTGAACCTGCCACTGAGTGCAACTATGATGACTAAGGAGATTACATTCTATTGCTTTTCAAGGTCTAATTTTAACGTTATTACAAAACTTTGTGACAGTCAAAACGCTTGTTAATTTGGAGCTGGCTTCAGCTCTCTGCCTGACCTTGCCTTTGAGATAGGAAGAAACTCCAAATCGAGATGATTGCAGAAGATCCATCTGTTCAGCTCAGATCATACTTCACAGAAGACTTTATCATCTTCAAGGAAAGAACAATCTCTGGGAAAAAGCTGTCTAAAAGCAAACACCTTATTGGGGGGGTGTTCTGTCTAACTTTCAACAAACACAATTGCTTAGACGAAACTTTAGCTTAAACAAAAAAAATTCCTATTTTTGTAACAGCAACTACTTCTTGTGTCAGAGAAGAAGAAGCATCCAAGGTGGAGGAGGGAAGGAGAATCCAAGGTGGAGGAGGTAATGAGCATCCCAGATGGAGGAGGGGAAGGAGCATCCGAGGTGGAGGAGGGGAAGGAGCATCCGAGGTGGAGGAGGGGAAGGGGCGCCAGAGGCGGAGGAGGGAAGGAGCATCCCAGGCGGAGGAGGGCAGGAGCATCCCAGCTGGAGGAGAGAAGGAGCACCCGAGGTGGAGGAGGGCAGGAGCACCTGAGGCGGAGGAGGAGAAGGAGCATCCCAGGTGGAGGAGGGGAAGGGGCGCCCGAGGCGGAGGAGGGCAGGAGCATCCCAGGCGGAGGAGGAAAGGAGCTCCCGAGCTGGAGGAGGGAAGGATCATCCCAGCTGGAGGAGGGAAGGGGCATCCCAGCTGGAGGAGGGAAGGGGCATCCCAGCTGGAGGAGGGAAGGGGCATCCCAGGTGGAGGAGGGAAGGATCATCCCAGCTGGAGGAGGGAAGGGGCATCCCAGCTGGAGGAGGGAAGGGGCATCCCAGCTGGAGGAGGGCAGGAGCATCCCAGCTGGAGGAGGCAGGAGCTCCCGAGCTGGACAGCGTTCTCCCGCCCCGCCCCGCCCCGGCCACGTTGTGTCCCGGCACACGCGGCGCTCGCAGAGCCGCGGGTCGGGGTTGCGAGGCCGTTGATCTTCATTTTTTTTTTTTTTTAACCCCCTTTAAATGCCCTCATTTCAAAGACGCTCTTGGCTTCCGAGCGGCCGGGGGCATGGAGGGCGCGGGGCCCTTCGCGGCGGTGCTGGGCGCGCTGCGAGGCTGCTACGCCGAGGCCGCCCCCTTGGAGACCTTCATCCGGCGGCTGCGGGAGGAGGAGGAGGAGAAGGAGAAGGAGGAGGCTGCCGAGGTGCTGCGGGGCGACGACTCTCCCCGCTACCGCTCCTTCGTGGGGCAGTGCCTGGTGTGCGTCCCCCGCGGGGCCCGCGCCATCCCCCGGCCCTTCACCTTCCAGCAGGTAGGATGCGAGCAGGAGACCGAGCGAATCCCTCCCCACCATCCCCACCACCCACCACCACCGCCATCCCCCTTCGTTCGGGGCCTCCCGAGCCGCGCTTCCTGCCCTCGTGGCTGCGGGGACCCGCCTCCCCCTTCTGCTTTTTGTGGGGTCGGCGAGAAAGTTGAGGGTGGGCGGTGGGGAACGCAAAAGGGCTGCTCTCTCCCACCCCACACCCCCCACCTTGCTCGCCCCTCTCTGCTCGCCTTTCCTCACTAGAAATGAAAAAAAAAACACCCCTTTCCCCGCTCCTGAGCGGGTTAAGGGAAGGAGAAAAGCCCGTGCCGGGTGGGTGTTTTGAGGAGAGGCCTTTCCAAGAGGAAGGAGTCGCTACCGTGTGTGGCATAAACCGTGTCCCGGTAGGAAGGGGGCTCTGGCGGCCTCAGGAGAGCCTCTGAGGGTTTGTGTGAACCGAGTCGTTGAGTTGAATGAGAATGGACTTGACGTAAAAGGAAATGGAGGCCTCGAGAAAGTCGGTTTGGGTTCCCTGGAGGTCAGAGCCTGCGCGAGCAGGTACCTGCGGACCCTGAAGGCTTTGGAGCCCCTTCTGGAGTCGCTGAGGGAGCCGAGGGGAGCAGTGCAGCCTGTTTCCTGCGTGTGAAAACGAAGATCAAAAGGGCAGACGTTAAAAAGACTTCCTTAAAGTCGTAGGCCCACGTAAACGGCTTGTGGTGTAGCTGAAAATCGTTCTTTTTTGGATACAGCACGTGCATCGTTAGAATCGTAGAATCGCTAGGTTGGAAAGGACCCACTGGATCATCGAGTCAAACCGTTCCCATTATAGAATCATAGAATCACCAGGTTGGAAGAGACCCACCGGATCATCGAGTCCAACCATTCCTATCAAACACTAAACCATGGCCCTTAGCGCCTCATCCACCCGTGCCTTAAACACCTCCAGGGAAGGTGACTCAACCCCCTCCCTGGGCAGCCTCTTCCAGTGCCCAATTACCCTTTCTGTGAAGAATTTTTTCCTAATGTCCAGCCTAAACCTCCCCTGGTGGAGCTTGAGGCCATTCCCTCTTGTCCTGTCCCCTGTCACTTGGGAGAAGAGGCCAGCACCCTCCTCTCTACAACCTCCTTTCAGGTAGTTGTAGAGAGCAATGAGGTCTCCCCTCAGCCTCCTCTTCTCCAGGCTGAACAACCCCGGTGATTAATATCACTTTGAAAGGGTTTGACCTAAAGCTGATGTCTTGGACTGTGTCTTGCATGCCTCTTTATTTATATCGTGATTTATAGAACAGTCGGTAATACAAGCTAATTTTCTCTTTTCTTCCTTTTTCAGTTATCAAGTCAGAGCGAAGTCATCACAAGAGTTGTCCAGAGGCTGTGTGAAAAAAGAAAGAAGAACGTCCTCGCATATGGATACTCCTTACTGGATGAAAACAGTTCTGATTTCCAAATCATGCCGTCTTCAAATATATACAGCTATCTACCCAATACCGCGACAGAAAATATTCGCATCAGCGGCCTCTGGGAGACATTGCTGAGCAGGATAGGGGATGATGTGATGATGTACTTACTGGAACACTGTGCAATCTTTATGCTGGTTCCCCCCAGTAATTGTTACCAAGTTTGTGGGCAGCCGGTTTATGAACTTATTTCAAATAATGTAGACCCGGCCCCAGTGTTTGTTAAACAAAGGTGTTCAAGATATAAGCGTAATAGCTTGCTTGACTATATGCAAAAAAGGCTCATGTTTCATAGACAACATCTTTCAAAGTTGCCTTGGTGGAAGAACAGACAAAGACTTGAAGCTTATGTCTCCAGCATGGGAAATAAGAAAAGTAACAAGATAGAAAGCTTAGCATCCACTTGCAATTATTCTGCAAAAGCTGTTTCTAGAGCAAGTAAACAGATCAAAATGTTTACTGAACATACGGAGAAACAGAGTAACTCCAGTTTCTCTCCGTCAGCTACGGCACCATCTTTAAAAAGGAAGCATGATAGGGAACAACTTGAAATTCCAGCTAAGACAGCAAAAGTAGAGGAGCAAAACACACAAACCTTAGTGTCCAGTTGCCAGTATTCTGCAAAAGCTGTTTCTAAAGCAAGTAAACAGATCAAAGTGGTTACTGAACATATGGAGAAACAGAGTAGCTCCAGTTTGTGTTTGTCGGCTACCGCACTGTCTTTAAAAAGGAGGATTGGTAGGGAACAACTTCAAATTCCAGCTAAGAGAGCAAAAGTAGAGGAGAAAGTGAGAGAGGCAAAGCCTTACTGCATTACTCCTGAGGTAAACCGAAGTAATTCCAAGATACATGGAACTGCATATGTAGAGTCGTATTCTGTAAGTCTCATTAAAGAAAAGCACATTTCTCAAAGAAGTAACAGTGATATGTCTGGTCCTTCTTTGGTTCACACGTCTTGTGAAGGGAAGAAGTTTGTGGCAGGTGAAAGCTCTTTTCTGCACGGAGTTCAGAGTAACAAACCTTCAAAGTCTGGCCTTGAAACACAAGCAGAATCCCGTAGGAAAGGAGTAGAGATGCGTATGTATAAATCTCAATTGGATTCTGTACGAATCGAACCTATGGAAGGTATTTCTTCAAAATGCAGAAGGCAGGAAGGTCCCTTAGGTCATTTGGCAAAGAAGTTACCAAATACACTCTTGCGTTCTGCAGTGTATATTGACAGGAAGCTTCTTCTGTATTCTCGCAGCAGTTTCCAAGAATGTTTTCCTAAATCATTTTTATTGAATCGCTTGCGAGGCTGTCAGGCAGGTGGAAGACGGCTTATAGAAACTATATTCTTAAGCCAAAATCCTTTAGAGCAAAAACACGGCCAAAGTCTGCCACATAAAAACCGGAGAAAGAAGAGGTTGCCCAAACGCTACTGGCAAATGAGACATACGTTTCAGAAGCTGTTAAATAACCATGGAAAGTGCCCTTACTTAGTTCTCTTGAGAAAAAATTGCCCTGTCTGGATATCTGAAACCAATGTGAAAAGAATGGAGCTGCATCGTCAGGCAGCTCTGCCTGGGGAAGCAGAGGTTCACAAGCAAGCAGAACAGTTTGGGAAAGAGCCTACTAAGTGTGTGACAAGCAGCAGGCGTGAGTCTGGTCATGGTGATGTGCCAGACAGCTTATGTGCTCCTGTTGCCAAATCTTTGTGTGGGGAGTTGCAGTCCGAGGAGCAAATCCCAGGAAGGGTGTGTGATTCAGCCCTCGGGGCGCTCCTCAAGCAGCACAGCAGCCACTGGCAGGTGTACGTCTTTGTGAGGGAGTGCTTGGAGCGGGTCATCCCCGCTGAGCTTTGGGGTTCAAACCATAACAAGTGTCGGTTCTTAAAAAACGTGAAAGCGTTCATTTCCATGGGGAAGTTTGCTAAGCTTTCGTTGCAGGAGTTGATGTGGAAGATGAGAGTGAATGACTGCCTGTGGCTTCGCCTACTCAAAGGTACTTCTTATATTAATAAGAACTAAGTGGCGGGGGTGTGAGATGACTGGTGTTCACGTTTAAGATGGGAAGGGGAGGGTATTGAATGTGGGTTCAGGGTTGTCAGGTTCACTGTTAAGAGCTACTGCCAAGAGAAAAAACTTGGTGATGTTTGTGATTGATGGTGGAAGAACACTTAAACCTATCTTCCTTCCAAAACTTCTGTTTTCATTCACACTTTGTGTGACATTTTCATGAACATGAATTCAGAACCTGGGCCTTTAAACACAACTTTCTCCCTTGTACCCCTGCCCTCCAAACTGCAATAACTCTGAAAATTGATTGAAGTATGACCTAAGCACACACGGTACAGGGGCAGTCTGCCTGTTGGTTACCGTAAGTTATCAGAAGGAACTAAAGGCAAATCAAGACACGTGTTCCTCTGCTATGGAAGTGAATTTTTGCCCCACAGCATGGGTTTTCACCCTCCTCACATCAACCCTGTGAGATGGGCATGAATTTGGGACTCATGCAATGCAGGGGTTGCCCACCATCTCTGTCACCTTTCTGGAGCCCTTCTCTAGGAACCAGAGACCAGTACTGAGCAGAACATCAGACTGGTTAGTTGGTAGTGCAGGTGTCACCAGACTGAGTGATCCTTAGCTGAAGGCTATCCGAGGTCTTCAGCTAATTACTCCATATTCTGTACAAATCCCTTCTGTTTAGTCCTCTTTTCAGGTGATGACAGGTAAATCTCTCTTTCCTGAAGAAGTCTTTCTTCAGACACTCCTAGGACTTAAATCTAGGCTGAAGCTGTGGTTCAATGCTTGGTTGTCATAGGATCTGATGCATGTTATCATTTCTCTGTGTTTCCGTTCTCCATCTATACAATGTGGATTGCACTTTCTTAACTGGTATGTTTGCAGTGTTTATTCTTACTTGGTGAAGTACTTGAATCCTACAGCAATGTGAACAAAAACTGTATTCCTTTTTAAAAGGTGTGATAAGGTTCTGAAATAACTATCAGTCCTTTGTAAGGTAGGAAAATAGAAGGTCTGATGTTTAAAAACTGATGCCAAAATAAGGCACGTTACATTTCTATAAGAAACTGATCCTTTGTTCAGAAGCTATGGCTCAAAACCAAACTTTTCAAAATACCGGTGAGTTAAATATTCTAAAAGGTTTTTTTAATTGTAAGATATCCATTTGGTTCATAGCCATTTGGAATATCTTATCTTAAAAAAATGTAATACCCTTTTATTCTCTGGCCTTATTCCAGGAAAAGCCACACACAGGCTTGATTTTAATTTTCATGAAACTACTCCCTTGTGCTTGAAGTTTAAGCACACATTTAATCGCTTGGCTGCACTGTAGGTGGGGATTTTTTTGCTGTCTTCAAAAGTAGCAGTCGTGGTTTCTTGTCAGTTCCCTGAATTGTAGTCATAATTTACAGCTGTTGTCAAGAACTTAGGAAACAAATCATGTAGTTCCAGGACAGCTACTTAACAACATCCTGGCTTAATTTGTGTATTACTACTGCATATGGCAACTCTCCAGTTAGAGAATTTTCTGGCATTCATTGGGTTTTTTTCATTGGTGCTACCTGGCTTCTGAGAACACTGTTTTATGGCAGTCTTTTCTTAGGTGCTGTAAGTACAGGAAAATGTCTCCGCCCTGAAGAGCACAAAATCCAAACAGGGTAGAGAACTGGAAACTTATTTCCATTTTCTAAGTTTCAGTTTTAAGCCTCAGCTCTGTTGTGTGAAAATTAAGCTGGTTTTAACACATTTGTGCCATAATAATGATAATTTCTGCTATGCAGCCAAACTAATATTTCTGTATAACTTCTTTAAATTGTCCTGTTGTGTTTTGCTAAATTTTACTCTTAATTTAATTAGAAAAAGTATTATTGGAAGTTACCAAAAATATCAGTATTGTAGCACAGGGTTTTATTCCCTACTAACCCGTGTTAGACCTCACTACAAATCTCTGTGGCCTTAAATTTCGCAGTAGCTAGGAATGTTCTGATTTCAAAATTTTTGTGCCACCTGAATATTGTAAGTACTGATGGACTTAGAGTGATTTTTTTTTAAATTTTTTTTTTAGAGTGAAGCTCTAAGTTTTATATAGGTTGTCTGAAATAAAGACTAACCCTGAAATTAATTTTCATATAATTGGAAAATCTAAATATCATTATTATCCCCAAGTCAACTCAGTTTTAATGCAGTTATTTTTACAGTATACCTAAGTATTTTCGTTATTTTGCTTATTAAGTTTTATATTGTAGTAGGCTTATTTCCATTTTACCTTTCACTTCACAATAGTCTTGTCATTGTACATTAAAGATCTTGCACGATCAACGCTGGGGGAAGAACCTAAGTCCTTGGGCTACTAATAGCATGCATTTATATCCTGTATGTCACTTTGTCACTGCAAATTAGTTCCTCTGTTTGCACTTTAAGCTCGAGTTGGTCACCTTATTTAATGCCACTGAAAATTTGGAGCTGCATCTGTGCAATTGCTTGTATTTGCTTTATTCTTGCCATTAATCTCAAATTAAGAAAAGAGTTTTATACGTGGGGGTTTTTTTGTTGTTTGTATGTTCTGTTTCTTGACTAATACAAATAGTTGATATTTACTATAACTAGCTTTGAATTGTTTATTGAAGGTGATCACTTTGTTCCTGCCTATGAACATTGTTTCCGCGAAGAACTTTTGGCTAAATTCCTATACTGGCTGATGGATACCTATGTTGTTGAGTTGCTCAGATCATTTTTCTATATCACCGAGACCATGTTCCAGAAAAACATGCTTTTCTACTACCGAAAGTTTATTTGGGGCAAGTTACAGGACATTGGAATTAGGTAACATTAGAAAACTAATCAAACATTACTGGAATATGTGAAAATCTCATGTTTTGTAGTGTAAAGTTACAGTTATGCTTTTATTTATTGCTCATTTATCCTCCTTTTATTTGCTTAATTTCCCAAAATAAAATTCAACCTGTAGCATGCACAGTTTGTAAATTCAGAAACGTTTTATGTGGGAAAGCTAATTCAAATTTCAAATTCTTTGGTAGGAAAAGAGAAACCTTTGCAATTATAAAATCCATTATGAGGAGGATTTTGTTTTGATAAGACTATTTTTTTTCACCTTTTAGCAATGGGCATCGTAACAAAATCCCAAAGTATCCTTGGGAAAGTTAATTTTAAAAAAAACTCAATTTGCTTCAACAACTTTAATTTAAAAAAAAACAAACAAAACAACACCAAAAAAACCTACCAATACCAAATGTCTGCTGAAATACTGTAATACTCTATTCATAAATTCAGATAGTGGCCTTACAATCTTGTGGTGTTTTGAAGGTTGAGGGTTTGAGAAGCTGCAGCTTCTTTTTTTTAGAGTGGCTGTGGAATTCCATGCTGCTTTTTTAGTCTTATAAATGCATGCATGTATTAAAATTAGGGCATTTCTTAAGACCAAATTTTAAGCATCTAAGTGAGAAAATAGGAAAGATCTGAAGGCAATTCTAATGAACAGTGTTGTGTGCACATCTCCATAGTTCATATCTTTTTGGGGTTTTGTTGCAAATTGTTGGTGTCTGACAGGGATTTGGAACTGTGCAATATGAATATACTTGAAATCTTCTGTTTTAATGGCTGTTTTATATAGTGAACGTTCTTTCACTGTGTTCTGTTGGTTTACAGCATTATATGTGTGATTTTTCCCTTCTTGCCACACCGCTCCATGTTTTCAACATTGGTACCTCTAATGTATTTCTTCTGCATAAATGTTTGCATGTAGCGAGGCCTCAGTCTTGTTTGCAGTTGTAGAATAGAATACACTATTTAAATAGCGGTAGTAGAATAATATAATTTCCATCCCACATATTCCGTTTGTCTTGTCTTCAGTCTTGCAGCCTTAGTGTTGCAATTAGTATTTATGTAGTTTTAATGTACTTTGAAGGTCACTTTCTGACGTAAATTATCATCAAATAGTGACTTTTACATATTGAATATAATGCTGTTTTATTGGGGTATGTGATTAAAAGAAAACATATTTTTGGTTTTAGCCCTTTTGTCCCTATTCCCAGTTTCCTAGAAAAACCCAATATGTAAGGACAAGGTGCGCTGAACTCAAAAGGCTCTAATCTGGACTGATCTTGTTTCTTCTGATTTCCTCCCCACGTATTTCCCCGTTCTCACCTTTGCCTTGGGAAGTTTGTGAGATTACTGGAAGCTGGGGAAGCAGCCTAAGGAAGTACTGCTGCATGCTTGCCAAGGGTGTGCTCTAAGAACAGATTGTGCAGCTATGTGGACTTTCAGCTGTGCTTTGGCTTCACTGACAAGGCTGGGGCTTTCAGCACTCCACTTTTTTGGGATGTGCTGTGCAGTGTGAGGTCTCCTGCTGATCCAGTGTACTGCAGTTGTACAAGTTGCAAGCTGCACACTTCACGTGGAAGGAGAGAAATTGGAGGTTAGATGTATTGTGAAGCAGCTGCTTAGGGCTTCCTGTGCCTCCTTGGCCATTTTGAGACTCTCCACGCACCATCCCCTCTTACCTAGGCAGTATTTTCAGTCACTGTCGGTGAATCGTTGCCAAAGGCTGTTGAGTTGCTTCTGTCTTCCCCAGAGGATGAGTATTTGGTGACCTTAGTTGTTGTCCTGCTGGCTGTTCTGTGGCTGTCCTGATTCTTCCTCCTCTTCAACTGGAGCTGCTTGCACTGACTGCTCTGAGCTGGCTCACAGGAGGGTGTTCACAGCCAAGCATAATCACTGATGCCTTTCCGTTCTTTTGCATCCTCCTTTGAGAGGAAAAGGATGAATTAAACAGGCTGAACTGAATGGACCTGGACTTTACTTACGAGCTTCCCACTCAAGGGTACTGAGCACGGTTCTAGGAAGACACCTGAATATCTGTTTATCTTGCTGTATAAGTGGAGGTTAGAGTATGTTGGACTTTTTGCACACAGACAACTTCTAATTCATTTTTGAAGCCACACCAAACTTCATACCCCAAATTAAAAATAGCGCTTATTCCTTATTAAGAAAAAATCATTATTTAAGGATACAGTTGGTTCAGGTTAAATGGCCCATTGAATACAAAGTTACGTTTTAAAAATAACATAACCAGTGCCCTGGTGACAACACCTACTTTTGTAAGGACCACAGTCTCCCTGCCCTTGCCACACAAAGTAGCTGCTGAGGATTGAAAATGCTGCAGAAATTCTGAATCTTCCTCCGTCAGGTTGTAGTGTGATGTCAATAGACAGCAGCACCATCCACTCAACTTCCTCCAAGTTCCAGTGCACAGTAGCACCATCAGCATAGAAACGAGAGTAGGGTGGCCGCTAGATTAGTACACGTTCAAAATCTTTACTGCTGCTATAAATGCCTTGAAATAAGCAATGAATGTTGCTTCAAGCAAATGTCATCCACTTGTACAGCTGACCAGAGGCAGTAATGATGAATGTCTGCCAAAAATTGGCCTTTGCCTTCACTTTCAGGGGAAGTTGTATTTCTTTATGTAGTGATTGTTTGGGTTTTTCTCCCTCTCTGTCTTAAATGTGCACTGCAAAGCAATGGAGATTGGATCATTTGGTTGTTTCTGTTGAACTGAAGTTCTTTGTTTTATCTTGGTGATCTAGCTGGTACATGATGAAGCTTTGTGGGTCCAGGAAAGAATTTGAGTCATAATAAACAATAGTGATCTCTAGCTGTGGAAAACTGATCTTCCTGTCCATGCTGCTCTACTTCAGGCTACAACTATACCAGGAATATAATCCCGAAGTTTGAATATAAGTCCTCAAAACACTTGCTCGGTAATAGCTCAGCTTGCTGGCTCTGGATGTCTCTACATCTTTTAAGTATAATGCGTTGTGTCACTCAGATGACAACAGTCCCAAGCAGCTGTATCATTAGCTTGTGTGGGGGTTGATGTTGGCATATAGAAGTAGTTGTGTGCTTTTCTTACCTGCATGCTTGGCTTCTCAGGTGTCTCCTAGAGCACGCTAACCACATTTCCATCAATCATCTACTCACTGCCTTTTGCTGAATCAGCCTGTTGGTTGGTGTGGGATGAGGGAAGTCTGCATGCAGGTTTAGATTTGCATCGCCCCTTCTGCAGGGATTTGAATTGTCTAGCTTCACTTCCCAGGGGAGTAGCCTAACCACTAGGCTGTAGGGATTTTTAGAATGGCACGTTTTGTCCTTTTGAACAATTTAAGCAATGCAGGAGATTGATCTGTGTCTTTTACATTGTAAGTAGGCCACTTTGCATCACCTACTTTTCCAGACTCATTGCCTGAGAAAGTCTTGATTTGGACTAAGCTACACCAAACTAAATCCCAAGGGGAGTATCTGTGGGGAAAAGAACTTTCCTGGTAAGATGAACTTAACTGGGCTTAGAACCTGTGGTTTGGGAGCCTTGTGTTCCTCATTATTCTCTGCTGTTAGCTTTATTTAATACCTGCTCCTGGTATCATGGAAAAAATGGTCTTGTTATTGTATTACATTTTCATTAAGGTACTGTGAAATTGTTCTGAAATTTAGTGTCATTTTCTGCAGAGGTTATTATTTGTGATTATCTTCTTAGTAAAATATTTGGCTTCAGTTATAAAGAGTAAATGAAGAGTAAATGTTGTAACTTGCTGCCTTTCCTGTTGCTTACACTGAATGTGTATTTGTATTTTAGAAACCATTTTGCCAAAGTACATCTACGTGCTTTATCTTCAGAGGAGATTGAAGCTGTCTGTCAGAAAAATTATGTTCCTGTGGCATCAAAGCTCCGGTTCATTCCCAAAGCAAATGGATTAAGACCCATAGTAAAAGTGAGCGGCGTTGTTGAAGCACGAGCATTCAGCAGGCAAAGCAAAGCAAAAAAGGTTTTTATTTTCTTTATTGTTTTATGTGGGTTTGGTGTAGGGCAGCTAATAAAGTGCATGAGTTTTTTTTATGTTATATACAACTAGTTTTAATGTGGTGAACTGGAAGATTCAAATCAGAATGACTGAATGGGTCTACCTGTTGCAACTTAGCTTCTCCCTTCCCAGTTCTTAGTTACTATCAGCCTCCAATTCCAGAATCACAGGGGGCTGAACAGCAGGGAATTGAGTGTCTTACAGAGAAGGTAAGAAGGACATGGAAGCTGTATCAAACATAGCAGGAAGATAGGAGGGAAGCTGGGAATTACTGCAGTCTGGGATGACTTGAACATACTAAAGAAGATGAACGGTCTAAGTCAACCACGGTAGCTGGTCAAGTGATTTGAGCTAACCTGGCTACCCTGGAGTTGAGAGGGAATGCTTATATCTACTGAAAAGTGGAGAATGCCGACAACAACTGAGCATGCTAAGACTTGCAGCTGTTAAGAGTTCATCTGTCTAAACTAATCGCAATCACAAAGCATAGCTAATGATTTTCATAAATCCAGGAAAGAGAGGGAGATGTGAGAGGTAGTGTTACCTCTCTTCTCAGATAATAGACTGAGAGAAAGAGAAGTATCTAGTGCAAAATAATAATCATATTCATGAATTTTGTGCTTCCAATCTAATGGAAGTGATGTGGTCTTTTTCCTTTTTTTGTTTCTTTTTTTTTTTTCCTCTTTTTTTCCCAAAACTTGCATGGCTACTCAGTTTGTGTCTGTCATGGCCTTTTATCCTGCTCTCTATTCCAGTTTTTCATCCTCTACCATATTCAACATGTTTCTGCTCTTCACTTTCCTCCTACCATTTTAAATTGTAGGAGCAAGATGATCTTGCAGTTCTTTCTGTCTAACAGTATTCGAGGTTTTGGAATGTGGAAATCACTGTGGATTTGTAGGGGTAGTATTGGTCAGCTTCTGTACCTCAGTGCTGGAACATATCCAGATTAATTGCCAGGGAAAATCTCCCAAATATCCAGTAAACCAGTTCTGATTTTTGGGCAACTCTCAAACTTTGCTGCAAAATACATGGTGGAATGAGTCCAGGTCTGTGAATTTATTCTCTAATCAGTGTAGATTTGGGTTTGGCTCAAAGGGTTTATATATTTGCTTTACATCCCTCTCCCTTTTTCATTTGAACCAATTTTTTTTTTTTTCTTTTTAATGGGAAGCTCAAAGCACTGGGAGGCAGCAGAGTGCTAAAAGATGTGATTTGTCTGAGACTTCATAGTCCTTTACTGCGTTCTGCAGAGATTCCAGGCTGTATTTAGAGTTTGCAAAAATGGTAACAACTCTGTGGATTAGACCCCTTCTGGGAAGTTAAGAGGCTCGAGGGAATTCCTTCTTACATGAAAATGAGGAGCTACTGTGAAAACTGCAGCTCTAGATCTCTCTGGGGTAGTTCAAACTGGGTTTGCAGCCAGTCTAAATTTTCTTTTGTTGACTCACCTGCTAACACCCATATGGCCATCAGCTTTGTGAAAAGGTGAAGGTGTGCTTTTTGTGCAAAAGAACCATCCTGGGATAGGCTTCTTAAGAAGGAAAGGAGGAACTTTTCTGCTGATGGTTGCTTTTGATCTCGCTGCTTCCGTTAACCTTTGTACTTCACTTTTATCCTTTTAACCGTTTTTCTTAGGAACTTGGCGTGTCACAGAAAAAATACCACTGCAGTGATTCAGGAAAATGTCTCCATTTTCAGAAAACTTTGTTTTATAAACTGATCAAAAACATTTGGCAAGGTCAGCTGATGAATGAACATAATTATTTACCTTATGTAAAACAGTGAAGTTGAATCAAGTTATTTTGGAGGCAGTGGTAGTGGTACACTATAAACATTTTTGCTTTTGCTAGCTCTTCACTGAAACCTGTAATTGTTTTTTTTCAGTGAAAAAATGTTTTCAGATTAATTGGAATGCTTCCATTATTAGTAGTTTCACTGTATCCATATCATGGTCAACTTGCTGTTTAGAGTAAGAAACCTTTTATGTTCTTTTTGTGTATACATTTTGGAGGATTTCTCTGAAGTTCTGAACTGATTCATAAGTACACTATGCATGCAGTCTGTTTATTTTCTTCAGTAGCATGGCTTGCCCGTTCAACATTCTTTTGTTGCCAGGGCTGTCAATAGTCTTTTTTTTCTTAAAATGTTTACAGAGCTAATCAGCTTGAACGATTTCACTGCCATTCTGGTGTATTTTACTATTCCCGTAGCTGAGAGTTAAATCTTTGCAAATGTATTTGCCTAAAATACCTCCAGAGGCTCAACTTGATGGTGCAGTTGGAGTTAGCCTGGCATCTTGGGGGACATGTTCTTTTTGCTATTCTTGTTGTGATAATCTCCATCAGAGAGAATGCATGATATTTAAGAAGTTACTAATTGGTGGCAGTTTTATTTGCTGGAGTTCATCTGTGTATCTCTATAGCTATTAACACCTTGATTTTCAAGAGTCGAGTAGAGAAAAAAACAGTTTTCCATAGGATTTAAGTGTACCTCTTCACCCCACCCCAAGGCTGTTTTGTCACTTCCAAGTAGTTACTACAGCTATATTCAGGCTTTTGGAAGACTGCGGTTGACCAAAGCAATATACTAAATGTACAAATTTAATCTATGTATTGCTGAGAATTTTATATGTTTCAACATACTTTAAGGTGATTCTCTTTGATCTCTTTGTAGATGCACCACTACAACACTCGATTGAAAAATCTGTTTAGTGTGTTAAATTATGAACGGACTATGAACACCAGTTTTATTGGCTCTTCAGTGTTTGGGAAAGATGACATCTACAAGACATGGAAGAAGTTTGTTACAAAGGTTCTTGAATCAGATGGTGAAATTCCTCATTTCTACTATGTAAAGGTTTGTATTTTTAAATACATATTCAAAGTAACTTTTCAAAGTCAGCCTTTGAAATCTAAGAAGTCTACTTTCATAGCTTTTATAGTTGTGATCTGAGTGTATAATTATTTCTTTTTCAAAATAAATTTTTGTGCATACCTAACAGACTCTGGTTGTTTTTCTGTGGGTGTGGGTTGTTGTTGGTTTTTTGAGGGGGCAGCAGTGCTTCCTTTACTTGGATATTTTTCTCTCCATCTTTCTGTCATGTAGCAGCTCTTGCTTCTGCACATGTAGTTACAGTTACTAGACAGATATACATTTTATAGACATATAAACGTGGGACAAAAATAGGAACTCAAATATGCTTTTAGGGCCATCTTCCCAAAGGAAAACCATGAAAAACTTGCTATGTGCATTTGGATAAACTCACATCTTTTTAAAAATAGATTTCTTTATTTCAGTATGATTAGTTTCTGTTGAAAATGAACAATTGAGCTCTAATATCTCTCCAACAATTTTCTTCTTTCACTTGAGAGACATGAGTGCTTGTCTTATCTCACTGTTTGAAGGAGCATCTTCTTAACACTTCTGGTTTTCAGCTGTGTCTAGCAACCAACCTTTTGTGTTTGAGCTCAATTCATAGCTTTGAATTGGAGCAATTTACACAGATGTATGTAAATGCCACAGTTTTATAAATATTATAGTGGGGCTTCTTTCCTGTGCTGTCGTATGTCAGTTTTCATCCTGTCCTGAAATCACTTTCAGTGACTGTCTCCTTATCTTTCAAGCCAAAGAATTGTCAGTGACGTAGTTCTCCTAAGACTGTTCGTTGCTTCTTCAGAAGGTTTTGAATTTTGACTATGACAAGTAAAAGCAGAGTTAAAATTGCAATAGGAGGTTTAGGAAAGGTAAAACATCTGGGTTTGCTGCTTTCCAAAAGCTTAAGATGCCACCTTCATGATCATATGGAAAGGAAATTTTCTCAAAATATTTAAACAAACAAAAATATCAGCAACAAACTTTGGTTAATTGACTCAATGTTGAGCATTAGATTTAAGGTTGCACATGGTATCACCTTCAGTTAATAACAAGAATTGTGCTGAAACTGATGGTTTAATTATCCCTTGTAAGGGAAAACTCATTGATGAGTGAGAGAAGGTTTTACAAATCAGAAATGAGGTTTGGTTTTGTCACAAATTTCGTCTGAATGATGCAAAAATTTCACTAGTATGTGATATAATATCACCCTTGTTTACATACTACAATACTCTTTTCATAGTATCACTGTAAACACTGTGATAGTGATGAATATATAATGGAAGATATTTCTTCTATTTCAGGCTGATGTTTCCAGAGCTTATGATACCATTCCTCACAATAAACTTGTGGAAGTGATTTCACGGATCTTAAACCCTGAGAAAAGAACTGTCTACTGCATACGGCGCTATGCCGTGATTATGATCACCACAAGTGGAAAAGCCAGGAGGGTCTATAAGAGACATGTAAGATTTGATGATTTCTTATATTTGCTGCTTTCAATATCTATTAGTCCAAGGAAAATTTTTGTTTATAGCTGTATTTAGTCACGATTTGAATTAGGCAATTACTTCATGAACACTTAATTTTAATAGTTTTGGATATTTTTCTGAGAGAGCAAAGCTTCTCTTTACTTTTTGCACTTTTTACTCAACATTAGTAAGAATAGAGATAAATGCAGTGTGGAGATACAGATGTATGAAGGAGGTATTTAATTTTACCTATATGCAATTGTTGAATTAAAATAATGCAGTAGGGCCAGCCCTTTGACCTTCACGGAATAAGAGAGTCTAGTATTGAATTTTTTATTGTTTTTGCCATTTATTTCTTTACACTCAATATACAGGTTTCTACTTTCAAGGATTTTATGCCAGACATGAAGCAGTTTGTGTCCCAGCTTCATGAGGATGCCTCATTGCAAAATGCAATAATAGTTGAACAGGTAAATATTAGGAGGCTTCTTTTTCAGCTGAAAAAGAAAGCTATGGAAGAACTGGAGGAAGATTGGATTTCCACCTTTGGTAGAAAGATTTTTTTGTCATCTCTTCTTTGATGTTTAGAACAGGCTCTTGGTGGTCAGTGAAAGGAGTGCACCAGGCAAGAAGTCTGACAAAATGTCGTTCCAGGCTTTTCTTATATTTTCTCATTGTTGTCTCAAACTTTCATTTCAACCAGTGTTTTCTTTTTCTTTCCTAATTCTTTTGTGTGTTGCAAGAGTTCTCAAGTGATAAATCTAGTAAAGAAGGGCTTCAACATTTGCTGTCACCAAAATATACAGAAGTAAAACTGAGCAAAATGTATTCTAAGGTTGGTAGGTAAGGAAATAGATGTGGCATCTGGAATAGCAAACTGCACAGAACAGAAAAATGATTTTTTTGTTTCTTACATGAGAACACTTGTCTTGAAGCTATGCAGGATGTATTGGAAAGGATGTATTTTTTTTGTTTCTTGCCTTAAAGGTTTGAACTGTAGCAGTCGTAACTTTTCATGAAGGTTTCTGTGTATCTTTTATATTATATTTTTAGTTTCAGTACATTTCTTAAGTACAAATATTGTTTTGTTTTGTCCCATTTCTAGAGCTTAACTTTTAATGAGACAAGTTCCAGCCTGTTTACTTTTTTTCTTCAAATGATACATAACAACATCCTGGAGATTGGGAACAGGTAAAAAAGAAGTTAGTTTTATTTTGTATAGCGTGGGGGGGGGGTTTGGCTGATTGGTCTTTTCTGTTAAGCAGGATAGCTTTAACTGGTTCAGGGAATTTTTTATAGTGTTTTTTAAAGGGTTATGTTTGATGTTAATTTGAAATCTATCAATTTAAGCTTCATTAATGCATGAAGAGTTTGGAATGAAATTTATATTTGAACAAAATTTCTCTTTTCCACCTGGATCACCTTAACTATACACAGATTGCATTATACTACAAATATGTGACCTTCTTAATTTAAAAGTGCAGATTTAGTTAAAAAAAAAAAGACATTAAAATGTTGAGATCTATAGGGGTGCATAAAAACAAGGTATCATCTAGGCAATCGTGCAAAAGCCTTGTTAGTTATTTACCTGTAGTGCAAAATTAAAACTTTTCTGCATTGCTTTTCTATTTGACAAGTTGCAATAAAAGGCAGTAGCAATAGAAGTTAAAATTATTTCTTGCACCAAAATTAGGAATCAGATGTTATAGATAGTAGTAAAGAAGATTTCTTCTAGAAAGGTTGGTCTGGTATTTGCATTTTACCTCTAGGTGGCAAATGTCAACTGTGTCTAGAAAGCAAGTACTTATGATTTTTGTAAATGTAGAGTGAGGTGTATGAGAATGAATAGCTTCTTGCTCTTGGAAAAAATACCTGTGTTTTAGAATAGTTAATCTCACAGGATTGAGGGAGAGGAGCTCTCAAGGAGGCAAATAGAAGAGCGTTTGTAGATTTTCCTAGCATTGATACTCCCTTTGACAGGATCGTGAGAATGATGGTGTGCAATGCCATCAGTAAGGACTAAGTGACACCAGTATGTTTAGTAGAAGTTTAATGGTTTTAAAGAAAGCACACTTTTACAAAGCCAACTTCACATTTACTTAAATACAGTCACAGATTGGCTGAAAAAATACTGTTTGTCCTAGAATTAATTTGCCATTTTTAGGTAGTTCATTCTCATTTATTTAAAAAAATAACAGACAAAACCAAACTGCAAAAACGTTCAGTAAATTAATACACTCTTTAACTGATGGTTCACAGTTAGTCAACATTCACTCAATGTTTTGAGAAAAATGCTGATTGTTGAGCTGGGGATCTAGAAGGAATCTTTTAATACCATTTGATACATTTATCAAAAGTCTGAAAAAAATTAAAATTACTGATTGAAAAACTTGCAGATTACTCAAAACATAAGTAAAATCACTGCTAGAATGTAGTGTGTGGTCTGGTGTCCAGTTTCATAATTTCATTCTCTTCGGTTTCACTAAGACTTTTATGTAATAATGGTAAAATGGGCATTATAACATGTCACTCTTCTGCCAGGAAGCAAGGATGAGAGGAAATGCCCTCAAGTTGCATCAGGGGAGGTTTAGATTGGGTATTAGGAAAAATTTCTTTACTGGAAGAGTGATCAAGCGTTGGAACAGGCTGCCCAGGGAAGTGGTGGAGTCTCCATCCCTGGAGGTGTTCAAAGGCTGTGTAGACATCGCACTTCGTGATGTAGAATCACAGAATTGTTTAGGTTGGAAAAGACCTCCAAGATCATCAAGTCCAACTGTCAGCCCAACATCACCATGCCTACTAAACCATGTCCGAAAGTGCCATGTGGTTTAGTAGGCGTGGTGGTGTTGGGCTGATAGCTGGACTTGATCTCAGAAGTCTTTTCCAACCTTTATGATTTAAAGATTCTGTGATTCCACTTCAAAGGAGTTTTGTGTAAATGATTGCCTTGGGAATACTCATTCTGCTATTGCCAGCAAAGAAAAATCCACAAAGTAATGGGGGGACCTCTATCTTCAGTAGCATATCTAGATATGATATGTTACTATTCCTACGTATGGTCTCACTGGCTTTATACAAGTTACAAGGCAGGGGAAGTACTAATGACCCCCCCCCCAGCTATGTCTGTATGAATCTTTGAATCTGTGAGAGTCAAAGCAAGATTTACTCTTTTGCAAAATGACAACCAGCAACTCCACTGAACTTTTCAAGGTTGGGGGAGCTTGAGTATATTTACAGATAAGAAGGGTTAGCATTTCACAGGATGTAGTGGTTTTACCTAATGAAAAGTCAGATAGCTTCATGCCTGAACAGTTGAATGAGGAAATAAACGTGATTCACAGTGTAGCTGGGATGTATAAAACCAGATCACATGCTGTATTTAACTAAGCCATCAGAAATTTCTCTAGAATTAAAATATTTATTGGGACACACACACCCCAAAACAATAACAACAACAAACCCAAAACCTCAATAAAATAATTTTCTTGGCTAGATCATGCTGTGCAAGTATAAACAAAGAATAAACATCCCAATTCAAATTATTAATTTAAACTATTTCATAGTTAGACATTATTATTCTGTCTTGTCCTGCTGAAAGAGCTTTTTTTCCAGAAAACTTTGCAAGATTTGATAGTGGTGAACATTTATATTTGAATTTAATGTGGATATCTGCTGTTTCTGAGAAAAGTTGGAATTGTTCCATCTCAAAATCCACCTGAATTCTATTCTTGTGATAGATGTACAGTACGAGCTTCAGCTTATGGATTTTTAGTGGGCACCTACTAGGAGCTGTTTGGATAATAATTAAATAAATTGTAGTTTGAAAGATTTGTCCAGTACGTTTTGTTTCTTACACGAGAACACTTGTCTTGAAGCTATGCAGGATGTATTGGAAAGAATTAAAAAGCTTAAATGAAGGGTGTCTCTGCAGCTGAAGCAGGAAGGAGGCATTGTGGTTTGAGATCAGTTAGAAAATTTTTTGGTTTTATGACTGTTTACTGCAGATCACTAGTAAAAAATTAATATGTGTTTCAGTGTTCTTTTCACTGTTTAACTTAAAATTCCTGGGACCATATGTAGATTTCCTAGAGGAAAGAACAAATTTAGGCAAGGCTAACTAGCAAGCATGTAGAGTATTTCTTATTGAAACATACGTGATATGCTTGAAAAAAGTAAGTATATGTTTAATGGCTACTGGAATCTCCTTGTTGCATGCTTGGATTTTTAAAATTACTTTATCTTTTATTAGGTACTACTTGCAGTGCTGTGGGATTCCACAGGGCTCCATTTTGTCAACCCTACTTTGTAGTTTATGCTATGGAGACATGGAAAACAAATTGCTCTGTGGAGTACAGCAGGATGGGTATGGATGCTGTGTTCTGTGCTGTGTTATAGTAATGCATAATATATATTGGTTATAATGTATCTGTTAGCCATTTTCTCTGAAGTTTACTTTTCAATTTCAAATATTTCCAGCTCTTTATTGGCAGCGTGGTACACACAAACATCTCTGCAGCTTCAGTGTCACTGTGTCTGTTTTATGGGGGAATTTCTCTGTTTGCCATAGATTTGGAAGAAGAGTGCTGAAAAGAAGTTCCCTCACATCTGTGTGTAGAAGACTCTTCTCTACAAAGTGCACAGTGTTTAATGATGTTGTAAGGAATTTGATACGTTGTTCTTGCAACATCTAAGAAGCTTTATAGCTTTCTCACACTTGTTCCCACAAAATCTGTGGTCTTTTGTCCTTGAACAAGATGAGGTGTTCATTACAGGCTTTCTGATATTCCAGGCTTCTGTCTGAGGGCTTTTCAGTTCACCATCTGTAAATCTTAACATTTTAATCAAGGTCACAGCTTTATTGCAGACTTTTTCTGAGTATGTTGGTTCTTGGTTGAAGCCCTGTGTGGCTCTTGGTACATCTTCTAAATCTTTGTGCCCTGCTTGTGCTTTCTTCTTAAGAGCCTAACAGAAAGTTAGCCTGATCATTTTATTAGATGTAAAAACTTTAGAGTCCCTTTTACCTCCATATGAACTGATCACCAGTTGAATCCCAGATTAGGCATGAGCTGGACCCTGAAGATTGACTGTGTTCACACATCTCCCTCCTTTGCTATGAACTCTGTCCTAAGAAAGAAAAAAGGAAAATAAGAAGTATATAGGAGTACTGCAGATAAGTGCATCTGTCTGATGTCTCTTCCTGGGAGGCTCACTGGGTAGTGGAAAGGCTCAGAATTTTAAACATTTCCCTATACAAGTAGTACCGTTCTTCTCCTAAGCTTTAGGATGCTATGATGATGTGAGTCTCAACAGTATCTTTTGCTTTCAAAGGATGTTGTTTATACACATTGAAATTATGAAACTGATTTGGAAGAATGCACTCTTCAGTGCAGTGGCTATTTTTATGCAGAGCACATTTTAGAATGTTACTTAGATGTCTGTTGAATTATTTTGGTAGTTTCATTTGGCCTTGAAGTCAAAAAAAAAAACAAACGAAAAAACCCTGGCTACTGACTTGGCTCAGCCAAAGCGTAACTGATCTGATCATAGCAATGGCAATATTCCTCTTAGAAAAGGAGAGTGGACAAAATCATCTCCAGAGCTTCCTCTGTATGATCTATGAGGCAGATTTTATTAGAAAAATATGAGCATGCTTGGGACCTTAATTTTGTTGAAAAAGAAAATTCCAGCCTTTACAGTGGTAGACAGTAGTCTGTTTTACATTCAAGCTATAGCTTCACAAACAAATTATTACATGGTAAACAAAGATAAAGAGTTAGAGCACATCAAGAGTCTGACATCTGCTTGTGTACCTGGTATTATACCTCCTTTCCTTGTCTTGTGAATAAAAATCCTGTAGATTCTCCCTTGGAAAAGCGTAAGACCCTGAAGCCAAGAAGCTGCTGTGGAGTAGCTTGTGTACTCAGAGTTTCTGTCGTGTGTCAATGCAACCTGAGTCCCTTTGCTTTCTTCTTTGCTTTTTTGTTTGGTTGGGTTTTTTTCATTTATTTTTAGGAAAGAAGCAGAAGTGAGCATGTCTTTATGAGGCTCCATTTGGAGATCATATTGGCCTCTACCTTCTTGTGAATTAAAAGGGGTACATAGTTGCTGTGAAGAGAAAGACAAAAATTTTAAAGGATTACAAATAAAAAAATCTTAACATCAGTGTCTTCTTGATTACAGGCTCCTAATACGTCTTATTGATGACTTTTTGCTGGTTACACCGCACTTAATGCAGGCAAGAACCTTTCTGAGGTATGCTATTAGAGACATAGTCTTTAAAGTAATAGACCAACACCTTCTAGGTCATTCTTTTTCATCTTTATTTATGCTTGTATGTATAGATATATTTGTTTTATAGGTTTATAGTCAAGGGTTGTTCTGGAGTCCTTGATGGTAGCCTGTACCAGGGGAGAATCTTAATAGCTACCTTCTTGATGGCCAACTAACAACCTCTTGTAGCTCAGATGGTAGAGGATTCCTGCTGAAGTTTAAAGCTACTGACCTGGACAGAACTTCTAGCAGCAGTTAGGAGTGCAGACTAAACAAAGCAGCCAACAGTTGTATTTTAAGACCATTTTTCCTCAAATTTTTAAGATGTCTTACTTACATCATTAAAATGTTTCTGTTGGGCAGACATGCTGTTGCCTTTGTTCCCCAGGAAAGAGCACAACTTTACTCTGATCCAATATTTTGGAATTTTCTGGTCATTAATATTCTGGGGTGAGTATTTGAAAATATCAATAGCATGGCAGCACACAGCTCGTGCTGGAGTTTTCAAACAGTAATTCAGAACTGCTTTTTTTTTTTTTTTTCCCCAATTGGGCCCCAAAGGAGACTCTTGGTTATCATGGATATGAATGTTCAGTCAGTATCCAAGAAGAGTTCTGCTGGTGCCAAAGCCAGTTTAAGGGTCCAGAGGAGAGGTCTTGAAGGAAAGCTTAGCATCTGCAGTGCAGTCTGTTGCATCGTGGTTTTCAATAGCCACGCAGTTCTGTTGTGAGTCCAAAAGGTGATGAGGAAATCAATTAAGTACAGTTTGAAGTACGAATTGTAGTAAATAGCAGGGAATGTGCTTTGAAGACTTCATTTGTCCTCATTTCTTATCAGCACAGAAAGAAATTTCTAGGGAAACGTAGATTTACTGTTCTGGAAATGATGTCAAACTAAGAGGCTGGGGACGCCTCAGTCTGTTAGCACATATAACATCTTTTCTCGTTCATGTCACTTGCAGTAGCATAGCAGATACTGTCCTAATAACCGTGTGAAGCTATATTCATCTTTGTTGTACATCAACACCAGCTGTATTGATTTTCTGTATACAAGTAGCCTCTTCAGTGCAAGTTTTCCAGATCTGCTTACAGATCCAATGAACTCTGCCACAAATGCAGTGGCAACAATTTTTTTCTGATGTGATATTAGAACTGGGGTACTCAAGAAATTAATTTTGAAGAGACAACATGGTAACTGTTGCTCTGCAACAAGAAGATCCTACCTCTTCCTCTCACTCTTTAGAAGGATGAAGCCTGCACATTAATAATTAAGATAAACTGTTGCTTGCCCATGAAATGATACTGCTGATCCAATGTGTAGTAGGTAATCAACAGACATTCTGGCAATGAAAATATTCTTAGGGAAAACTTTGTGAAGCAAGTTCAAAACTTTTCATCAGATAAATGTGGATTCGCTTTGCATTTGTTGACTTTCAAACCAGTAACTTTTCATCTGTCTTTTTTCCAGTGATTTTGAGCTCAGTGTTTCTGTGAGGACTGGTTTATGTAGCTTGTCTCAAATGCTTCATGGCTCAAGTTCTTAATTTCCGTTAATCTGTAAAAGCTTTTCTCCATTATCCTCATATCCTCAACTTATTTATTTATGCACTTATTTACATCTGATATCCTCGATTTTGTTAATTTCTAATTCTGTTCCTTAGCCTAAAGAGTTGGCTGTTGTTCCCATTACTCTTTAGTTTCTGTCCTTTTATGCAAGGTCATACATGAAGCATGTTGGGGTTTTTTGTTTGGTTTTGGGGAGGGGAATTAGGCTAACTGTTTATATCTGTTTTAGGACTCTAGCAACAGGTATTCCTGAGTATGGCTTTTTAATAAATCCCAATAAGACAGTCGTGAATTTTCCTGTTGATGATATCCCAGGATGTTCCAAATTTAAACAGCTCCCAGATTGTCGTTTAATCCCATGGTGTGGTTTATTATTAGATATTCAGACACTTGAGGTTTACTGCGATTATTCCAGGTAAGTAGAGTTGTGCACTCCAGTGTCAACTTTACAGTATATTGTGCATAGTGTGAGAAGAACAAGGCTGTCTTGTGAATGGTGTAGTTGACTTAACTGCAAAATAGATCTTAGAATTCTGTTTCTTCTACAGTAATATAAGCTTTTTGTTATGCTGTGCAGCCTGCTATTTTCTTCATTTCATCCTGGTGGAACATGCATACCATTAACACAATTAAATGTGGCACAGACTACTAGTAACCAGAAGTCATATACTATATAGTGTCTGTGTGGTTCTGAGAAAGTTTATTCAATCACCTCAGTTCATCTTCTTCCACCACTGTGCACTATATTGTACCTGATGTCATGTAACTCCATTTATTGTTCTGATACTGGGGTTTTTTGTACTGTCCTAAAAGAAGAAGGAAGTATTACATGAGTTGCAGATTGGATTAATTTTGTACAGACTAGAGGGGCTGGAAATCCTTTCAACATCAGAGATGTTCCCTCTGGTACACTTCAGATAGTAGCGTTGGCGAGAAGTAACCTCTCTTTAAACTAGCAAACTTGACTACGTACACAAAGCAGTCTGAAGTGGCATAGAACTTGGGATGGGACAACGTATCCTACTGAAAAGCTCTGTAGATCCTTTACATGGGTTACCAGAGATGGCATTAGACATTTGCTAAAGATTAACAAGAAAGAGCTGTTTAAATTGAAAGACAATATTGCTGTGTTATTGACCATATTTTGTATAAATGGCCCATGCACATATTCAAATAGGAAAACAGAAGGAGGTTTTCCATCACCAGAGTGGTGAAGTTCTTCAGTAGTTTTTCAAAACAGAAAAGCTTGGTCAGTTTAGGAAAGGAATTTACATGACATGATTTTCTGTAAAAACAGAGGATTAAAATCAACAGCGTAAGAGGTTTATTCACTGGCTGCATTTCTAAAAGAAACGGTTTACGTTGATGAGGGCATTGGTGCTACTGGTCTGGGAGACACTGATCAGAAGGGTGTTTGTTACAAGGGATGCCTTACTTAGATCAAGCTTATCAAAAGCAACTGGAACACCAGGGTGAAGGGAGGTAGCTTCCAGCCTAAGCTCCTGCACTGCATGGATCACAAAGTATAAACTGTCACTGCAGTCGTTAATAGTGATTTGCCTAGGTGATGTGTTTTAGAAATACACCAAGTTTAAGTTTGTGTTTGAGATTATTGCTTGGTTTTTTTTTTTATTTGTGCTTTTTTTTTTTTTTTTTTTAGCAAAGTGAATTATTCAGCCCTGAGATAGTGGAGTTAGTTGTTCCTTAGCTAATAGTCTTAATGCCACAATGTCTAGTCCTTTCCTAAATTGAATTAGTTATAATAATCTTTTAGCTACTGGCTCGTTGATTAGCAGGCTCTCTCTATAACACAAGAAGTTAAATGAGGCTTACTTTACAGAATTTAATTTAATCTCTTACGCAATGGAGTTTAACTACTTTTTTTCCCTTTTTTTCTAGTTATACTTGTACTTCTATCAGATCAAGTCTTTCCTTCAATTCAAGTAGAACAGCTGGCAAAAACATGAGAAACAAATTGATTACTGTCCTCAAACTGAAATGCCATTGTTTATTTCTTGACTTACAGGTGGGAATATGGAAATGGGTGTTTAGGAATGTTGTGATTATTAAAAAAGAGCATTAAAACTGCTTTAAATGCTAAGATAAAGAGTTGATTTTGAGAGATAAGCCACTGCATTTGTACATGTTGGCATCAACGAAAATGTGGGGTCTCAGCACCTTCCAGAACTGAGCCTTCACAACATTGTTAACTTAGGTACATAACTTAAGTACATAAAAGAGATCTTTGAAGTTTCGCATGACATGTTTTTTCTCTAGGTCTCTAAATCTTCTTATGCTGTTGAGCTTGAACAAATCTGACTGTGACACTAAAATATTTTTATAGTTCTGTTTCTGTTCTGTTTTGTTCTAGATCAACTGCCTTAGAACAGTTTTAATTAATATCTACAAAATATTTTTACTTCAGGCTTACAGGTAGGTCACTTCTGCAGTAACTTTGAATATTCATTGCTCTTCCTTGACACAGGGAGGAGCTATGGATTAGGAAAAAGTATGCTGTATAAATGTATGCTGGTAAATGTCAGGAGTAAGTAGTATTATTCTTGTTTCAACACTGTTCTTGCATAATATTAGTAGATTCAGGATTATATTGATCTAAGTGTTTAAATGACACTTTACTACATTGATTTTCAGCATCTCTTGGTATTGACCTCAGGAAAAGCGGTCTGTTTTGCTTCAGGAGGATGACAAGAAGCCTTATCACTCATTAGCCAGTTTATATTTAGAACTTTGTGTCTATTACGATCATGTAGAACTTTGACCTGCATAACATTACCTAATGTGAAGTTTCATTCTACCAAGTTAATTGCAGTTTTTTAGCTGTTGATGATGTCTTAATTACTCCTTAGCTGGTAATACCTTGGTTTCTGTGAGCTATTCTTGACCAGCAGAGGAAGTGAAAGTTTTATACAAGCATAAGGGAAAGAAAGCAAAACCAACAAGTAGGGTGGGAGAAAACACTAGTCTCTGTGCATCAAAAACTTTTAATTATTTGTAACACCAAGTAATTGTATGTTTATTGTCTTAAAACAAAAAAGATAAGAGGTACTTCCCTCTTTGCAGAAATCAGGTATTGTTTTCTTTGCTAGGCTCATGCATGTTAGGAAGTAACATGTTAGTTTGTTCTTGCATTGAACTTGGTCCACATTCACCCTGTATCGTTCTTGTGTCCAAGAAGTGTAAATGGATTCGTCTGGAACAGCACTGATATGTCAAACTCTTAAGCTTTGTGTTCTGAGTGACTTAGGGGTTTTCTGTGATGTTGGATTTGAATACTTTATTTACCTCTTTTCTTTTATGTTAACACTCTAACAAAGGTCTTTATGTGAGAGTACTTTAAAAAAAAAACTGTCCACCATGCTTAAAACACGATAGGTTAATTCATCCAGAGCTCTGTGATGCAGTGTAGTAATAACGTTTATTCTTTAATTATTTTAAGATTTCAGAATTTCTTGAAGTGATTATGCTTATGCTGGGTTAATTTAATAAATAAGTATATACATTGTTAAGTAATTAAAAATCAGCATTGTAATTGTTGATTATATTCAGAATAAGCATTATAATGCCAGAGTCTGAGGGAAAAAAAAGTTTTAACATGTGTCCAAAGAGAGGTGTAAGGGAGTATACAGTAAAAGTAATTTCCATAGTATTGAATTCCAAGTAGGCAAAAGAGTGGGCTTCTTTGTCTGTGGAACTCCATGACATATGGAGGTCTAAATTCCTGAATTTCTGCACAGAATTTGTGGTGGGGTTTTGTTTTTTCTTCCTCTCACACTCTCATGTGGGTGTTCTCTGGCTGCATGGTCTGTGGTATGGAATTGGTGAGCATGTGCGGTTTATCTTTAACTTGTAGACAGCTACAAGGCCTTTCAGGAGAGAATTTACAAACATCATATGTGTCTGACACTTCAGGGATGTCTATATATAGGAGAGGCATCATATGTTGACAGTGTTGATATAGCTAAAGACTATTTGATACTTTTAAATACTGTATAGTGCTTGAGTTGTGTATTCATGGTTTCGCTTGAAATTGCAAATGACTTGTAATTCAGCAGGCTGGTTTTGTGAATAGGTTCCATGCCTGTGTTCTCCAACTTCCTTTCAACCAGCAAGTTAGCAACAACCCTTATTTCTTCCTGAGGATCATCTCTGAGACTGCTTCATGCTGCTATTCTATCCTGAAAGCGAAAAACACAGGTATAGTGTGTTAATGACTATGAAGTGGTGTGTTGGGTTTGGCTTTTTGTTTCTTTAACAAAATGTCTCAAATGCGCAGTCAGATCATGCCATTTTGAGATAAAGATCAAGAGTGAAAAATACAGAATGCATTATAGGGATTGCAGTGCATTTTTTTTAAACTCAGTTTCCTGAAAATACTAAAATATTTCAAGTTCTAGTTTTTAGTCCTCTGCTGGCATAGGAGACTTCATTGACTACATAGTCTTTTAGTAAAAAATATTGGAGCGATTTTTTTAGAAAGAGAGAGGAAGTCAGACAGTTCTTAATGCTCATAATTTTCAGTGACATTATTTTCCTTTTCTGTCTCTAGGGGTTGCTTTAGGTAAAAAAGGTGCATCTGGTATGTTCCCTTCTGAGGCAGCAGAATGGCTCTGCTACCATGCCTTCACTGTCAAACTTTCAAACCACAAAGTTGTTTACAAATGCCTGCTTACGCCCCTAAAAATCTGTAAGTATTTGATTCTTTTTACAGTTTGAAATATAGTTCATTGTAATAAAACAGGAAATCTAATGGATTTTTTTAACGTTTTCTTATGAAGTGTCATTCTAGGATGTACATTAACGAACTTACTGAATTTTTTAATGAACTTTCTGATTTTTTTTTTAACCTACTAAGTGTAAGTGGACAAGTTAAAATGATACTTTTCCATTCAATAGGTTTGTACAGTTCAGAAAGCTGAATAAGATTGGGTTGATTATATACACGTTCTCAGCAGGTTTAACTAAATGAAACATGAACGCTCAGTTTTCCATTGTAAAAAATGTAGATTAACTGGCAACTAAGTAAGTTCCTCCCACAATGTAAAGGCTGGCCAAAAAAAGTGTCACTGGGGTCACTTTGAAGCAGAAACACTTGTAGCGCTGCATATGCTATGTTGTAATAAGGTTGAGTGATGTTGGCAAATCTCTGACTCTTCTACTCCGTGAAAGAAGCTGTCTGTGTATCTGGCCTCTGGGGAGCTCTCTCTCTGACCAGTTGTGTGGTCTGTCCCCAGGCTGGCCACTGAAATAATATAATTTTCATTTTGAAGATATTAAAAGTGAAGAGTGGCAGGTTTTTCTGAAGCAGTCAGTACCACTGTAAAATTTAGCTGCAGTGAAAGCCGGTCAGTGACAGTGACTCTCTAATTCACACTCTGAATGAATCATTATTGGGTGATTTTGTTATACAATACTGAGAAGTTCTTCAGTTTGGTTCGAGCTTCCCTTGTTATCCATGCTGAGGCCCAGTGCTCCAAAAGCTGAAGAGTTTAGTTCTCGGGATCTTTGACTGACATATCACAATTCAAGCCAAAGCTCCTCCATCCTTCTGTGTACATGCTTGACTGTTGCATCTGACAGTCCGTTCAGGGTGGAGCTGCAGCCCCACGTGACATCATCCTTCAGCAGAATCTCATCTTTCATGGGTGTGTGCATCTGCGGTGAAAGTGATCTCCACTGCCCACAAAATCACACCACCACAGATATTGGGGAAAATGGACTAGAAAGTAGAGATGGAATCTTTCCTAATTTGAATAACGACTTTTTTCCTGTGTATGATTGTTGTTAGGTTCCTTGTGCTGTATCCATACAGTCCCTTGCCTCATCACAATACTAATTCAAAACTTGTGGGTGGTCCAGGCCTATCTCCATACATGCAGTTTCTAACCCAAGAAGGTCCCCTCTGGCAGTGGGAATTGCCCAGACAGAAATGGAATAATCTTGCTTCCTAAGCTGCTGTGGAGGACTGTTAATGTTGTATTTGCTGAGTTTTGTGTGGGTGGAGCAGGAAAGGTCCAAAGGCAAGCAGAAAATCAATGGTGTCATTCTCTTTTAAAGAGTAATTTCCAGCTGTTCTTTCATAAATCTTCTATTCTCTGAGGCAGAATCTGTTCTTTACATCCATAATATCAAGACAACTCTCTTTAACCTAATTTCTATTCCAATTTCTTTTGGAAATATCTGAAACTTCAAGTACACTCATGAAAGATCAAGCGTTCAGAGATTTTTGCTTAGTGGCTGCCTAAACCATTAGCAGGCTGTGACTTGTCCTTACTGTGAAACTTTTAAGGTGGAAGTTTTTGCCGCGATCAATCAACAGATCACTGGGCCCAAGTAAGCTGAATGCCATTTCTGAGAGCTCTCCTATTGCTTACAGCCTCATGAAATCTGACCTGTACTTCCACAAGCCATGTTCCACCTGTGCTGCAAGGGTTGATACAATACTTGGTGGAGCACTTCTGTAGTTGCAGTTTTTGCAAAAGGCCCCCAAAACATCTACTAGACAATTTGGCAGGAGGGTAGCTGTTTGGGGTCAGCTTGTCATGCAACTTAAATACTTACCAGTAACTGTTATTTTAAGAGGTGCTCTGACTGCATGTATAGTTGCTTCCCACCTGCCTTTCTATTTCCATTAAGAGTGCTTGAGGTTTTAAAAATAATTTCAAAATAATTTTTGAAAATGAACTGAGAAGGCACCACGAGACACTCCACCTAGGGGCTGAGCAGAAGGAAGGGTGAGGCATCAGTGTGCTGCTACGGTAAAGCTGTGCAAAAACATCTTGTGCTTTGTAGTGGTAAGTCATAAGCCTACCCTTGGTGTGAACATGCATCATTATGAACAAGCTGCCTAGGGAGGTAGATGAGGTGCTCAGGGACGTGGTTTAGTGGCAGATAGGAATGGTTGGACTCAGTGATCAAAGAGGTCTTTTCCAACCTGGTGATTCTATGGTTCTATTATTATCTCCATGTTCTCAAGATCTCTGATCATAGATAATGATAATTTTCCAGTCACCTGATTGAATGTGGTATTTTCTTCCACATTTAGTAGGATACTAAGTCTCACAATCTTGCAGGAACTTACTAAAATCCATTTAAAGAGACATCGATATTCAGTCAGTTAGTTTGCCCTGCATCAGACACGTTCCTGGGTTCATGTTAGTGAGATCGTGCTGCAGAGAAGGCTACTACAGAGCTCAGCACTATGTGGAGATACCAGAGCTAATTTTAAACACTGTATTTTAAATTCTGTCATAATAGTTCTGAAAAACAGGTCGCATGTGTGGATGTCAGAGTAGCTGTGACAAGAAAGTCACTGGTTCTCAGATGTGTTCCTGTAAAGTTAGCTTAGTATCTCTGTGTAGCACAGAGATAAGCATTGCTAGTAATAGGGCCTTTGTTGACTTAACAACTGCACTTTATGTTGTTGTTCTGCAGTTTGTATTGGCTATATAAAACCTATTACCCCTGTAATATCATGTTGTTGACGGGAATTGATACAAACTTAGGTTTTTTCCCTGTGTCCACGCACATGCCTTTCCATTACTCTCTGTGGGAATCAATACCAAGCTTATAGGTTTTGGCAAGGAGATTCTTCCCACTATTCACAAACCTGTTAAATAGCAACATCAGGGCCTTGTCAGTACAAGTTGTCATCATTCTTCAGTTAAGTATTTAGAACATAGTTACTGTTTAACATCCCTCCTGTTACTACCAGTGGGGAAAGGAGCAGGAGTCTTTCCTTATCATGATAAGATATAAATACATCATCTATCTCCTTTCCAAAGACAGAACAAATGTTTATTGAGCACTTCTGCCTTTTTGCATCATTGACAATTTTGCAAACTCTGTTTAGGTAATGGGCTTAAACTGTTGCTAGGATTTTACATGCTCTTCCTAATCTTTGAAAAGTTCTTTTTATTGTCTGTAATTCTGTAGGCACTAGACTCAATGACCTTTTGTGTCTCAAAACTATTATGTCCTCTTACAAAAATTTCATTCCTAATTGAAAAACCTCATTTAGTCTCCATAATTTTATATCTTAAGAGTAGCTTTCCTGTTAGCCGCTCTTCTCTTACAAGGAAACATGGTGGGGAGAATTGTTGTTGCCAGTGTTTTAGCAGAAGGTGCATTTTCCACATGATTTTATTTTCCTTATTCTTTTTATATGTGTCAGTTTCAAGAATAGGCTATTTTGATGTCATATCTGAACATAACAGGGAACAGAAACAGTTTGAGAGTATCTCCTTGCTGTAGGTAAATATTAGCAACCAGACAAGGGAGGACCTGTTCCTTGTCCTTAACGTTGTCTAAAATAGGGTCTTTCAGAGTAACTATGGTTTGACAGAAGGCCTTTTTTTGGTGAGTAGAGCTATTGAATAGATGATCTTATATGTTTCAAAAAAATATTTACAATTCTTAAATCCAAACAAAGAAGTGTTACAAAGACATGGCGGGAGGAATTTGCTCCTTGTTGTTTTATTTTGTTAATTTTGTAGCATATGATTTTTAACTTTTTTTTATTTATTAGCCTGATTTAAGGGAAAAAGAATAGTAGCATATTTTATTATAGCCTTTTTTATGCTTGTGTTCTAGGTGTTCCAACTTTTTAATTGGATACAGCTAGTATTGGTTTCATTACTTTACTAGCATTCCCCCTTAAAGTGAATTGTTGTTTGCTTGCAGTTGTAATGAATTGCTTCTGATGTTCTGGTAGGTAAAATGCAGCTGTTCAGGAAGATCCCAAAGGATACTATGGCACTACTGAAGACAGTGATAGAACCGTCTCTTTGTCAAGATTTCAAAGCTATCTTGGACTGATGGAAGTTTATTTAATAATTTTTCCAGGTTTGAAAATAAATACTATGTCTTTAGATGACTTTTCTCTGTAGTTTTGTTTTGGTGGAGTGGACTGAATAACTTCACTGGGAAATTTTTTGTGTTTGTTTCTCAGGTGCCAAACAAGGACTTAAAAAGAGCAGACAATTTTGTTAATACCTTCTTGTTTGTGTTTGCCTGTAAATTCACAAGCTATTTGAAGTAGTTGACTTTGTTTCAGTCAGGAATTCCTGTCCTCTTGATGGAGGCATCTGTAAGCTATGTTTGTATGAACAGATCTACTTTCTTGTTTCAGTGTATTTCTGAAGGACCGTTTTTTGCTTCACTGAGTTGTAGACTATTTTATAATAAATTGTCTGGTTAAATGCAATAACACATACTTGTCTCCAATACCTTTGTTTCATTGTAATGTTTAACATCCTGCCCAGCCAGGTTATGTCCTGAAAGACAGTTACACACACAGGGCAATTGCATGGCACATGTCAAGATGTACAGGATAGAATTTTTATGCTTTGGAGAATGCAACTAATATATGCTAAAATTTCAGCATCAAAGCTGTTTGTTTAGTGTGTTATATATTTTAATACTTGCTGATATTTTTAATACAGTGATATACAGAATGATGGTGGTGCTTTTATGCATACAAAACAAAAGTTCTTGATTAAATAATACACCGAGTAGATTACTCTTCTATTTGCATTTCTTGTTCTTTATTTAGGTTTATCATTGGCTCTGTAATGTTGCTGCAATACCATCTAGCCCTGGTGTTGGCAAGTTGTGCACAGCTGAGTTTTGCGCTGTGACTGCTCGGATAAACCTGCTGTGATTGTTTTTCTCTTCCAGGACTGCGTGTTGAATGTGCATTGCTCTCGTGTAGAGTTATTTTATTAGGATTTTTGTGTCTGTGTTAGAGGCTAAATAGCAGCTTCTGGGAGGTTTTCTCAAAGAAGATGGAAGATACCTTGCTGCAGTTTAACACAGTGAAGGCAGTGTTACTCAGTAAATGTTTTCAAAGGACTGGCAGAGTGACACCACACAGGGGTTGAAAACAGCTCCTAGAAGCAGATTTGCAGTATTGCAGTCTGTCCATTAACACCATAACTCAGTTCAAACTGTCAAAACCTAGAGAGAGTCAGTCATGCAGTTGTGTGGGTTTTTTTTTCTTTTTATGAAGCAACACTGTTAAAACATAAATAATAATAATTTAAAAAAATAGAATAATTGCTCTTAATAGATTGGAGAGCAAAGGAAAAACAGCCTGGTTGCTCCCTACCCAGCAGCTCAATCAAAACCCCTCATTGCCCAGAATGTTCTGCAGAGATACCGATGTGAGGGAACACTATCATGGACAACGTCGCATGAGATAGGGCTGGTGTTGCAGGAAGGTTTGTTTTATCAGATCATATGGCAGGAAGAGGCAGTGAGGTTCTCCAGTGAGGGCTTTGGCAGGGGTGAGACTTGAGCACTCGGAGAACTTAGTTCACTTTGGCTGGAGCTGTTCCTACCTGTGGCTGTTCACCCTTTATCCAGACTTTCTTCAACTGTGCGTTCCTTCCTAAATGCTTCTCTTCCCTGCTCCTGCTGTGCTGCATATAAGACCGTGTAGTAGCAGGTGGTATGAATTTTGACTCTGCTTCTTACTGCACAGGCCCTGTGTATTTTGTGTGTCATATTGAAGAAGGCTGTGCTGGGGGGCAGCAGGAGGGATGAATGCACGCTTACTTTGTCCTTATCATTGTGTTCTGTATGAACCTTCAGAAAAGGTTGAGGCAGAGAAGCCCAGTCATTTCCCAAGATCCAACAAGCATGCCTATTTTGAAAGGACCTTCTGGAATAGGGGTTGGGCATCCTGAAAGGATACCTCAGAAGCCAGGATCCTACGGCCTCCAGGAAGAGCAAGGAGCTTTTCCACAGTGAACAGCTGTCCAGAGGCAAACTTCCAGGGTGATCAAGATTGTGTCCTGGGTAAGTGGGGTAGATAACTCAAGCAAGATATGTGCTGAACTGGTCAGTGTTTCAGAAGGGTAGGTAGACTTGAAGAAAATCTGTCTGCTCCCATCCAAGACCAAGGTAGTTACGCATATATTTCCTTCTAAGCCTCTGAACTTAGATTTTTTTTTTTTCCCTGTGAGCCAGAACTTTTTAAAAGTTTTAATGTTAAAGACAGAAGTTTATAGTGTCATTCAACATGCTCCCTTCTAGAAAATTATGTGGTTGTTGGCTCAGAACAGTGGGTCCAGTTTCCAGCATCATTGCTTCTTTATGTGGCTTCCACAGGGTGCTCTGGCGTGGAGGGTGGAGGAAATAGAAACTTCACTGATGACTTGGTTTAGCCCATTTTTGCTTTGCCTCACAATGGATACTGTGATAATACAAACTGCCAATGTGGTCTCGGTTGGGGGTGTAATTTTATAAAGATGCATGAAGAGTAATGCTTGCAAGTTTCTGAGCCAATGTTTGGCTTTCCCCATAACTACCTGCTGAGTTGTCAGTTTTAAACAGTGACTGCGGATTCTGAAGGCTATTTGTAAACTGTTACACATATGATTCAGAAATCACAAGAGAAGACTGTTTCATTTTAAAATATCTTCCATTTAAGAACGCTGAAAGGACTATGTGTTACAGCAAAAGGAAAAATTGAGATTTTAAAGAAGAGCCGGCAGTCTGTACTAGAAGCTTGTACTTACTTGCTGCTATGGCTTAATACAATTGGAAAGAACAGTGTGAGCCTTTGTGTAAGGAATGGAATAACCATAGCAATGGCATAGATTTAATACTCTAAAATGAGATGTCTGTTTTGTAGGGAAGGTAAAACTATTTCATAGTGCTACTTCTGTAAGGAACTGTTCTAAAAGAAATAATGCAATATATTATGGTGTTAAAATATTTTCTATTTAATTGGTAGCAAAATGGTACTTCAACCAGCAATTGGAAATGCTTCGGTAAATTGAATAACTTTAATCTGGAAATATTAAAAGAATTAGGAGCATTCTGAATGTGCAATGTAGATTTTGAAGAGTCATTGGAGAGCTGGGAATATGGCAAATGATTTGAAGGTTGGAGGAAGATCAAGGATTTCTCAGTGTTTAGGAGAAGTTAAGTAAAGACGTTGAGAGTTAAGCTACTTGGGTAACTGCTCCGTACAACCTGTATTACAAGTGTTGCAAAGCACTGTAAGTATGGGGAGGAAGAGTGATAGAGCTGAAAATTGTTTTTTAGTATCTCTCTGCAGGGCTGGAAGGGAGGAATTTGACAGAAGCCCATCTAGAGGAAATGGTAGCAGTTTCATGCATCCTTCTCCCCACTCCTTCCTTTTGGGGAGAGGATTATGCACCACAAATCTCAATTTTAGGCAGGTATCAGATTTTGCAATGTAGGGAACTGCCTGTTTTCCAGAAGGAATATGCTTTTCCCTCTGCAGTTTTTCTCTGTTTACTGTTTTATGATAATTGGGATGCTTCCCTGTTTATAGTGCTGTTGCAGTGCTCCTTCTGAGGCTTCCCCTTTAATAGGTACTTGAGCTCCTTATCTTAGTGCTATGGATTCTGCTTAAGGATGAACATCACCATGCCTGTGTCTGTGTCCCGTATGGATTTGCCCCCAGAGAATCCAGGTCTTTATATCCTAGAGAGTTCTGGAGAAGTCTTGTCTGTCAGAACAGTATGAGTTCACAGAAGTGTATTATAGCAACAAAGATCCGATGGGATATGCAGATGAAAAATTGGGAGGATATTTATCAGAAGTAGAAAGTGCTTAGTATGCAAGACAAACTCATGATTCAGTTTCATGTTTGCGTGCACATGCTTAACTCAAATAACAAAGTCAATCATGCTATTCAAGAGAAAAAAACCCTACCTATAAGATGTACTTCGTTTGAATAGGAAGGGGAAGATTGTAGCACTGATTTTACTTGAATAAGGCTACAGTTCTGGCACAAGAATTCTAGCAGAGTTCATAACAGAAGTGCAAGAGTTGCTCAACACATTTTTCTACCTGCTTATTTTTGCTTAAAAGTAACTTCATCTAGTGTTTCCCTGCCTTGAGTTGTAGTTACTGGAGCTGAAAGCTGTCTTCCCCTCGTGTCCTGTCCTAAGCTGAACTGTGTGTCCAGCGACCCACAAAGTCCCTCTTCTGGTGAATGGGAAGGGGCACCTCAAAAGTCAGGAAGTCTGTGATGCCACGACAGTGACTCAAGATAGATTTATAGACTTAAGTCTTGTATATGTAGTTAATTATTTTCTCAGCTTATGTCTATATTAGTTGGATGTGGTTTTCTTTAAGAACAGATCTCTGACCAAAGACTTAAACTTGTTTCATATACTCTGCATGTATGATTTTAATTAACATCTAGTTATATGTAAAGACATGAAAATTGAGTGTACACTTTGGTTAAGCAAAAATTCTTATTTATGTGTTTACAGATTTTATATGAATAAATGCTAACTATTGCAATTATATTTTTTTTCTTGATTATTCATTCTTTATGGAAGTCTTTTTTACTCATAATCTTTCAAATTTACTTTGCAACAAGCAGAGTGGAAATTGAAATCATCTGTGTCATTGTCAACAGCCTTTACAGTGCACAGCTGCAGAATATCAAGAAGTTTTCTTGGACCTTTGTGCCTTGTGAGGTTTCTGCTGACAGAAGCTGTGTTTCCATGCTGAGAGGCCTGTCCCTCGGTTTACTTCAAGGGCTGGGGCTGTTGGCAGGTTACCATGGGGAATTGCTGAACACCATCACACAGACCTGTGGCCAAGTCCATGGGGAGGCCACGTGCTTAACAGCCAGAGGCTCTGCTTTGGCAACTGTTGTGCACACGGGCAGTTTACCTGTGCATTTCTTTTCAGCAGGCAGGGGCACAATGTACTTTTGATCATCTGGTAGATCTGGTGTGACAGACTGGATGCTGCTGTTTCTAGTAGCATCACTGCTCCAGGAGAGCCTTACTCTTCAGGCTAGTTGTAGGGCAGGAGGTTACAGCAGCTCTGTGAGGAGAATAGTAATTCTAAAAAAGAAAAAACTAAAGAAGTCCCTTCTTTTTCTTTACCCTGTTCTTACTTTAAGCAGCAAGATAAAAGTAATCCCCTGCTCTGTCGCAGGCTTGCAACTTGTCTTGTACCCCTTTCAAGTAGTTAGATAGCTGCCTTTCTTCTGCAGAGTTTGAGTTCATCTAATTAATCTTCACTGTGTGGCCAAATCCCCGTTACCCATTATGAAGTCCTGCTGGTATGTAGACCATCACAAGACTAAATACTGAAATTACTTCCATTTTCCTTCTCTTCCTCTCCTTGACTCTCTTAGTTACTCAACCTTGGGCTTTGTTATACCTTATCCTCACATACTTTCCCTTTATTTTTTCAGAGGCTGCTGGTTGCTCAAGTATCTTGGCTAAAAGAATACTAATCTCCCACCAGTGCGGAGTGGCTAGAATCTGCAGGCAAGTGTAGGAAAACGTATTTTTAAGTACAGATGAACTTCATTGTCATGTCATGTAAGGCTGCAGCTCACTGAGAGGCTCTCATACATCTGCACTTTTATTACAGTATTCAGTTACTGTGTTCAGTATGAGAAATCAAGGGAAAAGAAATAGAGACATTTGTTTTCACAGTATTTTCCACTGCAATAAATTCTGGAATCTGCTAAGGTAAAGAGATCTGTGAAAAATTAATTACTCAGATTTACTTAATACACAATATTTTAATTGCTTTAATTTTTCTCTTTGCAATGCTTTAGAATATGAAATAATCATAAAATAAACACTATTTAAATCCCTATATGCATTTACAAAAAGTACAGTGTCGTGGACAAGAGGAGTCCTTACTCTTCAAGAGCTTCCATTCTAGATGTCTCAGAGAGGGATGAGTGAATGAAACTGTAGGTGTCTGTATTCCAATTTTTATGTTGCTTTTCTTTAGGAACAGACCTTTTTTTGGAAGAGAAGTGAAGGAAGACAGAGGCCACTAGCAGTAACTAGTAGGCTTTCCATATTTAAAGTCTGTTTAAAGTCTGGAGAGAGATATGAAGTTGTTAATGAGTGGAAAGTGTTAAAGCAGTGGGGCTAGTACTCAGCATGTAGGATTCAGGACAGGATGTAGGAGAAGCAAGATTATTATAACTTGTGTGATTTGTTGAAAATAAAGGAGACGCAGCAGCTCTGTTTATAGAGTGTTTGTGATTGGCAGTAAGCATATGAACTGCATAAACCATGTTGGTTGAATGACACCTTACTACAGCTAATCGTGTCTAACAAAAGCTTTCTTATCTTTACTTACAGACAGATACAATGGATATTTCTTCTTTTGGATGAGAACAGTTGCTGTTAGCCCCCTGAGATGAAAAAACTTCTGGTGGTACAAAGCTTGGGTCCTTGCTTCTGCACTTTTGTTTGATCAGATGGAAGAGAGCTCTCAGAGGTATGCACACACAGGGAAGGACAGCTAACAGCACACAGATGGCCTGGACCCAAGGTGGATAAACTTTCTCCTCTTTCATAGGAAAACCTTCCTATGGAGATAAAAAAGAAAAAAGCAAAATAAATAATTGGTAGGTGCAATTGCATTTTGCTATGATTTCCATATGCACTTTTTTATTTTGTTACAGTAAGGATAGCAAAAATTTACTCTTGCTCTGCAAGAGTGGCCGTGTTCTCTGTACAACCCTCATGGGTCTAAAGATGGCTGTAAATGTTTTATAGCTTCAAAGATTCATAGCTGCAAGTGTGAGATACTCCTAGGGGTGCAGAGGTTGCCCAAAGAGTTATAAAATTCACCCTCCTTTGGTTTTAAGCTCTGTTTATTCTTGTAAGTACTCAAAGCTTACCTGGTTTCAGCGATTACCAAGCATGATCATTGCCAAATAGGAAAGATTTGTTTGAGACATTTGAAGGGAATGATGATAACGCAATTTCTGCAAGTCTGTGATATGAGTTTTAGTTTGGGATGGTAGGTACATAACGGTGTTTGGAGGAGGCACTGCTGGTGTATGTACTGTTGGAAGAAGAGAGCTTTTCCATGTGTATATTTACTCTGTGAAGGCTGATGCCTCTCTGTGAGAGTGACTGCAATCCTCGTGCAGTTTAAGGCCACAATCAACCTTCAGACCCCTGCATGGGGTGTATTTGATAACTATCTGGGAAACTACAACTGATGTGAGTCAGTGCCATGCAGATTAAATGTTCTCAGCATAGACACCTCTTTGGCGCTAAATTAACCAACATGATTCTTGGACCACTGCCTCCCTCCCTGTCAAAAGTTACACATTCCTATATCCACAGCATCCCAGTGATATTAGTAGTTGTCACTGAGAAATGCTTCCATCCCCAGCACCTGTTCTGCAACTCCAAAGCTCTGCTCATGTATTTGTTCTACTTCTGAACCCCTTATAGGTTCAGACTCTTTGTGAGAAATTTCACTTCAACCGTTCTCTTGTTATGCGCATCTGGTAGAAATCCAGAGCGTGGACTTCTCAAGAAGAGGCCTTGTTAACAGGAAAGTGTTTCAGTATGTGTGACCTCTGGGCACACTGGAGCCTTCTCACCTCTGAACATTGCATCATTTCAGACAGCGTTATGTAGATAAGCAGTAGTTAGCAATGATTTCAGAGGATCTGGTAAGGGAGAAAAGTACACAGCTCTTGCATTTATTAAAAAGTTTAGAAGATATTTGCATGCATACATATTTAGGGTTCCAGGCTGCATAGCTTGGTGGTTTCTGTATCTGAAGAGTAACAAAGGCCATGAAGACAATTAGCAGGAGCAGAGGGCTAATAAACCTCCATGTGATCTGCCAGTAGAGGTTGAGTTTTCGTCCAGTCATCCATTTCACATCTTTGCTGAACCTTTCAAAAGAAGAAATGTTTATGATGGGGTCAGATCTAAGTGGTGTTTCACTTTTTCGTATTTTTCTGTAAGTTTTAAACACATTACAACTCCCTAAATCTTTTCTATACCATACCTTTCTTTAATAATTTACTATAGGCTTAATTAAATAATGTAGGTCTTCACTGATCTTTACATTTTTACGTTTTCAGTTTACGTTACCTGAGCACCTAGCCTAAGGATTCTAAGCGCAAGTAAGTGATGAAAATATTACAGCAGCTCTGTAGAACTATGGAAATCATGAAAAAAGACAAAATTGCCTAGGGAACAAACACAGCTTCTTAGCAGGTCTGAATTAACCAGTACCAAATGCATCAGGGACAAAATTATTGCGACCTGAGCAGTTAGTAGGGGCAGTTGTTTGGACACAAAGCTGATCTTTCACATGTACCTCTTACAGTTTTGTACATTGAATGGGCAGTAGATACGTGATTCTGGGTTTGATATTGTTTGATAACCTGTATCTATCAAGTTGGAAAGAGCTTTGTAATCTGGAATAGGAATTGTGAAGTGTGTGAGTGTGTATGTGCATGTGTGTGTTCAAACACCAGCACTGTCTGTTAATCTAACTGAAGATATTAGAAATTCCTTTGAAAACTAGGAAAAAGTGTTTTGGCTATTCTTGTATTGCATAGTGACAGATGAAAAATAATCTGTGTACTGTCAGAACAGAGAAAATGCAGGTGCTGTGGAAATCAGTGTCTGTTGTAGCATGTGAAACCAGATTTTATTGCTACTTCTTGCTGCTATATGGGCAGCAAGAGGGATGTGTGAAATTTTTTAAGACAATGTAACCTGGGAGTCACCTTTAACGTGGGCAACACTCCAAGAATCTTGACAGTGGATCTAGAAAATTTAATGCAAGAACTTTAGCTATAACCAAGGAATATTTTTCTTCAGTTTCTTATTTTTAAAAACATAGCCTCTTTAAAAACTTTATGATTATTGAAGCACCTTGATATGCAACAGCACTGGCTGAACGTAAGCTCATTGTCTAGATGGTGTACAGACTGATACACAAAATATCAGGACCTTCATGATCCAAGTGTCAGTAAAAACTGGAGATAAAGTTTGTGGCCTTTACAAAGGATGTAGGTGAGTTTTTAAACTAAAGAGTGAATTCAATTAGTGTTTGTTACTGTGGGGATTCTCAGTGGGCAGGGTGAGCCTTTTAATATGGGGGAGTCTTTTAATATGGGGGAGCTGCCGCGTGTTGCTTACTGTGAAGTTTGAGGGGAAAAAATAATAGTAAATAAAAAATACAAAAGTATACAAATCAAAAGGGCAGTAACAGAAAGACAGTGCAATCCCTCTTTGCCAAAGAACTACAATGGCTTTTGACTTTCTAGCTTTAAAATTTGTTTTCCCCCCTTCCGTAAGTCCTGTCCAGAGATTACCCCGTATGTTTTACATATATAGGCAACTTGAAGCAAAGAACAATAACTACATTCACAGAACTAGTAAATGCTACAGAAATAAGTCAATATTGTCTACCTGCATGAAACAACATGGATTGAGAGTAAAATGCATTTACCTCTTAAGAGAAAAGAGTACATCTGCATCCAACTTACCTTTTAATTTTATAGACGTATGCAACCCCAATCACTTCAAAGAAGGCAATTACTAGAAGAGGCACTGAGCCTGCATAGCTGTCAAAAATGTCTATCCAGTAACTCCCTGAACCCAGCGTAAAACACAGAGCAATGAGGAAGCAAATTAGACATATGACACCTGAAGAAAAAAAGGTATCTTTGTTACTGGATTGCTGAACTGAATTTGGTCAGTGTATTTTTGTTCTAAATTTTTTCTACTCTTGTTCTGGTGATATTTATTGTCTCTACATCTGTAGAGCTACATACAACAAGCAGTTTTTCTCCAGTGGAGCTAATATAATTTCCCAAACACAGTCTTCTGCTCTTTGTTGGCCAGGAGGCACCACTTTTGCAGGAGGAATGCACTCATGTGACTCAGAGCATCCTTCAGTTATTAGTACTTCCAGAAACAGTCTGTGCTGTGCTTTTCTATTGCCCTCTGTTAATTTTCGACTGATGCAGTGAGTTTCAAGTGCCCTCATTTCCATGCAGTCATTGGCCTGAAGCAGAGGCAGCTGGGGTCTGAGAAGTGTAAGGGCTCCCTAGATTTCTGCTCTGCCTTTCCTCAAAGGGCCTCAAATGTGGACCTTTTTATGTTGCATGTTTTAGTTTTCACTGCACTTCCCCACAGTCAGTCTCCCTTTAACCTAGAGGGGCTCTTTATCAGGGAGTGCAGTGATAGGACAAGGAGTAATGGTTTTAAGCTGAAAGAGGGGAGATTTACGTTAGGTATTAGGAGGAAATTTTTAACAGTGAGGGTGGTGAGGCATTGGAACAGGTAGCCCAGAGAAGTCATGGATGCCCCATCCTTGGAGGTGTTCAAGATCAGGCTGGACGAGGCTTTGAGCCACCCGATCCAGTGGAAGGTGTCCCATGGCTGAAGGTTTGGAACTGGATGATCTTTAAGGTCCCTTCCAACCCAAACCATTCTATGATTCTATGATATGGATTTGGGGCAACTGAGAGAAAAAGTGGGAAGGAGGGAGAGTGTCCCATGGGCTGCCAATCCAATCTGTATGTCCTTGTGCTCTGTTACTAAGCTTCTGACTCTGAAATGGGATTTGGTTCAATGAGTTGTAAAATTTGCTTACACTTCTTTTTTTTTAATTGGAAAATCAATTTCAAAACTGTATGGTGACCTCAACAAGTTGTAAATAAATTTGTTTCTATGTAAGTAGTAAACTGAGAAGGATATAGTTTAGATGTCATAAGAAGACTCTAAAAAAGGCATGACAGCAATATTCCCCATAAGAATTTGGAAGGGCACCTTGCGGAAGTGTAAATCCATTACTTCAAACTGCCAGAAATTTTCCTAGATCAATTTTTCTACACTAGCTTCACAGTAAGATCTCACTGAGTCTGCTTTCTGAGGAACAGTTGGGTTCAGTCACTGTCACTGGTTGAAAAGATTCCAGCTTAGGTGCAAGAACAGGATCACATGCCATAACTACTACCTCGTCTATGTGCTGATCTTCTGCAAACACAATCCATTGTCCTTACTTGAGACTGTGTGACTGCCAAGTTAATATAACAAATTGTTATTTCCTCTGTAATATATTGTTACACAGGTGCTAGTTTGTTCATCCATGAAGAAGCCATTTTCTTTGAACAAAGCAAAGCAAATATCTTACCAGATAAAAGCTCTTTGGGTATTGAATTAGATAGAACTCGAATCTCCAGAAGAGGAGTGAAGACTCCCTCGATGTTCCCAAACATAGAAGAAAGGCCCAAGCTGAACAACATTATGAAAAACAGGATGGCCCAGGCCTGGGAACCTGGCATGAGAATGATGGCTTGAGTGAAAATGATGAAAGCCAAGCCAGTTCCTGATACGCTCTGCAGAATTCACAAACAGATAAAAATATGCATTATAAAGTCGTAAATGTGGTTCCTTATCCATACAGAATTATAACATGCTGCTATCCTTCCCTGAAGTCAAAGGCCTGTGGGCCTCCGTGGCAGCCAGCGGTTGAGAAAATGGGTAGTGGGGAGTCTTTGTGGGGATTTTACTTTCACGTGGTCTATCAGAGATGTTTAGACAATCATACAGCAGAATTTTTGCTTGCACAGAGAGACAGGTCCAGAGTAAAGCAGAACAGAAATTGTTCTGCTAATACCATCTTAAATATGTTTTTTTTAAAAAAAAATCTGTGATGTAATCGCTGCTGGAAAGAAAAAGATATCAGTAAGGAAATGATTGCCACTCCAGCAGCAACAGATTTGGTGAATTGTTGATCACAACTCGTCCCCCCCACCATAATTACCAGGGCAGAAAATGCTAACAGGGAAAATCCTAATTTCAGCCACGTTTCTTTGAATTCAGTCTCCCAAGGACAAGGATATTTAAGTCCAAGCACTGAAAAATGCTGATGTTGCTCTAATTTGGAAATAAAATGTATCAAACCCTAAATTAGAAGTGAGTGACATCAAAGGAAAGCAGACAAAACAGACACCAACTCCCATCAGAACTGGGGTGTCGTCCTTTGACTTCATCATCGGAGTAGAATAACCTGTTTCACCATCATTGTCTATTAAGGCTATTGTGCATTAACCCAGTCTATCTCTAGCAAGTACGTCCACCTTTTTGTCCTAAGATTTTATTTTTTTCTCAAGCTCCTTTCTTTCTTATTATGTCCTCCAGCCATGGCTCTATTCTTTTCTCATTAGGTGGTGAGGACTCGTAGCAAGGGAGCACAAATAGGTCAATAGTAAGTGAGAGTTACAGGACGGGGTGGAGTCGCTGGAGCAACTGGAATGAGGCTGGAGAAGAAACATCTGTGTTTAGTAACAGCAGAAATGTTTTAGTAGGGCTGGAGAGGGAAAGGGGAAGGATCATGTTGTATTTTGCAAGGAGGGAGGGGAGTTGGGGGAAAAGGAAAATTAAAGTATCAGTGAGATCTGTCTAGAGAGGAAGCAAAATAAAAAGCAGAAGTCAAGAGGGAACAGAAAGATGGAGGAAAGAAAGTAAAAGACAGTGATAAGATACCTTCCTGGTGGTCGTAGATGCGCTTGAAGACAAACATTTTAATAGATTTTTTTTTTTAATGCTTTCCTAAATATGGATTTAGGAAGCTCCAGCAGCCTTTTTCTGTAATATTTCAGCTAGGTATTTTTCCTCTTTTGTACTTATTCCTGTAAACCAAAGTAGGACTGAATCTTGTGTCCATGGTAGGCTCCAGGTTGGAGCACCTTTGAAGACTAGTTTTGTGACAATAATATATAACTTTGCATGCCATATCAGACAGCTTTGAGTTCAAACTGACTTACAGCAATGTGATTATTTGAAGTTTTCTGTAGTTGTTTTGTTTCATGATTATATATAATAGATTCATTACAAGCATAGTAAAGTACAAGTAATAAAAAGTAAAGTAAGTAAAAAAAAATAGTAAAAAAATAAGTAAAAGTAAGAAAAAGTAAAGTAAGAAAAAGGAAGGTCTTGGTCATTCTCCATATTTTGTTTAAGGGTTACTTGGGTGAAAGCAATTGTGCTACCTGATCAAGAAATTCTTGAAGGTCACAGCTTTTCAGTCTCAGTCCAGCAATTTTTTCTGGATATGATGCATTTAGTAAACTAACCCAGGCTGTATAGTCCTGACGCGTGATACTTTCTTCCGGAAGATCAAATTCATTGATGATACTGATAATGTTTCTGCCAGAGAAGCCAACATATCATTAATTTAAATGTTTGTAGATGATCTTGCTGGAAATGCTGTACTGGTATTCTGATGTTAATAGAAAGTTGTGTTTACTTTCTGTGCTCTTATTTATAATATAAACAAAAATATTAAATGAGGACTTTTATATAAAATAGCCTGAATATTTTCTCCTATTTAGTGTTTTCTCTTTCTGATACAAACTCGGAGTACTTTATGAAGATGCAATCTCTAAAACATTTCTATTCTTATTTTATCAGTTCTTCAGAGCATTTCCACCACTTGTGTTTAATAACTAAAGTGAATCTGGTAGAATAGGAAAAAATACTATTTTTTTAACTACTTCTAATGCTAGTCTGAGACTGAGATGTAATCCCTGATGTACTGCTTGCAGAGGATAGTTTAATAATTTGTATTGCTTCTTAATGGTTGGACTCGATGATCCAGTGGGTCTCTTCCAACCTGGTCCTTTCTATGATTCTATGATTATTCCATGATTCTTATAATGCTTCCCCAATCATCCTTGCCTCAGCACCATAATACTTTGTTTTTCTGTTAGACTTCTCCATATGAATGGAGAATGAATGATGAGGCTATGAGAAACCTGATATAGTGGGAGGTGTCCCTGCCCATGGCAGGGGGGTTGAAACTAGAAAATCTTTAAGGTCCCTTCCAACCCAAACTATTCTATGATTCTGTGGTACAGATGCTTTTCCTTTTTAGTGAAAATGAATTCTTGAAATGCATGGTTTTCAACACATTATCTACTTAGGAGTCGAAACCACAGTATAACACTGGAAATGCAAGTTTCTCACCTGTCGAAGCAGTCCCAGTAGGCTGTGGTTGCTTTAAACCCCAAAACAGAAAAGACTGGGATGGAAGCATAAAGGGATGTCACGCTGTTTACAATCGCTACTGTCACCGCATCCTTTTCACAGTCATTTCTATAAATAGAATTCAAACAAGCAAAGTGACTAAAAAGAGCAGTATTTACCCTCCATAAGATGTGGAAAATATTTATTTGTTTTTAGGATACCATACAAGTTGTTAGTCTATATTGAATGTACGTTCTGAGGATGAGATACAAATCTGTTTTAACTGGTAAAATAAAATGGTCTCTCAAACTTATCTATCATTCTCTCGGGTATTTCTCCAAACATTTTCTTTTTTTAGATAGTTTTCCCTCCTTCCTGTTAGAAAATATATTTGGCCTTTTATAAAGACAGCAGCAGTTAAAATCCTTTAGAAATACCCCAAGGAAGGAGTTTGGAAGATTTTAGAAAATTTCAGAAAACACAGCAAGAATTTAACCAACTTGTAAAGGCTGGACTTCTACTTACTTTGGTGGATTGTAGCTTGAGAATGCAATAAGCCCTCCAAAAGCCAAAGAGAGAGAGAAGAAAATCTGGGTAGCTGCATCAAGCCATACACGGGGATTTTTCAGAGTGTTCAGCTGCAATAATTGAATAAATGCGTGACTTAAGCTCGAACTAGACTTTCTTTTTCTCTCTTGGTTCTCATAACTCAGCTCTGATTTCACATGTGAAATCGTGAGTTGTGTTGCCATTTAAATACACTGAAAATGGAAATTAGTGCAAAATATATAAGTAAAGCAGGTGTTTCTGAAGGTGTAATTTGGTCTATTTAAATGTATGTGGTAATTATAGAATCTGTTTCATTGTACGCCTCTTCTGTCTGATGATAAAAGTGTGTTTCTAAATGATAGACATTAGACACACAATAGGGACAGTAGATTACATTTTTCCTCAATTTTTTTCTTTTTGTTAATCCACATACTAGGTAACTTACAGTTTAAGATTATTATCTTCCTAAAAGTGTATAAGCAAATACTAAACCTTCATTATTTTAAGACACAAAGTGATTCCATAGCTTTCTAAATTCACTTTAAAAAAAAAAAATTAAAAACCCATGCAGACAAAAGGTTATTAATTAAAAAGAGCATCTTAGATTCAAAGTACTGTGAAAACAGAAATAAAAATAAAAGGGCAACAGGAAAAGTAAGGAAAAAGGAGGAACTAACAGATAAAAATTTGAATTTTGATGTATAGGCGATGTAATAGAGGAAGCTAAATTAAATGATCAGTTATTATTGCATTACAGAGAGTAACAGGAAATTTTAAATAGCCACACTAACAAGGAATCTTATGAATAAAATGTCTAAAAGAAAAAGAAGAAAAAGATAAAACATAAGTAATTTGCAGACTGTAAATGTGCTCAATAAATATTACTTTCCTGAAGAAAGTAAGAAGCAGTATGTTATATTCATACCCTACCAGGTGAATTACTTTCCAATTCATTAGCAACAATAGGGAACAGAAAACAGTATTAGTTAAGAATGATTATTTTAAAAATCCACTGGCCCAGAAGTAATTCTGGGTACGTAGAGTATTTCGCTTTGTTTTAAATTAGCCTGAGTCAAATCTGCATCCTAGTTATGTAGGGAGAATTTTGTGTTTCTATGTCATGTCTACATGCCTGTGCTATTGAGCCTAGTAGGAGTATTTTTAGGAATCATAGAATCAGCAGGTTGGAAAAGACCCATTGGATCATCGAGTCCGACCATTCTTATCAAACGAGAGATAAATATGCCAAAAACTTAATAGTATTTTGGGCTTCTCTGAAGCCAGCCTGAGCTTGAAGAGCAGAAATAATGGGTTCACATCAGCATGATGGGTGCAGTGAAAGCCGTTACTGCAAGATGCTTTCTCCACAAATGTGCGAGTGCTTTGACCGCAGCAGACCTAGTAGAACATTTTGTGCAACTTAGCATAGCAAGCAGGTATGCGTAGCCATTACTGGCTGAAAGGCTTCAGCTTGGGCAAACCTTCCTGGAGATGTTTTAGGAGATCACAACCAAACCCTCCAATGCCAGGAGTGCTCATGGGTCGGAGCTCATGCAGGTGTGGAATTAGATTGCTGTTGCAATGTGCAGCCTCCGTATTGGTATTGCTGTGTAGCCTTGATAGTTTAAGTGCTGCCAAGAAAATTATCAGTGCTGATAGATGCGACTGCCACATCGCTGTATTTCTGACTGAGGACTTTGGCAAATGAGTCTGGAGATAGTTCAGTTTGCTGATAGACGCAATGCATTTATTGACTCTAAAAGATATTTATCAACTCCTAAACTTGAAAAAGTAGTGGACACACAAGCATGCCATGGCAATGTCATTGTCTGATCTTAAGCAAAGAATTATGACTCTAACTGTTATTTTATGTTTTCAGTAATATGGCATAAAGGTCACAAAAGTGTGTCTTCAAGAAGAAAAAAAAGTGCTGAAGCTAGAAATGTGCAGATGAAGATACATAACCAGAATGTTAATGAATGAGTGTTACATTCATTAAGGAAGTGTAGTTGCTCCCCTCCCAGGTGATGAAATGTTTGGTTACTTGAGCACGTGAAATACAGACAGAAAAATTCTTACAACAGAATTACACAATATTGGAATGCCTATGATGTAATTTTGGTGTAAAAAGAGCTATTGCTTTTCTTATAAGCAAGTGGCCAACGAGTAATACTGCACTTAAGGACTGCAGTTCATTAGGTAATGCTTTCATTCTGCTTAATATCAGGTGTATACTGTGAAATAGAGGAAAAAAAATACAAATTGCCTCTGTGATAGAGAATCTGGTACTTGTGCTGCCTTTTCCCCCTCCCTTCTTTTGGCTCGTCTCACTGCAGAGCTCTGGACACAGGCATCAGTTGCCCAACCAAGTTCCTGGAATTGTTCATTGCTAGAGAACCCCCAGATATTTACAATTGCTGAAGCTCTTTCAGCTGTAAAATACACTGGAGAAGGAGGCATTTGTGCTCCTAAACTGACACAGATGGCCACAGAAGCTGAACCCTGCAAAGGCCATTGTTGATGCTTGATGCAATCCGTTTTCTGCTGCTTCTGATGATTTTTTTTCAAGAACCTTTCCAACACCTTCCGTTCCAGCTCCTGTGTTACTTCATCTTTGTACAACTTCTGCATTCCCTTCAGGTGCTTCTGAGCATAACTTCAGTATATTTTTTGTCTTCTTGTCAGCCACACTTTCCAGGTAGCCAAGGATTTTAGAGGGGGGTGAGTAAATTGCCAGACTTCTCCGTGTCTGAAAGTCAATGAAAAGAAATATTCATTATTTATTCTAGAACTTAAAGAGTGATTGTGTGTCATAAGGTAAAGAGCTGACTGTATTTTTGCATGATTATAAAACCACAGCCTGCTGTATTTAAAACCCACATGCATCTAGTTGTTATTTGTGAGACTTAAGGAGAGCTAAAAATACAAACTTGGAAAGTTAAAGAACTGATATAACAATTGTTTAGGAAAAAAAATCAATTAACTTAGGTGATTATGATGTAAAACCAGGTAAGATGTGACTTTTAGCACTTGGTATTACTTTCTTTCACAGATTTTCAACAGTGAAGTGTAGCAGTTACCAGGCAGCGGATGGGGCAGCTGTGGCAGAGAAACTACAATTACTGCTGCGCTGCAAAGTTGGAAAAATGTCCAGAAAAGGTTTCCTCCAATGAGTGGAGAATGTCAAGAAGGTTGGTTCTTTTTTAATTTGTTTTTGAAAGCAAGCTGAGACAGGCAGTAGGTGAGCTAACTCTTAGTTTATTTTGCTAAAGCTTGACAAGGTTCCTGCAAAAAGACCCGAAAAGAAGAAAACGGCACATGCTTAAGAAATATGCTTTATGGTTTTGTAAGCTAATGTTGTCTAGGCATGCCAGGTAAATCTTTCCAAATAAAGCCCCCACAAACCAACAAGCCCCTTGTACAACTTGTTTTGGATCATTCCTTTTGGAGAAGCGTAACAAGAAAAACAGGTATATTTACTGATGGCAGTGGTGGGAATAGTTCCTCATTAAGCAAACTAACAGAAAAGGCAGTACTGATACTGCAGTTGTGGGCAGGGGGAAGAAGAGAGAACAGAAATGTAGCTGTATTCTTACTGTCTTTTTGAAGTCCTTTAAGTTCCAAAATCCTCCATAGTAGTTACTATGTTAATTTAACAAAACCATCTCTCAGTCTTGGACTGTGGCTTTCATAGAATCATAGAATAACCAGGTTGGAAGAGACCCACTGGATCATCGAGTCCAACCATTCCTATCAAACACTAAACCATGTCCCTCAGCACCTCATCCACCCGTCCCTTAAACACCTCCAGGGAAGGTGAATCAACCACCTCCCTGGGCAGCCTGTTCCAGTGCCCAATGACCCTTTCTTTCTATGCAAGAACAACACTCATAGCAGATATCACTTACCACTCACCAGGCTGTTGCCTCATGTTTTTCCATGTTTGTAGATACGAACATTGTTTCATCACCAAAATGATATTTTGATGACTCTTCAAGGACGTCTCCAGATTCTGCTTTCTCAGACCATCTAATCATTTACTGTGGGTTGATTTCAGTTGGATTTTCATTCTGGTGCCAGTCTACAAAACCATCCAATGCATCTCCTTCTGATGATCCGTTCCCCCTCAGCACTGCAATGCCTCCAGGCTTTGTGAGTATACACAAATCTAGGTTTGGTGTTAAGTTCAGTGTACCAATGATCGTTAATCCCAAAGATGTCTGAGCTCTTCCAAAGAAACCTGCCAGCGAGACTAAGACCAAATGATAACAGGCCAAGCCCTGTCATGGTTGTGTTGTCTAATCTTTCTTCTCTTAGACACTGCATCAAGAATTTCTTGTCCTGTCTGGGCCCTACAAAAATTGTGGTGGCAGAGAATGCTCCAAGACCATCTGTTGGCAGGTGCTGCTTTTGCACCTCTGCACTCACTGCTTTATGGAGCTTTTTAGTACGAAGGCAGAGTTGTGAGGATGCCTATTGTTGATAGCAGCTGCTAGGCAGGACAATTTGACTTTGCGTTTGGGAAGGCCAGTAAGGACAGTGTAAAGAGGTTCTTCTGAAATGCCCAGTGTATGGACAGATCTGGAACTTCTGTCCCCTTGAGAAGATGAGAAAGAATGGTTATTCTCCAGTAAGCAGTTCCATCTTATAGGGAAAGCTACAGGGCTGGGGGAGAAACTTCAGCTATGGGGAAACAAGGGTAAGAGAAAATTACTTTCAACCTTAAAAATTAAAAAAAACCAACGCTTTGCAGTGTAATTCGTCAGTTGTTTTCCTTGTAAAATCTTAAAAGATTAGTTGTGTAAATTCTGTACTGTTGGGAGAGAAATCCCGTATTTATCATATGAAAAAGAGAGATGATGCTGTTTATGAAGTGCAATAGTTTCACTTATACATTCAACACTCATGCATCCAAAACACATTTATACTCAATTTTGCAATATTTTCTGATATGCTTATTACTGAGCTGTTAAATACTTTGCTACAGCTTATCTTGCTAAAGTATATTAAAATACTTAATCACTCATCTCATGGCAAAAAAAGAGCTTTACTCAGCCTTTGGATAGGGAACTAGAGTGGGAGTTCCTGGGAAATTAATATGTAGCATGAGATCTGAGGGGGAGAAAAAGGAATAATGATAATTCTGAGTAAAGCAGTAATACTTACATTAGGGGTGAAAAGGTAAGCTAGACCTTCAGTGGCTCCTGGTAGAGTGAGTCCTTGAATAAGGAATATAGTTAGGACCAGGTAAGGAAATATTGCTGTTACATAAATAGCCTAAAGAAAGAAAACAGACGGACAGTTACTGCCCGGTATCTTTGATAAATCCTGTTTAAGTTATCATAACATCCAATCCTAATAATATTAGATAAGACAGCTACAGGTAAACAGTATCATCTTTAAAAGATGGCAGAATGTGCTTTTGCAGTTTGTATTTGTAACAAAATTGCTCTTAAAACTGTGTGAGGGGAGACTGGTAAGGTAGAAGCATTTGCAATGGAAAAGGAGAGTCAAAGTGTCACTTCCATCCATCTTTACCACTGTTACTGCTTCGTAGGACAAGGAGAACACTGAAATGGTGCTGGTGAGGTAAGTGGAGAAAGCTTTCCTTGGTAGTGAAACTCAGTATATGAAGAGTAAGATCCATGGTGTGGTATAATACATTTCTCTGTCATTTCCATACCTTTCCCGTGGTTTCAATTCCTCGGATGGTGCAGAGGTAGACGATTGCCCAGCAAGTTGCTAAGCACAAAATGAGCCACCACTGTAACGTGCCACTCTCAGTGACATCAGGTGTTATGTTCAGAGTTTTCCTGTACCAAAAATAATTTACTGCGGTACTTTCGTAACATTCTTCATTGAGCCCTGGAAAAAAAATGTGGCAAGCATAAGAATAAATATTAAAATTGGTATTGTTCCCACTCATCGTATAGATGGGAAGCAATACTTTATACTAACAGAGAGTGGCAGAATGGTCTTTTGGGGGCTGCCAAATCAAATACAGAGATGGACTGAACTGGTCTTTCTGCCCTGTCTGTAATATGCAGTGAGACAAACTCTGTTATGCAGGCTGAGACTGTGAGACTTTTATGTGAGACCTACACCAGAACCACACCAGCATTTCTACAGGCAATAACGTTCTACATAGAAAAGGCATCGTACTCAGTACAAGGTAAGATCTGAACTATAATTGTGGTGGAGACGGATTTTTTTTAGCTGTACGCCTACATGTTGGTGGAGATTCAGGCACCTGAGGATACATCTAAGCCCAGGGTCCCCTGGCTGTGTCACAGCCCTGCAGTGGGGCCAGACACAGGCATCAGCCTCTTGGGATCAGGTTTGCAGGACTTCTGTGAGCAGGAATGTCAGGCTTCTGCACTGGGGAGAGCAGGCTCTGCACCTGGAGAAGAAGGAACAGGGAACATGACATTGCCCATGGCTATGGGCAAGAGGAGGATGATCTTCAGGAAATCCACTAATGTGCTGTCTTTAGCTGGAAACTCAGCTGCAGCTCCTGCCTTTGCTCTCAGCCAGAATCAGTTGTGCCCCAAGAGTACGAGGCAGCCCTGTCCGTTTCCAGGAGCTGGGTTTACTCAGCGTGGAGCCAGCAGAGGCAGCACTGATGGCAATCCCTATAACCAGGAGGTCCAACACAAACCCAGTCTGGAGGAGCTCTTTTTCTTTTCCCTACCTCATGAGATCTGAATGCATTTCTTCCTCTGCCTAGAAGAGCACGCTAATTTTCTTGCCATGTCTTGTGCTGAAGCTGCTGATTTGCAGGCAATCCCACTCAAGTTCAGCATAGCATCTTTCCTCCTCCTTCCCCAATTTCAAGTCCTGTTAGCTTTGGCTCTGGGCTCCTGCTCGAATAACCTAAGGCACTGAGCAGAATACCTCACACGTGGCAGTCTGCCACTCTCCTGCCATGAACAGCTGGTAGCCCAGGCTTGAGAAAGGACAGCTCATTCTGCTTACCTGGAAAGGTAATTCAGTGTCCTGTAATGACTTTATGAAGGGAAAGAGAATGCCTGCAGGCAGGGAAGTGATAAAATGTGGCATTTTGGCAACATCCTGATTCTGCATTTATTGCTAGTAACTTGGAGGTGGCTGAGTAAGGTAAGTGACTAAAAGAAACCTCCCCTGTTCTCTTATTTAAACTCTAGAGCTGATTCTATGATTTTAGGAAGATAATCCTGAGAGTACAAGAAACAACTCTTCCTTTCATTTTTAGATTTTTTTCCTGTTGTATGAAATGGCAGCCTCTTCAATCAAGCTCTCAAACTGGCACCTTTCTCCCTTCTCTTGTGACCTCTCACTCACTTCTGAAACAGCCCCATTCAAAACAAAATTCTGAAAGCACACAAATGAACAATGTGGTAATTAAGTCACTAAGCAGAGCTCATGGATCCTCTGAGATGATCCCAGTGACTGCAGTGGGGAAGCTCTGATGCTCCTGGGTGGCCACCTCCATGATCTTGACAATGAATTGAATTTGGTTCCCTTTTTGCCCTGATAGATTACGTTTAGCGAGTTTCATGTTATGCAGGAGATGTTAATTCAAGTATTTTCATTCAGAAGGACGTAGCAAAGCGTATTGCTCTTCCATCCTTGCCTCACAGTCCCCCAGCCTCTGGAAGATAAGTTGGCTGTGGTACTTTTTGCTGTGGTTTGGGAGAAAGGACCAATTGAGAAGCTCACTTCTGGGAGAGGTTTATGGAGTGATGCCCCAGTGTTAGGAGAGGATCCCCTGCTGCCTGACCCTGGGGAACAGAACCACCAGCACTAGCTGCTTTAAGGAAGATCTTTTAAAAGAGAGAAAGAAACCCTGACAAATACATCATAAAATTGTTCTTTATGATGTAAATAAAACAAAGATAATACTGGTAAATCAACATTTTTTCCCTCAGTCTACTGTAAAATGGAGCCATCACAAGGCTGCCAAGTAGTAAAGATAGGCTAGAAAATGCAGCTTACATTAGAAATCATCTACAAATGATAAATATTTAATTGAACAGATGCTGCAAATCTCAGTGGAGACAGTGGAGGAGATTCCTGGTTTGAGAGTCTTGAAATAATGCTGTTATAGAAATAACCAAAGTTAGGGCACCTGTCTTTGAAAAGCAAGAAAAGTGACCTAAATAGTGTCAAAATTGTGACCTCAACTCTGAGCTAAATTCTGGGAAAGCTGGTCTAGCTGGCAAAAGGCTGATGATGAAGAGACATCATGATTATGGTCATTGCATCATTGTGAAACTTGTCAAACAAAACTTGGCGTGGTGAGATTGCAAGATGGAGAATGAAGTGTCCTGCAGGTATGTGAGCTGCTGATTTAGCCAAGTGACTCTCCAGTTACAGATTTGCATTTGAAGGTGTGGTTGCTGTGAAATGTCATTGCACCTGAAGCTGATGATCCTCTTTCAGTGTATGAGTGTACTTAGATTTGCTGGTGTCCTCTCCTTGGTGCCGAATTAAAATAACTGGCCTTGTGCCTGAACAAACACTGACCAGCGCGATCCCGGTTACCTCTGAGTACATAGTCTGGCTGTTAAATAATCTGTGTATTATAGCAGGGTGTATAAAAAACAACCTAGGTTGTGAAAAGCTTTGCTGCTCTTGACCCTTCAGTCCCAGCTTAACTACATGAGCCTGAAATAATGCCATTTTAGTCTATGTTCAGCTAAGCCTGATGGATGGGAACAGCTGCTACTCGGCTCACTTAGGAACCAACTCCTTGGAGAGAGCTTTGTGGTCATGACAGAGAAGGGCAGGTTCTTCTAATCTCACCACTGATGTTGAAAAATCTGTTCTTAAAGGACTTCTTCAATATTTTCTAAAAGATGCTTAACTAAAAGTTGATTTTTTTGAATGCTAAATTCGTTGATTAAAAAGTTTGTTTAGTTCACTAGTTGGGACATCAGTATCCTGAGGAATGAAAGAATTCTATTTCTTAAGGTCTGAATATTTTCCCTACTTTTGTAAAAAAGATTGGGGATGTCTGATTGTTTTCTTACTATAGAATAGTCCTTAGAATAACTAAGATCTCCAAAAGAAAGTTGACTTCTAATATGTTTTGCTTTTCTTCTTAGCCTCTTACTCAGTTTATGTTTATTGCTCTGTCCCCGAACTTGTCACTCATGTTCTGAACAAAAAAGAAAGCTGAAAAATAACTGTAAAGAACTGAGAGCAATCTTCCTTATCCTTCTAAAGCACGCTGCCTGTCTTTTGTCTTTTGTCTTACTGCAGGTTTTGTAATGAGTAGTGTGAATTTGGCCAAAGCTTCAAAGATTCCTTCTTTAAATAGCTTCTCTGCTACCTCAAAAGTGGTTTCCTTGTTTAGTTTCTTCTTTTTTTTTCTTTTTTTTCTTAAACACTTATTTCATTTCCCATTTTGAAATCAAGCAAAAGGGGCTTTCTGGCTTTTGTTGTTCCTATGAGGATGGTGAAGTTGAATAGGTCATGAACACTCTCATAGCTTTTTGAGAGAAAACCAAACCAGGTCTTGTGCACAAATTGGGGCCCGATCAAGTGTGGTTTTTCAAGTTAACTGCTCTAGGAAGCTGTCTTGTCAAATGTGTCAAAGTAGTCTCAGCAATCTACAGGCAGAAACCAAAGTTCTCCAGTAGGATTGTGTTTCCTACTCTGACAACTCAGCTGATAGTTCTCAGAACAACATGGCAGATGAGCTGAAAAGTTTCTGTAAGAAGTTGTTATGAGTCATAACCAATGTATCACTGCCTAATGACCACTCAAAAGTCTCATTTAAAGCAGTTACTGGAAGATGTAGTCATAAATTTGGTTCTTAATTACGCTAACAATCTCACACATCTTGGTACGTAGTTTATGATACAGATACATGTGTGTCTTGATAAAGGACTATTACTCAATAGCCAGAAATCAGAGAACACTCTTTCAGGCTGGTATTTGTATTATAGCACAAGCCTAAAAGACTAAACAAAACTTCACTTTTTCCCCTGCTAGCCCCCAGACTCTGAAGTTTGCGATAATCCTTTTGCTAGCAATGACACCTGAAGCAGTAGTTACCTGTTCTGTTTTCGTTTAGAGGACAAATGCTCCAAGGAAGGGGTTCTTGGAAGGAGTTTATGAAGTACCACATCACCCAGGTTAAAACAGTGTTGTAGTATAAGCTCACCAGAACTGACACCACCCATGAAGCAATCCCTGCGGAAAGCACAAGATCTCAGCTTAGAAAAGCTTTGGAAAAAAAATTTATGAGTCACAGCACTTGCTCTTAGAAGATTGGGTTTCCTATTTTTTCAATTTTTTCTATTTTTCCGGAGAGATTTTCACATGAAAGATGGACATTTGTATCCTCAGTAGCCGGACACTTCCCCAGCTCACCAGCCCTGCTCCAAGTCTGAAACTCAGAAGATTAGGGTTGAAATCTTTGCTCTAGTATATAATACATTATTTTCTACAACGTGGGACAACTTTAACTGCAGAAACCAAAAGAGGCTGAAGTTTCACAGCATGCTCTAGCTGCATGAGGGCACATTTTTGTCTTCATATACTCTAAAATTGTTTTCCTACTACAATAAGGAAGGAAGAATATGATAGCAACACCATTGATTCTGCTTGCTTGCATTTTTTGCAAAGGGAGGACAAGCCTAATTGTAGGAGATGGGTTTAACTGGAAGCACCACCCTGCTGCCTGGTATTTCTTCCCGACTGCACTCTGGCTCTTAGATAAGTCCTCTCACCCATCCTTTCTCATGGGTGTCACTGTCAATCCCATTGTCAGACACCTGCTTGAAGCAAGGCATGATCCAGCGGTGCTGGCTGGAGCATCTGAGGTTTTTGGCTTATCTGTGTAGGCAGGAGGGTGCTATCTCAAACCCGATAGAGCTGCTACTCCCATTCACTTTTTGCAGCCTAACAATGTGCATAAGGCACATTTTTTCTGTGTATATTAAATAAATAGAAAAAATTGCAGGTACAGGACCTCATGTTGGTCTGATGCGCACTGCCATGTGCATTGTCCCTTCAGCAACCCTGTCACGTCTCCCTCTTCTGGAGGGGAACTTTTGCAAATGTTTTAGACTCTATAGGATATGCCAGGTTCCTGTTCCTGATTTCTTGTCTTTTTGTCCCTTCCCTCTAGTCTGAATGTCACTGGGCAGAGAAGACTGTCTCCTGGAGGGGCTGTGAGTGAGAAATGAGAAGCACTGAGGGCAGACAGCTCTTGGGTAAGATCCAAGATGTAGTAAGAACGGGGCAGTATTTGCTAGCAGAGTTCATGGTTCCCATAAGCAAAAGTTCCAGGGTTTGTATTTAAGGCTGCTGTGTGCCTGGAGCAGCACCTGATGGGAGCGATATAGAATCATGGAATTGTTTGGGTTGAAAGGGACATTAAAATGTCATCTAGTCCACCCCACCTGCAATAAACAGTGACATCTTCAACTACATCAGGTTGCTCAGGGCCTTATGCACCCTGCCCTTGAATGTTTTCAGGGATGGGGCATCTACCACCTTTCTGGGCAAGCTGTTCCAGTGTTTCACCACTCTCATCATAAATATGTTTGTTTTATTTTTGTCTTGACAAGCATGAAGCACAGGTCTGTAAGAAGTGAATGCTGGGTTCCTTGGGCTGGGACCCCAAGAGACATACCAACTCCTGCAAGGTAAGGAGAGATGGTGTTCCAGGCACCGATGCTGCCTTTCCTCAGGCACTGTCCTAGGGCCAGTTCAAGATGCAGCAGTGGTATTCCTTCGAAGAGAAGAGCGATGAAGTATGGAATCAGGAATGCCCCTGAAAACAAAAATAACTGCAATTGAGCCACATGGTTACCTGTATCTCACTGAAATTGCTGTTTGATAATTTGTCTGCTTTATGACCCTAACAAAGTCCTTGTAGGGTGTGTTGGGAGAGGAAGCATCCCTGGGGATACCTGCCAAGTAACATCCGTTACTGGTAGCTTTGTTGGTGAAGACGTAGGAGGAATGACTGGGATGCCTAGTGCTGTAGGATGCTTCCGCTCAGGCACTGCTACAGCCCATTGTAAATAGTCTCACTATTTCCATTTCCCTTTCTTTTAAGCATCTTCTTTTCTCCCTCTGGTCATAAAGCACAAGGATTTGCCTCTCCCCTAAACTAAAAGCAGGACAAGTTGTTCTAGGTGATGTGCGAGCAAAGAAACTGAGTTTCCTCCTGCTGGTAACCTCTACTTCTTCCCTGTTTTGCTCATAGCAGCTCCCCTAGGCTCGAGGCAGCGTGTGCTGTTGGGTGCCTGCAGGCAGGTATCGGTCTTGTTGGCAGCCTGGTTGATTCCTGCAAAATGCAATGCCTTGTCTCCCCCACTTTCCCTCAGAAGGGACACAGGATTGGGTCTCCTTTGCAGAGATACTGATTTTCATGAGACCAAGGGAAGTTTCATTAGTACACTTAAACCACTCACCCAAATATCCTATTAAATTGAAATGGTGTAATGGATTGAAGTTTATTGCCATGACCAACAACCGCTGTGACCACAAAGCCTCTTTTCTTCGGGGAAACAAAGACAGAAGTCCTTCCTCAGTCCCCTCACAATCTTCCCACCAACTCGTGCTGACCCCACATCACTTTGTCAGTAAATCTGTGCCTTGTTATTCCGTTTCAACTTTGCTTGCAGAACTCGTATCTGAGTCTGCCCAGCTCTGCTTTTTCAGCTCAGGAAACGTCCTCTCCTCCTTCAGGGCTTATAGGAAGAACAGCTTCACCATCACCATGTGAGAGAGCAGGGTGGAGCAGTTCAGCTCTCTATTCTGTCTTCAGCCAAGAAGGAGGTGGGGGAATGCATAAGGATTTCTGGACTCTTCCTGGAACGGCTCCTGTGTTTTGCAATCACTGATTATTTAGAAAGGCTGAGCAGATAAATTGAATCACTTGGGTTAGGCATTGCAATAACTTTGCTACCTGTTGTTAGGTGCTGCAATAACTATGTACAACACCCAGAGTGGTTTTGTTGTTTAATAGTTTAGCCCTTTATCAAGAAATACATATGAACAAAAATAGGCAAAGCCCTTCTTAATGAAGCGCTCTTCTTAATTTGCCAAAAGTAGAAATAAATGTCTCTCCTTATGATCTGATTTCTTAAGTGCTTTTAACTGCTAAGAAGCAGATTTGAAAAATCTCACAGGAAATTTCCAGTATGTTAAATTCTCAGTTTGGACCCTTGATATTCCTGGTTTGTAGTCCCCTTGCCTGCAGAAACTCTAAAGTGGCTGTTATAAACCCATCTAAGAGAGAGGTACAGAAAGAATTAAGGACGACAATGTTTAAAAGTTTTACCACCTGATGAAATCTCACCTGGAGCTACCTTCTGAAGCTCCCATGTAAATGTGAAGGAATTTGCAGGTTCCTCTTGCAAGTACTGAGTAACCTCTCCCTGTGCTCTCGATGATCCGGTGGGTCTCTTCCAACCTGGTTATTCTGTGATTCTGTGATTCTGTGCTCAGCCTAGTGCTCTCTCCTTCAAACTGCTACAATTTTCCCCCTCCACAGCGCACCTAAGGGTGCCCACCCAGCCCTCCTGAGAGCCCAATGCCTTGTGCTGGCTCCTGGAAAGACCAAAACCTTCACACAAGTGACCAGAACACTTCAGTGTGGCGTATTCTGCTTGTTTGCCTGGCTGGCTGCGCACCAGCTCCAGGTGGCATCTGTTTTGCTGCAGTCCATGTGATGCTAAGCCCTTGCTAGCAGAGCTCTCAGGTCGGTCCCTTACAATCTCCCATATCATATCTCCCTGGAAATAACTGTGTAATAATTAGTGCAAACTACCCCCTGTTATCTCTCTCCTCTTTTCTGTTTGCTAGTTGAACCATTGACAGCAGAGCATGTTTAGATATTCTGTTGATAAAAGCCTGTTTACTTTGTGCTGGTTTGTACGTATCTCCAGTCATATTTACAGCACGGCAAAGCATAATGTTACACTTGGAAGCAAAATACTGGGTTTTGATGAGACCAATGTAAAAACTAAACTATCCACAAATATGAAAATATGTCAGAAGTTTGGCCTAAGAAGAAATAGTTAACAGAGTTAGTCATAGAATCATAGAATCATAGAATCATAGAATGACCAGGTTGGAAGAGACCCACCGGATCATCGAGTCCAACCGTTCCTATCAAACACTAAACCATGCCCCTCAGCACCTCGTCCACCCGTGCCTTAAACATCTCCAGGGAAGGTGAATCAACCCTTCTTAAACCTAATTAAAATACGTGTCTGGTCCTGTAGAAAAATGTTTTCCATTATTTATCATATTCCTTTACTTAATTATTATATTCCTTTACAGTATTTTAAGGCAAAAAAGAAACAGTCAGGAAAAGCATAGACAGTTTGCTTAAGCACTTGTGTCTTGCTCTTTTCCATGATAAAATCCCCCACCCATAGGAAGAAAAATGATACTGGAAATGTATTGGGTACCTAATAGTGAGCAGGAACTCTCTAGCACTATATAGTCAAGGTCTCTATTTAATAGATAGGGGCAATTAAATGGTACTTTTTAAAAATAGCTGTAAGAAATCTAACTGTGGAAAAGACAAGAAGAAAGTCCAAGAAGCAGAACGAAGATGCATAGAATCATAGGATCGTTCATAAAATGGTGTGGAAGGGACCTTAGAGATCACCCGGTTCCAGGGACACCTCCTGCTGGATCAGGTTGCTCAAAGCCTCATCCAGCCTGGCCTTGAACACCTCCAGGAATGAGGGATCCAAAGCTTCTCTAGACAATGAATTCCAATTCCTTACCACCCTCACTGTTAAAAATTTTCTCCTAATATCTAATCTAAATCTCCCCTCTTTCAGCTTAACACCATTACCACTTGTCCTGGAGCACATATCACAAAAGAGAGCTCAGCATTCAAATGTGGGCACCCCAAAACCTTATCAGCACACACTGGGTGTGTAGCACAGATACAGCAGAAACTCAGGAGGCTTGGCTTCCCTGAGGCATAGGAAAAGGAAAGCTTAGTAGAAACAATAATGAAATTAAGAGAGCAAATAATGCTATATCGGGTTATTCTAGGTATATATATTTATATTTATATATATATTTAATATCTGGATGTTCTAGATCTGCATGCTGCACAGTTTGAAGAAGCTAAATGACATAAGAAGCAAGCTCAGGGGGAAACCCCCTAACCCCAGTAGTTTAGCTTCATTAACTTATTTTTTCATCTCAAAAAAATAAAAATCATGTTAATCAAGCATTTGCAGGTTCTCTAAAAGCCTGATGAAATGCTCAGGAACATCAGAAGGCACAATTTAGTTGGAACACTGAGAGAAGATGAAGGAAAATTTTCGTTTGCACCATTCGTTCTGTCAAAAAGACTCCCAAGATGCATAAAACATCCATCGTGAAAGTAAACGTACACGTTACTAAATGAAGGTCAAGAAAAAAACCACACGGTCAAAAAATCTGCCGAAGTTAAAAGTTAGATTGGAAGGAAATTCTGCATGAGGATAATGCACAGCCAAGGAACAATCTGTGTCGTCATGAGAAAACACAGAAAGTTTGAAAGGTCTTCGTCATATGAAGGTATCAACAACTACGATATTGCGTATATTGATAAGTTGTTTTCATTAATAGTGGAGTCTCAAGCAACAAAGAACACCAGTGTGTAGCACAATCACATTGCTAACTTAGAAGAACCATTAGAGTGGAGATGCATCTGTAGTCATGGCAGTAAAACAGAGAATACCTGGTGTGCTACATCGAAGATTTTTGAAACCTGACCCCTCAGTGGCAATATAGAGGCAAATCAGGGTAGAAAAGCAACTTCTCACCTGTATTCAGCCCTCTATCTGCAAAATGACACTTAAAGGGCACAGTTGTTGTGGTATCACCTCCACATGACATTCTAGAAGAAAAGGGCATGAGCTACTAGGTGCCCTGTTGAGACTTGCTGATGAAAGAGAGGGAAGAATGACCAGGAAGCTAATGAAGGAGCACAGCCCAAGGCCACTGGCAACGCAGAGGGAAACAGCCAAATTGGTTTTGTCACATCTTAAAAAGAGAGAGCAATAGACCTGACTAGTGGAAAAGTAAAGCAGTTAGAAGGGTCAGCCGTGTGATCTTCTAATCAAGATGTACCAAAAACAGCAGAAATTGTTGAGCTTTGATGAGAAGTGGTGAGGAAAACCCGATAGCTTTTCTTGATATTGACGTACCAATGAAAACTTCCTAAATGAAAGAGAAATAGAATCATAGAATGACCTGAATTGGAAGGGACCAACACAAGGATTGAGTCCAACTCCTATCCCTGCACAGGACAACCCCCACATTCACACCATGTGGCTGAGGGTGTTGTCGAAATGCTTCTTTAGTATTGTCAGGCTTGGTGCCATGGCTACTTCCCTGAAGAGCCTGTTCCAGTGCTTCACCACCCTCCACATGAAAAACCTTTAACTAACATGCAGCCTAAAATACTTGGAGAAACCAATCCATGTGTGCAGTATTGCATCTTACCAGCACCTGCAGGTCAGCTAGCAGAAGTAACTTAAAATAATAATCTAAACATAATAATGGAAAAAAATAATTGTAATGAAGAATTAAATGATCTGGGAAGTAGCAAAATCCTAATTCCAAAGGAAATGCATCTGTATAGTCTGAAAGATTCAGCAAGCCCTTCTCAACATGATATCATGCAACAAGCATTCAGAGATTCACTTCACTGGTTCTGTTGGTACATAGGAAAAATTACGATGGTGGGTGAATTTTTCCAGAAGACTGAGAACTTAATGGCAAGATACCTGTGATAAGTTATGTTTTACCTACATGAAATTGCACAAGGTGGTAAGAACTTGTTCAGATACAGAGAAAAAGCTATTAGCTATTGAAATAGGATTATAGAACCTGTCCCTTTTTCTCCGTGGGAGTTAATTCAGCTGTGTAGTAGCCAACACAGCAGTAAGTCACATTAAGAGATCAGTCAGGAAAAAACATAACAATATTTACCCCTCTCTCTGGAAAACGAGACTTCCTGAGCTTTGTTATGTCTTCTGCACAGGCCTTAATCTGGATAAAAAAGTATGAGCTATTATAAATGCATTTGTGCATCGCATTCGTGGTTTTGACTTACAGACCCCATTGTATGTGTTATAGACTCTGAAACTTTGCAGGGTTGAGTTTCCTATGTAAATGACTATATCTCCTTGAGCAATAGTGAAGGAGCTAAAGCCATGTCCAGAAGACCAAGGGGTCAACAGCCATTTCAAGCTGAGATGGTAACACTTATGCATCAACTTATAATAACATAACCTTGGTGAACTTCCCTATGAAATAGTCATGACTGAAGGATGTAAACGAGCAGCACCCGCATGCACCAACCTGAGCTGTAAAGGGCAACTAAATACAATGCATTATTAAAGTTTCAACCCCAAATGCCATAGGTTTTCATCAAGGACTTGAGCAAGAGATAAGAATCCAGAAAATGAAGTTTGTTGTATTATTTATTTTTCTATCAGAGGGTGGACTGTTCTTCTCTTCCTGGCATACTTTTTTTTCCCCAGTGTTTTCCAGGCATACTTGTTGTTCCTTTCAGATTTTATTTTCTGCATGAGGACACAGTGAGACAGACAACTGCATTTCACAGCAAGTGGTCATTCAATTTCTAGCAAAAGGTCGGGTAGGACACAGGTTATGAAAGTCTGTAAATCATTGCCTCAGAAGTAAAGTTTTCCCTTTGTAGCAGAACTTTAGTGTTTATGCGTATTTATTTTCCTAGAAAGAAACTGTATTTTATTCTAAAGATATTTTTCAGTTATTCTCTAAGTTTGGACACTATGCATATTTTTAACACTGATGGGTTAGGTAGGAGTATAAATACTAGCTATAATCAAAAGTACAGCAGTGCAGTAAGTTCCAGCTAGAACTGTTTGGGGTTTTCTAAAGTATGTTCCAATTACATGTATGTGCACGTATCTAGCTATATGACTTGTTTGAGTGTCGGTTTTAAGAGACAAACTGTACGATGGGCCATTTGGAGACTTCTTTTCAATCTCAGTTGCTTGGGAACCTTTGTGTTTTTCTCCACTTACTGTGGCAAACAACCTTCATATCCATTAGTCATGAAAAGTAAATAACTAACTTAACTCGGGCAATAAATCCAAGCAATCAGTAACGACAGTGGGTGACAAATGTCAGCGAAACTGATATTATATTAGGTCCAAGTTACTGAGTAACACTAATGTGCAATGAATAAGGTCCAGAGGTCTGATGAGAACAGCTGACATGAGACAAATATACAAGCACTTATTTTTATCTCTTGCTTTTTAAAACATCTAGGAATGAGGAGAAGTGCATTGCCTAACTCTTAAGCACTCGGATATTGCCTGAACCAACTGTGAAACTGTGGTCTATACCCCAGAGGCCATTAATCCTTTGAGCATGTCTACGCTCTTTTCCCATCGGGCTTTGCTGAACTCATGGTTGTGGCTGCAGGCGCTGAGCCGCTGCCCCTCTCAGGGCTCCTAGTTAACCACGATGCTGCTGGCTGTCCTGTGTTCACGTTGTCAGATACACACAAGCAGGATTTATGCTCCAGTACCCCTGGCAATCTATTGGGCTTTTGCATTTGAGTTGCTTGCTTTCAAAAATGCAACCCCGAATCACATCACTGCCTTAAATTAGCAAAAGGAAAACGCAACCACATTTTATGCACTGGTATAAACCTAACAGCATTGTCTTCCTAGTAGTCTTCACGAATCACTCAACTCTTCCAATGCCAGCTTTCGGAGATAAATTCTTCACAGCCCCCACAGTACTTCATTCATGATGTCCATCATGCTGTTGGGGTCCCTGAACCTTTTGTTAAAGTCTGTTGACCAAACATTGACCACACATCCATACATCAACCTTTAATCATTGCTAACTTGTGCTGCTGTCCGTCTGTCGTGATGCTGTATGTTGTTACTGAGTCTGTTGGCTATTTTATATATTTAATTGGCAGAATTAGTATTCATGATGCAAAAAGTGACTCAACCTTTGTCCTTGCGGCATTTTAATGCCTTTTAATCTTTAAACCTGCTCTGAAACCTGTCCCTATTTGACCCTAGCAGCGCTGATGGGATATAGCAGTGCTGAGAAGCTGGATACAGAAGCAAATAGACTTTCTGTGCATGATGTGTTCTGCAAAACAGGTCACTGTGGGTCTCCTTGCCCTAGGACTCACACTTTTCCCAGAGTGGTAGGTGTCTGCAGGACAGGGATGTAGGAGGCTCCAGAAGGGAGGAAAGGAGAGGAGAGATCAAACCTCATTAGGAAGTGAGTGTTGCTGATCTTCTGAAATGCAGCTGGGATTTGAAGAACAGCTGGCCACAGCTAGACCCTTGTCTCCAGCACAGAGAAGCAACTTTTGGTGCTTAATGGCAAGATGTGGGAGCCCTTTTTATAGGCAGTAGATCAGTGTTTCATCTTAATCTATAAGAGAGATTTGCACAAAACGCTGAAGTACAAATTTCATGCAGCCTTATGCAGGTGGTGGCCCCAAAAGCAACTCTGAGATGTGCAGAGAATCTGCATTTTGCTATGGTCCCATGTGTTAGTTTCAAACCTTCCACTGAACACTTAATGTTAGTTTTTCATTACATTAAAAAAATATTTATTTTATTTTTATTATGTTGTTTGCTAATACTGAATACTTGATCCCTTGCTCCAAGATAAAGAGGTAACTTGAGATACCTGTAGGGCATTTGTTTGACCTCCAGTTCCTGCTCCAGAAGAACATCTTCCACGCAGGCCCCATGCCATTTCTGCTATGGGGATGTCTCTATGAAGGTGTTTATCACGTCTTATAAATGCATGTATCGTTAACTAAAGTGGCATGCTGTTTCTCTTCATTTGTTTGCACCCATGACTTTCTAACTACCTATTTAGAGCACTCATTGGAGAGAGTTTCACATCTTGCAAATAAATAATGGAAAACGTTAAGTTTCCTGAGAGGAATCCAACCTACTGCTTCTTCTCTTTTCTTATTTTAATTTATGTAATTGTAACCTCCATCTGTTACATATTCACCAATAAAGAGCTTCTTGCCCTCAAAATAATTTCAATGTACTTGTTTATAGACAATATATTATAAACACTCCTTCATTTTCAATTTTATGAACAAAGTAGATTGGATTCTTAAGTTATTCCTTGTCCCATAAATTTTCCAGACCTTGAATAATTGTTGGGATATTTCTGCATTTTGTCAAATTTTTAAAGTTAACTTTGAACAGTGGACTTCAGAGGAAGTCAGAAGTTCAGAAATTGTCTGAGTATCAGTAGTAAGATCTACACCTACTTCCTAGTTCTCTGTTTAATTATGCCGAGATTGTTTTTGCTGATACAACCTGCTGTATTTCATTCATTCAGTTACTTATCAGAATCCTTAAGTGGCTATTTCTTTCGAAAATACCTTCTTCCATTAAAGGCAGTAACCGGTCTTGATTCCTTGGTTGAATCAAATATATGTAGTACGTGAAGTAATACAGACACCTTGGTAGAACAAGCTTGGATTTAATAAATTTCTTCCTGTAGTCTGAGTTTCTCTAGGTCTGAATTTTCTGTTAATTGAGAGATAATTTATAATACTGGACTGAAACAGTTCACTATCTCACTCTGCTTTAGACAACTTTCCATTGCAGATTTGAAAAGCTATTGTGAATGATGAGTTATCAAGTACTCTTTTCTGATCCTTTTTTATTTACTAAATTGGCTGCTTCTGAAGCAATTCTTTGTGAGAATAGTGCCCAAAAACAGTCTTGGGCAGCTGTTTGTTCCACCTGGCAGGCTCCTGTTGGTGTTCTATGAGCTGAGCATTTTAAGCAGCCTCTCAAACATCAAAAAGTGCACTTAGTTTTGTGCAGAGGCATTTCTAGGCGATGAGTTAACTCCTAAGAGCATCAGATAAATGAGGAGAATGACTCGCTGACTCGTTTATCTTCCCAAAGACCATTTGCCTTGGGGCCAGTTCACTCAGACCTCCCCAGGTCTTCTTTCTTTTTCCTTAAGCTAAGGAGCTGCAGGTGCAGTTTTCTCATCCCATTGGAGCTGCAGCAGCAATGTAAGAACTTCAGCATCGAGGGTGCTGAGAGTTAGCATTAGTCTGGTCTTATTTCCTAAACAAATGCATCATTTTAAAATGAAATATACTTCTATAGAAAAAGCTAATCTAACAGGTGCTAAACATTTATGAGACTTCGATATCTAAAACCAAAGGTGATGCAAATATATAACTGCCGTGTCCATTGTAAGTTAGTATAGTTATATTAGAATTGTAGTTCAATATTTCAGCAAAGTCTCATTTAAATCTTACCGCCTCCATGTATCTGACACAAGTATGGAAATCGCCACACGTTCCCCAGACCAACAGCAAATCCAATGCAGCTTAAAATGTACTGGAACTTATTGTCCCACTTGGGTCTGCCATCTTCTTTATGGATTTCAGGTGGCATGGATAAATCTTTTGACATTTGAATGAAATATCCTTGGGTCCTTAGCCGCTTTCCCTATAAATGGGGAGATGATTCAAAATCTGTCTCTCCTACGGGTTTTATGTGGGGTGACTGGAGGATCCTGGAAAGAGAGGTGGAGCTTTCTTTTTATGTGATGCAAAGAAAAGTGTCATTGCCAAAACTGCAGTTTAAAGACAAAACCAGGAATTATTATTATATAGTGTTACCACCCTTGACTTTTTTGCAGATCCTTCTATAGTTGGAGAATGTGGGAATATGTTGTTAATGGGTAACTTGACATCAAACGATTTTTATTTTCTGTTCTCAGATACTTTCAGAGAAGTGTGACACTGAATATAATTAAAAATAAACCTTACAGAAGACATGAAAATCATGAAATACTTGGAAAAAAACTGTGAATAAAGTGTTGCCATATCCTTCCTTAGTTTGTTAATAGAGGTAAGTGAATGAAGTAGCTTTGGGCAAGTGTAAAAAGAAAATTAAAAAAGATCCAAGAAAAATTAGACTGTGTAAGCTCCGACATTAGGATTTTGTGCGTTTTCACCATAGCTGCTAGAGGTTAATCACTTCCCATCTGTCAATGAATCCCAAGTGACTATTTTTATTGTTCATTAAATAGTTACTGATGAATGCAAGAGCTGAATGCTTTCCTTCAGCTGATTGTATGTGAGAAGGTTTTTATTCTGTCTTTCAGTTAGAAAAGGGTTTTGCTATTTTGCACGTCAGATCAGTTCGTTCCACACTAAACAGATCAGCCAGTCAGCTTGCTTGCTAGAGTAAATCGACACTTCATGCCTCGATTCCTCTTTTAGAAATAGGAACAGTGTCTAAGTGACAATGTTTGGGGTTTCTTTTTGTCCCAAAATACTTAGAAATAAAACCTTGCTCTGCAGCTGAGCATACAAATATGATCAGGTTGCAGCTCATCCGACCAGAAGCTAATTTCACATCTAGGCTACATGAGCCTCCCCTGGTAAGCACAGTTCATCTGCTTGCAGCTCTGCAAACACCCAGACCCACAGGTGGAATAACTCAACTCCTCAGCAGCTTATCAGGATGTTCCACAGGGTACGTGCAGCATAGTTTGGCAGCAATTACACAGCATCGCTGCTGCCAGGGCACCCACCACCATCGCCCCTGGTTTTATCATAGAATCATAGAATAACCAGGTTGGAAGAGACCCACCGGATCATCGAGTCCAACCATTCCTATCAAACACTAAACCATGCCCCTTAGCACCTCGTCCACCCGTGCCTGAGCTTTGGGCTGGGGGATGACTGTGCTGGGACCATTTCAAGCAACACGCTGGTTTCCATACCTGCCACCTGTAGCTGGCTGCTTCAAAATCGGTTTTACTCATCTTTGGTGGCTGAGCTTTTGTCTGCCGGAAAATATGACAAAAAATGGGTTTTTCCCATTTTAGAATAACATCTTTAAATAGTTGAAATAATTACTCACATTCAAATAATTTACAAAAATGAAATTGGAATGCAAAGGAATTTAATCATTCAAATACACATACGATGCTTTGTATTTTACTGTCTATTCAGAGCAGGTACATACTCTGGATATATCCTAAACACCCTTACTTATTTTAAGAGAATATTTTGATTGTAAGGGAGTGTCAGGGTGTAAACTGGATTAATTTTTGTCTTAGAAGGTGGGTGTAGGAAGAGCTGCCAAATGATATAAATTTGTTGCCTATGTACAGGGACAGCTGGATGAAAGGGACCATCTATCCCGAGGGGACATCTACACTCTCTGCTTCTGGCATTCAGCCTGGGTGCTCTAATGCTGCCCCTTTCACTCTCCAGGGACCACGTGTGGAATGGAAATCTGACCGAGCTCTTCTGGGTCACATGGAAATTAGACGTTTGAAACAATTGTAAGGTGGGGGGCATGTGTGTGCATGTGTCTGGGGTTATGTGAACTTGAGATACCCACCTTGACTGGGACAGATGAGGGCAAGAACTTTCACACCACTTGGGTGCCTTATATCCCTCATCAGCATGGACCTCCCAGGCAAGTGGTGCACCCCTTGCTCATGGGTACCAGAGAAGGCAGATTTTGCTATTTCCTGAGCTGCTGCTGCTGCTCCATTGCAAAACTACCTCTTCTGTCATCACTGAAAGCAGTATTGCCTTCTGGGAACTTGGAAGTAATAAGCAATTAATAAAATATATAGAATTATAAACAAATCAAATTGTTATTCTCGTACCTAGAAATGTTTTTATTAAATATTTTAATCTTCTACATGAGGCAAATAATATTGATGGCTTCGTGCAACACAGTGGCATGTAAAGTAAAAAGAATTTACTGTGCAAGAAAAGTCAGTATTAAGTTACCCTTCATATTGGCCACCCGACCAGAACAATTGCACGTGGAGGAGTCGCTTATGGCATGTCAAGCACAGAGCATCACCAGGGAACTGCAAGCCAGTTTCAGACAAGCTGGCTTCAAAACTAGAAGTAGGACAAATAATTTGGCCTGGTGTCCCAATCATTTGCAAATGTGGTTGTTTTGCTTCCAGGATCCAAGCCGTTAACTCTTCATCGTGCATTGCATTGTTAAGTAAACAAGTGTTTACCTGGAAACAACATATAGTTCTATTTTTATGAAAATAAAACTAACTCTGGATTCATAAAAAAAAATATTTTTACTTTTCTCACTAACAAAGCAGCCTTACAAATATTTTACAATAGTTTTATGCTGAATACTTTAAGTTTCCATTAACTGAAGTCTCAGATGTGGAGGTGATAAGGCCCATACGATCATTCTTTTTCTGGCAGCAATTTCTGATGGCTTTGTAGATGGCAAAGGCAGGGATGACCAAGCTAGGCACACCAGCGAGGATTACAATGATAGCATACACCCAACCGGGATATTCAACCTTCTGTGTTTTGGGGAACTCCTCCTGAAAGAGCAAACAATCAAGTTGTAGGAAGTCATGAGAAGCAAATACCTGGATACATGCACACATTCAATAATTCACCAGATCAAAATTAGAATCAATAATGTAATCGGAAACAGTAGCTAGCCCAAATGGCACAATAATTTGACAATTCCAAAGCAGGTTCCAGCTCAAGGGTATCCAGTTTCAGTTGGTTTGGACTTATTTTTACTTAAAAGGAATGGAAAGAAGATGGAGTGAAAGAAGTACAAGTCAAGAAGGACTGGTGGGACTGCTCCTGGCATGCTTCCTGGGCACAAAAGTGTGTGGGGCTGAAGGGGCCTCACAGGATTTAAGGATGGCAACTGGTATAAGGCCAGAGAACAAAAAGGAGAGCGTGACTGTCAGGGAAGAGACTGAGTGATGGAGAAAATTATGTGATCCACATCCTTTCTAATATGCTCTTCTCTGTACCACATGCAGCTTTTTATTCTGCAAGAGGAGGAAAGGAAAAGTAGGTAACACTGCTGCAGTTATAATTTAAATCATACCAATACATTTGGAAGAGGAAAGAAGAAATCTGGATATTAATATTGCTCAATAATTATTTCTGCTGTCAGTGATGAGTAACCAGCACTACCACAGTTCTTTGATTTTAAATGCATACAGAAACAAGTGCAGTATCAAAATGACTTCACAGATTTGGCCCTTTATCAACATAAAAACATGATGACCTTTCCGGCTCTTTCATAATCCCTACTGGGGAAATGAAATCCATTTCAGTCTTGCACGATTACTGGACTAATGTTTTGGTTTTGCCTGCTTTGGAAAAGTTACTCAAGTATCATTATATACCAGCTGCAGGCATCACAGCAGAATTTAACACTTATTTTTCTAAGTATTACTTTTTTATCATTACTTTATGTCTTGAAATAAGCTTTTTTTTACTGGAAAATGTTTCAGTATGAATGAATATAACTGACTCTGACTCTTACATCAAAGAAGAATATATAAAATAATTCTAAGTAAATATTTTGAGTTCATATACTTACATAGTTAGGGTCCCAAACACTGTAAAGCAGTTCTTCATTGACTTTCACCACAAAATAAAAAAAGAAGATAACTAACATAATGAGGGGACTGATAACTCTCCAAGTAATCTGCCAGAAAATATTTGGCTTGTGTCCAATCATGAACTCAATATCTTTGTTAAACCTAGAAATGAAAACAAGAAGTTCAGGACAATGAAAACTGTTCAGGATCAAAGGGTGCCTGCTCATACACAGGGAAGCCCAAAGTACATTTAGCTGGGCTTCCCAGGACAGTGCGAAAAGAGGATTGACAGCAACATCAGAAGTTAGACCTAGGTCATTCAAATTAAGTCAGATATAGTTGCAACTATATTAGAAGTTTTTTAACTCGTAGTTCTCAAAAGTAAGTCAGGAAAACTATTTTTGGAAATGTACTTTCTGCAAGAAGTATATGCATGTGCAAAATAGTTTCAGCACATAAGATTCAATACATATGGACTTCCCCTGCAGCACATGGCACTATTGTTTTACAGGTTTTTTGGTAAGTACCTCAGAGCTGCAAAAAATTAAAAGGAATGGCACAATATTAAAAATGAGTAAAAGCAAATTAGAGTAATTAAAAAACATTAGATTAGATGAATAACATTTGCTTAATTTGGATTTCTACCAGCTTTCTCAGGCTGATTACTGAAAGAATACTTAGCTTTACACATTATTAAGAAAAGAAACAGTCCTTGCATTGAGAGCAATACTGTTTGCATCAGTCTTGAACTAGTTTATGGCCTCTACGTCTGATGCAGCAACGCGTGCACACATGTCTTAAAAGCAATGTTTTAGAAGTTTGGGACTACTACTGCTAGTCCTCTTTTCTGGCTTTCCTGCATGTCCTATGGGGATAAGTCTAGGGAGATTATTCAGTTGGTCCTATGGCTGTGAACAACACAGATTATTCAGTTGAGTCTCAATTGCTATGTAAACTTATTTTATCTTTCATTCCTAACTTCTAAGATTTAGGTATCATTCTTAAAATTACATGGAGCCCCATGTCCTGACTGCAGAGTACATCCAGGTGTAGTTCACGTGAGTGTCATGGATAACACGCATGTTCCCCTTCAAACAGGCGAGCCATTTTTCACCAATGAAATTTTGGTGTGATGCTTTTTTTCCAATCCCTACCCCACTATGGCTTCACTCCATGTTTGTGTCCTGCGAATACTTTTAATTTCACTTTGTAAGATGTTCTGAGATTTTAAAAGGAAGGAAAAGTGATCAATGCAGACTTTTCTGTCCTCTACAAATTAAAATAAGCTTTCTTTCTCTAGGGTACTCCCTCTGCTTGTCTTATTTACCTAAGTTGATTCATGCCTTCTCAGGAAATATAGAAGTTTAAGCATGGGGAAACGAGACACAAGGGCCTTCACCCCATCACCAGGAGTGTCACAGCTGGAGGGTCTGGCAAAGGTTCAAGCAAAGCCTATGGGTGTTAAAGTCCCTGCACTTGTTTTCATACTCTTATGTATTAATTATGAACAGAAAGATGGTGACATTTCTTTTATTACATCTCTAGAGAGATGTTAGGATAATTACTCACTGATACAACTGATAAAGTTCTGAATCTATCAGCTAAGAATGCATCTCAGTAGCCTTGGATTCACATCCTGTTGTAAAACAATATCTGCAGCCTGCATGGAGATCCCTGCTTTTGATAACAACATTCAGCATTCGCTTTAAATGCTCCTGGGTTATACCTGTGTTTTTAACCTTTCATCTCAGTGCCAATGTGCTTGTACTTTGCTTCTGTGAATTAAATAAATGATGCAATTAGCTTGAAGGGGATTTGTTGCAAATGCCACCATATTTAAAATGTAAATATGCCATAGCAGCATTTTGTAACTGTTGCAAATACTTACATCCTGATGCTTGCTTTGAAAATAAATGATTTGCATTCATATTGTTATACTCTAGGTTAATTAAGCTAATGCTTAATATTTTCTTGTAATATCTTGCAGATGTGTTTATTTTAGCTGTTATGGAGCATTACCCATTATAACATATTAATAGAAAAGTGAAAAGTTTTCATATGCAAATAAAAATCCCCACCACACACTTGATGAAGAATCATTTCTCTTTCTTGAGAACTATTTTAGAGACCTAAATCACTAAGCAAGCCTAAACTAACTTTGCATAATTGCAGTGATTTCTGTAACAGAAATTATATGTGGCTGTACCACTAATCAATTTATTCACTAGTTTCTACTAATGTTTAATTTGCATTTAATTGCATTTAATTTTAACTTGTATTTCAGATATTTCATACCTGTCTATTCCATAAATGTAGACAACAGAAAACATCTCAAAAAATGCAATTATTAGCAAAGGAATAGAGCCAGCAAAACCGTCAAATAGAGCCAGCCAGTAATTACCAGACTTCAACACAAAAATGAAAGCGATCAAGTAGGACACCAGGCAAATAAGACCTGTAGGAAAAAGAAAACAAAACAAACAAACAAAAAAACAATAGTATATTGTTAGTATATATATAGACAAATACAGCAAAAGCGAAAAAGGTAAGATATTTTCCTGGTAGCTATAAAGTTTTGTAAGAAACTTAATTCAGTTTCAGCCTAAAGGTAACTGCTTTACTTTTTAATGCTGTTCTGAGAAGGTCTGCTTCTGTGCAGGTAAAATGGCAAAAATCTCATAACTTTGCACAGGTGGGAGTTGCTGCAAACAAAACCGGAGAAGTCTGAGGAGAGATAAGAGGTCCTCTTCCTCCTAGTTGGTGGGGCAATGTTGCACTGAGAGAAATCCTGCTCAGGTGAAGGACTCGGGTCCTCCAGATTCCCAACAGAGACGATGACAATTATCAAGAGCAGGGGAACAGGGAAACCATGGGGTGAGCAGCTATCTGCAGGCTCAGAAGGAATCTCACAATGAGCTGCCCCTTTAGGGGACGTGAGAGAACCTTCAGAAGGTTATCTAAGAGTCTTAGGACCACGCCAGATCAGAAAGTGGAAGAGTGGTGGGTTGAGTTTTCAGCATACAAGTTGTTTCCTGGGGATGTCACTTGTCTCTTAAAAAATCACTTACCAGTAACAACTTCCTTAGGCACTTTGGGGGGTATAAGCTTAAGATCTTGCAAAGGCACAAGCACACCTTCCATATTTCCAAACATAGATGACAAACCCAAGCAGAAAAGCATGATGAAGAAGAGAATGGACCACAAAGGTGAGATAGGCATTTTGGTGATGGCTTCAGTGAAGACAATGAAGGCTAGGCCAGTTCCTTCAACTCCCTGTGGAAGATTTCAGAAGGTCCAAAATTAGGCTCGTCAACATGGTGCAGCACTTAAATTTACATTGGTATTCACTAGACCTGGTGTATGCTATACCATAATGATTCTTTTTTGTTTCCACAATATATTGCTCTTAACGCAGCAATATATTTCCTGTAATGATAATACAGACTCTATTTCATGGAATTTTATGGACACGTGTTTTCATCCATAATTCACCACCTTTGAAACAAAAAAAAAAAAAAGAAAAGATGTACACATTTAATTCTTGTTTGGTGTCCAGGTCAATTCTCTATGTTGTGAGAAACCTACACTGATCAGTACAGGGCTTCCTTATTCTGTTCCCCAGCCTTCCTTTCCCACCGTGGGACAGCTTGAGAGAAATACCTGCTGCTGTTTTTCCAGCTACGTCTGGCCAGCTTAGGAGACTTGTGGATTTAGCTACTAGTCTTACAGATTACTAGTACTCTTCATAGGAATTAAACAGTTCATCTCTTCAAAAGCCAAACAGGATAAAGAAGACAACTGCAATCAGTTTATATAATAAACCCAACAACCTCAGAAGGAAAAGCATTAGGCAATTAAAAAGATTACCATGTGTTCCTATCATATTTATGATATTGATAGAGTCAGAGTGTTAAACTTACATCATTCAGGAAACTTTCCAGATTACAGGTTTCAAACTTCAGGCTTGCAAAAGTTGTTGGATCAGTCATGTTACACAGCTGCTGCATTTGTTCGAAGTTAGCTTGGGTTACATTACCTTCTGGCAAATCAAATGCATTCATCAAAGTAAGAATATTTCTGAAAAAGTGAATACAAGAAATTTGAAAATATTTATTTGTAAGCATCCTCAGTATTCACTTTCATCAGCGAGCAAGTTATTAAGAGCATGACATCTTTTATAAAGATACAAAGAAAGTAATGTTTCTGTTGCTTGAGATCAGATTTTGAAATTGGGAAGTCCAACGGTTTTGTGCATGTATAATTCTTTCTTTTTCCAGGCTGAGTCAGATGCTGTATTTCATGGTGTAGTTGACAGACACTCCAGACACCTGTGCAGAAGTTAGGTGCCCATCTTTGCACTGTAGATTGGGCAACAGTTGCCAGACTTCACAGCTTCTGAGAATGTGTAAGGTATCTGCAGTTATGTATTATGCACTTTTACAGCTGATGTGGGGGAACTTGACTGGAATCCACCAGTCTGGCAGCTCCAGTTGGAAGGGAGTCCAAATTCCTTTGGAAAAACTGGATACCTGTGATGAGACCTAAGTGTTCAAGCTCTCCAGGAGGCAACTTAAATACAGAGCTGACATTCATGCCATATGTTGGCTCAGCAGGCAACAATTATTGTGAATTCTGCTTTCATTTTTCCTTTTGCAGAGTTTCTAGACACTTTTCCAGTGGTTGGAAGAGCTTCATCTAATGAATTAAAATGGGAACAATTTAATTAATTAATTTGAATGATCTCCCAGTGTAGAATACAGAGTCACTAGCAGCACCTGAGGGGCCTAAAATGTGATCCAGCTGTGGCCAGAACTCTTCAGGATTGTCAGAAATGCCTGGTCATGAGGAGCTTTCTTAAAAAAAAAAAAATGGGCAGTGCTTTCAATGGCTCATTGCAAGTGCTCTCCAAGGCAGAACTGCATCGTTTGGCCACCACGTCAGGCACCACAGAGGATTTGACATCAGCCAGAGTAGAAAGAGCAGCAGCAGCAGCCTAGTATCCTTTGATTATTTGTTTGTAAAGAATGCAACATAAGATCCAATTTTTCACAGAAACACTTTTTTGAAACTTGCCTATCTACTTAAGTACATATATTCCTTTAGAACATGTTCCATATCCACTGTTGCAAATAATTAATTTTTCCCATTTACCTCTCAAACTATAGATATTGTAGCATGTTTTAGTGAAATAATGCGTTACTAGCTGTATCTGCCTTTATGTAAATAGAAATTGTTACATAAATCACAGTTACATTTGAAAGAACTCTTTCAAAAAAACCCCACAATAAACATGGAATATCCTTGTTACTTTTTGGAAACTTGATACCTTTTGCATTGCTTATGTGACTCTGTCAAGGAAATAAGACTTCTCGAAAATTTGTCACTCCCTATGTGGTTGAAACCATATGATTTAATTTTTTTAAAGTAATGAGTGGTCTGATACCATGTGGGTCAGGAGCTGTAATTGTTCAAAAATACTAAATCCATTATCATCAAGCTAACAGAGCTGCCTCAGCCAAACACACTCCTGTATATTCTGAGGGGTTTTTCAATAACTTACTTGTCAAAACAGTCATCATATCTTTCTGTGGCTCTGAATCCAATAATGGAGTATATGACCGTTGCTGCATAGATGGATGTGAAACCATTGATCACTGAGATAATCAGGGCATCTTTCTCACAGTTATTGCTGCAATTCAAAGAGAAGAAGAGAATGGATTTCAAACACATTCCCAAAACCTGGCTACCAAGACTAACAAAAAAGCAGTCTACAAATGCTTAGGTACATGAGTAAAATCTCTAAGAATATACAACTGTTACAGATAGATGTAGTGAATTAAAACGTCATGCCTTAAGCAGTTTAATGTGGGAGCAATGCCAAGTACATGGAAGATGAACTGGGACTAAGACAAAGCATGAAGCTGATACCAAGCACATTATAATAAACATTATTAAAAAGACAAGGTGTTTCAAACAAGATACACAGAATAATGAATCTTGAATATGTGAGAAGGCCAGGTAGGAAAAAATGCCTGGGAATAAGAGAATTGGAGATATGGCTGAAAACAGTCAAGAGAGTGTAGAATAGACAAAAACATCGTCTTTGTCTGAATTTGAGAAGCTGAAGAGCTGTATAAAGATCTGCCTGAATGAGAGAAGCCACTAGTATTTTCTTAATTTGATTCCTGTATGCTGTGCTGATTAAAAGAATATGCTTAGAGAAAACTGTGAGGTCTGTATCTCATTCATCAAGACAGTTTAATAGCTGTGCAATCTTCCCCACCCCTTGCTCCATAAGGAATAACTGCCTGGAATAACTGCATTCTATGTCTGGATCTTGGGAAGTAAAACATGAAGAGTGAACAAATATGTCTCCTTCTTTTGGTATTTGACCTACATGTGTTCAGATACACATTGGCATAAGCTGTATCTTAGCTCCTGGGGTGTTCTGCTGCAAGGCGAAAGATTTAGGCCTGAATTTGGAAAGTCAGAAGGGAAAAATGACCAAAAGTTTCCACAGCACTTGATGTTGCAGTAGCCAAGAGTGTTTTGGAACAGTTTTGTTTGGTTGTTGAACAGAAGGTGGTTCAAAATGTCCTCAAGTTTTGGAAATACGATGGAATGTTTTGCTGATGAGGTTGGACAGGCAAGCTATTCCATTGCGAAAGTTGAACTGTTTTGTAGAGATTTCTCTGCTATGGGCACTTGCCAGAGTATCTATGCTAAGATGAAAAAATTGGAGAGCTAGAAGGAGACTCTCACCTGAGAGAAAAGGTAAAGAATCAATATTGAATTAGTTAATGGTTTTATGAGAAGGCTGTAAAGCTCTAGGTATCATATTTCTCTTGAGCAAGTGATGACTATTGAGATTAACTTGATGTTGCCATATTTAATTTTCTGATCACCTTCAAGATGATCAGCCTGTTGAGTCAAGACTTGTGATCTTTCCTCATTTATAGGATTGCAAATAGCTTTCTAGTTTTTAGAATGCGTTGAAATTCCTTGGTGTACTCTTGTATTATTTTTTTCAACATAAATTGAGATTCTCAATAACAGGCTCGATAAAAAATATTTCTTCCTTCAGAGAAAATGTTCACATTCCTCTCAGGTAAGGAGTGAAATCCTGATTGCAATGAAACCTCATAGTATTTCCTGAGGTGTTTATAATCCCAAACCATCTGGGTGCAGAGACGCTTGCACCCGGCCCAGCTGGGGCTGAATGTCAGGTTGTGTAACACCACAGTGTCACATTATGGAATTTTCATGTTTTTTTCCCATGTATTCATGGAAATGTCATGACTTTCTGCACTTTCCTTCTTAAGTTATGAATGACTGAGGACTGAAGGAACATGGCATGGTGCCACAGCCCTGCATGTTGGAAAAACATGAGGACACCGCTCCTTTTCTTTGAGTCTTTTGGGGAGATGTAGAACGTTCTCAGCCCTGCTCCTGACAGTTGTGGCAACACTGGCTTGGACCTAAAGTGGTGCTTGTCACCTCACACTGAGAGTTGCAGGCACCAAAAGCTCCTCATGAACTTCAAAAAAAATCTCAAAACAAGAATGGTGGTGAGGAATTACAACAGTGACTGAAATGCTGCTGTGGTGTGGTCAAACCTGAGCCAAGACTGAAACACAGATTTCTGAATGCATGAAAAAAACAGATAAACAAATCTTAATTTGGAGACATTTATCAAAAATACTACGTTTAGAGAAAGCCACACAGTTTGTATTTCAAGACGACAGTGTTGAAGAGAATGCCACCAAGAGGAACTGGTTGTTGCTCCAGTATTTTGGAGGGATGATTTTAGAATATAGCACCATGTCTTAATTTGCTGACAGAGTCATTGCCTGGGTGATGGGAGCTTGTACTCCACCTCTCCCCTGGCCCCACCAAAAATATAAAGGAAAGAATTGAATTAAAATTTCAAAACTCGTAGATGTATCTTCTAATATCTAAGCTAAAGATTTAAACTGTGGTCTATAAATTGCTTTGGGACATGTGTTCCACCTAGCTCCAACAGTGTGGAGACAAAGGGCAACACTGTGCATTGATCACTCTCACAAAGAAAGCTCCTGCTCATCAGCTGGTGGAGGGCAGCCAGTCCTCTTCTTTCTAGCCTGCGCTGCCATGACTTTCTGCAGGAAATCACCAGGACTGAGACCTGAAATCTTAGCTCAGGAGAGCCCTGATCAGTGAGAGATGTGCCTTACATGGCTGAGGGGATGGTGTCCTGATCCCAGGTGCTTACGGTGCAACAATAGGGCAGAGTTGGAAAAGCTTCATTTGAAAGAATTAAATGTTAATATAAAATCTGGCTTTTGCCTGGCTACTTACTGAACAGAGTTGTAACTGGAGAATGAAATGAGTCCTCCAAAGGCCAGAGAGAAAGAATAAAACACCTGTGCACCTGCATCCAGCCATGTCACCGGGTTAGCCAGCTCGGTAACCTGAGGCATCAGACACACAGCTTTAAGCATATACAACATTCCTCTTCAGACTGAATATGAAGGATTTAAAACAATAATTAAAACAAGAATATTAACCATGAAGAATTCGCCATTTTTTAAGAAAGTTAACAAATAGGTCACTATTTCTAGCAAACTTTTTTTCCCCCAGATGAAAAGCAATCTGTAGGTTTTCTACAAGAATTTTAAAAATTGATTAACTTTCTATACCTGACAGCTGCCACAACTGTTTCCAGAGTAGATATTTATTATTTAGCAGCAATAACGACCTTTCGGAGGTTTTATGGAAAATGAAACCCCTTTTAATTTTGTTTACGATCCGTCATCTAGTTAAACCAGTTAAACTTAGGTCTTTTGTCCATGCAGCCATACTGATTAGATGGGTTCTACTCCCACCTGCATGATTTGTGCTTTGAAGTTAGACTTGTCCTTAACTAGAATATAGGAAAAGAAAGCAAGCTCCCTTATGGCAACCCTATTGCATTGTTGCGTGATGATCTTTCCTATTTTAATAACAGATTTTGATTGGTGGTGGAGGGAGAGAGAGAGTGTGTATGCATATCTGTATTATACACCTGATGAAAAGGATTCACCTCACGGAATTAAGATTTTAAAGGTGTCTGAGGGATAGTTAGAAAAGCACCAATGGAGAGGGCTAGTTTTCAATCAATTGTTAATTACGGAGATAACTACACCGTGTTTCACAAAGGGAGGAACTATGCAGTGACTTACATTAGGGGTGAAGAGATACACAATTCCATTGGTTGATCCTTTCAGCGTCAAACCACGGATTAGAAAAATGGTGAGCACCAGGTATGGAAGAGTTGATGTTACATACACGGCCTGCACAAGAAGCATGTAAGTAAAACACTTGCAAATAAAAATAGCACTGCAGGTCAGAAAAGATGGGAATAAGTAAGTTACTGTGAGTAACAAACAGTAACAGCAAGTGTCAAATGAGTCATAACTAACATGCTACAGAAAACTATGTTCAAGGGAAACAGTACACGCGGGACCTTTTCATAATAAACATTTCTACAGTTATAGTGGTCTATTTAAGACAAATTTTCATCGGTAAAATCCAACTCAGGTCATTCAAAAGTAGCACAAAAAATAATCTAGACCCTGAGATCAGGTTGATCCTGCTGATGCAAGGATGGGCCCTTAGGGCTTCTCTGGGAAGCAGAACACTGGTCACCCTTTCAGAGAGATAGAATTACAAACTAGCACAAAATCAAACAAGTCTATACAAGTATGTTTTGAAAAGAACATCAATAGCAAAAAAGACATAGTCTTTTTAGGTGAAGGAAACTCCATATAATTCAACTTCCTTCTTCAATAAGCAACCTCACTAGTAACACTCAAAATTTTAGACATGGTTTTACTCAGGATACACTTTCTACACTATGATTAAGTCTATATGAATGAGGAATCACAGCAGTATAATGAATATTTTCTCATAAAAAAAAAAGAATAGTGTACCTTTCCTGTTGTTTCGATGCCTCTAATTACGCACACGTACAGTACACCCCATGCACATGTTAAACATAACAAAAGCCACCACTGTATTGTGCCAGAATCATCAATGGAAGTGGAGATGTTTAATGTTTCTCTGTACCAGAAGTAATCTACAGGAGAGCTCTTGGCACACTCTTCTATGTAATCTGTAACCACAAAATGATTGTCATTCTCTATGTCTTTTACTTACCTGAAAAAAGGAAGTTAAATAATAAACACCAGTGTTCTCAATTATACCACCTAATGCCAACAAATTTCAGATTCTTGGAGGCTGGTTTCATGGGAAAGTGAGATACTTAACAGAGAATTTTTAACAGGGATTTTAATACAGATTTTATTGTTATTTCTATTTCTTCAACCATGCAGAAAAAATCTTTGAAGCTCACTTAAAGACTCTTCTATCTTTATAATTTTCCTTGTGAGGTTAGAAACTTCTTGTGCCAAGGACAGCGTGGAGAGTATTTCTGAACATAAATGTATATTGCATGGAATACTTTTTTTTCGTAGAAGAAAAACAATCAGGCAGAGGTTTTCTAATGACTGTACACTTCCTATCTCATCTTAAAAGAAAAGCCAAATGACTACAGGCTTTCCACATGCCTCCTGCTCTTTCTTGCCTGTTTCCTGCAGCCAGGTGGCTCTTCCTCTCCCACATCTCCTTTCAGATCAGCAATACTTCATCTTTCTGTTTTGTGGGGCATTGTTCAAGGTCTTCGTAGCTCAGGGAGGATTCTCAGCTCCCTGCAATGCACTGACCTGTGCAGTATTCTGCCCTGCCTGCTTTTATATGAGGCTTTTTATACAAGGGAAGGGAAGGGAAGGGAAGGGAAGGGAAGGGAAGGGAAGGGAAGGGAAGGGAAGGGAAGGGAAGGGAAGGGAAGGGAAGGGAAGGGAAGGGAAGGGAAGGGAAGGGAAGGGAAGGGAAGGGAAGGGAAGGGAAGGGAAGGGAAGGGAAGGGAAGGGAAGGGAAGGGAAGGGAAGGGAAGGGAAGGGAAGGGAAGGGAAGGGAAGGGAAGGGAAGGGAAGGGAAGGGAAGGGAAGGGAAGGGAAGGGAAGGGAAGGGAAGGGAAGGGAAGGGAAGGGAAGGGAAGGGAAGGGAAGGGAAGGGAAGGGAAGGGAAGGGAAGGGAAGGGAAGGGAAGGGAAGGGAAGGGAAGGGAAGGGAAGGGAAGGGAAGGGAAGGGAAGGGAAGGGAAGGGAAGGGAAGGGAAGGGAAGGGAAGGGAAGGGAAGAGAAGAGAAGAGAAGAGAAGAGAAGAGAAGAGAAGAGAAGAGAAGAGAAGAGAAGAGAAGAGAAGAGAAGAGAAGAGAAGAGAAGAGAAGAGAAGAGAAGAGAAGAGAAGAGAAGAGAAGAGAGCTCCCCAAAGACCTGTTCGCTGATCCACCAGAAAAACCTGCTTTATACAGCTGTGTGCAGGGCTGACAACAGAAAACAAAGCTGGTGTCACCAAGCAGTCTTCAAGGAGCTGTAGACTGAGATATGCAAATGTTTCATATGGATTATGCTAAATTTTTATCCATTCCAATGTGCTAACACAGGGCTGTTGATGAAGAGATGGATGAAATGTATTAACTAAATCTGGAAATTGTTAATGTTTACATTAGACTTGCACTTTGTGAGTATTCTGTATGTGGACACTTCTATCAAAATCAGCCCAGAAGTTTCATCTAAAAAGTCAAAATTTGTCCTAAAGATTAAGGGTTGATCCCATTTTAGATAGTGAGAATTTTCACAAAATACGAGTATTAAAAAAGTACAATGTCCTTGACAAAACTGCCATGCCTTGCTGTTGTTTTACAGAAAGAGGCTCAGTTAGTCTAATTGCTACAACTAGAAAAATGTGCTAGGCAACAAAATACAATATTTCCTAAAATATACCTGTTCTGTTGTAATTGAGAGGACAGCTACTCCAAGGCAGTGGCTCTTGAAAGGAGTTGAAGAAATACCACATTACCCAGGCAATAATAGTATTATAGTATAAACCCACCAGGAAGGATACAAACATTGCTGCTATGCCTAAAAAGAAAAATAAAATCAGAACACAATGTAAGTGCCAATAGTTTTTGTCTTCAAGACATATCAAAATATATGCTACAAACCTAAACCTTTTCCTAGCCTTCTTCTCATGGCTTATAGCCTTTCCCTCCTCCTGTCTTTGTTTTGGATATAGGCTTAATCACTGTTACTTAAAGGTTGGACCACTAAGTCCTATATAGACGTATAGCCTAAAGCTACTCTGAGACTGAAGCTGACACCAATTTAGAAGCCAGCATCATGGGTGGACTAACTCACTACAGACACTACACAGTCCTGTTCACAGTCTTGTCCACTGATATCTAGGGAGTTTGGGATGCTGGGCACATGTAAAGCTCAACTGACCCAGGATTTTACCTAAATGAGACCCAGATTTTCTTCCCCTTCCACAACGTCACTGCACAGGTCAGCAGATCCGTTTGGCTAATCTTTGTTGTATGGGATGAATACCTGCCAGGAGGCATAGTATGTGAAAAGATGCAGGATTCAAGCTCGTAGCTCTCCTCCTTCCCCAAGTAATCATCCTCTGATGACTTCTCTGGCAAACAGTAAATGCTAATGATTAGCTCCTGAGGGTTCTGAAGAAGTTTGAAAAATTCCGGATGCAATGAATGAATATCTTTTGTAAATTATTTACAGATGCAGTGGATGCCAACGTAAGTCTTAACTGGCTGTGTTTCTTCCCTTTCAAGTGTGTGGTATTCACAGAACAGCTGAGGTGGGAAGGGACCTTTGGAGGTCATCTTGTCCAATACCCTGCTCAAGCAGAGCCACCTACAGCTGGTTGCCCCAGACCGTGTCCAGGCAGATTTTGAATATCGCTAAGGATGGAGACTCCACAGCCTCTCTGGGCAATTTGTGCCAGTGTTTGGTCACCCTCCCAGTGTTTCTTATGGCAAACCAGAAAAAAATCCTCAAGTTTTGCTTTTAAGATTATCAGTTCAAAGACTTCTGCTTTCTCAGGTGGCCTTTTGTATCCTCTTCAGACTTACCAACCCCTTTCAAGGTAGGGTGGATAGAGCTCCAGACACCCACACTGCCTTTCCTAAGCCTTTGACCGATAGCAAATTCAAGATGAAGCAGGGGGATACCCTCCAGGACCAGCAAAATCAGGAAAGGGATCATGAAGGCTCCTGAAATGGATAAGAAAAAAAAAAAAGTTGTTTCCCACAAGTGAAGTAATACTATAAAGCACAAACTTGAGTTGAGGGGGCCTTTGAAACCGCAAGCAAGTTAAAAGCATACTTATGGAAACCCTCTTCCAGTTTCTCAACAATGCTTTTGACTGATTACCCAGGGACTTCATTAAATACATGCTTCAGGTTAGAATTCTTATTCTTATAAACAGAAGTTTTACACTCCCAAGGTTAAACTTTGAAGAAGACACCTTTGGATTGCAAGTAGAGGAAAGGTGGTTACTTTCCTGAAATTACTTCTTTTTTTCTGTAAAAGATTATTTTTTTATAATTGTGAATCATGCAAATTATGTGAAGTAATTGAAAGAACTAAGCAAGACGTCTTGAAAGGCAGAAGCCTGGGGCTGTCTGTATAAAATAAACAATAACTTCCTGGCAACTGAGTTCAACAACTTTTACGTTTGAGTAGAATGGGTCTGAAGTTCAGGTTTCAAATCTTGTGAATTATGACAAAGCTGGTTAGCATCGGACAAGTTTTTTAAATTAATATTTTCCTGAATAAAGTGGAGATAACATATAATCACAGTGGAATACCAAAGTGCAGAGTCAAGTGCTTGAAAACTGCTACGTATTTCAAATATATTTATCTGTCATCACAAAAAGTTTTTCACTTCCTAGTCATAGGCAGTAAATAATCTAAGTGCATTAAAATAAAAGCAAAACTGTATATGAACATTTCCGGTTTGGGTATTTGCTGACATCTTCCTCACGTATGCAGTGAAAATCAGAGAAGTTGTTGTGGTCTAACCCAGCAATGAGCTAAATACCACAGACACGTTTGCTGCCTCCCATCCTCCCTTCCCAGAGCAATGAGAAAGAAAACTGAGAAAAGTAAAACTTCTGAGTTGAGATAAAGGAAGTTTAGTAGGACAGAAAAGGAAACTAATAATCATAATGATGATAAAAGAATATACAATACAAGGGATGCACAATACAGTTGATCAGCACCTGCAGACCGATGCCCAGCTGGTCCCAAGCTGTGGTGTTCGCCAGCCAACTCCCCCCAGTTTATCTGCTGAGCATGGTGTCATACGGCATGGAATATCCCTTTGGCCAGTTTGGGTCAGCTGGCCTGGCTGTGCCCTCTCCCAGCTTTTTGTGTGCTTCCTTTCTTGCTGGCAGAGCATGAGAAGCTGAGAAGTCCTTGACTTAGCATAAGCAGTGCTCAGCAACAACTAAAACATCAGCGTGTCATCAACATTATTCTCATCCTAAATCCAGACCACAGCACCATACTGGCTACTATGAAGAAAACTAACTTTATTCTAGATGAAAGCAGGGTACAAGTGAAAGAGGAAACCTGAAGAATGGAAACTGTAGTTTCAAATTCAAGGCAGTTGAATGTGTTTTGGAAGAGTTAAACTGTGTGCTTTTCTGCTCAGTGAGTTATCTTTTTCACATTGTCTACACTAGAGCTTTAGAAATGATCATTACTGCAAAGTCTTCATGTTCTACATTCATCAATAAAGTGTGTTGAAAACAATATTTTTGTATCAAGTGGCTGGTGTGATAATGGAGTTGTTCAGCTATGCTTTTTTGCTTTCCACTTCTATGAAATTCATGTAATGCAAGTTACTCACTCATCTTTCACTGACATTTTTGAGATTTACTAATCCAAATCAGAGTTTTCAATACATAAAACACTAGTCAAAACACTGAGCACTTTGAAAATCCACATGCCACATATCACATTGACTGACTGATCAATGATGCACCAGAAAATATACTCTTTGTTGAAGCCAGCTGCCACAGATAACTGTATAGAAACAATATTCTCAGGACTTCATTAAAGCAGGTCATTTAGCAGCACAAAAACTTCTTACTAAAAATGTAACACTTTTCAAAATCAGTGTAACTCATCTGGTATGAATTAAGAACTATTACTGTAAAACAGAGACTGACAAACTGAAGGGGCTTCGAAGGAGACACAGAAGAACAACTGACTTTGGATGTATTTTTCATTAGTGAAAAACTCAAGGACTTACTATGAACTATTATTTGTAGAGAAGTTTGCTAAACTTCCAGCTCTGCTGACTCTTCGCCTCTTTCTGTCAGTCTTTCACCTTGGGAAATGAGTAATCATCACCAAGGAGGACAGTATACCTTTGGTTTTCTCCCCACTTCTCACCTCTCAGCTACATTCCTCCTTCCAGAGACCATGTAGTCCTTGCAGGAATAAAAGCCCTGCACTAGTAGGGAGCAGCCCTCTGTTAGATCTAGGAACCTCAAGATTGTATTCTTCCACCTTGGAGGAAAGTGGCTATTTTGTAATGCCAGAAAGGAATGAAGGACAGTGGTCCCCACTAGATTTGATAGACTGAACTCCTGTAGTTGCAAATCCTAGTTTAGAGCTGTGGTCTTTGCTGGGATGTCATTACAAACGGTATCGGTGCTAAACAAATCACTTGCTGACTTGTGTCTTTCTGAATATATATTTCCACATCATAAACGTGTGAAACATATAGGGTGTATTTCAATGTTAGAGAGACTAGGGTTACTTCCAAAACTAGGCTCTTCCACCTCTGTATTCCTACCCCTCCAGGTATTTCTATGAAACTGCTGACAGCAGGAGCTCTGTCCTTTCAATTTCTCTATCCGTGCTGGCACACGGACTGGCATCCATATAAGCATCCCTCTTTGTCTGATTAGACATTGTACATGCAGATTTGTCTTCAAAGAGTTTGTACTCTGATACCTGACCCTATTTCTGCATGTAACACTTTGCCCAGCTGTTTTATTCTTGTTTTCATAGAAAACAGGATTTTTGCAGTGTATGCAATTAGTACCACCTCACCGTGGAGAACCATCTCCCTAATGATGATAACTTCCTTCCTACACAGGAGAGTCAAGGCGACAATCTCCAAACACCAGATCTCTGGCCTTTCACGGAGACAAAGTTACTCATTAATGCACAGAGCTACAAGCAGCTAGAAATATGTCCCATGCTCCAACCTCATGTCAGGCTTGCACGCACTTTCCCTCCTGTTACACGCTGTCCAGGGGCTCTCATGAGAGTAAAACAAGATAAGGACAAGATAGTTGTGTTTATACCAGCAATTTTTAATTCCAGAGCATTGTCTCTGTTTTAAGCCCAAGACACCTCCCAGGAGTCTGAAACCTGACCCTACAGAGGACATATGGCTGCTCCATATGTATCTTTTCTTTTTATGTCCTCTTTTGGATGCCAGATAGGTCTCTGCTGTACCACAATCTCATTTCTCTCTGGCAAAGCCCTTCATCGGCAATGGTAATAGTCAACTCCAGAAGATGTATCTGTACAGCTATCTGATCAAAATACTCCTTACGTGCACTTACTTTTGTAAGTCCTTGTCAACCATTGAAACTCAGCTTGCAGTGATTTTAGATCATCTCTTGAAACTTCAGAATGGGCTGGCAGTCAGTTCTGCTAAGGTGCATTGCTTAACCACCCTTCCCCTTAGTGGAGACACATCACTTTTTTTTCATTGGGTCACAGTAAGGTCGCTTAAGGACTTCATCAGGTATTCTTGCCCTCCTGGTCAAAGACCTTGTCGTCTAAGGAAACACACAGCCTTTATAATCCTTTCAATCTATGACCCCTTGTTTTTTATCATATCTGTCAAGAATTATTTTTTTTTTCAGTAGTTAGTTACTATTTCTTTTAACAGAAGGGAAGGAAGATCAGATCATTGCCTATGAAGCATTAGAAGCATTTACTTCAAAAAGCGTTCAAAAGTAATCTCAACATTTCACTTTCCATAGAAAATGGTCTGATTGATATTCTCTTTTGGGATCCGTTTTTTCCATGCTTGAGATACTCTTGTAGGCCTCAAATGCAAAGTTATTCTCCACTCACACAGCTCCTGAAGTCAGAGTAGACATCATGTCTCACTCTCCAACAAGGCAAGATGCAGCAATAGCACTGCCCCTACACTCTCCTTGTGGACAATACAAGGCACAAAATTTGCTTCAAGGCTCTCAGAACTGAACAATCTTCCATGGTGACAGGACATGCCATGTGCCTTCTATCAAATCCAACAGATTTCCAGAGGTGTCGAGATATGTACAGAACAATTTTTATTAATATGTTATAGAAGAAGTCTTTAAGCATGACATATCTTTGACAGAGCAGTCAGATAAAGGGACTCCATGACCTTCCCTGCACAGTGAGTAAAAAGGGAAAGGATGCCTTTTGCTAAGACATCTATCACATGATAAAGTTATGCTGTCCAACTGCATGCTCACAGCTCCCAAGCTTCCTCGCTACCTTGGAATCACCAAGAAATAAATTTCAGGTTCTGGGCTGGACACAGATGGAGAAGGTAGGGTTCTGTTCATCCCCTTCGTTATCACAGACATAAAGTAAATTTTCAAGAGAAATTAAACGGGAGTTCTCAATTATGTATGCCACTTTTTTTCTCTTTCTTGTTTTTTTTTTCCTCATTCCAGGATTCAATTCTAACAGCCAGCTCAGAAATCCAACTCTTCTCTGTTTTCCATTTCTCTCAGTTTCTCTCCAACCTTTCTAAAAGAAGCTATAATGGAAAAAATAAGTGACAATGATTCTGTGAAGCTGCTCTAGGTGACAACAAAAATCAATGCATTTTAAGCTATCAGTTTTATGAACCTAACAAATAAAACAATGATCAAAAAATTAATGCTATGTAGATATATCTTAAAAAAGAGTAATCTTTCCAGTTTGAAACCCTTATAGCTGAGCTATTAGATTTTCATCCTGTTTCAGTACTGTATTTCAGAACTTATATTCTGTTTGAACATAAGTATAGCTACTACTCTCTCTTTAATCTAAGAGTTCCTAATGTGAAATTGAAAAAAATATTGCTTTCACATAATTCCTCATAAAAGAGAGACAGACAGGCTTCAGGCAGAGATGTTTTTCTATGCTTAGATTTCATCTGCAGTGAGGGTACCAGTACTAATGAGGAACCACTGATGTCATTACTGTCACTTTGTTCAGTGTGGCACGCACAGAGATGAAAAAATTCTTCCTCATACAGTGGCCAGGTTTACTGCAGATGTATACAAGCTGTAGCCTTACAGACCTTTTTTATATCAATTGTTTGAACATTAAATATACATTCTCTTTTTTATAATACTCATCAAGGATGAAACCAAAATGTTTAACAGTTGATTAAATGACATGTTGGTCAATAAAGATTAAACAAGAGCTTTGTCTAATGTCAGAGACAGCTGTCAAATTAAAGGAAATTTCAGTCTCACTAAGCTGGTGAAAGTACCAAGGCAAACACTGTAGGTTTTACATTGTGTATATGTTGAATCTAATTTGTCTGGGGCAATGATGTATTTTAAAACTTTTAAGGTGAGAGAAGGATAAAATGTTCTTTACTGTACTAAATTTTCCTGGGGTGAATATTCCATTTTAAAAAATATAAGCTCATAAGCTATGACAACAAAAGTAAGTAAACTATGTAATCACTGATTTATTTTGGTAAATTTGGGTATCACAGTTTTGAAACACTATCATAGTGTTGTGTATTGGAAGAAGCAGACCTCAAGTAATTCCAGATTTTCTTCTGAATATAAGAGTTCTCTATACAACTTAGTGTTCTTAACTATCTTCACTACAGTGAGTTTGCAGAGAAAAAAATCACTTTCCTTGAAGTCCAAGTACTACAAGGGTAAATTTTATACCTCATTATAGTCTGTTTATGTTTCACAAGGGATATAAAATGTGCAAACACTGTTTCACAGAGTTGATGGTCATCCAGCCTCATTTGGGAGTGTCCTTGCTGAAATATTTACTACAACCCTGCTACAAAACCTCACCCATGCCAAAAGACTCCCAATGTTCATCCATATAACTCATATTTCATAAAGAAAGAAGTTAAGACAGCAAAGCCAGCCCTCAGAAATTAGAAACAATTTGCATGAGGTTGTCTATGTAACTTTGATTCCGCATGCATCATATGAGACAACCTCTAATTGTGTGATCACATTGGACTTTTTCTCATCCTCTGCAGATATTTACTGTGTGGCAAATAGCTGGATTTTTTTCTGTCTCTTAGTGCATGACCATAATCCACCAACATGTTCAAAGTGAGCTTTAAGACTCTATAAAATATTCATGTCAGAGAATGAGAAGCAGCATAACCCACATTTCCAGTGAAATCTGCACCCAGGATTCAGAGAAGACATATCTTGAAGACACAAAGCATAAAGATACACATGTCCAGTGCCATTGATGGTAAATGCACTGGATAGACTTGCAGAAAATAGAGCTTCCTCCGCACACTCCTGAGTGTTGTGTGAACTATGTATTAGTTAACTTGGAAGAAGATGCATAACTTTGCAGAGATCCCCTTCTCTGTTACAGAGGCACATCTGTGTCCCTGAGAGGGACACACAAATGAAAAGATGAATAAATCATCTTGGTCACCACATTGAGTGGTAAAGAATAAGGTGAAACTTGTCCAAAATGTCTAGCAAATGTGAATTTCCAACTGGATGTAGCTGAAGCCAGACTTAAGAGTGTCTGTGTAGTCAAAGATGATGCAAAGTGCTGCATCTATTGAGTGCTTGCTATCCTGTGAGTAGGGCTGATGGGGAACTAGACATGCGGAAGCCAGAAAATCCCATGAGGCAGAAAATGCCTCAACACCAAAATATCTTCAAAAGTAAGAACTTTACAATCTGTCCTTAAAATACAGATGCTCAAATTCACACAAATTCAAAGCCATTGAGGCAAAGAACAGCAAAAGCCTTTTTTTTTTCCTTATTGAGGGGAGAAGTTGAAGCACAGGCACTGTAATGAGAAGGTGGCAGTGGTGGCAGGAGCTGGATTTAATCTTACCAGGAGAGGGTGAGGTGCAGTGTACAGCAGGTAGGGAGGAGGGATTGCACAACACCTTTCTATTCTTAGGTGTATAAAGTCGAGGAGTCTTTTCTAGGCAGTCACGAGAAGGCATTTGTGCTCGCTATTATGTATTGATACAAATTACAGCATTTAGTGTTATGCAGAAGATTTGATAGAGAAAGTAGTGAAGTCTGGCTACAGGGACATATAGCTGTACAGTAGCCATAAGCCTAGATCCAGCTACATCGTTCCTTTGCTATCTGCTACCTTTCAACTTCTGCATTAAAGTTGAATGAGAGCCCCAGGGAAGACAGAAACCAGGGATAACTGTTGTTAACGTTCCTGAGTAAGGACAAGCCATGTGATGATGTAAAAGAAAAACAATTGCTGCCAAAGGATAAAATACAGTACTGTCACACACACATAAGCGATTCATAAATCTTCACTGACATCAATCAGAAAACTATGATCCACACCAAGTTCTTTGCGTTTGTTGCATGTTCATTTTTCAGCTGTGTTTCATACAGCTAGAACATGAGGGAAAGGAAAGATAGTTGGAAAAGCAGGAAAGTGCCTATAAATCAACACTGGAAAACAGGGATGCCCATTTTCTATGACTAAGAAGAAGCCTAAGAGTGCCATGAATTTTGGAGATACCCATCCACTTCAAATTAAAATTTTCACACGTGGAAAGGTGTTTATTCTGTGTATGTCTTGCAAATTTTTTGTTACAAGAGGTGGCTGTGCCACAAATGACCTTCAGTTTGTACTGCAGACTCTGAACACCAGCCTACATTAGAACAATCTCAATGTTAAGAGCATCTCTTCTTGCAAGTGAGTCATCTGTCATTAAACGTCCTTGAGTTTGTGCCAGCAACTCCCCACAGAGCCCTTCTTGGTCCCTAATCTAAGCAGGAGGAGCAATTTTTAAACATGCCACTGTGTACATTTAATGAAAACTAATTTTTATGCTGTACTTCAAGCCAAAAGTTGTCTTTTGAGATTAAACATCACAGAGGAACAAACACTTTTTACATGTAGCCCAGCATGAAATGCAGATAACAAATAGATTGTGGGCAGAATAGCCTCTCAGAAAATGAGAAATTTATGTTGCCCTATAATATTTAAGCAATGGTTCAGCTTGAGATCAGATTTAAAAACACAGAGAAAAGCCATGAAACAAAATTTTTAAATGGTCATTTTGTTCTAACCTGAACCCTAAAGAGCTGCAGTAAGTTATATGCTAAACAACAGACATTTGGATTTTAAGTGACTTAGTAACACCAACTGCTAAACCATATTCTTAACATGAACCACTTTCACACTGTTACTCCTACCATAAATCACATACACACTGACCCTACAGCTGACACACAGATCAGTCCAAAAACTAATGAAAACATTGTTATGAAAAGGTTATTTGGGAACATAACCAGAATCATACTCACAAGTAGTGTATTAATATTTTAAACGTATATTATACATATGCATGTTTGTAAAGTAACAATAATTTTAGATTGAGAAAATACACTTGACAGCACAAGACTGATGTGATCAGTCCTGTGTCCTGAAATACAAACTGTCCCTTCCTTTCCTTCATTCACTAACATAACTTCATAACCTGTAAAATAATCTTTTATATTAGACAGTCTACTAGAGGTGAACTTCACCATTCTTATAGGAACTGACCAGGTCCTAGCACATTCTGTTATTTCTTTCCGAAAGGAGAGATTATACCTAGTTTACAGCCAAAGTTATTTAAGATATATTGAATACATACCTCCTCCATGGCTCTGACAGAGATATGGAAACCGCCACACGTTTCCTAAGCCCACACAAAACCCTACGCACGTCAGCATGTACTGAGCCTTGTTATCCCATTTTGGTCTGGAGTCTGCCTCTTCTTTCTCAAGGACCTCAAGTTCTGCATGGGAAGGTATCCTGTCCTCCAGGCCAGGATTGGGCAACTGTAGCTTCACCATATTTCAAATTCCCTGACTGAAAATGCTGCCCCAGTGAGGAGATGATGAAACAGGCAGCTAGTTAGAAATCTGGACAAAAAGAGAACATCTATTTGCTGTCTTCAGCTATATATAGTGAACCTTTGGCACTAAACTTGAAAGTGCAGGCTTGTGGTAAAAAGAAGCGTCAGCAAATCGTTCGATTGACCAAGTCAGCTCTGACACTTATTAATGCTTTATCTGTCAAGGTTTTATGGAACAGTCTGTTCATCTAGTAGAAGACATTGATTTCAGCTAATGTAATTCAGGAGATAATTTGGCCATAAACTGTAATCACCTATAATGCTATGAAAAACCCCCTGCCACTCCTGTGTTTAAACTCACTTAAATACATGTATAGCCCTAGCAAATATGGAGTAGGAAGATTCCACTGGCCTCAGAATGAATATACAGGCTTCACATTATTTTTTATCAGAAAGACAAACTGCTTGTGAATCCCCATCATTTTCAGCTCCCATTGTGTAGGCTTAGAATATTGCATGATTCATAATAATTACCAAAACATGCTCTTTCTTCCCTGTATGAGACCTTACTGTACTAAATGCTCTGACAAAAAGAATGGAGAATGAAAGGGACTGTAAAATCTGACCTTTAAAATCATAAGCATAATCTGCTTAACCTAACACCTCTAATCATTATAGAACAAGGTCTGAAGAATATAACATCTTTTAAATGGCTTGAAATTCAGGGTCCCTTCACCTGTTCAATGACCTTACGATATGCTGGTCAAAAATAAAAAAGAGACACTGGTTAACAAATATCACAGATATTACTGACATCCTCAGTCTTTCAGTATAATCATAACAAGACTGTTCCATTTGTACCTCAGTGTTATCAAAAGGCAAATATTTGACATTGAAAACTATATATAAAATCTAACACAATATATGCCATAAGAAAGAATTCTGCAGGCTAAGCCCTACAGGCTCATTGCATACAATGACACTGGGTGGTCAAAACAAAGAACTAGAAGGGCTCTTGTAAGTCCAGCTCCTGCCAAAGAAGGTGAGCACATCACAGCATCCCTTTGCAACTTTATCACTTTGATTCAAAATTTATTTTTCTTTTCACTCCTTATTTCTAAAAGGCTGGTCTAGTATTTCAGTTCTCTTATGCCCCAAGAAGGCTGTTTAATATAATTTGAACAGAAAAGTTATAAAAGGAAGTCTTCATCCTTGATGTGGACAACTGCATACTGTAGCCCAGACAAATTTTTCCTGTGCCTTGTAATCATATGTTACTGCTACTTCCCTAACTTGACTTGAAATATCACCATCCATCTGCAAAGCAATAGCATTTGCCTTTTTCTTAACCCCTTCAGTTCTGTGGATGAGCTGTCTCCTGAATTACCCCTGTGTCAACACCTTTCTTCTCCCCTGACAGTTCCAATTAAGGATTTCCTAGCTTGCAGCAGAATTTCTTTTTCTAAGTTATCATATTTTGAATTTCACAGTTTCTGCTACCCATGTACATTGAGCTACCCAGTTATTCCTGAATGATACATTTTCCACATTCACAGTACTTCTGAGGTTGTGTCACTAACATGCTACTATTTTTTTGTCCCTACTTAACGTGTCCCATGACTGTCCCTAAGCTGGTCCTTGAGGAACTGCGTTAGTAACCTCCCCTTAGACAACCATTTCTGCTTCCAGTACAGCTGACCACCATCATCATATCTTTACCAAGTTCTTTGTTCATGTTATATCTACTTAGCTCAGATAATACATCTAGTTGTGTGGTCAAGTGGCAACTGTTCTACTGAAGTCCAAAAAAACTATATTTACTGTACATCCCTCATCTAGAAAAATCAATTTTCACTTATAAGTGGCAATAAAGAACTTCTGAATTGCAGCTCTTCAGGTTCCAGTTTCACAGAAGAACATTGACCTATTGGTCAACACCAAGAAACCTCATGGTGCAGGAGCTTGCAGTTCATCTGCAGTATCATCCTGCCTCCTGAATCACTTGGAGATAATCCTAGTAGGGAATATGAGGCAGTAATAAATAGCAGACAGAAGACAAATAGGAAAACCCAACATCCTCCCCATAATATTTCTACATTCCCTGACTTGTAGACTTTAGTTTTAAATCCTTGCACAGTCATATGTAGACTTTCAACTGATGGAGAATCTCTTTCAACAACAGAATCACATCATGATTACACACTCTCCACACAACATAGCTTACAGCTACAACCTAATGACTCTTCATAATCAGAAATCTTTGACAATCAAAGTTCGGTATGGGAACCTAAAACAGCATGTTTTTCTTTAAGCACAGAGCGAGCTGACATGGAAGGAATTAATGTAGCTTCATTTGGGAATCAAATTATATGAGGAAAAATTGCTAGGATATGAAATAAATCCGCACTTGTGTTAGGATGATCTGGAAATTCCTCTCTGCTAAGTTTCATGTGCAAGCAGTTTCCGTCGGGATCAACAAAAAATACATTCCAAATTGCTTTTCACGGAATAAATCCAAAATGTCTTTCCAGAGAAGTTTATCTTACTTGGTTAATGCCAGGTTCCAGTGGTTGTTAGCTGTATATCCCTTGTAAATATTTGCGGAAGCAAATATGCTGGTACAGCCTCTAGCTCGAATTTCTTTATCAGTGTAATTGCATAGCTAATGATCTTGGAAGGCACAGTGCCTTTCTCTGAACGACCTGTGGTAGCAATGAATGACACCAGCTCACACTTGATCGCAATGGCACGAAGGGGTTGTCTATATTGCCACCCTGTGGACTTGAACAAAGAAATTGGCACTGCTCTGCAGGAGTCACAGTCACTTGCTTATTCTGCAGAGCCCTTTCCTTTGCTCTAAGGTAACTTCTCCTTCAGGTTACACAAGGCTTAGGTTTGATACATCCCACAGAGCCTGTTATGGCTAATAACATGTTATGGCTAATAAACATCTATGAAACCAATCCTTTCACAATACAGGCTGCTAAAAAGAATTAAAAGGAACAAGTTATGAACATCATGTCTGCTGTATTTCATCTAGAACTGAACTAACACTGATGTCCATGTGCACTTTCCTCCCCTATATCTTCTAGAAATAGGCACTATCTCTATTTTTTTTTATATACTTCAGCTTTGTATACAAATACTTCACTGAAGTAATAGCACTTTCAGCATCCTCCTCCTCCTTTGTTTTGTTCTTCTTGTTGATACCAGAGAGGGACATGTGCTGTCCTTAATGTAATGATGCACTGCATACATTCAGAAGATCCCCAAAATATTGTTTTCCTCCTTGAAAAATATATCTCATCTTTGGAATCACTTGGGGGTGGAAATAGAGGTAAAGTGCATAAGTGTAGAAATGCTTCTGTGGATAGCATCAAATTATCTGACCTCATGATCATATAGAATCATAGAATAGAATCATAGAATGGTTTGGGTTGGAAGGGACCTTAAACACCATCTAGTTCCAACCCCCCTGCCACGAGCAGGGACACCTCCCACTACACCAGGCTGCCCAAGGCCCCATCCGACCTGGCCTTGAACGCCTCCAGGGATGCGGCAGCCCCAGCTTCCCTGGGCAACCTGTGCCAGGGCCTCACCACTCTCATGGTGAAGAAATTCCTCCTTATGCCTAGTCTAAATCTGCCCCTCTCCAGTTCATACCCATTGTCCCTAGTCCTATCACTACAAGCCTTTGTAAAAAGTCCCTTCCCAGCTTTCCTGTAGCCCCTTCAGGTACTGGAAGGTCACTACAAGGTCTCCTCGGAGCCTTCTCCTCTCCAGGCTGAACAATCCCAACTCTCTCAGCCTGTCCTTGTACAGGAGGTGCTCCAGCCCTCTGATCATCTTTGTAGCTCTCCCCTGGACCCATTCCAACAGCTCCGTACCCTTGATCTTGTCCATGATGGCCAGTGTCACCCTAAATTTCTTAACCAGTAAAGTTCTATTGCTTGAATCCTGCTCACCTCATGCATCTCTTCCCTAGCAAGGAGCAGAACGTGTTGGCAGTTGTAGATTGCTGCTTACCATGTTCATCAATCAATGGATAGTGTTCTTTTGAACAAGGCTGTTACTGCTTTCTTTTCCAGTGCTGTGGTATACAGCGAGATGCTAATAGGCTGCTGAACCACATCCAAGTCCTGAACGCCACCTTGGCATAGAGGTCTATCACAATACTTACTTACTTTGGTGGGTACGAGTTCGTCCTGTCTCAGTCACTAAACATGTTTTTCTCATCTTTCTTGTTACACACTCCAGTCACGTTTGGACCAGAGAGTTCTGACAGTGTGCCTTTGGAGATGTGATCCAGAACAGCTCATGGGAACAGAAGGTCCCGCTGAGCCTGCTGGCTGGAATAGCCATTAGCCACAAGGGGGAGGCAGTATTTAATGATACAAAGCATCATACATTTCAGCTGAGGATTTTGTTCTGATTGTGTAAATCAATTTTAGAAGTGAGGTGTTTCAGAAATACAAACCTGCAGGAACAGTCATAAATAGAAGGGTGAAGAAGTGTTTTTGCAGCAGCTGGGCAGCTCAGGCGGGGTTCAGCCTGGAATACAAGGCTGTTCGAGGCGTATGACAGCAAACAGCCATCACAGCAAGCCTCACAAGCCCTCTGCGCTCTTCAATCTCTTCTACAGAATCTTTGTTTCCAGAGGCAGCACTTACTTTCAGTTGTCTGGTTGTTACCACTAGTGTTATACGCAGTAGGCAGTACTTTCAGGGCTATTGCATCAGCATGTTTACTCTTTTCACTTTCTCTGATGACTATCCAGAATCTGTCTGTAACTGGTAATTTTGCACAAGTCCTTCCACAATAATTTCTCAGACAGCACTACCTTGCGAGTAGGACTACAGGCTATGACTGCTCTTCTCCGTTTATAATACATCTTGCCATGCAGGTGACTTATCAGTCACCAGCCTTAGTACTTTTGCACAGCAGGTGATCACACATACAAGCTGTGAGATGTGATCACTTTTTAAGAGCCCTTTCGAAGTTAAAGACCAGGCTGCATCATTCATGTCTGCATGATTCAGCAGGCATGAGAGTCTTGGTACTGTGTAGGTCTTCAAAGCAGTTAGCTTTCTAGAAAGTTTTTGTCAGTGCTTTTCCCATGTTAGAAAATCAAGAATTGAGTTTCAATAATCGGATTTAGATGTCTTTATCCAAAGGTATATTTTCAACCCTGGGGTATTTCAGTCTCCTGGAGCAACTGTGTTTGGCTTACGTTGAACAACTTCCAGTAGCTGCAGTCACTGATCATGGAAGGGTCATGGGTGGGGTTGATGAAAAAGCTGTGACACTTCTCCCTCGTGGGTTTTCAGATCAGTGCACTCACAGAAAGGTTTCTACAAGGCAGACAGTGTTTTGCATCCCCTCCCACGTGTTGTTTGGCAGAACCAAGTCATTCGCAAAGGCCAAGGTGGTAACCTGGCTTTGCCAAATTGTGGCATTTGCTCTGGTGGAATCCATAGACATGTTTTTCTAGGTTGCAGAGTAATGGATTGATTGAGTGACATTGGAATGCCTTGTTTGACATTGACCTGGGCGGCAACTGGCTCAGCATGATCCTTTTTAAACTCCAAACCAGTGGTAGCACTTCCAGATGAATTTTCATCTGACCCCATACTCAGATAGTTCTTTTTCCTTCAGAACCAGAGGGTATGTTCAAGTGTCACTGAGTAAAAGGCCCCAGACAGTTCTATGATTACTTCGCACAAGGGTTATAGTTTTTCCTAGCATATTGAATGATGAGTCGGTGTGATTTCACATTCTCAGAGCACCCACTTTCAGACATAAGGCCTTTGTCACCCATTGGCTATTAAAAGGCTAAGCTTTTTTTATCCCGTTTTTTAAAATTTATGAAATGAGTATTAAGATGGTTGATCAGATTGTGATAGGTCTCCCAGTTTCATTACATAACTTGATTTCAATGTCAAAATAGTTCTGTGTTCCTTGACACTACCCAGTGCAGATGCTGCCACCCTTAAGTGAGACAGACTGCTAATACCAGTCCTTTGGGGGTGTGCCTGTACAAGGTCTTTTAAATATATATAATCCAGGTTAGATGCTGAGTTTTTACTTGTTTCTTCTAACTCCTTCAAAATGTATTTAGTTGTTATCAGTTTAAAAGGTCAATTTGTCCACTTTTCTAAGATTTTGAAACCTCTCTGTGCTGAGAAATGGTTTCTTACTTTTCCACATTGACTTTACTGACCAAACATACCGATGCACACATTCATAGAGAGAACCTGTCATTATTTTGAAAAAGGATATTTTGCATAGGATAGTGCTCAGGAAGGAGAGGGGTATCAAATCTTTTGACCAAGAGGGTTGGTTCCCACCTGGGTCCTGATGTTGCAAACACCCCTGCAGTGGTGTCTTCTGCTAGATGGAGTAAGACTCACCAAAGTGTTGTTCTGGTGAATTCTTGTAATCCAGCCATGGACCTGTGTGACCACTAGAGTGCATGCGCGATCAGTTTTGATTATCTTAAATCATGTAAGAAACATGTCTACATGCAAAAGACAGTCCTACACGCAGTCCTTGCAGAGGCAGAAACCATTTCCACTGCCTATATAGAATTATGCATGATTTGATCAATTCATTACTCAACAATACGAGCAACCCAGGGAAATCCATGGCTGTGCACTGGACCCTTCACCCCAAATGATTAAGCAACATCTAAACATACAGATAGCATGTACCAGCTTACAGACCAGAGCTGCTGCACATCAGCAGGAGCTCCTTGGGAAAACCTCCGGCATAGCCCCAGCTGCCCTGGGAGTGCCAGCAGCAATCAGTCGGTTGTTTGGTTGTGAAGTGGCTAGCACATCGCTTGACCTCCTCATTGCCAGGCTACTCTAAATTTCGGTGAGTTACTTCTTTGCAGATCTGTCTGTTGTTGCAGCGATGCAGCGATTAGCTGGAGAGCTCCTGGACTGGGCAGTTAATGACTGAGTCCTTGGCATGCACGCAGGCAAAGCCTTCATACACAGCTGCACCATGACTGCAACTATAAGCTTGAATTTCATCCTTTTATCACAGCTATAATTTAAATTCCTTTTCTTTTGCCACAATACCTGAACTGTTGACCACCGTTTTCTGCCCTGTATCCTCCACACAGGAACTTTATTTTCTCATCCTCACACAGAAGCGCTCAAAAGTATGAGCAAGAGGTAAAGGAGAGCTTTAAGAGAGCCGCCACTAATAGTGTGGCATCCCTTTTAGCAAGATAGGTTGGTGTGTCAGATGTCTTCTGGCAGCTCCTAGTTAGGCAAAATGAGCAAAAGGCACCTGGACCCTCTGGGCAGCCTCCCTTTACCCACCCCTCTTCAGGAGCATTTTCTGAGGCAGACTTCCCTTCTCTAGCACTCAGTTCCTTGAAAGTACATAGTGTGTTTTGTGTTTCTCTTTGTGCTGCACATACCCAGGGCAGCAGCTGTATCACAAGCAGACACACCAAATAGGATGTGTGTTTTGCTTTTATTGAAAGCATGAGATGTCTCAGGGCATTTCCTTGCCTGCGTCAAAATGTGGAAAGTCATATTAACAGTTATTGCCTTGCAGAGCATGACTGGGAACTAGTCCACCAAACCCAGCACCACTATCTGGACCTCAGAACATTGAATTTTCTTCTGGAAAGGAACCCACAGCCCTCTGTCCCACGGCAGCCCAAGGACACCTCTTCCAATCTGCATTTTACTGATTTTTATAGTGACCAACCTGAACAATATACATATTGAAAAGATGCTCTAATCTCCAAGTTCAGTAGTTTTAAACTACTAGTTTGTTAGTAGTTATACTAACAAACCTAATACTAGCTCTTATTCTCAGTTTGATAACAAGTTGTCCTCTTTTTCTTTGTTTACAGTATTTCACAACGAAGGCATTCTCCATGTGAAGATGAGGGATGGCTAAATGCAAAGGAATGTGTCAAATACAAAAGATTAAGGATCTTTTATGAAGGTAATTCAGAGTCCTAGTGTCTGAACATTGTCCTAAAGCAGCTGGATGCTATAACAGTTCTTCACAGAGAGCAGGAAAACAAGAAAATCCACACAGTGAAATAAAAAGGAGCTGACTTGCAGAACGAGACATATCAGGGATCGTGAAGGAAGGCAGAACACCCCACATAACAGACAGACCGAAGGAATTACCCATCTTTCAGTGGTATAGTCATCTTTAATCACTCATGTTTAGGTAAAGCTGGTGCACTTACTTGTTTAACGATGCTCTTTCCTAAGAAAGAAAAAAAACTTTCCAATATAACCTCTTCTCAGCATGAAGATCCAAACTTTTATATGCCAATTTAAAAACTGTCCAATTTGTAAAGCACTAAAATTGTGCAATTTGCTTAGAAAGATGGGATAAAACAGCAACCACCTCACCCAAGTTTACAAAACAGTGCAGAAATGTGCAAGGGTTTTTATTAATTGTTATTGTTTAACAGGTGAGTGACCGTTTTCATAACCAAAAACTTCATTAAATATTCTGAAAACAAATTATTCTTGCATTCTACACATATGCGGCCATTTCCAAACAAATAACCAATCCAGAATGAGAGCTGTTTGGCAAGATGAAGCACACAAAAGAAGTTTCAACTTAACAACTTACAGTGGGGAAATGTTTCAAAAATCCGTAACACACCAAGAAACGTGAATTTGGGTAGAAACTAACAGGCCTGGTGCTTATAAATCAGTTGTACACTTTTAAAAAGCCCTCCTCAAATAACTCTTCAGTCTTAATATACCAATCTGCAAAGCGTCCATGGACAATAGTTCAACCAATAGTTGTACAATTGACACTTCTAAAGAAGTGAAAACAAGTATCAAACATTTATTACATTGCATCCAACCCTGTACAATTGAGCATATGATGCTTCAACTTACATATTCATACTGAAAAAGTATTTTATCCCCTTGATTACGTTTTCTTTGAGCATTTTGAGTGATGTCAGTGGCAAACTACAAAAAAAATGAAAAAGCAATTAATGTTTAAGAACTCATGAATATGCACAAAGTTGCAAGTCTTAAATAGACTGGCACTGATTCACTGGCTACTGTTTGGCAGCTGAGCTGCTTAACTGGCTGTACATCCATACGAAATGTGCCACAGCAGTGTGGTCAGGTACTTTCTGCGTCCCGGAGGAATTACACACAGGGTAATTAGGTGTTGAAACTAATTTGTTCTACTGGGCAATCAGGGCTTGTGCATATGGTCAGCTACAGTAGCTTGGCTCAGGCTGTCGCAAGAGGGGTAACTCAATTGCATTCTCATCTCCCAACCCACATATGCTTGGCATACAGACAAATTTGGGTGTTTGTGATGGCATCTCTTTTTTTTTTTATCTCTGTCTACTAGAACTTTGTTAAAAAAATAAATTAAAAATATCCAGTACATAAGATATTAATAAATTGGTACAACAGTATAATTGGCACCAGCAAGGCGAGCAAAAACACAACCGGAAAACTGAATAGTTGGGAAATATATCCAGTTTAAGAATTTTGTTTTGTGTTAAGATATTTTTGATGAGTAACTGGATTAGGTTGCACACACTATTTCAAAAGATTTATCTGCTGTCTTCTATGCCCAGATTGAAATGAAACTAGGAGGAAATAACGGAAGAAAAAACTGTATCTGCTGGAACTCTGTTAAACTTGGATAGGCATTCACTTAGCTCGATTGCTTCTGAGCCATGCAGCAGCTGATTGCCTACAGCAAACATGTTTGCCAAGTCTAGCCCTCAAATAAACAAAGAACTGCTAATTAAAGAAATGAAAACCTACCAACTTTAATCAAAGCCAAGTAGCAGAGAAGACCAGATGTTATAAGCAAACAGGCAAATACTGCCCCTCTGAGGTCTAAGGCTGGATTAGAAGGAAAAGTGTCAATTCTCCAAAACACATGGCACATCTGAAAAACTGCTTCTTACTGCTACAAGGACTCACAGTTTTAATGTATTTCAAGGACAGAAATGCACTAGAGTAGGGTTTTTTTTAAATACATCTAGATGTGTTTATTTTAATGTGCTAACTAAAGTAAAAAGTCCCCCTTCTGAAAAGTTTGCAAAATGTGTATATCTAGTTCTCACGGTCATGTGCATGTTAAGCATAAGCTCAAAATTTAAGAGTCATGGAAAAGCATAATTCAAAGCATAGTTCAAATTCTTCTGGAAGAACTGAGACAGTCAGGGAGAGAGGCAGTGGCTACCAGCGCAGGCTGCATTTAGGTTCCTCTCTGTGGATAACTAACAGGACCTGTGTCCAAGGAACCACGCCACGCGCAATGGCTGTAACTCACAGAGGTTCCTGCAAGCTAACCAGGTACCAGCCAGGTGCTGGGATGCAGTGGCAGCAGTGCAGTGATGTCTATAACAGAGACACACTGTTGGGTTACAATTAAAACCTTGACTCAGAAAAAAACGTAAGAATTCTTAACTTACCTACAGTATGGTAAGAATATAACTTCAACTTTGTATACTCTCCAGCATCCAAGTATGGATTCCTAGCTCCAATGAGTCTTTCATCAAACTGTTTCTTTATGTGTTATTTTAATTAGAGTCTTTTGGATGTTTCATTCATAAAGTTCTATTTATATATTATGGTGGAAGACAATGAAAAACTGATTAATTTGAAACATGATCACACTATTCCCCCCCTCTGAATACTAATACATTTATACACACGCACATTCACAAATATACGTTGTGAATGTGCGTGTGCTATAAATGTATAGTATACAAGCAGGAGGGAGGCAACTAGCCTGCTTATCATGTCTCTCAAAATCAGTTTTCATTGTCTTAAACAAATAAACAAAAAAAATAAAAACAAAATAATAATAAAAAGATAGCCTTGAGACACCATGTAAAACATCAGGGATAAGGAGCACAAAGTGCTACCCCACTTAGCGGAGACAAATCACACTTCTCTGCTGACAGAGTATGACCATCAATCAGGTAAATCTCTCTAAATTGAGTTCTGTTTTGCTACTTCTGATACCTGTGGAAGCTGGCATACACTGCAGTCTGCAATATAAGCACACTCACAGAGTTTTAGAGCATGCATAGCTCATTGGAGCATCTGCTGTTAGACACTGAAAGGAAAGGCACCAACACTGCGTATGCCCCATGCAAATACAAGTGCAACGAGGACGAGAAATGGAAACACAGTAGGAGAATTTAACAGCTTCAGACTACAACAGTGATTGTCCCTACTATACACAGTGGATCACGTGAAATCCCATTACTTGCACTACTTATCGTTTCCCTAAGATGGCTTTTTCTGCCCTCTTGAACTTCTGTAATTCAATAGCTAGTTCCCAATATCTCAGATACAGCCACATAAGTTTTCCATTTTGAGTTTTGTTTCTGTTCAGCAAATTGCCACAGTAGTTATCATGTTTGAAAATATCTTTTAAGCCACTTTCCATATGTAGAGACATAGCAAGAGGATCAGTTGCTGCTTTAACTAGCAGATTTTTCTCTATTTCTAATCTCTGGCTTCTGGGTACAACGAGACTGCAGTAGATGTCCTGTCTCTCTTTAAGTCCCTCTTCAAATTCTTTCAGTAAATTATTGGCTCTCTTTTGCCACTCTTCTTCCTTTGCCAGACAACTTCGGTACAAGTTACCTGCTGCTCCAGAGTGCAAAAGGACTTGTTTTTCTCGCTCTAACTTCTCCTGTTCCTGTTCTAGAATCCTTCTTTCTTCTACTAGTTTGCGACTCTGGGACACAAGGGCTTCACGGTAACTCAGGGTTCTGTTCCGTTCCTTTTCAAGCTCCAACTCCAAGTGAGCAACCGTGCGACGATTTTCTGTAATTACATCCCGGTATTTGGCTTCCAGGTCTTTTTGTAAAGATGAATGTCTTTTATAATATTCTTTTTTTTCTCTTTCTATTTCTTTTTGACATTCTCTGGTCCAGATCCAACCTATCATATACAAATAAGACTTCAGACATGAGCTAACATATATAACATTGATAGTTATGATTAATTAACTATGCCTCTACAGAAGCTATTAAGTGCTAGAAAACCTTCCTTCCTGCCCTCCCCAGTAATAGTTACTGTCCCACAAAATGTATTTCTGTGGATATGTGTTTCGCAGTAAGTAATTTTAAATGATCATGTTTCCTTTGAAGTGAAACCTCCTCTAGTCTTTTATTATTAATACAAACGCTTCTTGGATTAAAGAAGAAAAATAAAGTTATGGGGAAACAAACCGTTGGTTTCCAATGCAGGAACTACAATAAGAACTTTTCAGGTCTAGTAAATAAATACAGAATCATACAATGGTTTGAGTTGGAAGGGACTTTAAAGATTACCCACTTCCAACCCCACTGCCATGGGCAGAGACACCTTCCACTAGATCAGGTTGCTCAAAGTCTCATCCAACCTGGCCTTGAACACCTCTGGGGATGGGGCACTCGCGGCATCTCTGGGCAACCTGTTCCAGAGCCTCACCACCTTCACAGGAAACAAATTCTTCCTAGTATCTAGTCTAAATCTCCCCTCTTTCAGCTTAAAACTGTCACCCGTCGTCCTATCCCTGCACTCTTTGATAAATACCCCCTCCCCGTCTTTCCAATAGGCCCCTTTTAAGTACTGGAAGACTGCTATAAGGTCTCCCTAGAGATCTTACAGATAATATACATCAGTAGCTCCTCGGGTTGTTTGTTACCTTTGGGCTCTCTAGCACATCGTACATCAGCTCCTCTGAGACAAACCGGTAAACTGGAGCTTAGCAAATACGGATTCAATTCCGTGTGTGGAGGCTGGGCATTGCTTTAGCGCTATAAAGAGCGGGCAGAGCAAAGGCCACGCCCAGCCTGTCCCCCTGTCCTGCCGCAGATCCCCTCGGGTGGCCCAGCAGCCAGGCCTGGGCGCTACTTACGGAAGGCTGCCAAGCCCAGCATGGGGACCAGCAAGGCGTAGTTCCATCTGCTGCCTTCCCCCCCGGGCTCCCGCTGGTTTGGCAGGATGTTCCAGTTGGGAGGGTCATTTAAGTTATTCATCAAGGCACCTCAGATTTACAGGGCAGAAGCGCGGCCTCAGCAGGCCGCAGCGCTGCTACTGGGGTAGGGGGTGGGCGGTGGGGGTGCCCACCGCCTTCACTGCTACTGCTACTGCTGCTACTGGGGATGGAGGCGGTGTCGGAGCTCGAGGTGGTGCTGTCCCCCGGTTCGCGGCTCTGGGGGGCAACGCTGCCCCCCCAGCTCCGCTGCCGCCGTCCCGCAGGCCCCGCACGGTCCGGGCCGCTCTCACCGCCACCCGCTGGCCCCGCCCCCTCCCGGGTTAGCCCATGGGCCCGCGGAAAGGAGGGGGGGACGACAGCCCGGAGAGCGGCAAACCGCCCCGCCCGAGTCCTAAAGGGCTCCCGGTGGTTCGGCCTCTTCCCAGATCTCTTAGGCGGTGGGAGGAGGGGCAGGTTTGAGGGGAAGCGGGGGCGTCCCGCGTGCAAGTACGGCCGCAATAAGCCAGTGCCCCCCCCCCCACCGCTCCGGGGCAAGTGGTCTCTCCCGCCGGGCCTCACCGGCAGCGGCGCCGCTAGCGGCGGCCCCGCGCGTGCGCCCTCTCAGTGCGAAATGGCGGCCGTGACCATCGCGGCTTCGCGCAGCCTGGCCAGGCGCTGCCTGCGGCCCGCGGGGCGGGCGGTGAGTGACGGCCCGGGAAAGGGAAACAGGGAGGGAGAGGGAAAGGGGAGGAGGAGGAGGAGGAGGGGAGAGGGAAAGGGGAGGAGGAGGAGGGGAGAGGGAAAGGGGAGGAGGAGGAGGGGAGAGGGAAAGGGGAGGAGGAGGAGGGGAGAGGGAAAGGGGAGGAGGAGGAGGAGGAGGAGGGGAGAGGGAAAGGGGAGGAGGAGGAGGGGAGAGGGAAAGGGGAGGAGAAGGAGGAGGGGAGAGGGAAAGGGGAGGAGGAGGAGGGGAGAGGGAAGGAGGAGGGGGGAAGAGGGAGTAGAGGGAAGCGGGGAGAGGGAGGGGAAGACGAAAGAGGAGAGGGATAAAGAGGGAAGGGGGAGAGGGATAAAGGGAAGGGGGAAGGGGAGAGGGTAGGAGAAGGAAGAGGGGGAGAGGGATGAAGAGGGGAGGGGAGAGGGAAAAGGGAGGGGAGAGGGATGAAGAGGGGAGGGGAGAGGGAAAAGGGAGGGGAGAGGGATGAAGAGGGGAGGGGAGAGGGTAGGAGGAGGAAGAGGGGGAGACGGAAAAAGAGGGGAAGGGGAGACGGAAAAAGAGGGGAAGGGGAGAGGGTAGGAGAAGGAATGGGGAGGGGGAAAAAGAGGGGAAGGGGAGAGGGAAAAAGAGGGGAAGGGGAGAGGGTAGGAGAAGGAAAAGGGAAGGGGAGAGGGAAAAAGAGGGAAGGGGAGAGGGAGGGAAGGAGAGGGGAAAGGAAAAGGGGGAGGGAGGTTGGCACGGAGAGGAACGTAAGTGGAGGGGCGAGAGGGAGGGGAGAAGGATAAAGGAGGGGAGAGAGGGATCAGTAGGGGGGAACCCCGCGAGCCTCCCCTTTGCGACCTCGGCGGAGCCGCAGCTGCCTCGGGCCGGGGGCCCCTCCGGTTCCCGGTGCGGAGGGCGGGTGTCCTTGCTGCTGGGGCAGGTTCCTGGGAGGCGGCTGGCCGTAGGCGTACGTCGGCAGCTCCTGGTTTGAGGAGGAGAATGGCGTAGCCTTAGGCTGTGAGCGGGCTCGCCCAGGGACATACGGAGGCAGCGGGTTCAGGGTGTCCTGGGGAGAGGCTCGGGGAGAGTCTGGCAGCTGCAGCACCAGGGTAGGTAACTTATCATTGGATTCTTCTGGACTTTCATGGGAAGCTAGCATAGATCCTTTTGATAGGGAAAGCCTCGCATAGAGGCTGGCAGCTGCAGCACCAGGGTAGGATGCTTATCACTGGCTTCTTCTGGACCATCATGAGAAAATAACATAGATCTGTCTGCTGGGGAAAGGCTTGGAAAAAGTCTGGCAGCTGTAGCAGCTGGTAGGATGCTTATCACTGACTTCTTCTGGACCTTCGTGGGAAGCTAACATAGATATGTCTGCTAGGGAAACGCTCAGGAAGAGTCTGGCAGCTGCTGCACCTTTGTAGGAAGGTTGCCGCTGGCTCCTTCTGGAGCTGCGTGGGAAGCTATGTAGATCTGTCTGCGTGTTGTGTAAATCTGCCCACTGTTGCTTCCAGGATGTCCTTAGTGAAGGGTTGTTTTCCTGTGTGCTGAAGTGGAGGGTTTCCATTTCTTTCTACTCGTCTTCCTGAGTGTGTCCGTAGTGAGCTTAGGATTACGAAGAGATACGCACAGGAGAAGGACCTGTAAATGCAGCTGTAGCTACCCATGTCTTATAAAGTAAGTGCAGAAAAGCCAACCTATGAAGGAGAAAGGCTTAAAGAGCATCATTACGTTTAGGTGGCAGTGAGGTAGCCCTGACTGGACCTTTGAATTTCAAACAGGCCATGATTTCCCTCATAGTTTAACAGTCCAGGATTAGTGTGATCGTTCTTTCCTTCAAATTTAGTGCAGTGTCTCTTTATGCTTTGTGGACTTGTATTCAGACTCATTCTGAAGAAAACTTGGTGGTAGCAGAAATTCTGATGTATAGCTTTAACAAGAAAGCGTATGTGGATGGGAACAGCAGTTCTGAAAACTCTGTTTTTATGGAAGCTTAGATGTGAAAAGAAAAGTAGTCTGTTGAACAGTTGTGTGATTTTGGTTTCTGCAATATATTTCCAGAGTCCTCTGATGGAAAATGTGTGATGACCGTTTATAGTGACTCCAGAAAATATCAGTTTTTTTATAAGAAAATTAGTTGCAAGGCATTGTTGCAGAATTCTGATTGGAGATGGCAGCAGGCTGTTTATTCTCAGGGGAGAGGGGGAAAAAAAAGGGTCAGTTTCTTTTGGGGCTTTAGGGCATAACCACACTTTATAGCTCTTGGGTTTTGTTTTTTTATTTTTATGTTGGCTTTTTTCCCCCCGGCTCGTTTGCACATTCTGTAAGCAATACTAAGTGTGTACAAACCTGTTTGTTGTGTGCTGTCTTTATGTACAGTCAAGTTTTTCTTTGAATTGCTTTATGCAATATGCAAAATGTATTATTCACTTACACAAAGGAACGTATTGCAGTAAAAAGAGCTGTAGTATTGCTGGAAACAAGAATTTTGGAGATGAGCAGTAGTAGTATATGCTAGAGAATGCCTGGCTGCCGCATTTAAAGTGTGTTGTAGCCTGCCACACCAACTACAGTTCTGCCAGCCTAACTTTAGTTGCACTCAGGCCTGTGAAAGCACTTTTGCTGCAGAGATGGTACCCCATTTTAGCTTGGTCTGCAGTTGTTGGGAGAGCTGTTTTGGTGATAAATCACATCTGATAATTTTGCTTCACCTGGCTGCCAGTAAACTGCTTGATCTGATTCTATTGTGAATTATTAATGAAGATGATTAATACAGGAATTAAGATGGGTATGGAATTGCCCCAAAACATGATAACACTGCAGGGTGGAAAGGGGAGAAAAAGTGCCTAGAAGTGTTAAGACTGATCTTATTTAAAGATGGCTGTAAAAAGATGGAAGTGTGTTAGAAAATACAATGACACATTAGATTCACTGTTACACAATAAGTTAATTTGAAAAAACTAATATAAGATATGAAATCAGATCAGGGAAAGTGTGCTGTAGTTCACTTCAGGGGTGGAGGAAGAATGGACCTTTGGAAGTGATAAGAGAGGGAAGACCTATTTGTTAGTATATTATAGGGTGACTGTGACTGAACCACGAATAAAGCAGTTGCTGGATAAGGCAAGTGTTGCTCCAGTGCATTTTAGGCTATATTTCAAATACAGTATTGCTGATATCACTGTACAGGTGATTAGAGTGGGTTTGTGTTGATGTTCTGATCAATCATACATGCTCAGTTAGCTGTATTTTTCTGAATGGTGTGAAGAAGGAATACAGTGTTCCAAGAAATTGAAGATTTGTCCTGTGGAGATTTAAAATTCTCAGTTTTAACTTGTCAAAGCAAAGACTGGGTACTGGATAGGTTTGGGTGGTGGGTGTTTTTGGTTTATTATGGAATGTGCCAGAGGAGAGGGAGTAACATTACAGGAGTGGAAAACTGTGCATTTGTGCTTCATTTAGATATTACTAAATTTTTCCAAATTGTCCACTAATTAATAGAGAATGAGAACAAGAAAAATATCTCTGGCTTTTGAAGCAGTGATGAGCTGGAACACCTTTCCCTTTCACCTGCATTTTTTTCATCGTTACTCTTGTCCACACAAAATGATTCAAATTCTGAGGATTGCTTGATATGAGAGGTATTTTCCAATAATTCCTGTGGTCCTTCATCTGTCTTCATCTTTGTTTACGTTTGAAAAAATGCAATAATACTACAGCATTAATTGCTAATGTTCTTCTGTCAGTGAAGCCTCAGATGGACCTGAAAGACTAGTTATTGAAGTGAATAACAGCCTGTGACACCCTGTTACTTGCAGGCTGTTCTCTCATCGGGTCAAAACTTTTTGTTTCTGGGTATGAGTCCAGGAGAACCAGAATTTCATTATGTGTAGTTCCAAAATACATTGATAGTATTGAATGTGTGGTGTCAGTGATAAGTAAAAGTTTGCTAGAAATGTAGGGTAGCTGAGAATGCTGGAAGTCTTCCTTGTGGAAACGTTTCTTTCTGTAATATTTGCCTTTGTTTTGTAGTGGCCAGCGGCGTTCCAGACTTTTGCACGGAACTTACACTTCACAGTCTATGGGAAGAAAAATGCTTCTACAAAGGTTTCTGATTCGGTATGTTTATACTTCTTTATATCTTAAGTAACAGGTTAGATAATACATGTAATACTTGAAAGACATGAAACAACCAGATGCTTAGCTTTTATTGGAGTGTTGTGTTCCAAGTATGTAGTGAGAGACTGAGTTGCTGAGTTGTTTTTTTAAAGATAGTTTCCACCCAAGAGAGTATATGATAGCTGTAGCGTTTGATACAAGAGTCTGTTAAGGACGTAGAACTCATACTGTTCATGTCTCTGTGAAATTTAGGTTTGGCATAGCTTGAAATATCTGTGATCATAACAGAATTATTTATTTTTCCAGATTTCTACACAGTATCCAGTAGTGGACCATGAATTTGATGCAGTCGTCGTGGGTGCTGGAGGAGCAGGTCTGCGGGCTGCATTTGGTTTGTCAGAGGCTGGCTTTAATACAGCATGCGTTACAAAGCTGTTTCCCACCAGATCTCATACTGTTGCTGCACAGGTGAGAAGTGAGGTAGAACAAATATTTTTAAAAATACACACTGCCAGAAGGCTGCTTTGGATATGCAGATGAACATCACATGTCCAGGCCACACTTCCTTTTATAACTATTACTTGTTTAGTTGAAACCATTTTGCAGGGCAATATACGTTTAGGTTCTATTCAGTGCTTTTTCACTACATTCAATGAAGCCTTGCAAATCACTGATGTGCAAAACAGAGCAATGCAACAGCCGTTGTGAAACTCACTAATTGCACAGGTTTTTCACAGCCACATTACTTCTGACCTAGTTGTATTTCTTGTACATGGAGGCATAAATGGTTTGTGATTTTTAACAGAAAGGAGGAAGATCTACTAAAACTGTACCAGTAATATAATTCAAACAAAATGGATGTTTGTTTTCAGGGAGGGATCAATGCTGCTCTGGGAAACATGGAGGATGATAACTGGAGGTGGCATTTCTATGACACAGTGAAAGGATCTGATTGGCTGGGTGACCAGGATGCCATACACTACATGACTGAGCAAGCCCCTGCTGCGGTGATAGAGGTGAGATTCACTGGAATTTGTGTCGGCTATATAAGTATTTACAACACAGATTAGCTTCCAAAGAGATCTACTTACTAGAATGTAGCAAAATAATTTGTTGGATTGTTACGTGCAAGTGATTCTAATGCTTGCGTTTGGGTTCAACAGCTGGAAAACTACGGGATGCCATTCAGCAGAACTGAAGAAGGAAAAATCTATCAGCGTGCTTTTGGTGGACAGAGTCTTCAGTTTGGAAAAGGAGGACAGGCTCACAGATGCTGTTGTGTTGCAGACAGGACAGGACACTCACTGTTACATACTCTGTATGGCAGGGTAAGCAGCTGTGAAGTAAACTTAGTTTGGGGTTTTTGTATTTGTAGTTAATTGTTACCCCAACCCCACTCCAAGGAATTTGAAGAAAAAACAAACAAAATGTATAGCTGTTCACATATCAATGAGGAATTTTGGGGGAATGACTGGTAACAATTCTGGATTTCCTTCGCCAGTGTGGAAGGGTGTAGCCTAGGTGATGCTTTTTGGATTTTTGTCAGGACTATGCAGAAATAGGATCAGTGGAAAGACCATAATTATAATGGCTCTTGTGAAGGCAATGAGTGATGGTGTACACTGTTAGCTTTATGGCGTGGAGTAGTTCCTCACTGTTAATACTGCTGTGTCTGTTAACTAGACCCCAAAAGAATTTATGTAAACTTTCCAAAAAAACTTTTTTCAAAAAATCTGACATGGTAGCATTGAGGAACTCTGAAAAGAAGTACAAGGCAGCGGTCTGTTTCACTTATCTTCAAGCAGGCAGCAACCAAATATGTAAATGCATAAAGGCATCCTGTGCATTTCTGAGCTTACTCTATGGCATGTAAGTGACTAGTGTTCCAGCATCTGTTTCTATCAATTCTACAGACCATAACTGAAGGAAGATCTGGTTATTTTAAAATGGTAGTAAGCTACCTGAAGCCTGAAATTAAATACCTAATAGGCAATGTGGCTTTTTTATTTACTTAGTAGCAAGCTAATTGCTCTCCTTCAGGCTCAGGCTAAATATGCTGCTGCAGTACAGATGCTCAGTGCTGCCAAATATTGGCTTGATCCTCGAGGGCATGAAAGAATGTTTGACTTGGTGCCTACTGCTTCTGCTATTATACTAGGCTTCTGGAGGTGTATTCCGCTTCTGTGTGAGAGGTTAAGTAAAGCGTGCTTGTACATGTATCGAGCACCGCAGCTGACTAAGTGTTGCCAAAGGCAGAGAGAAATAACAAGGCCTGTTGACTAGCTATGACTTCTCAGAATTAAGTGGTTCAGTAACTACTTGTTTTTCTTTAAGCTTGAATAGATATTTTAGCAAATTTTTATAAAAATCTGTGAAGAAATGGGCTTTCCTGGGAGTTAGTGGGTTTTATCCTGATACAGCCCATATGCATTGACGATTTTGAAGAGAGGTTACTTTGGTGTCTGGATTTTTCCCAAAGTTCCTTTTTTCATTTTCCTCCAGTCTCTAAGATATGATACAAGCTACTTTGTTGAATATTTTGCCTTGGACCTCCTTATGGAAAATGGAGAATGTCGTGGTGTTATTGCCCTTTGCATAGAAGATGGCACTATACATCGTTTCAGAGCAAAGAACACTGTCATTGCCACCGGGTAATGTAATGTTTATGATGGATAGAAGCTCAAAAGTGCTACTAGTTGAAGTCGATTTGCACATGTATTTGAATCCACAGTGTAGAGATGACACATTGGCTTGAAAAACATAGCTTACATGTTCATCTTTTCCCCTCCTTCAAAAAAAAATTCAATGTAACCAAATTCAGTCAGTCCCACTGAAAGAAGGCACGTATTAACTTTGCAACAAAATTAATTATTAAGTAATTAAGTTTTAATGAAGTATAAATTTGAATTCCAGAACAGTGACATAAAGATGAAATGTGTAAGATCACCATGTATGATCCAAACGGTCAGACTTATAAAATGTGTTGTTTAAAGTAGACATTGTTTCAGTGCTGCCAACATATATATATCTTTAGGGTTTCAAGTTTCCTGTAGGAAACAACTATTTTCAAAGTTTAGGAGGATCTCTTACATTAGGATACAAAAATTGTAAGTCTAATTGTTGTAGGATTAAATTATTGTGAGTGTAGCTTGACATTAGTTGGTTGCAAAAGTTTATGTACATTATTAGAATGCTATATGCTTTGGACAGCAATAAGCACCAGATATTTCTTTTCTGGTTCAGTATGACAGATGTGTCTGGTGATTGTCATTGTTTTTTATTTGGGCTGCTAATTCCGGTAACTTTTGTGTCCTGCAGTGGGTACGGCCGCACTTACTTCAGTTGTACATCTGCTCATACTAGTACAGGTGATGGCACTGCCATGGTCACACGAGCTGGTCTTCCTTGCCAGGACTTAGAATTTGTACAGTTTCACCCTACAGGTATGGAATAATACTTAAACATCATTTTTAATGACTTGAACAGTTCTAGTATTTTGTATACTATGAGTGTTCCAAATCAAATTGCTTACCTTACAGGAAGTTTTGGAAAGAAACAGCAGCACTTGTTTCTGTGCAGTCTCAGAGGACTGTTACTAGTGGTGTGATCAGGGTGGATTAAAATCTACCCCTGTCACTTGTCTGGTTATTTTAAGACGACCTTGTTTATCCAGTCCTGGTTGTCCTATTTATGAAGCTGTTGAGAGACTATCTCATTTGATGGTTATTTTCTTTCTTGACAGGTATCTATGGGGCTGGCTGCCTTATAACAGAAGGATGTCGTGGAGAGGGAGGTATTCTAATTAACAGTCAAGGTGAAAGATTTATGGAGAGATATGCACCGGTGGCTAAGGATCTGGCTTCCAGGGATGTGGTGTCTCGTTCTATGACCATAGAAATCCGTGAAGGAAGGTTAGTTAAACATTCTAGCAAAGCTGCAGAATCAATACTTAATCATTCTAGACTTTGTGTTGTACAGTAGTGCATTTGATAAACACCTGATAATTCATGAGATTGAGCTTTAGTAACTGTTAGCCGAATATTACATGTAGGGCAGAAACTTTGCTTGTTAATTCCTAATGATACTAAAAGATGTTAGGATTCTTCTGTTCAAATTCAGTTCGTATAGAAACAGTTCTTCAAATAAGTTTAATGTATATGCTTTTATTACAAACAATGGAAATTAATCAAGAGAACAGAACACCAAAGAATGATTGTAATTTTTTACTGATTTCTGCAGTGATACAGTGGCTTAACGGCTTGAATACTATGATTTATTGTGAAAAGAAAGCTGGGAGGTAAAAGATACACTTAAATTCTGCCAGGTTCAACAGGTCTTAAATATGCTAGATACTTTTTTTTTTTTTTCAAATGTTATCTGACAAAAACAAGTTAAAATTTTTCACAAATGAAACAAATTGGATTAGAACTGTTACCGGTGTTTGCAGAATTCCTATTATGTGTTCCGATGTTGACTTTTTTTTTTCTTTTAGGGGCTGTGGTCCTGAAAAAGATCATGTGTACTTGCAGTTGCACCACTTACCACCACAACAGCTAGCAACTCGTCTCCCAGGAATTTCAGAAACAGCTATGATATTTGCTGGAGTTGATGTCACTAAAGAGCCTATTCCTGTTCTGCCTACTGTGCATTATAATATGGGAGGCATTCCTACTAACTACAAAGGACAGGTAAGTACTACACATCACTTTTAGTATTTTTTTAAATTGTAGTAATAGGAAATTCATCTCCAAATACAAAAGCATTAACAATGTGTGGATGATTAATAATATTAATAACAATAATACTATAATTATAGTGTTAGAGTACTTAGATAATCGGGCTTGTTTTTCTGAAGATCTTGAGAATCACATTCCATTTCATCTGGAGATGGGAGTTCCAAGAAACATCTAAAATGAAGTCACTATCGTGTCTGACAACAATTCTCTGTCTATGAAGCTGAGGATAATATAGTTGAACAAAGATCAAACCAGGACTCTTACATTTTATAACTTAATATATATTAATTCTTTGTGCCTCATGTAATCTCTATACTAAAGCATATTCCTCTAGCTCATACTAGTTAGAAGACAATGTGATAGTGTCAGCTAAATTTTTCTGTTTCAGTGCATTGTACTTAATTTTTTTTAACTTAAACTTTTGCCTTAGAACTATGTGCAGGTTGGACTTCTATCCTGTGCTTTTCTGACTTACTGCAGAATTGTGATGAAACGGAACCATGAGCATAAGTAAAGAAGTCTTAGGTTTAGTGTCATCTGTTTTTACAGACTATTACAACTTATCCTTTAGAACAGAGGTATTAATAGTTTTAGAGTTGGAGAAAATTTTAGATTACTTTGTTTCAGCCTTACACACACATGGCCTCTGCATGCAAGGAGGTTTGACTGTTATAAACTGCTGAAGTATTAATGGACTGTCTGAAACAATAGGTGATTACACATGTGAACGGTGAGGACAAAGTGGTACCTGGTTTGTATGCTTGTGGGGAAGCAGCTTCTGCATCTGTCCATGGCGCAAATCGACTTGGAGCGAACTCTCTCCTGGATTTGGTGGTCTTTGGTCGTGCTTGTGCCCTTACTATTGCTGAGACGTGCAAGCCTGGTAAGTCTCAATTTGCCTTTACAGTTTCACTCCTGCCCAGCAGAAGTTGTTACCTAATTCAAGTTCAGAAAGCCAGACATAGACTCCTTTTTGTTAGAAAAGGCAGAAATCTGTTTATGCTTTTTATAGGAATGTTCTTTGCAGTGCGAGTACTTGTCATTAACATTTGCTTTGTGAGTTGGTAGTCTTAAAACTAGAATTGGGTCAGTGCTTCTGGCAGAAAAACGGTTGAGATTTTTCACAAACTAGTAGAACAGAATATTGAATATGAAGACCGACTTTTCTACATCCTGTGCTACGTCTTCTACAGCAAAAGGAAGTCTGTTTTACACTAGGTGCTTCCAAACAGTGGAATTTGCTGCCACCTTGTTGATATATAAGGTGGGCTGCACATGCAAGTGGTAAGAGAGAGATAATAAAAATTGTAACACCTTATCCCCTGTATATGGATAATCAGTGCTGAATGTTTTTCAGTAGTCTGGTTCAACCACAGTTACTTACCTGAAGAAAAACCCCACTTAAAAAAAAAACAGAATCGAAAAAACCTCCACAAAATACTCTTAAGAGGTGTTTATGTTGTCAGAGCAGCTGGAGGCCAGAAGCAGTCATCTGTTTCCTCACTGCTTAATGTCCAAATTAACAAGACTCTCTTTTCAGTCTGACTCTGCACGAAGTGCACAGAATGATGGTCCATGATGGAATCAGCTTAGATCTAGCAGTGCCTGTTGGCTCTGGCTTTGTGCAAACATTTGTTTGGATGGATCTTTCTGTGGCTTCTTTAATTTTGAAGTTGCATGAAAGTTTTTATTAGTCTTAATGCAAAGTTACATGAGAGATGAAGCATGCCAGTAAGATACTGTTTGGTTTGTTACCCAGTAACAGATGGGCTCTGATATTGAAGGTAGGATGCAGAGCTTGCATGTAACTGCCAAGCTTATTAACTAATCCCTGGTTCTTTTAACAGGCCCAAGAGAAGGGTGGGAGGTGTGGGGGGTGAGGAGACAAAAGTATAGGAGAAGGTGGTAAGGAACCACAAGCTTATTCTGTAGTTTAAACTAATTTGCTTCAAGTATTGGTTTTAAGTAATTAATAGCAGAATTTAGCCAAACTGATAAATTCCTTGCTAACTGTTATAGGAAAGAATGTGATTCACACATTCCACAGAGAACTCTGTTTTTAAGTGTGTGGATACTGCTGGTATGAGTTCAGGAAAGTTAAAATTAACCTGCTCCTCAGAGGAAGGAAGGAGATTGTGTTTTAGTCAAATTGACTTTTAGTAGTTGCTAGCCTAGTAGTTGCTGCCAGAAACCAAAACCAAACCTGACTGACTAAACTTACTGAAACTTCCTCCTTAGGAGAGCCAGTTCCCTCCATTAAACCAAATGCTGGTGAAGAGTCAGTTGCTAATCTTGACAAACTAAGATTTGCTAATGGAACCATAAGAACTTCGGAATTGCGACTTAGCATGCAGAAGGTAAACCTGGTGAAGCTCTGAAGTATAAGGTGGGAGAAGCTGCAAGCAAAGGAGGTGGTTTGGTCACTTTGTGAAGTACAGTTCAGGATTTGCTTTGCAGAAGTAAAAAGCAGCATGGGAGGATTGATTGTGTGCAGTAAAGGCTGTATCAATTTTGTTAGTTTGTTCTTCCCTTCCTGGTTATTCCTCTTGAGCAGTTTATCCACAGTGTAATAGTGGGGTTACCTCTGTTTGGAGTGAACAGAAGAATGTGTTGGGTTTTTTTCTCTTCAGGCTGCAGGCATGTCTGAAGTCAAAACAGCACTCTGTCGGTACTAATTATGTGGGATATTATGGATACGCGGCAGATGAAAACTGATTTTGTTTTACTGCCTTGCAGGCAATGCAAAACCATGCTGCTGTGTTTCGTACTGGCTCTGTACTCCAAGAAGGCTGTGAAAAACTTAGCCAAATTTATAGTGATCTGGCTCATCTAAAGACCTTTGACAGAGGTAATCTTATAGCAAAGAATATACCTTTGCAAAAGTACTCTCTGGGAAAAGCGTTTCTTTTCGTTTTCTAAACCTTATGTGTTTCTTGAAACCGTAGCTGAAGAGTTCTGACCATTTTGAATTGTTCAAATTATTTTATAGAGTCCTAATTGCTAAACATCGTAATCTGTAAAGCACTTGATCTTTCTGGTCCTTTTTCTGGTTGCTTCTTTCAAAGAGTATGCAGAGACTGAAATCTGTTTACCTCTATAAGGTACTTACTACTGTTTTCTCAGAATGCAATGCGAAATTGTTCAAATACTAAGACAGACTTTGTAAGTATCTTCTGAAAAGGCCAGGGAGCTGCAGAATGGTGGAAGGACTTCTCTTTTCATTCTTCAGCTGAGCAGATAGCTCTGCATGCAGATACTGCCATGTCTTGCAGCATATCGTAGGAGAACTTGGCTAATTAAGTACAACTGATGATGTACGTTTTGTCCACTCCCACTATGTATTTCTCTTCAACTACTGATACGTATCCTAAACCGAAAGTAGAACTGGCTTTCTTGGACAGCTCTCTCTGAGCTTCCATAAAAATGTTACAATAGTTTAGAATGTAGGCATCAAAATGAAAGATATATTCATGTAAGTGAACTTGGATCCACCTTGGAGATACTTAAATGAAGAACTGCCTTGTAGAACTTGCAAGGCTTTTTTTTTTTTTTCTCCTTTCTCTGTGGGTCAGAAGGAAAAGCCTTGTTGCCTGGATCTGCTAGGGGTCTACTTAAGGAACTCCCATCTAGACAGATCCTGTGATCTGAAATGAGGCATGGGGACCGAGCTGTAGGTATGATATAAAGCAGGCAAGAATCTAATAGTGTAATTTTGTCACAGGCATATATGGGCAACAGGGATGGCTGGTAGAACTACTGAATTTTTCTAAGACTTGTTAAAATTGTTAGGGTGTAGGAAATCATTACTGAGCCTTGCAGGCAGTAGTAAGTAATTCAGTTTTGCAGAGTACTGTGACTGCAGTGGGTAGAACATTGACTAGTTTATTTCTGAGAATCAGCAATAGGACAGAAGTAAATTGAGGAATAACTTGTTTGTAGAACATCTTCCATAATATTTTAATATTTTACTAGGTATTGTGTGGAACACTGACTTGGTGGAGACCCTTGAACTGCAGAACCTGATGCTTTGTGCTCTGCAAACCATTTATGGTGCTGAGGCTCGCAAGGAGTCCAGGGGTGCTCATGCTAGAGAGGACTATAAGGTATAAATATTTTGTGTGATTGAATTTTCTTGTTTATGTGTGCTCAGGTGGATTATTTAGAAGTTTTTTAGTTTCTTCCAAGTACAGTCTTCAGAGTCTTAAGTTAAGATTAGTGTAGTATTTGTTTAGGGTCTCATCTGCTTTGTTTTACCCATTCTTATTTATGTATAAAATGACCAATACATGCAACACTGAGTAATGATCTTGAGAGTAGTTCTTTGTGTGCAGACAAATGATTAGAGAGATATAAAGCAGGACTATAGTAATAATAAGGTCACAAATGCATAAACAGGACTTCAAGCAGAATAGTTATTCTATTTTAGTTGTTCTGTTAGTTGTTCTAACATTACCTTTAATACTGAAGCTTAACAAGGGCTTTAAAATTTGACATGAGCAGTGTCAAGATAAAGCTTGCTGGCTATTAGGAGAAACATTGTATTACAGTTGTAATTGGAATGCAGCTAATCACATGGTCATAAAGTAATTTGCAGATGCATTTTCTGGTCTGTTCTAACCTAATTTTATCCTTAGTTACGGATAGATGAGTTTGACTATTCTAAGCCACTCCAAGGCCAACAACGGAAGCCCTTTGAAGAGCACTGGAGAAAGCACACCCTTTCATATGTGGATGTCCCATCTGGGAAGGTATGTTGAGCCTGATGCATGAGGCTCACTCTCGCTGTCAGCAGACTGTTGCTCGTTAGACAGCTGTTGATACTGTGATAATACTGCAGTTGATTGTCACTGTCTGAAGTACCTGATACAGTTTAGTGTTCTTAGGGCAAAAAAGTCAACATTTGTTCTGTTGTTGAACAGAAGGCATAACTGAGAGAAATTACTGTTGATCTTTGGGAAGTAACTTTGCAGTCTGAGCTGGAATTGTTTTTCCCTTTTTATCAGGCTAGTTCAAGAGCTTTTTTCTTCTTGTCTGACGGTGGTAAAACCTCCTGTTGGTATTTAGCATAAAGTTTTTATGGCGTTTCAAAGATAAAATTGAAATCTGACCCTACAATAATTTTGAGTCTTGTTTTTTGTATCCCATTCTCTGAATCCTCTTCACTTCCTCTCCCCAAGTTCCAGCTTCCTTGAAGTCTAATTCAAGGACAAGTGAGAATACTTCAGTTTCTGAATAGCTGCTGAAGACAGAAAGTAAAGAGTGTCTGTCTCTTAACTGATCAGGAATGAGGAACGAGTAATCTTAGGCAAAATTTTACATATGTCCCAAAGGCCTTTTTAAAGTAGTAGTCGCCTTATACCATTTCTGGTCAGGCTTTGCTTTAAAGGAATTCAGTCAGTGGTAACTTGTAGGTTAACAACTGTTCATTTCCATGGGAAGGAAAAGAATAATGGAGGAATTGGGTTAACATCTTTGAAGTTACTCAGTTATCCATGTTATTCAGATAGGCCGTCTTATATAGATACAAGAGGTTCGTTTGTCTTAAAATTCTTTTGTTCTCTTTTACTTTAGGTTACCTTGAAATACAGACCTGTGATTGACAGAACTTTGAATGAAGAAGACTGTGCCAGCGTCCCACCTGCTATCCGCTCATACTAGTAACTTGCATTCAACTTGCAGCCCTCTCCCAGTGGAGGGGTTAGTGTACATAAGCATAGCGCAAGCAAATCAAAATGATATGGTCACTATCAGTTAATGGAAATGCTGACTAAAATTTTCGCCAGCTTCTATTCTCCTGCAGCTTACTGTACAGCTATGAAAATGGAATGCAGGACAGTTCTTTCATCCGTCTGTCAAAAGTGACAAGGAAAACACAAAATGTGTCTAAATAAAATTATTATAAGCCTTGTATTTGTGTGAATATACTGTTATGTATGTAATAAGTGCTTTTACTTTGAGTGTATAGTTATTTCTATATTTTAAGAAACATAAATGCATTGTGATACCTTCAGACAAGACTGAGATGCTGAATTTTACAGTATGGAGACAAAAGCATTGTAATTGCTGATTGTAAGTAACAGGAGAGAAAATTATAAACTAGTAATTACAACTTTGTTTTTTTTCTAAAGCTAAAATGGTAAAGATTGTCATGCTGTTGCTTTATTGAAGGAAACAAGACTCTTCTACTTCAGTTGAACAGAATAAAATCTTAACAGCTAGTCCGTGCTCTCTGTGGAACTTCTGAAGATCAACATTGTTGTGCTTGTGTAATTCTTATGCTGTTTTTGCCCAGAGGAACCAAAGGGCACTTTTGCAGAAGACTGAACTAAATCTTAAAGCTTACCGGCTTTGACCTTAACCTGCTGTAGTGCTACAATGTAACTTGTGAGGCAACACTAGAGCAGCATTTCTGTGAATAAGGTTCAGTTCTTGAAGGACAGGAGTGTGGCAATTGAATGGAGCATTTCTTGATTTTGGACACTTTTTGTTTTCTCAGCTGCTGAATGTTGATTGTTGGAAAAAAGAATGCTGGAAAAAATGAAATGTGGGGTTGTTGCTGGTTGGAATAATCTAATACACCATGCTTCACTCTTGTAGTGTTTCTGTACTTTACACCGGCGTGTTGAGACTGAGCTTAGAGAAATGTAGCACATGGAATCATAGAATGGTTTGAGTTGGAAGAAACATTAAACATCACCCAGTTCCAAACCCCCTGCCATAGGCAGGGACACGTCCCAGTAGATCAGGCTCCCCAAGACCCCATCCAACCTGGCCTTGAACACCTCCAGGGATGGGGAAGCCACAGCTTCCCTAGGCAACCTGTGCCAGGCCTCACCATTCTCACAATGAAGAAGTTCCTCCTTAGGTCAGGTCTAAATCTGCCCCTCTCCAGTTTATACGCGCTTCCCCTCGTCCTCTCACTATGGCTAGAAGTGCTACATGAGCGAGGGTAGAAAGGGAAAAGGGAAGAAAGATATCTTGACTTGGCTTTTTTTTAATAGGAAGATTTGAGAAGGGCAGCGAAGCTGGTGAAGGGGCTGGAGAACAACCCTCCTGCGAGGTGGCTGAGGGAACGGGGCTGGGTTAGTCTGGGGAAAAGGAGGATGAGGGGAGACCTTATTGCTGTCTGCAATGGCCTGAGAGGAGGGTGCCGCGAGGTGGGTGCCAGCCTCTTCTCCCAAGTGCCAGGCTTGAGGGAGCAGCGTCAGGAATGGTTGGCTCAATGATCCCCACACTCTTCCCAACCCAGGGTTTCTACAATTTCTTCTCTGGAGCGAGTCCAGAGAAGAGCAACAAAGCTGGTGAGGGGGCTGGAGAACAGGCCTTATGAGGAGCGGCTGAGAGAGCTGGGGTTGTTTAGCCTGGAGAAGAGGAGGCTGAGGGGAGACCTCTTGCTCTCTACAACTACCTGAAAGGAGGTTGTGGAGAGGAGGGTGCTGGCCTCTTCTCCCAAGTGACAGGGGGGACAGGACGAGAGGGAATGGCCTCAAGCTCCACCAGGGGAGATTTAGGCTGGACATTAGGAAAAAATTCTTCACAGAAAGGGTCATTGGGCACTGGAACAGGCTGCCCAGGGAGGTGGTTGAGTCACCTTCCCTGGAGGTGTTTAAGGTACGGGTGGACGAGGTGCTGAGGGGAATGGTTTAGTGTTTGATAGGAATGGTTGGACTCGATGATCCGGTGGGTCTCTTCCCATCTGGTGATTCTATGACTCTATGACTCCCCGTCCTTCTTCAGGAGGGAGGAAGCGCCGCCCTCTGCTGGGAAGGGCGCAGGCCAACCGGCACGCGCGCCCGCCCCCTCCCCGCTCTGGGACGGCCCTGGGGACCGCTCCGCCCTCGGCCTCGTCCTCCACCCCCTCCCACCCCCGGTGACGCCCGTCCGGGGCGTTGCGGCCGCGCTGCCCGCCCCGCGGGTGCCTTCCCCGCCGCCGCCGCCATGCAGCGCTCACTGCGCGCCTGCCGCCGCCTCGGGCTCCTCGCGCGCCGCCCTCCGCCGCCGCCCGCCCCGCGCTGGGGCCCGCGCGCCGCCATGGTGGGTGAGCGGCCGGGGGGCGCGCGCGCCCGGGCCTCGCGTGGGGAGGGGAGGGGGGGAGCGTGCGCCGGGCCTGAGGAGCGGGGGGGGGGGGGGGGCGCGAGCTGAGAGGGAAAGGACTGAGGGGAGTGGGAGGAAAGGGGAATGGGGCGGTGTGAGGCTGGGTAGGTGGCGCTGCCTGCGTCGGCCGCGGCCCCTTCGTCCGGCTCTACAGCTACAAATTGGGACAAAAGAACCTGCCTTCGCACAATGACAGAGCGGCTTGAGTTGGAAGAGCCCTCAAAGGTCATCCAGTTCCAGCCCCGTGCCGCTGGATCAGGTTGCTTGTCCAACCTGGCCTCGAACGCCTCCAGGGATGGAGCGTCCGTGGCTTCCCTGGGCAGCCTGTGCCACTGCCTCACCGCCCTCACAGGAAAAAAATGTCTTCTTAATATCTGATCTAAATCTCCCCTCTTTCAGCTTAAAACTGTTCCCCCACATCGTATCGCTGCACTCCCTGATAAAGAGCCCCTCCCTAGCTTTCCTGTAGGCTCCCTTTAACTACGGGAAGGCTGCTGTAAGGTCTCCCCAAGCCTTCTCTCCGGGCTCAACAACCCCAACTCTCTCAGCCTGACCTCCTAGGGGAGTTGCTCCAGCCCTCTGATCATTTTTGTGGCCTCCTCTAGACTCGCTCTAACAGATCCATGTCCTTCCTATGCTGAGGACTCCCATTCTCACAGAAATGGTCTGTCTGGAAAATCTCTGAGACTGCTTTAAAACTGTGGAGCTTTCAGCTAAGAACTGTCAGTAACCTCAAGCAGGCACCCTCAGTTACTGTTCAGGTATTAGCTGGTTGACTGTCTGACTGAAACATGAGTGGAACACGTTTATTGTGTGAAGTTCAGAGTCAAAACGAAAATTATGTTCAGATAAGGAGCTCTGAATCTCAGTGTCACAAGCTAGGACATAGCAGGGAAACGTTAGTCTTAGGTGCATTTCTGAGTTCACTTTTTAAAACGAAGTAACTTGAGCCTGTCAGAAGAATTCCAGCAGCAGAGCGTTAAGGATTTAGAGTTATAGAATGGTTTGTGTTGGAAGGGACCTTAAAGATCATCCAGTTCCAAACCCCCTGCCACGGGCAGGAACGCCTTCCACTGGGTCAGGTTGCTCATCCAGCCTGGTCTTGAACACCTCTGGGGATGGGGCATCCGCAGCTTCTCTGGGCAACCTGTTCCAGTATCTCACCACTCTCTTCGTGAAGAATTTCTTCCTAATGTCTAGTCTAAATCTTACCCCTTCCAATTTAAAGCCGTTCCCCATAGTCCTTGTAAAAAAAATCCCAGTTTTCTTGCAGGGCCCCTTCACGTACTGGAAAGTCGCTATAAGGCTTCCCCAGAGCTTTCTCTTCTCTTGGAGCTGAACAAGCCAACTCCCTCAGACTGTCCTCATAGCAGAGGTGCTCCATTCCTCTGATCATCTTTGTAGCCCTCCTCTTGATCCGTTCCAACAGTTCCATATCCTTCTTATATTGGGGATTCTGGAACTGGACACAGTACTCCAGGTGGGGTCTCATGAGAGCAGAGCAGAGGGGAGGAATCACCTCCCTTGACATGCTAGCCATGCTTCTTTTGATGTAGCACAGGATATGTTGTAAATTAATTTTATTACTTAGCTTACCAAAATAGTTAATAAATGTAACTAGAGCATTGGTTCCCGATCTGTGATATTTATTATGGTATGAAAAATGGCATTAAAAAAACAAGCTTCCAAATGAGTGATTAAACTGCATAGTCAATGCAACATACCTGTGTAAGAAAACCTGGGTCAGAGTGCACTGTGTAGCCAGTGGCCTGTCAAATGGTTCCTTTTTTTATTTTTCTCTTTGGCATTATCTAAGAAAAACATTGTACGTTGTGGTTCTCAGTTGCTTGCTGGAGACCCAGTATTAATGAAGGGCTGCAGCCTTGCATTTTGATCTTTGCTGGTCAGAATTATGACCTGTCTTCTAAATAGACCTCTTTAATTGTGTGGGTTTAAATAACAGCAGAAGTTACAGCAAAATGTCCCTCAGTGAATGTGGAACTCAAGCAGCCCTCGAATTCTTACAGGCAAATTTTGTACGTTCCTACTTTGAGAGGACCAACAAAAATGTACCAGTGGGTATTTAAATTAAAAAAAACAAAAACAAACCAAAAAAACCCACCACTTTTGGATGTTTGCAAGAACTTTTCAGCATTTTTTTTGAAACACCCCGTATAGACACAACCAAACATGCATGTTGTCCTGTGATATCACCATTGTGTTGCACAAGATGTTTTAAATGGAATTGTGGTCTTAATGGTCCTTCTTCAGCTGAACGTTGTAAAATATTTGGGTTTATTTTCTAAAGTGTAAATTTCAGAATTTGTGGCTCGATATTATAAAGGAAAAATGACATGTAAAATGGAAGCATTCTGCCTCTGCTAAAGAAGAGCAGTTGAGCACAAATTCTGTTTTCTGCCAGGCCTTTAAAGATTGGCTTTGAAATGCTAATAATGATCATTCTTTGAATTGAAATACTTGCATCCGAAAGTTGCTACATCCTTAAATCAATGTAATTTTCCACAGGAATCGTTATTGCAGCAGTTCTGACATTTGAGTATCTCCCAGTGTGTTATGGTGCAATCAGTCCTAGCTGATATGTTCCCTGCAACAAGGCAAAAGTACAGTTATGTTTGCCTAACTGTGTATGCTTTGGACTATGGCTTCTTGGGATTTTGGGAAGAAGAGTACACTTGGTCAGCCCTCTTAAATACACGCATATGTATTTGTTTTGTAAAGGTGAGGAGTGGTAGTTCTGAGCTGAGAGCTGCTGTAGCTGTCATAGAAACTAAGTGAGCACAGGAGTTTGCCCTGGCTTGTGGTGCAGTTGCTAAGTCTCCTTCTGGCTTCCCCTGTGGCTCACTGGTGTGGGAGCAGGCGGCTGGCACCAGGGTGCCACTGTTGCAGTATTTCACAGCAGGTTCCCTAGGCAGGGAGTGACTGCAGAAACTAATTTGGTTATGGGAACAGGGACCTTCAGCTCCTAAACTCAGTCAAGAGGGTGAATTTTGTCTAAGGAGTGAGGGAAGGATGTTTTTTTACATAAAAATTCAGACAGTAACTTATGCAGGTTCCGCATTAAACTGAAGGTAACACTGAAGTTTAGTTACTTTAGTATGTATGAAACATATCGCTTTGCTTTTCAACCTAATGTCTCTAGTTACTCTGTTAATCAGCAAATGACGTTCAGCTTTAAGCAGCTTACACTGTTAACACCATTGAGTTTGTGAATATATGTAAGGTGGAATTGGCTAGGAAAAGGATTTTTATTTACTAACAGGATTTAATTGTTAAGAGGTACTTGTATGGGAAGGCAGCGATCCTATTTATCTTTATTTCACCTTTGTTGACATTGGAGTTATGTAAGTTTGAGGATTCAGTTGTGCAACTGTTAGCATTTTTGTCTTGAAAGGTTACAGGTAGTTTAACTTTTTTTATGTTGTTTGAGCATGGATAATTCTGGTACTTGAACCAGTGATGACATCAAGAGCTGGGCTTGGAACCGAATCAATTCTGCTCATCCAGCTCCAGGAAAAACTTGATATTGTCTGCTTACACAAGGTATCCAGATATCAAAAAGCAAGGATTTCAGATGCATCAATGATATGTACTGTTGGAATATTAACGTGTGCACACATAAAGTAAGGCCCGCAAGCATCTCTGTTAAACGTTTTTGGTAGAAAGATACTAAATGTTGACTCTGTTCTGTTTCTTGTTAGCATGTAAATGAATGCTAGGTGATTAAAATAGGATAAAGAGGAGGAACATAGGAATGCAATATTAGTCCACACTAAGCTTTATATTTTTGTGAGGTCAGCATCTGGGAGAGCATCAGCCAAAACACAAGGTGTGGGGAGCGGGACAGCAATGTGAGAGCTAACCCTTGCTGTTTTGGGGCTGGGCTGCAATTTCTTCTGGGTCATGTGCGTGACCTGCTCTGCAAGGATGCCCTAAGCAGGTGGGTCTGGTGTCTTTGGTATGCAGCTGCTGTAGTACCTGAGGGCAGAGCATCTCCGTCTGGCTGGGAATGCTGCTTAGGACTGTAAAAAGGTTGGAACACCCCTCACCACTGCTGCCTGGAGCTTAGTGTCCATGGTTACAGACCTGGACTGGCTGGTGCAGAAAGTCAGTGTTGCTGGAGAAGGTGATCTGCCCAATATGCATCAGTGCTCCTGTTCTTGAGACCCATCAAGCAAGACGCAAGTAAAACAGACAAAGAAAAGAAAAGAACAGTCCAACTTCAGAAGTGGACATGTAGGGGAAAGTAAGAACTGTGCAAACTTAAATGATGCTTTCCTCTTACTGTGACCTATACTCCTCATTTTCACGTCAGAGGATTTCTTGAGTCGGTGGTTTGGCTGTGTAATAACCCAGTTTAGATCTTTATTCTGAGTGCTCATCTCATCTTTCACGAACTTGTGCAGACTTCTTGCATCTGCAGCATCAGCTGGCAAGGAGTTTTGTCTGTCTGCTGCTATTGTGAAGAGCTGCTTCCTTTTCCTTGCTTTGAACCTGACTCCTACTACCCTGTTGTTATGGCACCTCTTTTTGTATCGAGGTGACAGTGAACACGTAATACCCATTACCATTCTACCAGTGTTTTTATTGACCTCAGTTTTCCTTCAAACCCCAAGTTGTCTCTCTTCTGAATGAAAAAGTCAGTTGTCTAAAGAAAGCTCTTCCCTACCTTCCATCAGCCTTATTGCCTTTCTTTGAACTGTTTCCAGTAATATGCTTTTTGAGATAAGAGAACCAAATATGCACAGATTTGTGGAGGAACCGAGGTGCCAGGGCAATGTTTCTTTGGCTGCGCTGCAGCACTGCCTGCCTGCTCTGATAAAGTCAACCCAAGGACTCACCCAGAGCCTGGCGTTCTATATGTATATAACGTTCTTACTGGCTATGATTAAGAATTAAAAAAGTCTTCTTCCTCTTCTTGAAGACTATGCAAGAAGGTCATCTTCTTTTCTGGGGAAGGATGAACAGAAAATTGGGACTTTGCTGACCAAGGCACAGGGAGAGGAAGAGCAAACTGCTCTTGCTTGTGTCCAGACCAATAATCTTTATAGACCTGCCTGTGAATGTGATCACATCAATGCAGATGAATGGGTTGTTTCACAAAAAGTAAAAAAATTCTTCTTAGTTGGTATATGTCAGTTAACTTTAGTTTACCTCTGGGTGTGTGAGATAATAAAGTGTGCTAGGTATACGTGATACAGAGATACTGCCTTACTTAACTCTCCTACAAAATATTCCTAGATGCAGTTTATTTGTGTTACACAGCTTTTTTGGTTAGGACAACTGTGTTCCTGGCTTATTAGGCCTAAGAAGATAATTAATTGTCTGTAACTTGAATTAATTGTTCCCTTCCAGCACTTTTCTCCTGTCCTGTGCGCGGTGTGGATTTCAAGTACCACATGTCTGTTGCCTGGCTGACTGCCATCTGGGTTCTTACTGTGCTAATTCATTCAGCTGGTTAAAACAAAACACCAGTTCTGTAAATTGTGGGATAAGTTACTCATTCTTCAAAAAGAAGAAACAGATCTTTTGTCAGGCTGGTGTGTTTCGCACAGTGGGCAGCTGAGGCTGCCTGTCACCAGCGGGCCTGCTAGACTATGCAGTGTTAGTAATTGTGACTGTTAGTGAGGCAGGTGCTCAAACTAGAAAAATGTCTTAACTTTGAAAAAAATAGTTAGAAAAGTGCCTATGCCTTGCTGTGTGTCTTTGTTTTAATTTTTTTCCCTTTCTTGCGCATATTTTCTTAACTGTATCTGCTTTCAAAAAGAATGTGCTGTTTACCAGTGTTTGAAATATATTTTTCCCTCTCCATAGTCCAGCCAAGAGGCTTTTAGGATAGAATATGATACTTTCGGTGAACTAAAGGTGCCGAGTGACAAATACTATGGTGCCCAGACTGTAAGGTCTACAATGAACTTCAAGATTGGAGGAGTTTCAGAAAGAATGCCAGTGAGTAATATAACGCTGTGTTCTTTTTTTTTTCCTCTTTGAGCATGTTTAGAATGTGGGAGTGAATACCTTCTTCTTAGACCTCTGCTGGCAATACAAGCAACATGGAATTTTAATTAAAGTTAGAAATTCCATGGCAAGATATTGTTCTGTGTTAGAATTCTTTTTTTCATTTAAATAATTTGAATGTTGCTTTTGTATAATTATTTTATTGTGTTGCTTAGTTTTTGTATTAAGATTAATAAGATTAATGGAAATCTTATTTTTCATTTTTCTGGACACGAAAATTGAATAGAATAGTTTGTTTGCCATAGCATTATGTAGTTTGTTATTGAACATGTTTAGTGTAGCATGAGTTGATATAAAGTTGCTCTTTCACATGTAGCTGTGCATAGAGCATTAGTGTGTGTGGGCTTTGTCATGCACTGACTTTCCATGTACTGAAATGCAGATCAGTTTGCCCTCAAAAGGCTATTTTAGAAATAAAAGTAGTTTTCCTTTTCTGTTCATTTTATTGCATGTAATCTGTTTCAACACATGAAGCATACCTGTCTTATAAAGAAAGGATGAGCTGTGAACTACTTTCTGTGCTACTTGGATAAATAATACTGATAATGGGAGCATAGGTTATGTGACTTAATTGTTCTTCAGTTTGTTTGATGGATTACTGCTGGATTTAAGTTCAGAAAGAGTTTGATTTAGAACTAGACCTGTGCTATAGATTCCTAAAAAGTCCTTTGAGCGGAAAAAAATAGGTATTTAAACTTATTCTTGTGTTGCAGGTTCAAGTTATAAGGGCTTTTGGCATCTTGAAGAGAGCAGCTGCTGAAGTAAATCAGGATTATGGTCTTGACCCAAAGATTGCTAATGCTATCGTAAAGGCAGCAAATGAGGTAGGAACGAACGTTTCAAAATAGTAGAATGGCCATTATATTTTTGCTAAGCTTCTCATGGGATGTTTGGAGAAACAAAGGGAAGGCCTCTTGCATTTCTCAGATTGTTACAAGGGAGGAATTTATTGCTAGTAAATTTTGCTTTTCAGCTTGAGGAATCATTTACTTAGTGTTTTGCTGTTCTACTTCCTACATTCATAGAAATGATAGAATGTTCAAATACATTTTGATACTTAGGTTATAAAACCAGTGTATTTTTTCTTCTCTGTTAAGTTTACTCATTACTTGCACAGCATTGACTCTTACCAGATGAACAGTATTAAAAAAACTAGGAGGGGAGTAGAATCTCAGTTCATTGAGCTAATGTGAAGTCTGACATGCTAAGCAAAGCTTTTTCATTTTGGAAGTCTCCAATCTGTTAACAATTGCATTTTGGTAATGTGAGACCATTTGCAATCTGAGTAGTTTCTCTATTACTAGTCTCTTTCCTCTTCAGACTTAAGCTTACTAGTAAATCTGTGCTTTCTAAGTATCACTTTTATAGCTAAAGAGGACATGATGTGACACTCAGAGGCATCTCCTCTTTCTCAGGATAAATGCCATCCAAGTGCACAGAATTGTGAATGACCATTATTTGAGGTATGGTAATATCAGGTGTGTTGCTTTCTATAAATCAACAGATACATTTATCTTGAAGCGTTGTTTTACCGAGGTTTCTTGTTCTGATTAGCTTCAAAATATTTCAGTATTTGCAGCTCTATCTTCTTTCTACCAGCTGTAGCACCATAAGTCCCAAGACCCAGGAGCTTTGGAGAACTCCAGAATACGTTCAATTTCTTCTTCTGGTTTCTAGGGTTCTCCTAGTTAAAAGTGGATCAGGATTTTTGGTGGCTAAAGGCTACCTAGTTTAGATTCATGAGTTTCTGAAAGTTGTTTGGGGCTTTTTTATTGTGTTTTAAAAACATCCCTGCAGTGATATCCTATTCCTTACCTCCAAAATAGTTTTCTAGTATAACTTAAAAAGAAAGCAAGGAATGAATTTGTTCTTCGAGGTGGGAACTTTGTCACTGTATAAGATGGGAAATACCCAAGATCCTTTACTGAAGAGCACAATTCCGAGACTGATGTATCCCGATAATCTGGAGGTAGTTATCTAGCCTCAGAGTTGTAACAACAGATCCTTTGCTTTCCATTCTCAACTTTCCTGAGGCTAAGATACACAGAGGTGATACTTCTGAGCACAGATTTTGATACTAACACACATTTAGAAAAAGCTCTGTGTGCATATGAAGTTCAACAGGCTCAAAAAAATGTGGATCAAACAGCAGAATATTTGTGCCTGTTTGTCTGTTTTAGTTTGAGATGGCAGTTGTCATTGCTTGCCTGCAGAAGATATAAGTTGGTATAGCCACCTCTGTCTGATCAGGACCTTGTTCCCACGGGTAATCAACCAGTCAATACCTGGAAATCCATGTCATATTCATACTTGTCTGTGTGTGTAACATACCCAGTTGCAGCAGTCACTAGTCCTTTTTAGGCGTCTCAGTTTAAAGGTTTATGTCCAAGGCAGCATTAGGGAAAGCACGCCTTGCAGGAAGAAGGTGTTTGATAGCAGCAGCCATCTGTCAGCTAATTGTGTTGGTGCAAAATCCAGTACCTACAAGTGTTTGTCATAGGTCGGGAATTTCCCTACATTAAATTTATTTCTGGAGAAATTTTTGAGACCAATTATACAAATATGATGTACTGCACGTGCACGGCAAATGACCATTGACACAAACCCTTCTTCTGGGAACTCTTTCCCATAAGGAATGGACTTCCGAATGCCTCTAATTTAAATTGTTTTATGGTTGTGATCAGTGTTCCTGATGAAATTTTGCAGCTGTTGAGAAAGAAGTGTACCCATGCTGATTCCTCTGTATCTCAGAATTCAGCATCTTCAAAAAGCATAGCAAAAGCTTTTGCTCTTTTAATATCTAGGATTGCATCGAACTATTGTAGTTATTCTAGTATGAATTCACAATTGTTATAGGTAGATTTAGAAATAGAACAGAGAAGGTTATTTGAATTATAGCCATAGAATTCTCAGTTTTATGCTTTTTAATTTTTTTCTTCCAGTAGAACAAATTTTCTTTCTCTTTTTCCCATTTAGGTAGCGGAAGGGAAATTAAATGATCACTTCCCGTTGGTGGTGTGGCAGACTGGGTCTGGAACTCAAACCAATATGAATGTCAATGAAGTCATCAGCAACAGAGCCATTGAAATAATGGGGGGCAAACTGGGGAGTAAAAACCCAGTACATCCGAACGACCACGTTAACAAAAGCCAGGTCAATATACATGTACTACTTTTAATGTCAGAAGTATTTTTTCTAATTGTGAATCTTTATTTCTCTCATAGTCACTGTTTAGATATAAAAAAAAAGGAGTGTTTCATATAGCTTTGGCAACTATTTTCCAGGTTTTTCAGTTTAAGTGAACTTTAAAATGTTGTTTATTGACACTGTGAGTTTTGGAGATTAAAAATTTTGAACTCATTCATGACAGATGAATTCATACATGATGTAGTGGGCAGAGGGGGGTTGGTGACAACCACTGATACTGCAAATAGTCTTCAAGAAGTTAAATACAGGTCCAGTTACTAAAGTTTGGATATTTATAACTGTTATATACATAATGCATTATATAAAGCACGTAGGAAGAATAACAGGAAGAATGGCTGAAGTTCTGTACTGGGTAAATAAATTATCCATTTCATTTTTTTTCCCTAACGATCATGGTAGACATTTTTACTATACTTCACTCTTAATATTTGCTTCAGATTAACTGAAGTTTAAGCCACTGACTCAGTTTTATTCCTTCCTGATCTTTTGTACTTACTCAGTGTCCCGGGAACTATGGATTTAACACTACCAAAGCAACACGTAGGTGTTGCAAAGTCACCTACAAATCCTTTAAAATCGTCCATCTGTTTACTTGTCTTTTTTCTTTTCTCCAGTGTTTTTGTGACCAGTCTACTTATGTAGTTAACTTCCTGTGGGTATAGTTATAAAAAGTTGACTTTATCATTAAGATGCTGAACTTTTAGTTCAGAACTGAGTTTAGAATATTTGACTATTCCTGCAGATTGACTTGCAGATTACTCCAAAGTTGCTTACTCTTAGTTTCTTCTTGTTTTTATATATATATATGCAAAGAAAATAAAGCCATACATGTACATCCTACAGCAACAACGGTGAGAGAAGCCTGTCAATAAATTTCTTGACCTTCCTTCACAGAGTTCCAACGACACTTTCCCAACAGCAATGCATATTGCTGCTGCCCAGGAGGTTCATGAGGTGTTGTTACCTGGACTAAAGAAGCTCCAGAATGCACTTGAAGCAAAATCCAAAGAGTTTTCTCAAATCATAAAAATAGGACGCACTCATACACAAGATGCTGTTCCACTTACGCTTGGACAGGTAAAAAAAAAAAAAATTATGTGTTTGTTTGGAAAATTCTTGTGAATATATTGAAGGAAACTGAGGCAAACTTGAGGAAGCTTAAATTAGCTTAAGAAAAATAATAGAAAACTGTCTGAATCTCCATCAAAGTATTCTCATCTTTATTGGAGTTTGCTGGATGCTCTACTCTACCGAATCATAAATTTTCTTAATCTTTTTCTGTGTGTTTTATTTCTAACAGTAGTGAGATATAAATTATATAAAAATCACGTTCCATTATCAAATAACACATGATGTTTTTATTGCACTGACACTGCAAGGAAGAAGGTAATTAGTCAGTAATCTTTAAGCTTATATAAATGAAGCTTTGTCAACAGACAAAGCTACAAAGTATTTTGAATGAAAAATCTTTATGACACATGATCATGTATATATTTCGTAGCAAATCTTTGTTGTCGTATTGCCAAAAATGGCTTATATTTCATTACGTTGGTAATGAATTAACTTAAACTGAAATTGTAATAATCCATGTAAAATTTGTGGTTTTTTTTTTCCAAGAATGCTTAGGTGGGTTTTTTACTAAATAAAATTTAGTAAAATCTGTTTCTCTATTGCACCTTAGGAACATTAATTTAATCTGAGAGCTGATTTACCTTAGTTTCAGGTGCTGCTAAGTGCACAACTGAAATAAAAGGCAAGAGAAAGATGTATTGTTAATACGTTTTTATCTGTAATTGTTCATACTGTGAGAGCCAACTTCTAATATATGTAAATTTTTCCTGTTATTGAAAACATGCTAAGGTTTAGCATCTGCCTCATGCCTTCAGTGCCTTCAGGTTTTTGAAGAAACTAGTTCAACTGTGTTAAAAATCTAAATAATTCTAGATGCTTATTCTTGGTTGTTGTCTTTCTTCCTTTATTTTGTCCTTCTCTCTTTCAAAGGAATTTAGTGGCTACGTGCAACAAATTAAATACGGTGTGGCTAGGATTGAGTCGACCATGCCAAGAGTGTACCAGCTGGCAGCTGGTGGGACTGCGGTTGGTACAGGATTGAACACCAGAATTGGTTTTGCTGAGAAAGTTGCTGCTAAAGTGGCTGAACTCACGGGTGAGGAATGGTGTTTCGGAGTTGTCAGTAAAGCAGTGTATGTAACATACAACCAAATTCAAACTAAATCTTTCAGCTTGCATACTTCTCATAAGAAGTATTGCATTGAATCTGTTTAAGAAATAGCTTTGTGAGGTATTGTCTAGAGAAGAGAGAGATGAACTTACAGTGTTATTGATTCAATTCTTTATTAAACTAGTCATGTGTTTGATTATCAGATTTATGTCTACCAGGAAGGGCCTCATAGGTTTAATGTTTCTTGTGATCCCTGCAGGTTTGCCTTTCGTCACCGCTCCAAATAAGTTTGAAGCTCTTGCAGCTCATGATGCCCTAGTTGAACTCAGTGGTGCTATGAACACAGTGGCATGCAGTCTGATGAAAATAGCTAATGATATTCGTTTCCTGGGTTCTGGACCACGCTCTGGACTAGGAGAACTCATCTTGCCTGAAAATGAACCAGGAAGTAGCATCATGCCAGGTACAGAGAAAACATCCAGAAAAATTGCCTTTTTCTTTTGTTATGGACCACTAACTTTTAATAGATATTTACCAAACACCACCAGAAATGTCAATAAGTCCATGATTTAACACTTCTGTCAGCTTTTATCTTCTGCCATATTTTGCTAAAATTTGTGCTTATAAAAACGCTTGTTTGCACAGCAAAGTACATGGTCGAGAGTAGTGTCTGTAAATGAATGACTTTATTAATACAGGCATACAACCTTCTTTTAGAGTTGCAAGATCTCTACTGTTTATATTTAAAGGCTTCTCTGAAACAAGCTTTAAATGGTCCCGTCTATGAATTGTAGCAATATCATGATGTAAATTGACTTCTGGCTTTACTTCTTAGCATGGTTAGTGTTACGTACCCGCATATTCCCTTCAGCAATGATCCCATTGTATGGAAGGATGAGAAAGCAAAGAATAATATTAGTAATCGTTCCTTGCTTCTCTTTTGAAAAAGTATGTGTATGTGCATGTTGTACATCCAAAACTATTGTAAGCGTATTCTTCCTGTATGATAAATTATAAAAGAAATGGGTCATGAGCATATCTGGCTTTCAAAAAAGCAGATTATGAATGTTCTTATTAGGATTATTTCTAGAAATTAAAGCAACCATAAAAGTTTCTTGTTAGGAGGCCACTCTGATTTATTGGGTTTGGATTTTTTTTCCTGATAAAGTAAACAGTGTGTTAATTTTATTACGAAGTATTTCTAACAAATTAGTAATGCTTTTCTGAAGTGGACTGAGATTTGGTAATGAGTTACCAGCAATGCCTGCTTACACAAATAAAGACAAGTTATAATCTCTTAAGAATTAACAGCTGCTTAGCTCAAGCATGTTTGATCCAGCCCATAAAGCCCTGCTGGATTGCCATGGCTGCTTTAAAAATCCTAAGTGAATTACTGAAATAGTAGAGTGAATTTAATATCCATGGAAATTATTTCCTTTCTGAGGTGCACAAATACAGGTAAGTGAGACAAAACAGCTTTTGTTGAATGTGATTTGGTCAATGGGGGAAATACTGCATTTAAAAATTTATTTTTATTTTTTTCTTCTGTGGTAACCTTTTTCTCTCCCTCCCACAACCAGGAAAAGTGAACCCTACCCAGTGTGAAGCTGTAACCATGGTGGCAGCCCAGGTTATGGGAAACCATGTTGCTGTTACTGTAGGAGGTAGCAATGGACACTTTGAACTGAACGTTTTTAAGCCCATGATGGTAAGTTATTTCATAAAATTTGAAATGCCTAAGACTGTTAAAGTCAGCATTCGTGCAATCAGATGACTCGAGGGAAAAAAACCTCCATGAATACAAGCACCAGAGGAGCTGATAAAATGTGCCAACAAATTTTAATTTTTTGTATGGTAAGTCCTTGTTACACCTTGGAACAGGTTTTTACGTGTAATTATTTTATGCAGATAAGTTTTCATCTTAAAAATGTATGCTTATCATCATCTAAGGAAGTCCAAAGCTGAAGGGATTTTGGTATTTTAGCTAAAAATGAGGATTTTTTTCTTTAACAACTACCTCTTACTAATTTCTGTTACTGCTGAATACTGAAGGTTTATGTGCTTTTGGCAAGTGAGTCATGTAAAATCGTAATTATTAGTCTTGGAATTCAGTATTTAAAATAATGTTTGCCATCTACAATGCAAGCAGGATACACTTAGCTACATTGTGTGTGTTAAAGGTTGAAGGAATAGTAAAGATTTTGGTGTAGGTGCAATAGTTTATAAAGAATGAAGCTGACTTGTGGAAAAGATCCTAATATTAAATAGAAACAAAAGGAAAGGTCTTGAGATTTTGTCATTCTCTTAGAAATAACATTGACAGAGGAAGCACCAGGTCATACATTATTTTTCTATGCCACCTATACCGACTGATGCTGCTTTTTTATTATGCCTGCAAGAAATGATTGAAGAAAATAGAAATCTTATCATAAAATCAGTGTTTGTCTCTTCCTTAGCGAGTCTGCTTAGAGTACTGTTTTTCCTCGTCATCTGAACAAACAACTTGTAAGCATTCAGCACCTGGTTTTCACAAAAAAAGAAAAATAACCCTGTTGAACAGCCAGGAGATGTCCCTAGCAGGAGATAAATTTTGATAGAAACAAACACCTCAAGAAAGGCTAACTATACATTGCTGCTGGAAAGTGACAACAAAATGCTTTTGTGGAAGATGACAATTTTCCTGGCAGAGACTTATTTTGCTACCAAGGGAAGAGACTATGAGTGAAATACCTGATATTTGTCAGTGCGACCTACACAAACCCGTGCACATCAGTCTCTTGCAGATACCTGTGGCTGGGGTGAAGAGAGAATTAGTCATAGTTTGTGCTTTTCCCAGTGTTTTATTTTACTGACAAAGAATCTGTATTGCTTTTTTAAGCCCAAACATATCTCCAGGTACGTTTAGCTAGAACAGTAAATAGAGCATGCGCTTGAAAACAAGAATTAGCTTTCCTATTGTTGCCAACTTCAGTGAGTGGCTAGAACTCCCATATCCATCTGAGATACTGTTATTGATGCTTCAGTGAGTGGCTAGAACTCCCATATCCATCTGGGATACTGTTATTGATGCTTCAGTTTGTCATTTTGGCAGCATAAGCTGAAGACCAGGAAACCTTCTTTCTGTCACAACAACTCTGTCTTAGTCCGTTAGATCTCTTTCAGGGCTGATTTTGCCAGTTGCAAGTCAATGTGCATTTTCTAATGTTGAGGCAAATCCAACCAAAATTTAGTTATGCCAGCAGATCGTCTTCTTTTAAGAGAGTTTGTTCAATCCCCGTAGATTTTTTGGGCACATATTGATGTAATTTAAGCAGCTGTTGTGATTGTCAACACCAGGATTTTAGGGTTTCTTTTCTCAAAACAAGTGGCTGTCAGTTCCACCCAGCAGGAGCTGCGTGCAGTTTTGATCCTTTTCTAGTTGTCTGTAATTCCATTCTCTGAAAACTTGGCTCTACAAGACAGCAGGTTAACTGAAAACCAGAATTTCAGGTTTATTTTATGTAGTTACGACCTTGGCAACCAATGATGAGTTACAGGGTGGTTTTCAATCCATATATATATGGATTGTCAAAGTAGAGGACTAATGCCAGACATTATTGTACTTCATATTTTTAGATGTCTTCTCTTGATCGGTAGCTGAGGGGGGAAATGACAATGAATCAAATGCCTTCACGTGTATTTTTTACTTGGTGGTTTCTGAATGGTTGTAACAAAATGATTATACATCCTGTGGTTGTCTTTATGTGAGAGTTCTCCTGCTACTGAAAGCTTCTCACAAATTCTTCTGAATAGGAGTGGCTGAGCTTACTTTACCAGAGGAGGGTGTGTTATTTACTGTGCTGCTTTTCCACAAAGTGATGGCTGAAGAAGTGGATATTGCAGGGTGTGGGGCACACAGGTTACGAACAGATGTAGCAGGCTGGGCAGCTATTAATGTCTCAATTTAATCGTCGGTATTTCTTCTTTTTTTTTTTTTTGTTAGATTAAAAATGTTTTAAACTCAGCAAGACTTCTTGGAGATGTTTCTGTTTCTTTCACTGACAACTGTGTAGTCGGAATCCAAGCCAATACGGAAAGGATCAACAAACTAATGAATGAATCTTTGATGTTGGTAACAGCACTTAATCCGCATATAGGTAGGCTTACAACTCAGAAGCTTCTCAAAACATTGTAGAATCATAGTTGGGTTTGGATTGGAAGACACCTTAAAGATCATCCAGTTCCAACCACCCTGCTGTGGGCCGGGACACCTCCTGCTGGCTCAGGTTGCTCAAAGCCTCATCCAGCCTGGCCTTGAACTCCTCTGGGGATGGGGCTTCCACAGCTTCTTTGGGAAACCTGTGTCAGTGCCGCACCACCCTCACGGGAAACAATTTCTTCCTAATGTCTGATCCAAATTTCCCCTCTTTCAGCTTAAAGCCATTACCCCTTGTCCTAACGCTGCACTCAATGATAAGAGTCTCTCCCCACTGGAAGGCTGTGATATTATTATAAGAAAACCTTATGCAGTAACATTACTTGGCACACGTTATTTCTATTGTCACAGTGTTTAGGAGACCAAGTCATGGGTGAGGCCACAAGTTAAATTACTGTAATGTCACCAACTACTATTACTGATGAGGAGGATGTGTCCTCCTTGCAGTAGCCACACCATTGTATGATAAAAGTAATTCTGGTGAGAATCAAAAGGAAGGAGATTGGTAGAATTTGTGTACCTGTCACCCTGATTTGACTGCTCATAATAATGAGAAGTGAAAGAGCATAGTAGGAGGTGTTTTTTCTTTAAGGATGAAGTCACATAAAGCTTTGATCTAAACGCAGTAAGGCCAGTATAACAGAATTTATCTTCACTTTGCATGAAGAAGTTGTGTAATGCAGTTAGTGTGTTTACTGCCGGTTGAGTTAAACAGTAGAAACTAACAGGTTATTTCTCCAGAGGCCTGTTGCCTTACTTCCTTTCATACCTCTAACAAATCTCCTGAAACTGCAAATACCTAACGTGTTCGGTTTTATTTGTTACAGGATATGATAAAGCGGCAAAGATTGCCAAAACAGCACACAAAGAGGGGACGACGTTAAAAGAAGCTGCCATAAAGCTGGGGTTCCTTACATCAGACCAGTTTGATCAGTGGGTGAAGCCTAAAGATATGTTAGGTCCTCAGTAACTCCTGTATAAAGAAGTGGTGTTCTTAACGTAAAACAAATAAATTAAATAAACACAATGCCCTTGTTTCACGTTTTTGTGGTGTTATAAAGCATCATAGAATCACTAGGTTGGAAAAGACCCACAGGATCATCGAGTCCAACCATTCCTATCAAACACTAACCCAAGCCCCTCAGCACCTCATCTACCAGTCTTTTAAACGCGGCCAGGAATGGTGACTCAACCACCTCCCTGGGCAGCCTCTGCCAGTGCTTGATAACCCTTTTGGTGAAGAATTTTTTGCTGATGTCCAGTCTGAACTTCCTCTGGAGCAGCTTGAGGCCATTCCCCCTTGTCCTGTCCCCTGTCACTTGGGAGAAGAGGCCAGCACCCTCCTCTCTACAACCTCCTTTCAGGTAGTTGTAGAGAGCAATGAGGTCTCCCCTCAGCCTCCTCTTCTCCAGGCCAAACACCCCCAGCTCTCTCAGCTGCTCCTTGTAAGACTTGTTCTCCAGCCCCTTCACCAGCTTTGTTGCTCTTCTCTGGATTCATTCTCTTCTCTGGACTCATTCCAGAGCCTCAACATCCTTCTTGTGGTGAGGGGCCCAGAACTGAACACAGGATTCGAGGAGCGGTCTCCCCAGTGCCGAGTACAGAGGGAGAATAACCTCCCTGGACCTGCTGGTCACGCCGTTTCTGATCCAAGCCAAGATGCCATTGGCCTTCTTGGCCACCTGGGCCACTGCTGGCTCATGTTCAGTCACTGTCAACCAACACCCCCAGGTCCCTCTCCTCCAGGCAACCTTCTAACCACTCTTCCTACACGTCTGTAGCTGCTCAGGGTTGTTGTGCCCCAAGTGCAGGACCCGGCATTTAGCGTTGTTGGGCCTCCCACCCCGTTGCCCTTTAGCAGCTCGGGGCAGCCGGTCTCAGGGGCGGGCTCTGTGGCCGCTGCTGACGCTCCACGGAAACTATTCCCAGTGGGGGCGGGGCCGAGCAGCAGCCTCCTTCCGGCGCGTGCCCGGCGCTTCCGGCGCGGGGCCCCAGCCGGCCAATGGCAGCGCGCGGCCGCCGGGAGCCGGGCGGAAGTGCCGCGCCGCCCGCGCTTCCGCCCTCCCCGCGGCCCCGCCCCCCGCTGCCCGCGCGCTTCCGGGTCGAGTCGAGTCGCGTCGGGTCGGGACGGAGAAGCCGCCGCCGTCGCGGGCACCGAGACACCATGAACCGGTTCTTCGGCAAAGCCAAGCCGAAGGCACCTCCGCCCAGCCTCACCGACTGCATCGGCACGGTGAGCGCCTCCCCCGGCGGGCCCCGCCGGTGCGAGCGCGGGGTCGGTGCGTGACCGGGACGGGGCGGCGGGGCGCGCCGGGCCCGCGGGATGGGGAGGCCCGTCCCGGGTCGGACAGGGCTCGGAGCGACCCGGCGTGGTTGGGGATGTCCCTGTGCCTGCGGGGGTTCGGCCCGGTGACCTGTGAAGGGCCCTCCCAGCCCGAACCATTTGATTCTGTGACTGACGCCCCGTGTTTGCCGGGCTGTCGGTTTGCGTTTCGGTGTCAACCGTGCCCTGCGCTGCATCAAAAGAAGCGTGACCAGCAGGGCAAGGGAGGTGACTCTGCCCCTCTGTTCCTCTCTTGTGAGACCTCACCTGGAGTATTGTGTCCAGTTCTGGAATCCTCAACATAGGGAGAATATGGAGCTGTTGGAACGGGACCAGAGGAGGCCTACAAAGATGATCAGAGGGCTGGTGCACCTTCCATATGAGAACGGGCTGAGAGAGTTGGGGTTGTTCAGCCTGGAGAAGGCTCCGAGGAGACCTTATAGTGACCTTCCAGTACCTGAAGGGGCTATAAGAAAGCTGGGGAGGGGCTGTTTACAAAGACTTGTAGCAACAGGACTAGGGATAATGAGTATGAACTGGAGAGGGGCAGATTTAGACTAGATATAAGGAGGAATTTCTTCACAATGAGAGTGGTGAGACACTGTCCTGGGTTGCCCAGGGAAGCTGTGGCTGCCCCATCCCTGGAAGCGTTCAAGGCCAGGTTGGATGGGGCCTTGTGCAGCCTCATCTAGTGGGAGGTGTCCCTGCCCATGGTAGGGGGCTTGGAACTAGAAGATTTTTTTACGTCCCTTCCAACCCATACTATCCTATGATTCTACTGCAGATGAGCTTGCTAACCTTGCTTGTTTAATGTTGAAGATGTGTGCAGATGAACAATTCAGCTTTTCATAGTTCATCTGGGCTTGCTTAGGAAACACATGGTAGAACACTTTACAGGTGTTGTAAGGTTACCCTGTCTGAAAAGAAGGTTAAGGAGAAGTTTTAAGAAGGTTAATGTTGTAGTTTCGTAGTCATCTTTTGGCTTCTAAGTTTGTGAAGAAAACTCTGGTATGCTTTTACAGATCCTTCTGTTGTAAAATGATTTTAAAAGGTGAAGAAAGAACACTGAGGTCTTGAATATTTGTAGTTAACAAAGTAAAGTATCAGTGGTTTTCAGAGTCAGGTGAAAGGTCAGTAATGGTTGTGGTATAAAGGGGGATTAACTAAAGTTAACTAAGCCTAACTATCTCTGGAACCTGACAACAAAACACTGCCATGGAAAAATCACTATTTTCCTTAGAGAAGACTTATTTTGCTGCCAAGTGAAGAGACTCTCCAAGTTAATTGCCTAAAACTTGTCAGTGCGATCTACACAAACCCATGCACATCAGTCTCTTGTAGATACCAGTGGCTGGGGTGAAGAGAGAATTAGTCATAGTTTGTGCTTTTCCCAGTGTGTTATTTTACTGGCAAAGAATCTGTATTGCATTTTTAAGCCCAAACATAGCTCCAGGTATGTTTAGCTAGAACAGTAAATAAAGCATGTGCTTGAAAACAAGGATTAGCTTTTCCGTTTTTACCGTAAATGCTTCAGTGGGTGGCTAGAACTCCCATATCCATCTGGGATACTGTTATTGATGCTTCAGTGGGTGGCTAGAACTCCCATATCCATCTGAGATACTGTTATTGATGCTTCAGTTTGCGAATTTGGCAGCATAAGCTGAAGACCAGGAAACCTTCTTTCTGTCACAACAACTCTGAATTAGTCCGTTAGATCTCTTTCAGGGCTGATTTTGCCAGTTGCAAGTCAATGTGCATTTTCTAATGTTGAGGCAAATCCAACCAAAATTTAGTTATGCCAGCAGATCGTCTTCTTTTAAGAGAGTTTGTTCAATCCCCGTAGATTTTTTTGGGCGCATATTGATGTAATTTAAGCAGCTGTTGTGATTGTCAACACCAGGATTTTAGGGTTTCTTTTCTCAAAACAAGTGGCTGTCAGTTCCACCCAGCAGGAGCTGCGTGCAGTTTTGATCCTTTTCTAGTTGTCTGTAATTCCATTCTCTGAAAACTTGGCTCTACAAGACAGCAGGTTAACTGAAAACCAGAATTTCAGGTTTATTTTATGTAGTTACGACCTTGGCAACCAATGATGAGTTACAGGGTGGTTTTTAAGATATAAACCAGTGTTGGTCAGCTCTTGAGAGATAAAGGTCTAGCTCCAAGCACAGGTATTTGGCATGAGGAAGTCTATAAACTGCTGTTGTCATTACTGAGCTCCATGTAAGCCTTTTACCCTGCTTTGACATCTTCCAGTTTCTGTGGTTGGAACTAAAATTTAAGAGTTCTACATATTACTAAGTGGGGAGAAACAGACATCCTTTTACAAGTTCTGTGTTTAAGGATTAACTCTTTGTGCCAGTTTACATGGAGTAAGGTATCTGATTGGTGAGAGACTTGCTATATTTTCAGTTCATTTTCGCAACAGCTAAGTCTTTAGTACAGGTCCTGCTAAAGGACTAGAGATGCCATTAGATTATTTTCTTACATGGTATATAAGTTATTATTAAAGAGAGCTGTGTACGATAGTAAAAAACCCTGTGCTGTTTCTTTACCATGTTAAATTCAATAGTTAGTCACATCACTTCTGTGTTGTCTTCAATCTTAGGGATATTTTGATGTCCCCTTTGAAAGAATCAATTTGCTTTGTAAAATCTCTTACCACATTATTTCACTTGCAATTAGCCATTAAATGGCAGTTGGGAATTACTGTATTTGGCGAGCAATGGTTAATATTCACAGTTACCATGTGCTAAAAATATAGGCAAGTCTTTGACAGTGATTATTGCTATTTTGAATGTTCTTCCCTGTGTATGCCAAAGTTGAATGACTGAACTCATTAAGATCAGCACACAATGCGCTTTTTTTTTTTTTTTCTGTGGCAAGAGAACAAGCATCAACTTAAAAATCTTCAATTGTGTAGAGCTCTTGCACTTATAGAGCTGGTTCTGTGGGATGGCTGATCTGAAATGTTTACTGAAGCCTGTGAAACACTTCTCCCTAGTTTTCTTGGATGTCTGGTTACTATGGAGTTTGCCAGCTGGCTGTGTGATGCCCTCCTGTCTCCCCGCTTACTCCCCATGTTTATGTTCCCATTCTCTGCCTTCTGGCTCTTGCTCGCTCTCTTGCTGTGCCTGCCTCAACATTGTACTTAGTGGCAAATCTTTTTTATTCTTGCTGGCTGACAAAATCAGATGACTCAAAGCTGTCACGAGGCCAGTAGGAGGAAGGATGCATCAAGAACTGTGGCGTTGGTGTTGTTTTTACTTTGAAAAAACACTCTAAACTTACATTTTTTCAGAGTAGTAATTAGGAAACATAGGAACAAAGCTGAGGTCCTGTGTAATGTGTCTGTGCAGTTTTTATGTAGATAATCAATGTAGGAGGATCTGTCTCTGTTTAAAGCTTTTACTGACTAAAAGAATCCTTGTAAAAACAAACCACATAGCTGTTTTTTCCCCTGCGAGGGAGGCTGACCTCAAAGATGCTTTTAGCTGATGAGGATCTCGAGGAGGTGTTACACTGTGAACCTGCAAGAGTTTTAAAATTGGAAATATCTCTTTTTCTTGCTAATAGTAAAATATTTGGTATAATAGAAAGCTTAATACAATTTCTTTCAATGCCAGCTGTGCCCAGGCACTTTAAAGTCTTGTGTGGATTGTTCATATCAAACGTTCTGCTCAAGATGCTTCTGGCAAATGCATGTTGCTGTAATAGAGCAGAGATTTAAAAGGATCATTGAGACACCAGAATGAAAATCCACATAATTGTGCATGCTTAGCCGCACTATTAGCAAGTCAGAATTGTAAATTTGCACTGATCAGTCTCACGCTATAATTGGAATGTCATTATATTCTAATCCCTAGAGAGGCCACTTGGAATGAGACGTTAATAAGCTTTATTTTGTTGCTTCAAGAGAAATGCTGTGATAGTCAGTTCACATTAAGGGGCCTTACTTTGTTTTTTTAATATGAATTTGTGTACGCTATTAGAATGATCTATACCCATGCTTAGTTATGTAATTAATTGCCATAATGACAGCTCTGTGATACGCTTTGCTCCAGGGCTGTTAGGATTGACTGCTGGGGGTCTCTTACTGAGCTACGCAGCTACTGCTGGGATTTGGAGCAAAACTGCTGTATTAATTCAGAGTCGCTACCAGGAGGAACTGCAGCATTCGAGCTCCCTTTGTGGGAAGCAGTGGGAAAAGTGTCTCTCTGACAAAGAAATTGGGCACCTTTGAAAAAGTAGTTAAGTCTGGGCTTCTTATATGTAATCGCTAATACATGTGTCATTCAGAAGGACTGATGTTCTATGCCCACCAGGAATAAACCTCTAGCCTTGGTGAACACATCCTTCCCCCTTTTGCATTGCCCTCATATCTGCAGCATGGTACACTTCTGTTTTCCTTTGCTTATTCTGGTTTAGACCCTGATACTGTATGTTGTTACCAGAAATTCCTAAATAGAGATTGTGACTTGAGTGGGTGTGCAAGGAAGCATCTCAAAGTTATGGGAACACGTTAAAACGGCACAGCTTCCTGTAACCTCAGAATGTTTCTTGTGCTCCTTGCAGAAGGTGTTTCACTTGGTTCTGGTTTTGGATTCTCTAAAACTAAACTGTTTATAAAACCACTGAAAAAAAAGAAACAATTTGGTTAGAAGCACAATAAAACACTGAAGTTCTTCTTTTTATTGTCCCATGTCTGAGTAAAACCTTCATGAATGGTGTTTTTGTGCGTTTCACGTATTAAAGGTGGACAGCAGAGCTGAGTCAATTGACAAGAAAATCGCAAGGCTTGATGCAGAACTGGTGAAGTATAAGGATCAAATGAAGAAGATGAGAGAAGGGCCTGCAAAGGTAAGAATCTTCTGTGGTATTTAAGAATGAGAGGATGTGACTCATGCTTCTTGTCATGTGGTGGAGCTGTTTAGCCGGTTCATCAGGTTCATAGAATTGCATCTTGCCCTACTGGATGGGATATAACATCCTGTAGGATTGTTTTAGTTCTGAGGCATCTCTTAGACATTCGTATTTGAACGGCGTTTTAACTGGCTTTTATTTCCTCCAAAGTGTAATATAATTCCTTAGTCAGAAGTATCTTGCTTCCCTTCTTCCTTCTGTTACCTGAATTAAGTCTGGTAGAGAGTCTGTTTTGTTCATCACCCAAAATATAAAAGTCTGTACTATGCAGAAAGGGGGGAGTAGGAAAGCCCATTTTTGAAAGGGAATGAACATATAATATTAAACGTATCTAAAAATAAACCTATCTTATGTAAACAGTATTGTTAAAGTACCTTTTGCAGTATTATTTCATGCTGACTGTTGAAGTCTTTTGATAAAGATGATTCTGTTGGACTAGGTTTGACTTTGTATTCTGCTTATCAAAAAAAAATTAAATTCAAAAGCCAGAAATTTTTAAAGTATTTCCAATTAGAAGCTTATATACAAGCCTATTCAGTTAATCAGTAGTGCAGGACAAATGCTGAATGTGACTATTGTTAAAAGTCTTTGCACTGGTAACTAAGGAATCTTTGCGAAAGCTGAAATGCAATACATTAGGTTTAAGTAGCATAATCATGAGTAAAGTCAGATATTTTTTCCTAATGTTACTATATTGTGTCTTTCAGAATGCAGTAAAGCAAAAAGCATTGAGAGTGCTAAAGCAGAAGCGAATGTGAGTTTAAACTTTTCTCAGTTTGGGATTAATGAACACCGGTTTTCTTTAAGGGGTACTTGCTGAGTATTTGTTAATTCTTACCATCCAAAATATCCTATAGTAAGGAACACAGTAGTTTAGGTGAGGAGGACTGCTTGGGTTTGCTTTTGGGTATTTTCTTTTCTTTTTTTTTGACTGCGAATTTTATTTGACAGCTGTGGATTGCATAACCTGCATCTCTTCCATTCTGCTCACAGCATTATTGAGCTGTGGCACACATCTCTAGTGATTAAAACTTTTGCTATGTCCTCACCTACTGGGTACGCCTATACAAATGTTGTTTTGCCATCAGTTAAAACAGAAGCTTAGTTCAGGGGTAGCGTCGTTAAGTTTAAATACACAGAAAAGCATAACGGCCAGATATTTATGAAGCTTTTTATTCTGCAGTGATTGTTTGTATTAAAGGTTTTAAAAATTATCTTATGTTTTGACTACTGTTGCTGATTTTGTAAATTTTTAAAAATTTAGATATTTTTTTTTTTTTTGCAATAAATAGTGTCGTGTTTTAAAGGTGCTTGCATTGTTTTTAACAGGTATGAACAGCAGCGGGATAACCTGTCACAACAGTCTTTTAATATGGAACAAGCTAATTACACTATTCAGGCACTGAAGGACACAAAAACAACGGTACGAGTATAGTAATCTCACATTTATCTAACTTGTGTGTGCTGCACCAGATACAAGCATGTTGTTTGACTCTGTTCTAGGTCGATGCAATGAAACTGGGGGTGAAAGAAATGAAGAAAGCTTACAAGCAAGTCAAAATCGATCAAATTGAGGTGAGCTTCTATAGCTTACATTGTCAGAGAACAGAAACAGTGCACTGAAACAGTGATAGGTATACTATGTAACTTAAAGATAAGCTGGCTGCTTTAGTTTACATGAATTTGCCTCCCTTTTTTCTGGGACCACCATCATAATTCCTTCCTGATTTCTCTGGTGCTGCACGATCAGTTGTTTGCCTTCTTGCACTGATTGTTTTCTTTTTTTTTGCTTGCTGGGCTAATCTTTAATCTCTCCCTTACTTTCCTCTGCACTTCACTATAAGTGAATTATGGTGCATACTTCCTGCTATGGCTTTTTTTGTCTTCCTCCCCCCTCTCAAATGTTAGCAACATGTGGATTAGTCCTTTACTTCCCCAGTTCCAGGTAGTGCCTGATTTCTTATTTTTTTTTAAAAAAAGGCAAAACAGCCAAAAAAACCCCATCAATACCAACCAACGAGAAAAAAACCCAAAACCAGCCAAAATCTCAAGAGGTCTGCAAAGCCTGGCCCTGTCTTCAGAAAATGCATTAACCCCCCACATAATAACTCTAAATATAAAGTCTACTGTGCTTAAACTCTTTACAAATGCCAGTGTAAAATTCCTTTGAGGTTCTCTTTCTTATGCTGTTTTTATATATGGGCTGCATTGTAAACCTTTTGCCATGTATTGTTTCCTTGCTGTACTCAAGTGCCAGTAGGTATGCAGAAATAACTTCTAAATTATGCTGTGGCACAGCTCAGGTTAATGCTTCTTCATCAGACGGTAGGTTTAATTTCTCTAGATTTCATACTCTCCTGCTTTTCAAGAAAATGCTGGACTCTGGATAATTTATTAGAGGTTTTCTGTTTACCCTGAAGGATACTTAAACTGATTTACAGAGATATTATTTCAAGGTTCCTCTTTTTCTACCTGTTATGTTTATTATAATTTTAGTAGTAGTTAAGGCTGCGCTATAGTGATAAGTGCATGTGTCTTGTATTAATGCTCCTTCAAAAAAGGGCTTATGCATTACAAAAATTTGAGTGCCTTATTCAGTTTAATAATTCCAGTATATTTGATTAAGCTCTGATAAATTTAACTAAAACTATTACATGTGGACCTATTGAAATAGTTTCTTTTTCCAGGACATACAAGATCAGTTAGAGGATATGATGGAAGAAGCTAATGAAGTCCAGGAAGCACTGAGTCGTAGTTATGGAACACCAGAGATTGATGAAGATGACTTGGAAGCAGGTGAGGAGGGTGGAGGATGACTTTTACATTTTATATTAATGTAAAAGTCATCATGCAGTCATGCACTGATTTTTAATGTCATTAGCCAAATATTTTAAGTGTGTTTAAAAAAAAAATTAGTTTAAATCACTTTTTTTTAAAACATAAAAGCTGCATTTCCTTTGCAAGCAGTAATAAAAGTACCACATAAATATGAGATATACAAATAGAATGCAGTGAAGGAAAGAAAGTTTTCTGTTTTGTATGCGTGTGTATTGCTAACTGATGACTTAAATGCTAAATGCATATGAATATAAGCGTTCAGCATGAATCCTGTTTCTCTTTAAGAAAAACTTTCTTTTCCAAAAGGATTTCTTGGAAAACTTTTAAAACCTACATAATTAAATTTCAGAACTGGATGCGTTAGGTGATGAGCTTCTTGCTGATGAAGACAATTCCTACTTAGATGAAGCTGCATCTGCTCCAGCACTCCCAGACGTCACACCTACTGACACAAAAAACAAAGTGAGTCCTTTCATTTTTGAGTCATAGAGTAGAATCGTTAAGTTTGGAAAAGACATCTAAGATCATCCAGTCCAATCATCAGCCCAACACCACCTTGCCTGGTAAACCATGTCCTGAAATGCCACATCTACATGTTTTTACAACACTTCCAAGGGATGGAGACTCCACCACTTGCCTGAAAGCAAAATACACTTTTTTGTTGTTTTGGATTAATCCCACTTGTATTGGTTGCTTGATATTTGTAATCCTTAATATTTTGAACAAAAATGGATGTTGAATCTTACATATGAGAGAATACAGTAGACTTAATGCTCCTTATTATATTTTAAAGAGCTAAAATGGCATTTTGTAACTCCTATCTAACAGTGTCAGACTGCAAGTAGAATTTAGGTGTACCATTACAGCTCCTAGTATAGTTATTCTTAAAAGCAGAAGAAACTCTGTATGTTTGCTTGTGGGGCTTTAATATAACCTCATAGCGAGGAAGAACACTGGTGCTCTTATTCTGATCTCCGCTGTCACACTGTGACAATTACAGAACCATCACACTATAGAAATCATAAGGAAACTTTTGTGCAGGGTTCTGGTTGGTGGAGAGTTGTTAACCTGCTGCTGCTTTTTGTTTCTCACAGGATGGTGTTTTGGTGGACGAATTTGGATTGCCAAAGATCCCTGCAACATAAATGTTTCAAAAGCACAATGGATATCATGAACTACGCTTTACAAATCAAATTAAGAATTTTTTTTTTTTTAAATCCTGGAGAACTTGTCCTTCCAGTGTAACCTTAATATCACTACATCCTAGAGTGCAGTATGAGTGGCTGGTGGTGTTCTTCCTTTGAGGAAAGTTGTTCTACTACTGACTTTTCTATTAATGGAAAATTCGGCACAATTCCCTTTGGTGGAAGCAGTCACATACATTTTGATTTCTGTGTCTTATGGACGAAGTAGTATGTGAAGAGTATTGGTGGCTGTTGATAGCTTTATTTTGACTTTGTATTATGTTTCTCTTTCTTGAAACTAAGACCGTATGTTGCTGCTTACTCTCTGTAAAATAGCTCCCTTATTACTATGCTTATTTGATAAAAGAATTGAAAGCAATTTTTAAACTACAGCAGTCTTGAGACTTTTATGCTGTATCGTACTTGTAACCTTCTTGAAAGCTGTAATAAAATAGGGTTAACTTCATGTTCTATGGAAACATAAAATCATGTAGATGAGCTGCTCCTTTTGCATGGTGTTTCTGGTAATTAATCTGGTCTTAACTAGTCTTCTGTCTTTATTGGTGTTGCGTGCTGCTCAAGTACAGCCTCTGCCAGAGCTGGAGTTTAGTTCTGATCATAAAAGCCACTCGTGCTGCCTTTTGCACTTTCATGTTTACACCAGGATTGTTCTGGCCAGGTCGCTCCTCCTGTCAGGAGCCACTCAGGAGTGACAACAAAAAACAACCAGAAAAGCAGCACCCTAGCAAAACCAGCTGAATGAAACCTGCTGATTTTCATTCACTAGCTGCAGATCTGAACCTGGCCTCTGGTGCTCATGTTTTTCAGGCCTGCAGGCGAGGGTTGCTGAGGAGAGGCCACGGGTAAGGCCTGGCGCAGTGTGCCGGCAGCGCGGCTGGCTGGTAATGGCTGCTGCTCCCTCAGGAGGAGGGAATCCATAGAAGCATAGAAGGGTTTGGGTTGGAAGGGGCCTTAAAGATCATCCAGTTCCCACCCCACTGCCAGGGGCAGGGACATCCCACTGGATCAGGCCTCCCAAGGCCCTATCCAACCTGGCCTTGAACGCCTCCAGGGATGGGGCAGCCACAGCTTCCCTCGCTAGATGGGGGTGCTGGTTGACAGCCGACTGAACAGGAGCCAGCAGTGGCCCAGGTGGCCAAGAAGGCCAATGGCATCTTGGCTTGGATCAGAAACGGCGTGACCAGCAGGTCCAGGGAGGTTATTCTCCCTCTGTACTCGGCACGGGGGAGACCGCTCCTCGAATCCTGTGTTCAGTTCTGGGCCCCTCACTACAAGAAGGATGTTGAGGCTCTGGAGCGAGTCCAGAGAAGAGCAACAAAGCTGGTGAAGGGGCTGGAGAACAAATCTTGTGAGGAGTGGCTGAGAAAGCTGGAGTTATTTAGCCTGGAGAAGAGGAGGCTGAGGGGAGACCTCATTGCTCTCTATAACTACTTGAAAGGAGGTTGTGGAGAGGAGGGAGCTGGCCTCTTCTCCCAAGTGACAGGGGACAGGACAAGAGGGAATGGCCTCAAGCTCCCCCAGGAGGTTCAGAATGGGTATCAGGGAAAAAAGTATTTCATGGAAAGGGTTATTGGGCACTGGAACAGGCTGCCCAGGGAGGTGGTTGAATCACTTTCCCTGGAGGTGTTTAAAAGACGTGGATGAGGTGCTGAGGGGCATGGTTTAGTGGTTGATAGGAATGGTTGGACTCAATGATCCGATGGGTCTTTTCCAACCTGGTTATTCTATGATTCTATGATCTTTAAAGTCCCTTCCAGCCCAAACCATTCTATGATTCTGTGATTTTTTTGAAAGTTAGGCAGAATGCACCTCAGATGGCGTGTTTTCTTTCAGACAGTGTTTTTCCAGACACTGTTTGGAGACGATAACGCCTGCTGCAAGCACGACCTGTGCCCATCTGTGCTTCTGCAACGCCCTCTGCTCGCGGTCTGTCCCTGTCTCCCGGGCGGGGTCCGGCACAGCTGGAGCCACCTCCCTATCAGCGAGAGTTCTGACCGCTGCGGAGTTCATAACAACATTACTATTAGCCCTGAGAGAGTATCAGAATACGCGTAAGACTCCTGGGAAGCCATATCCACGGCCTCCTAGGTGGAAAGACGGCGCCTCAGGCGGGGCTACCCCCCTCCCTCCCCCCCCCGCCGGAAGTGACGCGGCGCGGGGGCCGCGTGGCGGGGACATGGCCGCGCCCGGGGCGCCGCTCGCCGTCACCGTCACCTACGGTAAGAGACGGGGCCGGCTGGGACGGGGACCGGGCCCCCCCACCGCGGCAGCCCGAGCGCCGTGCCCGGAGGGTGCTCCCTCCCTCCCTCCTGTGGAGTCACGGGATGGTTCGGGTCTGGAGGGGTCTTAAAGAGCACCCGGTTCCGACCCCTTGGACCTTGGGCCTTGGACGCCTCCGGGGGTCTCTCGAACTGACCCAACACAAAGGAGGGGAGGCAAAAAAAAAAAAAAAAAAAAATCAGGCTTTTTTTTTTCCGTATCAACAGGATGATCAGACTTGCCGCACGGGGTTTGAGCGACTGTAAGTCTAGGAAGGCTATGGAGCTGTTGGAACGTGTCCAGAGGAGGCCCGCGAAGGCGACCCGGGGGCTGGAGAAGCTCAGCCGTGAGAACAGGCTGAGGGAGTTGGGGTTGTGCAGCCTCTTCAGCTCCGAGGAGACCTTATAGCGACCTTCCAGTACCTGAAGGGGTTACAGGAAAGCTGGGGAGGGACTGTTTATCAGGGGGTGCAGGGAACTGGGGTTGTTTAGCCTGGAGAAGAGGAGGCTGAGGGGAGACCTCATTGCTCTCTACAACTACCTGAAAGGAGGTTGTAGAGAGGAGGGTGCTGGCCTCTTCTCCCAAGTGACAGGGGACAGGACAAGAGGGAATGGCCTCAAGCTCCACCAGGGGAGATTTAGGCTGAACATTAGGAAAAAATTTTTCACCGAAAGGGTCATTGGGCACTGGAACAGGCTGCCCAGGGAGGTGGTTGAGTCACCTTCCCTGGAGGTGTTTAAGGCACGGGTGGACGAGGTGCTAAGGGACATGGTTTAGTGTTTGATAGGAATGGTTGGACTTGATGATCCGGTGGGTCTCTTCCAACCTGGTTATTCTATGATTCTATGATAGGCCGAGGGGGAAAAGTTTTAAGTGGAAAGAGGAGAGATTTAGAGTACACATTAAGAAGGCTTTTTTTTTTTCCTCCCTGTGAGAGTGGTGAGGCCCTGGCCCAGGTTGCCCAGGGAAGCTGTGGCTGCCCCATCCCTAGAGGTGTTCAAGGCCCAGTTGTATGGGGCTTTGAGCAGCCTGATCTAGTGGGAGGTGTCCCTGCCCATGGCAGGAGGATTGGAACTGGATGATCTTTAAAGTCCTTTCCAACCCAAGCTGTTCAATGATTCTATAATTCTGTGATAGTGCTGGGAACAGCTGACAAGGCTGACCTTGCTAGAGATAACAGACTGAACTTCACTTTCTTGGTAGCAGTCTTCATTCAGATGAAATAAATGACTAGAGCCATCACTGTATGTTAAAAGCAGGTGCTTCCCAACAGGCTCTCATCCTGTTCATTGAATAAGCTTGAATGCTTACAAGAACGCAGCAGAAAGTGATAGTTTCATCAGTGTGACAGCTGGGTGCTGACCTGATGAAATGAGTTACTCAAAGGACTGTCGGCACAGTTGAGCTTTCTTTGGGAAGAGAAACAGGAGAGAGAAGAAGGTGGTGAAGGGAAGATTAAGCCTGGATGATCTTTAAGGTCCCTTCCAACCCAAACTATTCTGTGGTTCTATGATAATTCCAACATCCCGCTGTTTGCCAACAGTCTTCTTCTCTGAGAACGTTTTTATCTCCCGTTGTTTTCTTATCGGCCAATTACTTTATAATAACAGATAGCAAAACGAAGGCATCCTTCAACTTGGACTTCAGCTTTCTGATGTAGCTGTTGCTGTCAGGTGCTGGCTTACTACTTAGCACAAATGTTTTCATAAAAGTTTTGCATGCGTGAGTGAGTGTGGGGAAGGATGGAGATAAGGCTTAAGAAGGAGAAAGGTCATAGACCCACATGTATCGCTTGACAATCTGCAAGAAATTGAATTTACCTGTTGTTTTTTTTTGGGGGGGGTGGAATTTATTATTATAAATCAGTATTCTCATTTGCTGAAGCAATCTGGTGAGTTATGATACCTCTTATAACTCAGAAGGTATTTTTCATGGTGATTTCACTGCTATGAATTTACAGTAAAATTTTTGTTTCATTCAGCCCAAAGTGGTACTCACCATTTCTGATTAAATCTGTTTCTATTGCATAGCAGACTTCAGCTGTTCTCTTCCCCATTTGCTGTTTGGTTTTTTTTCTCTGAACTGCAGTCAGGCACAGCCCTTACTCAGAGCAGTTGTATACATCAAAACAACCTTTTGAAATATACTGAGATTAGGTTCTGAATTTTTGGTTGTTTCCCCCTCCAAAACAAACTGAGAAGAAGGTCTGTTTATAAAAACTATTCCCCCAGGCATTTTCCGTAATGTAATTTTGAGTTGTTGGAGCTTGCAGGTTTTTGAGGCCACAGTGTCACTTATCACATGACTCTGTGAGGCTGGAACGTTTTAAAAATCAGTGTTTCTAGCATTTTTCTTTGTAAAAGATACATGCACTTCAAATTAGTGGCCTGAGAATAGTTTTCTTTCTGGTATTTGTTAAGTTCTCTCTTCCTGCAAATTACAAAATGTCTGTCTTGATTTCCCTTGCAGCAAGCGGTAGCTGATACCTGTGGGTGCTGTCAGATTGACATACCTTAAGCGTGTGGGAGCAGAGGGTTATAGAAAGGGTCTTTTGCAAAGCAGAGATTAATAGACGTTCTCCTTTTTTCTAAGAACTTCCTGCTGTTTGTGTGAAAGTAACCACAGGGAGTCTGAGTAGGATGTTCTGTAAGCGGAAGGTGACATACAGGCTAAGACTTCTCAAAGCAGCTAAGGCTACATAGCAGCAGCAGTACAGGGAGAAATAATTTTTTGACCACAAGAGTTCTTTCAGGTGGGTGGTGGAGGGTAGGCAGGGTAAATACTGGTTGCCTGCTTCTCATATATGAGGCGTAGGGAGCAAAGGAAATGATATATCAGATCAGATTCTCCAAGACTCATGCCATTAAAAGTTAGAATAGAATCGAATCGAATCACCAGGTTGGAAAAGACCTCTGAGATCATCAAGTCCAACCATACCTGCCTGCCACTAAGCCATATCCCTAAGTACCTCATCTACTCCTCTTTCAAATGTTTCCAAGGATGGTATCACAACCACCTCCCTGGGCAGCCTCTGCCAGTGCCTGTTAACCCTTTCAGTGAAACATTTTTTCCTAATGTCCAATCTGAACCTCCCCTGGTGCAGGCAGAGGCCATTCCCCCTTGTCCTGTCCCCTGTCACTTGGGAGAAGAGGCCAGCTTCTCCCAGAGGCCTGGAGGTTGTACCTCCTTTCAGGTAGTTGTAGAGAGCAATGAGGTCTCCCCTCAGCCTCCTCTTCTCCAGGATAAACACCCCCAGCTCTCTCAGCCGCTCCTCACAAGACCTGTTCTCCAGCCCCTTCACCAGCTTTGTTGCTCTTCTCTGGACTCGCTTCAGAGCCTCAACATCCTTCTTGTGGTGAGGGGCCCAGAACTGAACACAGGATTCAAGGAGTGGTCTCCCCAGTGCCGAGTACAGAGGGAGAATAACCTCCCTGGACCTGCTGGTCACACCATTTCTGATCCAAGCCAAGATGCCATTGGCCTTCTTGGCCACTTGGGCACACTGCTGGCTCCTGTTCAGTCGGCTGTCAACAAACACCCCCAGGTCCCTCTCCTCCAGGCAGCTTTCTAGACAGACTTCTCCTAGTCTGTAGCTGCACAGGGTTGTTGTGCCCCAAGTGCAGGATCCGGCACTTGGTCTTGTTAAACCTCATGCCATTGGTCTCAGCGCATCGGTCCAGCCTCTTTAGATCCCATGCTCCTTCAGTTCCTACCATTAAGAAATGGAATGCATCATGAAGGTGCGGGCTTTCATGCTTTAGCCTGTGGGATGGCTGGACACCATCTACACTCTTGAAAAGAGGTGGGGAATAATATTTAGCAGGAGCATTATGCCAGTAGAATACTTCTGATTGAAGTCTTTAGGTTACAATAATGTAAACCAAAATGTTCAGCTGAGTTAAGGTATGCCAAGAGGAAGAAAATGCAATAGAAATCTTTGATGGAAAATTATGGTTGTACATGAGAATCATTCATTTGACAACTTTCTGCATTAATGGAAATAAGAATTAGAAATGGAATTCCTGTAGTATTTTCTAAGTAGCAATAAGTATTACTGTTACTCTGTTTTTTGTTAGGCAGTGAAAAACACAGTATTCAGGTCGCTTCTCAACAAGAAGATGGTGAACCTACACTACAAGACATGGCTCTACTTATTGAGCAAGTCACTGGAGTTCCAGTTCCTTTTCAGAAACTGATATACAAAGGTAACTTATAAATCTGTGGATGTTTCTTATAGGTGATACCTTTTGTCATAGTCATTTTCAAGTATCCATGTTTTGAATGTCTTCCTGAAGACATTTTTATGCCACTATTTTTTAACTTTTATTTTCCTTTCTCATTTTCCGTTTAGGGAAGTCTCTCAAAGAACTGGAACAACCCTTGTCAGCACTTGGTGTTAAAAATGGTTGCAAAGTCATGTTGATTGGGAAAAGGGTAACTGTTGCCTTTGGACTTTTCTTCTTTGTTTTTCCCCTTAAGTTATTGTCGTTTCCTTGAGTGATTCAGCTGTTGTGCACAGAACCGTGTTACAGTGTAAACCTAATCTTGTATTCCTACCCACAAAGTTGAATTCAATCTCACCTTGTACTGCAAATAACTGCAGTTTGTATGTTTCAGTGATTACATTATTGACTGACTTTTGCCTTATGTTATTGAACAATTTCTGCGGGATCTGTTGCTTGTCGGTGCTTATGAACCTTCTGTACACTGATGATCGTATCTGACCATCTTATTTTTCTGGTTAAAAAAAAGGAAAAGAAGTGTAGCTACTGCATCTGCTGGGTTATTTCTAGTGAAATGGCTTGTGGCTGGCTTTGACGAGTAGAGGATGAGGTAGTATCTTATGATATAAATGTTCCTCTCTAAAGATGGGGTCACAGAATGGTTTGGGTTGGAAGGGACCTTAAAGATCATCTAGTTCCAACCCCCCTGCCATGGGCAGTGACATGTCCCACTAGATCATGCTGCCCAAAGCCCCATCAAGCCTGGCCTTGAACACTTCCAGGGATGGGGCAGCCACAGCTTCCCTGGGCAACCTGTGCTGGTGCCTCACCACTTTCATCATGAAGAAATTCTTCCTTATATCTAGTCTAAATCTGTCCCTCTCCAGTTTGTACACATTGCCCCTAGTCCTATCACTACAAGCCTTTGTGAACAGTCCTTCCCCAGCTTTCCTGTAGCCCCTTTCAGGTACTGTAAGGTCTCTCTGGAGCCTTCTCTTCTCCAGGCTGAACAACCCCAACTCTCAGCCCGTTCTCATATGGAAGGTGCTCCAACCGTCTGATCATTTTTGTAGCCCTCTGGACCTGTTCCAACAGCTCCATATCCTTCTTAGGTTGAGGATTCCAGAACTGGACACCAGACGCTAAGCTAAACAAAAAAATCCTTTCTGCCTTCAAATTCATCTACACATATGACTGTGTGTATATTATCTACATTGCCATTTTGACTGTATTTGTAATTGGGCTTTGGAAGAAGCTTATTTGATTGGTATTAAAATATGGAAACAACCACAGGGTAACATGCTTTTTTAAATCAGCAAAAACCTTCTTGTCTCTATCAACAGTCTTAGTGCTTTTTAGTTGCGTAGTGACTCTGTTTGTTCCATAGTTGTGAATATTGTATTTTTCAATACACAGAATAGTCCAGAAGAAGAGGCTGAATTAAAGAAGTTAAAAGACTTGGAGAAGTCAGTGGACCAAATAGCTAATAAGTTAGAGGAAGTTAATAAAGAGTTCACAAGTATCCAGAAGGTAAGCGAATTTTGTGTCATTTTATAATTTTGCAAAACAGTTTTGTGGGTATTAATAATTTAAAAAATTACCGTTTAAAGGTTTTGTATAGTCAGTAATAGTTTGCCCCTTCTAAAGGCCTAAGAGGCCTGTAAAATTCTTACTGAATTTCAAATGCTGTTTATAAGCTTGCAAAATGACACAGTTTGGAGAAAGGTATGTATTGTGGCAAACTGAATAATTTATGTTCTTTAGATTTAAAAGATGTCCAAAGGAGAATTGTTTAATCTTCTAAGTAAACTTAGCAAATCTTACATTTTGCATTTCAAACATATAATCATAGAATGGTTTGGGTTGGAAGAGACCTTAAAGATCATCCAGTTCCAACCCCCCTGCTATGGGCAGGGACACCTCCCACTAGGTCAGGCTGCCCAAGGCCCCATCCAACCTGGCCCTGAACACCTCCAGGGATGGGGCAGCCACAGCTCCCCTGGGCAACCTGTGCCAGTGCCTCACCACCCTCATTGTGAAGTATCTCTTGTTAATGTCTAGTCTAAATCTTCCCCTTTCCAATTCATACCCATTCCCCCATGTCTTATCACTACATGCTCTTGTAAGAAGTCCCTCCTCAGCTTTCCTGTAGCCCCTTCAGGTACTGGAAGGTCGCTATAAGGTCTCTCCGAAGCCTTCTCCTCTCCAGGCTGAACAACCCCAAATCTCTCAGCCTGTCCTTGTCTGGAAGGTGCTCCAGCCATCTCATTATCTTTGTAGCCCTCCTCTGGACCCATTCCAACAGTTCTATATCCTTCTTATGCTGAGGATTCCAGAACTGGACATAATACTCCAGATGGGGTCTCATGGGAGTAGAGGGGCAGAATCACCTTCCTCAGCCTGCTGGCCACGCTTCTTTTGCTGCAGCCCAGGATACGGTTGGTCTTCTGGGCTGCGAGCACGTGTTGCTAGCTCATGTCAAACTTTTCATCAGTGAGGAGCACCAAGGCCTTCTCCACAAGGCTGCTCTCAATCACATCATCCCCCAGCCTGTATTGAAACTGTGGATTACCCCAACCCACATGCAGGTCCTTGCAGTTGGCCTTGTTGAACCTCATGAGGTTCACACAAGCCCACATCTCTTCATAGAATACAGACTGAGATTGGAATCCCTGTCATACCTGAAACTACAGAAACAGTAAAAGACGTTTTCTACTGTGGTAGACTGACAGATGGAATAACTTTCCTTCCTTCCATCTTTTACCTCCTCAGGGATTTTTAGCAAAGGACCTCCAAGCAGAAGCACTAAAACAGCTGGACAAGAGAATAAAAGGAACTGCAGAGCAGTTCATGAAGATCCTGGAACAGATTGATGCCATTGTAAGTAAATAACCACAGAGGAGGATCAGTTCCCAACAGAACCTTACTGTTAGGAATATATCTTTCTTGAAATTTGTTTGATGTTTAGAATACTAGCAAATTTATTTTTGCTTTGAAAATTAGTTAATTGGTTTGCTCATTTTTTTTAATATCCAGCTCTTGCCCCTGCCTCCGAAAGAACAGTTGTCAGCATCTGTTTCTAAATGGTGACATTAATGCCTGTGTATGCATTCCCATTCTACAGGAGAGCTTCATTTGGGGCAGCAGCCTTTTAAGACTACATGAAATGGGTATCCTTTAATCAAGTTTTACCCGTTTAGTTTGTCTTGGCAAGCAAGCTTCTGTTTTAAACTTCATGGTAGCAGTAAAGCTCTGTAAAAACCCCACTAGATAAACTTTGTATTCTATATGGCATATGAACAAGGAGGTCTTGAATACTGAAGAATTATCTGGTCAAGTCATATGTGAACTGATGGTACATTTATTTGAGATGCCTGCAGATTGAGGACTGGATTCTTTCTTTGGAATGTACTGAGGTACGTCCAAGTGCTTCACAGTCATTAATGAATCATAACCCTACGGCATTTATATGCATTTATAGTGCATAATCCTTCCTGTATCATGTAGTAGCTGAGAGCTAGGTGAGAATGGACCTGTGCAGAGATGAATAGAAGATTATTGCAGCTAGAGTATTTCCTTATTCTGTTTCTCTGTCTGCTGGTATTTCTTTGTGAACTTCATTATATTATTATGTTGCGTATCACGATCACTGGCGGTCATATCACTGCGCTGGTTCAGCTCCACCTTGAGTACTATGTGCAGTTTTGGGTGTCACAGTATAAAAAAAAATGAAGCTACTGGAGAGTGTCCAGAAGAGCCCACAGAGTTGGTGAATGAGGAGCATTTACTGCATTCTCACAAGGGGACGAGGAGGAGCAGGTGCTAGTTTCTTCTCTCTGGTGACCAATGATAGGACCTGAAGGAATGGCAGGAAGGTGTGATGGGGAAGCTTTAAGGCTGGATATCAGGGAAGAGTTCTTCACTCAGAGGGTGGTGGAGCACTGGCACAAGCTGCTCAGGGAAGCAGTCACAGTGCCAAGCTTGACAATACTCAAGAGGGATTTGGACAACACCCTCATATGCATGGTGTGAATGTTGGGGTTGTCCTGTGCAGGGACAGGAGTCAGACTCGATAATCCTTGTGTGTCCCTTCCAACTCAGAGCATTCTATTATTCTGTGATCATAATATTCTGCTCCAAAGGAAAAATGCTGCTTTTCTGTGGTATTGATGTCTATGGGTCTACTTCTGTTGCTCAGTGACCCTTAATGGCATTGTTTCAAAAAGATTCCACCTGAATGCCCATAATTGGTGAAGCAAATGTAGTTCATTTGATGGACACTGGAAAAGTTAAATCAGCAAAGAGAAACCATAGAGTAATAATTTGAATTGGCCGTCATCATTATATGCAATATGGATGCGTTCCTAGGAATGATAGGGAGCTCATTAACTTATTTCTTCCTTTCATGTTGTGCATCTTTAATGGTAAATTAGCCTTTGCTGTTTGTTATAGCCAACAGTTCTTAAATATTTTTTATTTAAATTGTAATGTGCTGACTATTTTAAATTCTTAAAATTACTCTTTCCTTCTCTGCCTCATATGGAAGAAAATATTTTGCTGACAGTTCTTGGATGCTGTGAGATATACAGACTTTATGTAACTGATTCCCTGTTTGAAGTGGCACATTAATTATGAGTTATCATGAAAATAGCAATAAGGTGACAACTGCTTAATTTGGATGGGATTAAAGCTTATTTCTGATCCCTTCAATTCCTGATATTAAGTCCTATTTAGAAAAAAGTCAGTAATTGTATGCTGGTGTACAGTTCTGGAACCCAGCAAGCAGCCTTGAAAAACCCTTTTCACTGATTTCTAATTGGTCCAAAATGAGATTTCCAAGTTTACTTTTGAATCTGATACTTTTTGCATGGCTTATCTATCTCCTTATACAAAATACTCTAAATAGTACCAGTCAAGGGAATTTTAGGTTTGTACAAGATTTTAGAAGACTTATAACCTGATTATTTCATGTTTAGATTTAGGAGATGATGGAGTCCCTGTGCTTCAGTTTTGTCTCTTGTGGGAGTGGAGCAGCCAGTGCTAAAACTGATTATAATTACTATCTTTTAATATTTGTCATAGTATTTTGTTACTTTGTTACAAGAGCCTGTGGCATTGACAAAGCAAGAAGTAAGTGAGGGGTTTTATCACCACGGATTGAAGTTGCATTACACATAGCGAAGTCTCTATTTATTTGTTTAAATATAGAAAGGCAGCTGTGGTTTTTGTTGTGGTAACTGAATTTCTTTGAAACTTCTGTGAGATCTTGCAGATAAAAGGTACATGTAGTTGGATGCAATCTTTACGTAAAATATAAAGTCATTTATGTGATGTGATATTCAATGTAGTAGCATTACACTAGATGAGGTGAGCAGGCCACTAGCTTCCTGAGGTGTTACTTAGCTATATGGTAGTTGTGCAATATACAGAGGTAGCCACACGGAATGGTAATGAAGTATGTATATGAACAATAAAAGGGTTCCACTGAAGTAATAAGTGGTAAATAGAAATGCAAACCAGAAGAACATAAAGCTTCTAGAAGGTATTTTATCTGTATCTCAGAATTGTTGTATGCAGTATTTAGTGTTCTTTTTATTAGCCAAACAAAAAAACCAAGTTCTAACAAATCTTTTAATTGCTGTTGACAACATAAATGTGCTATTGATTCAATCAGCAGTATGTTAGAAAAATATAAGGGGAAAAACAGTGTCTGAGTGAGCTGCTTTCTACTAAGACAGAACAGTGGATGCATTTTAGAAGTGAAATGTACGGCAAGCTCACACTACAAATGTTCCAGTTTGTTTCTTTGGCAAAACTGCTGTGAAAGCTCTTCAACATGTTTTGGCTGTCATGCATTGTTTGGATCAATCAAAACCATCTAGCTTGATACAAAATGAGGTTTGTATGGTTATAGAGAGCTAAGGGTGAAGAAGCCTGCATATTGTTGTCGTATCTCTTCCAGGGATGTCAGTCAACCTCTTACTGTTAGCAGATAAGCTCATTAATTAGAGGAGCTGAGTTTGGAACTAATAAGTCTCTTTTTCTGGTCTGCCTGTGTTGAACAACTACACATTTAAAAGAAGTGATTTAGGAAGTGGAGAAGTAGGTCAGTAGTTGTAAAATATTGTGATAGAAGAGAAAAAATAGTGTTGTCGCTGCCAGAGGTGTTAAAGTCTGTAAAGGATGCTTTTGGGTAGAGTAGCTGCAAATTAAACATTTTAACATTAAATGTGTTTAAATAGCTACTGCTTCCACAGTGGGAAGTGTGGAGGGTTCTTGTGATCATGTTACAAATTTTTGAATGCTGTGACACAGTCAGATGTTCCTGTAAGCCACAGATCTCTGAAGTTTTTTTCAGAAGGAATAAAAAATTGAGTCATGTTCAACAGGTGAACATGTGTGTGTCCATCATCAGAAATCCCATTTATTTCAGTAGTTAAAACATATAGTCTAGGAGTAAAAGTTAAAGTACACTGCCTATTACAAATCTCAGTGAATGGAACGCAGAAAATCCTTGACTTGATCAGCTGGCACAGTTATTTTGAAAAACTGAAAGGCTTTTTTAAGAAAAAAAACCCAAACCAACAAACTTTTCTGAGATCAGTAGGAAAATTTAAATCCACAGGCATGACACTATGCACTTCTTATGACCCTGCTTTCATTTACGTGAATTCTGTCACTGATACTGCAGTCTGAGAAATTACTTTGTTCTCGTGATGATTTCTTATTAAATGGCAGATTTGTAATCTATAAATTGCAGAGAACAGATTGTTCTAACAGCTGAAAAAAACCCCACCCTTTCTCTTCTGAAATACCAGTCACTGATTTTGTTTACATAAATTCACAAAAAACCCATCTGTCAAATTACATGTGTTACTGTTGAGGACATTGATAACATTCCTGACTTGTAATTATGTGCTGGTGGCCCATCCTCCTTTTTCTGAGGACTTTTTTTGGTTTGTGAAACTTAAATTACTGCAGTGTTCTGATGAAACTTTTTTCACTGTCTCCTTGTCACTGTTATACTTGGTAAATCGATACTAAATTAACAGTTTAAGTTTTAAAACAAAGAAGAAGTATTCTGGAAAAAAACCATCATTGTGCCTGTAACAAACATTTCCCAGGCTTCTGGGAAGTTTTGCCACTTATAATAAGATGATAATTTATTGCTAAACCTTTGGATTTATCTGGGTAAATAAATATTTCTTACTGTAATTCTCAAATCTGAAGAATCTCAAATCTGAAGAATCTCAAATCTGAAGAATCTCAAATCTGAAGAATCTTATGAATCATAAAAATGAAATCAAAGCATCCAGGGAAAATTTTTCTACAGCACAAGGAACATGAAAATACTGTCATCCCTCAGTGAGGGCAGAGCGCTTTGTTACCATTTCTGCATTCAGAAAACCTGTGGATGCATGCTGCCGTTTAATAGTTGCTTTTAAAGAAGCTGCTCAGATGTCTACTTAGGTGAAACAGATTTATTATCAATGTAATATGCCTTTACCCAATTTATCTACTTATTTAAAAATAAATTCAAAAAAAAAGAAGGGCTGGTAATCAATAAAAAGTAGTCACTTAGTAATTAAAAGAACACTCAGGAATAGAGAGAATCTACAGACAGGAAAACATACACGTGAATTTATTACTTATGAAATGGTGATTGATTTTAAGGTTTATAAAGTGTGTGTTGTTCATACAGAAGATGAGGTTGTAATAGGTGTGTGGCTGCAGTGCATCTTAGTGTATCTGCAGGGTGAGAACTCTCCAAGAGATGTGGTTAAGCGACTCTGAATTCAGGTGGTGTGGGGCGGAAGATTGTCACTGGCATCAGAGGGTCACAGGCTCCATTTCTGGGTGGTTGGAGAGGACAAAGAACCTGTGACCAGGAGTTCTACTGAAGTTGTTGGGTTGAAGCCAGCGCTGCAGTCACTTTTGAAAGTTTAATGCCATACAAACCAAGTACTGTGAAACTTGGTGAGGATTTTATCACAGAGGAAGTGCAATGCAGAGGGGAGACTTACTATAGAAGTAAGAATATGCTGTGCAGTAGAAATCCACATGCTGTTGTACAGCATTGCTCTGCAAGCAATGCTAGCATCAAGATGTCGATTTGGCAAGAGTTTTGCATAAGCATTGCCTAGGCTTAAGCTACTCCTTCTTTAATTAAATTTGATTTTAATTAAATATTGAAATGTTATTGTGACTTAAGGTTTATTACCAGCTTCACCTGTTAAACCCTGAATAGTTGGACAACGTATTCCTGGAGAGGAGACGTAAGCTGACTAAGGTAAAACAGAGAGACTGTGAGATTTAATTTGATGTTAAGATTTGTAAACCTCACTAAATTTGATTGCAAAACACCTTTTAAGCAGCTTGATAAGTAAGTTAGTACACCTAGGCCTTCCAGTTCGCTGTCTCTGCAAGGAGTTTACAAGGTGTGATTTAAAAAATAAAACCCAACAAAACAGCTATGAGGGTGTGCAAGCAACCACAGGAGTTTGCACACATGGATGTAATTAAAAAGAACAGTTTTAAAATGTTATCAAAAATAGAAACAGTCTGAACATTTTCTCTACACTCAAAGTTTCCTCTGGTTACCAATATCTGTTTCAGAAACAGCCTTTGTGTGCTAAGCGCAGCTGGAGTTCCCTGTCTGCTATTAAATGTCAGCTTAGGCCTTTTTGGATAATAGAAAATGTTAATTTGCTATTTCAGATTGGCAGGCACAGTTGCAAAGGCCAGAATCTCTTTCAGAAAATACAGCCTGAAACAGGTACTTAGCAAAGGGAGTGTAAACAAACTAGGGCATAGTTTCATTTTTAATTTGATTATTAAGAAATTACAATTAACGGAGAAGTTCAAGGCATAGAAAAATTTCTGTGACATTGAGATAACGTCTTGATTTTTTTGGTGAGAATCAGCTGTTGACAATTAGGCCTAGCCAATCTTTGCCTTTTCAGACTATTGCATATATAGAGTAAAAATAGAATGCATCAAATCCTCTCTCTATGTTAGATGTTTCTTGTTGTATTTTATTCATCTTAAAAGGTGAATCGTGTTGTTGAAAACCAAGGGAAAAGTAGGAATGTTTTCTCATGGGGTTGCAGGGTCCTATGTCCAAGATCCCTTAGAATAGTTCATGTAATTTCTTAATAACTTCATAACTTGTAGTGGGATGTATCCTTGCATGCGTGGTTGGAATTAGAAGATCTTTAAGGTCCCTTCCAACTCAAACCATTCTATGATTCTGTGATTCTATGATTCTATAATACTTCTTTAAAAATATTTCCCCCTCTGACAGCTATAATAACTTGCCTTTTTTTTATTTGTGAACCAGATCTGGTGTTTGAAGAGGATTCACCCACAGCTTTGAACTAATTTCTCAATTATTTTGTAATGTCTTTGGAGCATTCAGTTTCTGAAAGAAAAGCATGTAATGCAACCTTTTTACAGCGTCCTGCTTTTTGGGAGGAGAAATGCAGGTTTAACATGCTACAGCAAGCACTTATTGCAATACACATTACTAGAAAGTACACTTCGTAAAGAGCAAAGTAGCTTCCCAAATGAGCAATTAAAGAAGTTGTGCTTTGGAAAATGGACATAGGCCGTCTAGTAAAAAGGAGCTTCTGGTTTAGGCAGACCACTGTTGAAAAAGTAGTAACATAGTAAACGTCATGTATATATAGACGTCATACACAAGATTCCCTTTGTTGCCTCAGTCTCTAATTCTTACCGATAAGATTTCAACTTGATTGTGGCTGCTCTTCAGAGACAGCTCTTCCCAATCTATCCATTTCTTGATGTAGAGGGCGACCCCTCCACTCCTCCTTCCATGCCTGCCTCTTCTGAACAGCCTGTAGCCAGCGACAGCTGCGCTCTCTAGTCATGGGATTCATCCCACCAAGTTTCTGGAACAGCAGCTAGGTGACAGTTTTCTCGCAGTATTGTGGCTTCCAGCTCTTCCTGCTGCCCGTGCTGTGTGCATTGGTGCAGAGGCGCTTCAGCTGGGCTGTCAGCTGTGTCACCTTAGAGGAACACACATTAATTCCTTTGAGATATTTCACTAGTGTTTCCCTGTTGGCTCCTCTTGCCTCAGGAGCCCCTGCTCATCTCTGTAAGACGTCAGGTGTGCTCCAGCATACCCAGTGTGTCTCAGAGCAACATGCTGAGGGCCCTTGCTAGCACCTTGTGCCTCTAACCTTGGTGTGATGTCCCACAGGTTGTCACAGGAAGCCTGATATTATCCCTCTCCCCCTTCAAGTCTAGTCTAAAGCAGTGACACTAACACCAGTCACAGAGCCATTATTAACGGGTGCAACTCGAAGGATAAAGGAAAGAATTGCCTGGGCTCCAGATTCCCTTACCAACCATCCCAAGGCCTTGAAATCTCTTTTGATTGCCCTTGGAAATGTAAGAATGTGTCCCGGCGTGCCCATTTTCTCCTCACCCATGGTTCAGGGAAAGTAGGCGAAGCCTGGTGATGATTATTTCATTGAGTTATATCACTTACAATGTGCTAATTACTGCACAAATACTGGAGCAATGGAATCCCCAAACTTCCTGGGATCTCAGCGATGCCTGTAGTTTCACTTCCCATGATGGGCTGTTTTTGTGGTGTGGATTATTGTGTATTTTTAACTCCTATATTAGATTAGGTGCAAGACTCCTTATATTTAAGATCATGTATGTTTGGCTGGACACTAAAAGAGTCCTTTTTTTTTTTTTCTTTTTTCCTTTGATTGTTATAAAAGATTGTGTATCTAAAACACCTAGTAGGACTTGCATTTTAGCTGAAACAAATCTGAAACGAGACTAGTATAAGGAAACCTCTATTATTGATGTGGAGTTAGGTTGGGAAATAAAAGGTATCACAGTGAGAAATTCCAAGATCTTTATGCATCTTCAACAGTGAGAGCATGATGTTTCAAAGCAAGTTCGTGTAAAATTTATATAATGATAATAATCTGTACAGGCTTTTTACATGTTTCAGAATAATATCATAAACCTGAGCAACCAACACCCCAGCTTGACATAGCTCCAAAAGGACAAAGCCTGTAACATTTGCTAACATGACGTACACGAGCACATTGGGTGGTAGGAGTGCAGAAAATGATGCAATTTGAAATAAATTAAAAGCTGTCAGCATGTAAGATTTCACATCTGTTGTCTTCCATGCTTGCAAAGATCAGTTGTACAGCTTAAGCAGACTGGCAGTGCCTGCGTTACTGGTGATACATTCTAATGATGGTGAGCGATTGAGTTAATGGATTCATAAGAAATTAATTCATCTTGTAGCCTCTGAAAAAAACTGAAGTGGAAGCTCAGCAGAACATTTAACATAAACCACAGCAGACAGAAGCAGTGTAGGTGGTCTGTTGCTGTACATTACCCAAAGACACGTGGTACACTCGCTAGCTCAGTTCTTTGCACTCAGCGTGCCACATCCCTGACTTTTGGGATTTATAGCTTTTTCTTTCAAATTCTTTCTTGTATAATCTTCCTCAGTGAGGAGGCTTGGCATTTTCAGGATGCCTGTTCAGGGGGTTCTTTGATACATTGGGTTTCTGCTGTTGAGTTTACTCTGTTGATGTCAACATTAAGCTGCATCAACTTCTTTGTTTATTTTACTGCAGAATCTACCAGAGAATTTCAGTGACTGCAAACTGAAAAAGAAGGGGTTGGTGAAAAGGGTTCAGGTGAGTTTTTTTGTTTGTTATTCATTAATGCTGCACACATTTGGGAAAATGAGAGCTGCTTAGAGCTTAGATTTTCTTCAGTGATGTTGGTATTTCTTACGACCTCCTTTTGAGAGGTAATTAATAGCTTTATAAAACAGCATACAAAAATACAGATTTTCATAGTTCATGCTGGTTTTGGAGCATGTTTTGTAATTTACTTCAGCGGTTGGCCTTACGGCTGCCTGATGATGCAAAGTAATTTCAATAACTTGTAAACAGAATGGGATCATTCCTCATACCTCTCGGTGGGCTGGAGTAATGAATGAGACGTGGGCACAAGGACGGAGTCAAGTGTAACTCTTGCCAGAAGTGTTCTTTGGAAAATGTAGCTTCTACTGCAGTGCACCAACTTTCTATGGAGAGCAAGGCTCTGAAGTAAAATCTGTACAGAAGAGCAGCTGTGCTGGGAGGTGGGGTTTGTAATTGCTTTTGCCATTGTGTGATGCTTATAAATTCCTAGGGATTGTTTCCTTAGCGACCTTGAACTGAATGTTTGTAAATAAATACTGGAATTTGTCCTTCTTCCCCTCAAAGTCAAGACTTCCATAAATGAATGGTAATGCTACTCATGGTACTGGTTTTATTTGTATTATGTGAGCTTCAGTCATAGATTAGACTCCTGAACATTGTTTGTGAAAGTACCTTGCATTCATATATGGAGCTGAAAGGTTTTGTCTTTTACTGTATCCTTATTAAATACTTTCCATTAGTATTTTCCAATTTTTTTTTAAATATCCGTCTATTTTAAAGGAAGCCCTACCAAGAAGTACTTCGTAGTAGAAATGTTTTCTGTTAAAGCTTTTAGGGACAAAGCACTCAGTTATGGATGTAAGTTTAGATAAGGCAAATAGAAATGAAGATGGTTTTGGTGTAGGTATGTTATACAGGGCTCTGAACATGCTCTTGAGTCAATGTGCCTAACCAAAGCAGCAGAACTTTGTAATAGAGGTATGGTGGTAAATCTCACGGCAAGCTCCTAGAGCTCTGCTCTTGGATGAATTTATTGCAGAAATAAGAGGGGGTTTGCGTAAGAACTGCTGTTAATGCATTAAACAGGCTATTGAGCAGAGATCAAAATTCCTGATGAGCTTTTATAGGTGCAACGTTCTGCAGCTGTAGGTTATGAAGCCTTTGAGGACTGCAGAAGAATCTAAGATGTTTCAGACCAGAGCAGTCAACAACAATTTGTTTTTCCAGAGCAAGATGACGCTGGCAAGTTATGCTTGTCACCTTTAAGTATTTATGAAAGCAAGGGGGAGCTATTAACTGCCTTCTCTAGCTGGCAGTCAAGTGTCTTCCAGAGTGAGGATACTTACATAAAACACTTGCATACAGCTACTGCAGTTGTTACTACCTTGCCGGTGACTCAGGGAAGTTGCGGGTGCCCCATCCCTGGAGGTGTTCGAGGGCACAGGGGCTGGAACTAGAAGATCTTTAAGGTCCCTTCCAGCCCAAACTATTCTATAATTCTATGATTGATCTCTCAAGTCCTTACAGAAGTGAGGAGATGCCAGTGCAAGGAACTGGTTGAAGACAGAAGATTCAAAACTGTGTGATGGTTGAGAAACATTCACCTGGCACAACAGTTAACTGCTTTAGAGGGAAGGAAGTTTATTAATGTAATTTTAATGTAAATAGCATTAAATATCTGGTTTGACTGCTAAAGCCTAGTGCAGATGTAGCAAAAATGAGTGAATAGATAGTGGGAGAGTCTGCTCAGAAATGGTGATGTACTCACATATACATTGGAATTGGCCTAAAAGAATTTGTTGTCTTAAAATGGTGGCATGTTGTGCTGTGTACAGCATAAGCAGAATAACCAGTGGCTGCTGGCTCTTAATCACTGTGTGCAGGCTGCTATACTTGTAAGAACTTGTGGGCAGGTCCTGAGAAAGTTTCAGGTGCTGTGGAGTGCTCTTTTTGGAAAGAAGCCTTTGGTCTTTTGAGGCACACCAACTACTTGCTGATAAAGATGAGGGCTCATGTTGTTTATGAACTTTGAATCAGCTCAAAGTATTTCAGGAGCAGGATGGTGAGGATGGGCAACTGCATTATTGTCTTATCAGATGTCACGTTTCTTGTTGGATTCTGGATAAACAGAATTGTGACTAATCTGTTATCAAACTGAACTGGAAGGTGGTTGTTGAGTTGGCTTCTTCAGATTAATGATGGAAACTGCAGTTTCTGTTCTTAAGAAGCATCTACTATTGCTATAAGTGCATCTCCAATCACATTTGTTTGTTTCCTTTTTTCAGGCTTTTCTTGCCCAGTGTGACACCATTGAAGGAAATATCGGTCAAGAAATGGACAAGCTACAGTCAAAGAATTTGGCTCTGGCAGAATGAGGCATTGCCCTACGTAATTAGGAAACATAATTGCTCTATGAGCAAGAAGACAAGTTTGCTCTTTGTTTTGGAGCACGTATTCAGCTTTTTTTTGGTTTTTTTCAAAGCCCAGTCTGTTAGACTGGTACCAGTCAATCATTTCTTGCTAGTTGTATTGTTTGCTGCTTGGTTAGACCTCTTACTTTGAAAAGAAAATCCTTCCTGAAGAATGGCAGAAATAATCTTTGTGGTGAATTGTTATGTATCTTATGGATGAATGTTTAGTTTACTAAGTTATAAAGTTTGCAGTGACGGGCAGTTTTGTCTGATATGTCTTTGAATTTATTTAGAGCTCGAATCAAAGAAGGTCTGTAGTCATACAAGTGCCGTAAGTGGCAGTTGTAGGGCTTCATCTTGATTGAAAAAGGCAAACTGAGACGACATCTGGGAGAACTGAACATTCTAGTAGACGGTTCAGAGCAATAAAGAAAACCCTACCCATTTGTATCTACTTAATGTTTGTATGCATTTATAAATATAAGAAAGCTTGACTATAAGGGAGTCGTACCTATTTTAGCCTTAAAGTGTCATAATAAATGGAATGTACTGTAACATGTATGGTACTTAATTTTGAGTGGTGCTTTAAGTTGTTACTGAGCTCCTTGATACTGACGTATGTTTTTTACATAGATTACTGATGTACTGTGGATTTTATAGATTATTCTTATTTTTATTGTTTGTGTTCCCTCTTGATTTATGGTGGGAAATGAAATGAGATTGCTCATGCTGCTCATATACCAAGGGTTTGGTTCAAGCAAGGTGTAACTAAGGAGCTGTTTTGGAAGGACTTTTTTATACTTTTTTCTGATTTCACTAAATTAATGATGCTATATTTAATGGAAAATTGTAGTGATTATTTCTAGTTTGTTAAGGTAATTGGTGAATTTTTATAACCTATTACAAAGTGACACAGCTTCATTTTAGCAGTGCCATGCATCTGAGGGTTATGACTGGTTGTTGCAGTCAGATACATGCCATGCTTACCTTTCTCTGTTAGGTGAAAAATAAGCTTTTGCAGGAGATAGTGTGATAATTGCCAGCAGGCGCAGCCAGAGCTGTTGGTCAGAGCCCATGGCTAATTTAACTATAGTGGAAGCTGCTTTTTCACTGACACTTCTGATTGGTAGGTCAGTCATGTACGCAGTGGCTGGTAAAGTAGTGACTGTTAAGGAGCCTTTTTCCATGGGGGGAAAAAAGTTTCTTTAATCTCAAATGAGTCAGACTAAGAATTTTTAGAAATGGCCTGTAGGTAGGGAGACTTTATCCATGTGTGACTATTTTAAGATTAGCTGTCCTTTCAAGATAAATGTAGGAAAAGTGTGTAAAAAGGTTTTAAATTCTAATAGGTTATAAACCTTAAATAATACCTAAAGTATTATTATTATTAAAGCATTGTCTTTGATCTTTGTAGTTGGAGGAGCATTTCTTTATTGAAAAATGCCATTGGACAAATGCAGTGATAGTCCTGTGTTTTATTCTGAAAATGCCTTTTGACCATACCAATGTTGGAGTTGCTCTATTTTTTACTGTTAACCAGTTTCTTCAAGGTTGTATTTTTGATTCAGATAACTCTCTTCTCAGCATCTGTGGAGGATTTTAAGGTTTGGGCTTCTAGGAAGCTTGTCTGTCGTAGAATCATAGAGTCATAGAATGGTTTGAGTTGGAAGGGACCTTAAAGATCATCTAGTTCCAACCCCCCTTCCATGGGCAGGGACATGTCTCACTAGATCAGGCTGCTCAAGGCCCCATCCAACCTGGCCCTGAACACTTCCAAGGAAATGATGTGTTTGGTAGAACTGTGGATATTTTTTTCCTAAGTTACTGGTTTGGTCAATGCTGGATTTTCCCAGCACTTTAAGGTCAGGAGGAGTTGGTTGTAGCCATTTTTTGTGAAGACCTACCTAGCTTGGTGCTGCTCCTAGGCCACATTCGGCTAACTCTTAAAACACCAGCAGCACAGTTGCCTAATTCAGAGTATGCAAAATTATCCACTTTCCTCTGATAGGAAGGATCCTTACTCTCTCAAATGTAAGTCTTCTAATGTGTTGAACTTTCACAGGTGAATGTGTAACAAACAAATTGCCCTCTGGTGCTCATGAGGAGAACTGGGAGCTGTAGTCCTGGCAAGGGCTGTGTCTGTTTCTGCGGCTCCTTTTTATTTTTCCTCTCTTGGGCGAGAACACTTAAGGCTGTAGGCAAACATCGTCTTCCAAGCACTGCTTCCCAAAAACTGCTGCTTCTTGAGATGCACTTTTGTGAGTACAACCTCAGCTAGTCTCAGAGCCAGGTGGATTCACTTCAAGTTTTTCCATAGAAGGTCTTCTGATAACCTGGTACTTCGAGGCAAAGAAAGTGGGGATGAACCTTCCCCACTAGCACATCTGGATTCAGCAAGGGATGGGTGTCCTGAGCTGGAGTTAAATTACAGTGGTAACTCCTGGTATCAGAGTGTTTGATTTCTAGGTCAAAAGTGTAAGTGAATGAAGACAAACCTTTGCAGTGTAAATTCGTTTGGCTTCCAAATAAAAAAAACTGAATTGATTTATTTTGGAAAACAGTTGTTGTACTTAGAGTTATCTAAGGATTAACTTTTATACATGGTTTTGAAAGAGGAGCCCTACTTTTTTTTCGTAATAGCCTTAAATTTCAGTAAAAGCAAACTTAGGCACTTTTGAAAAGTGCAGCAGACTACAGTTGTGGGAGGAAGGGGAAGGAAGAGGAGATTTTAAATACTCATCAGAATTTGTAAAGGTAAACGTGGATCTCGATCAAGCTTAAACTGTATTCTCCCTGATTCTGTAGTCTAAGTATCCTATGTTGCCTATTTTGCTGCTGAATCATTTCCTCACCCCAGCCATCTGCCCTGATCCTGTCAAGTGAGAAGTGACTCCCTTGTTTCTTAGTTGCACTTATCCGATTGTCTTCCTCCAGTTACTCTGTTGCTCTGGCTGTGTTTACGCAACTCGGATTTGCCATCTGGACAAAATGTCTTGCCACAAAGTTTGTCTTTTATAAAAACAGAAATCAAATTACACACTTCCTTGCCCCGTTTACCTCCCCAGCTCCTAGAGGCTGGTGTGAGATGGACCAAACCCAGCGTTCAGGGGGCTGCAGAGTCTGGAGCTGTGGGATGTCTTGCTCTCTGCGACAGCATAAAATAGGCTGCTTTAGTTGTGTCCTCTGTGACCAAGTCCTCTTGAAGGAAATGTCCTGGTAAACCTGGAGTAACGCGCTTTTGACTTTTAATGGTCGCTCATGGTTTTGAGTGGAGTACTTGACACTGTGGAACTTGGGGCTAGACTTTTTTTAGTTAACTTATTTTATTGTACTATCATAAATGAAAAGGTAAAAATAAAATATGGAAATTCTCTGCTGTCCTTGGTCATGGTGCTGTTACGACGTGCCGTAGATGGACTTTGTTGTAATAGGGAGAACGCACACTGTTACATTACACCTTGTTGCAGTGTGTGCTGTAAACAGCAGCTGCTGTGCCAGGCCTGCTGAAGGATGCTGGGGCTCAATGCCTGGAATGTTGCGGTGATGGGCAACAGGCTGAAGCTTAAAGAAAAGCTGTTTTCTTTTCTCAAGCACACTTGGAATCATAGAATCAGAGATTGGAAAAGACCTCTAAGATCATCAAGCCTATCTGTCAGTCCAACACCACCGTGCCTACCAAACCATGTCCAAACGTGCCATGTCTACAGCTTTTTTAACACCTCCAGGCATGGAGACTCCCAACACTTCCCTGAGAAGCTTATTCCAATGCTTCACCACTCTATTGGTAAAGAATTCTTTTCCTGATTGCCAATCTAATCCTCCCCTGCTGCAATTTGGGCTATTTCTTCTCCTTTCACTTGTGACTTGGGAGGAGACCAACACCCACCTTGCTACAGCCTCCTTTCAGGTAGTTGTGGACAGCGGTAAGGTCTCCCCTCAGCCTCCTCTTCTCCAGTCTAAACAACCCCAGCTTCCTCAGCTGCTTCTCCTAAGACTTGCTCTCCCTTTCATCCGCTCCATTGCCCTTCTCTAGACACACTCCAAAGCCTCAATGTCTTTCTGTAGTGAGGGGCCCAAAACTGAACACAGTATTCAAGGTGTGGCCAAGTACAGGGGTGTGATCACCTTTCTCCTCCTGCTGGCCATGCTATTTCTGGTACAGGCCAGGATGCTATTGGTTTTCTTGGCCACCTGGACACGCTGCTGACTCGTATTCAGCCGGGTGTCAACCAACACCCCCAGGTCCATTTCCAACAGGCAGTTTTCCAGCCACTCTTCCCCAAGCCTGTCGTGTTCCATGGGATTGTTTTGCCCCGGGTTTGGGACCTAGCACTCAGCCCTATTGAACCTACAATTGGCCTCAGCTTATCAATCCAGCCTGACCAGATGTCCCTGGAGAGCCTCCAGGGACACTCTGTGAGCAGATCAACAGCTTCACAGGTGTGTTGTACACTGAGGGCTTCTGGATCTGAGTGTATCATAGAATCGTGGAATAATTTGCGTTGGAAGAGACCTTAAAGATCCTCCAGTTCCAAACTCCTTACCATGGGCAGGGACACCTCCCACTGGACCAGGTTGCTCAAAACCTCATCCAGCCTGGCCTTGAACACCACCAGGGATGGGGCATCTACAATGTCTCTGGGCAACTTGCGTGTATAGGAGGTACTGGGTGTTTTTCCTTTTTTTAATCACTTCATTAGAACACTTTTTGGGGCCAGAGGCCACTGAATTTCCTCTTACCCCGCCCCCTCACCCAATAGTCCCTGCCCCCTCGCCTCTCCCTCAGTCTGCAGGGCGGGGGGCGGGGCTAGTTTCCCGCCTAAAGCCCCTCAGACCCTAAGCCCCGCCCCTCCTTAGCCCCGCCCCCTCTCCCCTCATCTCTTGCTTCCACACGGGGCGGAGCTTGGTCTCCCTCCGAGAAACCCGCCCCCATAACCCACGCCCCCCTGGCCGCTAAGCCACGCCCACCCCTCTATGTCCTCACCAGGCCCCGTCCCCTCAAAGCCCTCGTTTCCCCGCCCTTCCCGCCGTGCCGCGCGCCGGTTCGCAAGATGGCGGCGCTGGGCGCGGGGCGGAAGCAGGTGCGGCAGGAGGAGCTGCGGCGCCTCATGCGGGAGAAGCAGCGGCAGAACGCGGGGAAGAAGCGGATCGACTCGCCTTTCGCCAAATATCCTCGGCGCGGGGGACGGGGAAGGGGCTGGGGGAGGGGGTGGGGAAAGGCCGTGGGTCGGGGTCCCGCGTGGCAGCGCTTTCCCTTAACGCGGCGGGCACGTACAACAGCCTGGGGCACCTGAGCTGCTCGCTGTGCAACGCGGCCGTGAAGAGCGAGCTGCTGTGGCAGACACACGTCCTGGGCAAGCAGCACCGCGAGGTGAGCGACCCCCCGGGGCCTTACCGGGACCCCGGACACGTCTGTGGAAGCGCTGCGGGAAGGGGGGAGCGGCCGCGGATTTCTCTTCAGGTTTTTAACTTCGGGTTACGTGGCGGAGACGGGGAGAAGGGGGAACCCCCGCTTGGAGTACCGTGCCCAGGTCTGGAGTCCTCAACGTGAGGATATGGAGCTGTTGGAATGGGTCCAGAGGAGGGCTACAAAGATAATCAGGTGGCTGGAGCACCTTCCACGTAAGGACAGGCTGAGAAAGTTGGGGTTATTCAGCCTGGAGAGGAGAAGGCTTCGGAGAGACCTTATAGCGACCTTCCAGTACCTGAAGGGGCTACGGGAAAGCTGGGGAGGGACTGTTTACAAGGGCATAGTGTGATAAGACTAGAGGCAACAGCTTTAAATTGGAAGGGGAAAGATTAAGATTAGTCAGTAGGAAGAAATTCTTCACGATGAGGGTGGTGAGGCCCTGGAACAGGTTGCTCGGGGAAGCTGGGGCTGCCCCATCCCTGGAGGTGTTCAAGGCCAGGTTGGATGGGGCCTTGGGCAGCCTGATCTAATGGGATGTACCTGGCCACGGTAGGGGAATTGGTACTGGATGATCTTTCAGGTTCCTTCCGACCCGAACTGTTTTATGATTCTTTTTGCTCTAAGACTTGCTTTACTTTTTTCCACCACCTTGAACTTCATAGAGATCTGCTTCATAAACCCTGCTACCCACCCTCTGCTGCATTAACGTGGGAAGCTTTCAAGATAGCTCCGTAACTACATACTTAGTTTTAATTTGCTGAGCCTTCACAGACTGCCGTAGCCTGACAGAAGTGACAGCAGGGTAGCTAGCTCAGAGATACCCCAGGTAGCTTAATAACTTGTGAATAAGGCAAGCTGAACACTGGCTTAAATTAGAAGGAGCATTGCCTGCTGATTGAGGGCACTTAGACTTGCTTGTTTTGTGTTGACCAGCCTGGACATGAAATGCACTGGACATGGACTGTAATTTGATGTTGGCTGGGCTGGATGGGTTTTTGTTCAGGAGTGACCAGGGTCTGGATGAGAAGGGGTAGAGATAGGGGAGGTTACACTGCCTGAGTGGTCTCTTCTCCCAGGTAAAGAGGAAATGGCCTTGAAGTTGCACCAGGCAAGTTTTAGGTTGGATATTATGTAAAACTTCTTTACGGAAAGAGTGGTGAAGCACTGGAGCAGGGTGCCTGGGAGATGATTTAGTAGGCACAGTGATGTTGGGCTGATGGTTGGACTGGGTGATCTTAGAGTCCTTTTCTAATCTCTGTGAGTCTATGCTTGTGGAGGTGTATACTGGTGGGTAACACATGAGCATCTGCCAGGAGAGAGTAGTGTTAAAACAAGCCTGCTTGTTCTGTCTTGTTTTGTTTTCTTAAAACCTGTATAACTATTGGAAGGCCAAGCACTTGGGAGAGTTGGCCCGTGCACTTCAAGGGGCGTGCTCTTAAAATGGAGCTTCTCCAACCTTAGCTGTCACTTGTGTGCAGCTTGGGCTGGGAAACCCTCCTTGGGATCTCTTTGTTGTGTGTATTTTACTAAGGGACATGTCATTAAGAAAATGTTTGGGGTTTTTTGTTTATAGTTTCACAGTAAAGGTAAATAACTTTTAAAACAATTTCACAGAGCTTGTAACTTGGATGCAACTTTAAATCTCAATTTTTTTTATCCTTTCAAATGTTGCTGCTGCTGCTTAGTGATTGCTGAGATTTATTTATTTATTTTACATGTAGTGAGGAAAAGACCAAAAGAACTGAGGGGTTCCTAGTTCATTGCCCACATTCTGAGTAGGTCATTGCGGCAAGGAACAGTAACATATCTTTAATACTATTGCTGTGTTTTAATTTTAAAACAATATTCCAGGACCCTAGGATGAGTCTAGCCTTCCTGCTCCTTCCACCAGTATTTTACTGGTTTTGCTGCTGTAAACATCACTGATCTCAGCATTTCCTTTCTCATTCTTGTAGCCTTTCTTGTGTAAGGGTTGATTCCTTTGCCTCAATGTCACATCATTCAGGAGGCTGACAGAAACATTGGTCTTGGTTTGGTATCCATGATATGTATTTCAGCAGTGTTGTTCTAGAAAGATTGTAGCTCACTGGAATAAACTGCTCTAAAAGTTGTGCTCCAGAAGTTCCTGCTAGAAAAGCTTCCTGAATTTTGTACTTCTTTACAGAGAGTTGCAGAATTAAAAGGCACAAAGCAGACAGCAACTAGTTCAGCTACTAGCACATCATCTCATCCTGTCAAGAGAAAAACTGTTGACACAGAAAATGCAGAGTTAAAGAGAGTAAAAGGTAAGGAGAAAAAGTACTTATCAAGCACTTGTCAGAGTCTAGCCTTTTTTTTGTTTATTTATTTTGTTTGGGTTTTTTTGTTTTCTTATGGAAGTGAGTGTGAATACAAAAGACTGATAGACTTTTTTCTCCCCATCATTCTATCTTTCTCTGCAAGTTCACTGATCGGGAGAAAACTGTGCTTTTGGTAGTTTATCTAGTTTTCATCTGGCTTGTTGGTTAAATTAGGTCATGGAGCTGTGGACTGAGTCCAAGCAGAACCACAAACCCTGTAAGTTAAACAGTAGAAGCATTTACCCTGAAGTGGTTTTAGTCCTTTTCAGTGGGATCAAGCTACTCATTTACCTCAAACCAGGAATGAAATAAAAGTTCATACTAAAGGAAAGATAGTTTTTTTTCCCTTGGTGCTATTGAATGTGCAAATACATGAAATGCACGAAAGTGTGCGTTTGTGAACTTGCTGCTGTGGTAGGAGTCTGTTTGAGGGATATTTCGTTTCAAAGCATGATTGACTCTTGGCTGTTCCACAGGTACAGATGAAAAGCCACACACGTCTGCGTCTGGGTAAGTAGATGTTATTGCATATTAGTTTTTTGTAACTGTACCAACTGCTGTATTCCCACCCTGTTCTTCCTCGTCTTTCCTCCCTTAGCCAAGGGTGAAGATTCAGAGAATCAGCAGATCCCTGCTTCTGCTTATTTTCTAATGTGGGTGTGTATTCCTAAATGTGGCAACATCTTCCTCAGTGCAGGTGATAAAATCGTGGTGTGAAGTCTAGAGTCAGGAATTCTCTTACTGTCAGCCTTTTAAGGATTAATATGTGGTGGTATTATGCAGTTTGCTAGAATGAAAATAACTAGATTGTGACGTGCACTCTAATGTCAGCATACTGCAGAAAAGGCAGGAGTCTGAAATTAAGACAAATGTAAAATGTATATTTACACGTACATTTAAATGATACTTATTCACAAAAACTACTGATAAATTTCATCTACAGGTCTTTATTAAGATGTTTTTGTCACTTAAAATCCATATAAATGCATATCTTGCAGTTAAATTCCAACAAATAAAGGAGTGCATTTGACTTCAAGGGATCAAGTTAAGCATCTTACTGCCACCCAAGATTTCTGACAGTATTTGGACATCTTTGTGGGGGTGGCAGATGTCACATGAAGCCTGCGTGTCTCCTGCTCTCTTTTTCACAGGATAAATTATTGTTATCTTGCATAGATATTTTGTGCTGTTATCTTGACTCTAGAAGACACATACCTTGTAGAGAATTTGCGTATGCGTGTGCAAAATAACCAGTTGAGAGGTTTGTTCGGTTTTAAATTGATGGGTATGATTATTTTAACGTATAACCTGGAAAAGTGTTTGACTTGGCGGCCTGCAGCTGCTCTAGGGAAATCTAGTTTTTCTCATTGCTGAGCTTATGTGACTCTTATAAGCTGCAGTTCTGAGCAGCAGTAGGTGCCTGAAATAAGCAGTTGTGTTATACGTGACGGTAATCGAGGTTTATGTGATGTAAGTGTGACTGCTGAGATATGAATTTTGTATTTAATGTGTTCACAGAAGGTATACTGATGCAAATAACTCTGAACACAAAACCAGAATTTTCTAAGCTACCGTTCCTCCAAATGCACTTCGTTATGGGATATCTTTATTAATGTTTCTGATCGTGAATATTCAAATACAAAAATGGAACTGAAATGTGTTTTCAGAATTAACCTGAGCATTTCTGGGCAACTTCAAGTGAAAGCAACAAATGTGTGCTGCCCACAGACAGTGGTTGCATTGGTAGCTGCGCAGTTTAGTGTATTGTAAAACGTGTAAAAGATCATGTTGCTCACAGACTGGATAGGCTTCGGATACTAGACTTCAGCTGATTTTTGTAAAGTTTGAAATAGTCATGTTGTGTGTTCTTTACTAGGCTACCAGCAGACTTTTTTGATGAAAAAGAGCAAGCTAGTGCAAATGAACAACTCTTAAAGGGTCCAGGTCCCAGTTTATTGTCAGGAAATTATGATGACGATGATGATGATGATGAAGAGGAGGAACAAGATCAATCAAACAAATCTTCTGTTACGAATAAAACTGAAATTCCACCTCCAACTCAAGAAGTAGCAACTAATTCTCTGCCTGCAGGTAATAGTGACTGAAATAAGAAGTGATTTAGTAAGGAGTAGCTGTGTTTTCACTGATGATGGAAGGAGTTTTGTTTATTTTTTTAATTATTGCTGTTAGCTGGTTAGGGTGTGTAATGTTGGAATTAGAGAAAGGAGACTTTGCTAGCTCATTACTGTGGTATTTTCTCGCCATGCTTATTGATTCGTGTGTTCTAATTGTTAAAAGCTATCAAGTGAAATAATGTCTGGCTGTTCTTCCCTTGGTTCAGTAAGTTATTAATTGAAATTCCCACCTAGGAAGAATTTTATACATTGTTCTTTTTGTTCATAGGCTTCTGTCCTTTCTTGTAGACTTCTTTGACAGCAAACCTGCAGCTGCTCCTGTAGTTTCCCATTCAGGATCCATACAGAAACCAGAGGTACAAGAGAAGGTAGTGGAAAGGTAAGCAGTCAGATTATGTATCGATACTTTCGGGAATAGTAAATAAACATTTTCCTTCCAGGAAATACAGACTGTGATTACTTAAAAGTCTGTCATGTTGTTAACTTGTATTCAGAATGCTTTGTATATACATCAGCATCTAGCATGATTTCAGGCATGTATTTTGCACCCTAAGGGCATGATGATAAGGGTGGAACATCTCTTATGTGCATCTATCTGCACATTTTGACACAGGATGATTTTGAAGCTTGGGTGTCAATGGCTTCATTTAACTGTTTAAAGAAAACCACTTGTTTGTTCTGTAGTAAAAGTTCAGCTCACTTAGGCATTTTTTTGGCAGTGGTTTAGGCTTTCAAAAATAGAGGCTATGGTGTTTAAATGTTTAAGGGCTCAGCACACTAGAAATAAAAGTTTAAAAAGCCTAAGCTCTTATTTTGACAGTGAACTTCTTTGTAAGTTAGGTAAGACCAAACCAAAGAAACAAGTTTGTCAGTTGTAGGTAAAACTTGGGGAATAAAAAAACTTCACTGTATTTCTAGGTCCTTTTATGAAAGAACATGGATTTTATTCTTGGCTACTTTTAACTCTACAGTAAAGAGGTTGTAAAGTGTCAACTTGAGATAACAGTAATCAAACATTTCAGGAAAGAAAACACTGCTGAAGCTTTGCCAGAAGGCTTCTTTGATGATCCTGAAGTGGATGCAAAAGTAAGTGATCTGCTGTCTTTATGCTGCTGGATTTATTTCTTGCCAGTTTTAATGATTTCCTGAGTAGGAAGGGTAATTAATTATACCAGAATATAAGAAAATGATTGAACTGTTTAATTCCATATTAATTAGAAGGATGAAAAGGGACAGAGGCAGGCAGGAAGAGCTTGTAAATCATCTCTCAGAATGTATTTTTTGATTGTGGTTCCTTGTGGCTCTTAAAGAAAACCAAAGAAATATTATTTGTTGGTTAAAATACAGAACTGCAATTTGGACAATCCACCTGTTATTTTACTTCTTTGAGTTACCCCAAAAAAAGCATTTCACCTAATTTGTACATCCAATTCTGTTTCTGAATTGAGGATATAAAAATAGTTCTTTCATGTCCTTTGAGAGATTCTGTTGAAAAGTCTTAAAGAGTTACTGTGTGACCGACAGTACAGCTATTTTCATCCTAAGGGAATGTAGATTGACGTACACTGTAACCTCTAGTACTGGTGTTCTGCAACAGCAAACTTCATTTACAGCCCTCTTGTCTTTTACCACTGTGTCTTTTTTTGATGCTCGGAAAAGAAATGGGGGCATTCAACAAGAAAAAATCCTGCAATTTTGATCAAAGTAATTTGTACTTCCTTCACCTTGCACGGTACAAAATGATGACCAAAATAAACACTGATAATTGAAATACAAACTTTTTCTTTTGTTAAATTTTCCATAGATTTGATGGCTTTTCTGTTTTCTTGATTGAAATAGTGTTGTAGGCTCAAAGTCTTTTTTATTTTTTTTTTATTTTCCTTGAGTGTATCTCCCTATTGTTCAGCCTTCAGAAGACAGCTGGTGTATTTAAATTGAGTTGTGAGGTCAAATGCTGACTTCTGACTCGGAGACCTTCCAAATAATGCTGCTCTATGTTCAGTTAATCCCACTGTTCCATTCGCAAGCTTAGGTGTCTCTTTGCTCTGGCAAGATTCTTTTGGCACCTCTCATGGCCATGTGTTGGCATATGTGAATAGTTTTGAATAATGACATTTTGAAATTGAAATATGTAGCTGAAAAAGCTCTTTTTTTTATTATTATTATTTTGCATATGACTAATTGGAACGTGAAATTTTTCTGATACTTAAGCTTCTCAACTCCTGGTGAAACTGTATAAAGCAGGAATGCCTGTCTAAATCTGTGAGGACTCTGGTTAGTGACCTTTGTTCTGGTTATCACCTCAGCTGATAAAATTTACAAGTGAATACATGTTCCAGTAAGCTCTTCCTTGAATTGCCTGCAGGTGCTCTTCTTTTCAATGAACACTTTCTAAGTTTAGTTAATAAGTAGGGGAAGGAGGATGTTTGTGACACTGCCTGTTTTAAGATGGCTGCAGTGATTCTGTGTTGGAAACATACACCAAGTGATTATTTTCAGTATTAACAGCGATCATTTGTAAGGGAGATTGTGGGCTTAGAAAATGTTTGTTCTTTACATCAGGACTTGATAAAGCATATGAATTCTGGATTAGATAAATATTTCAAGGAAAAAATAGTATCTTTAGTGTTTAAATTTATTTTAAGAAATACAAATAATTATGAATTACAAAAGACAACCACAATGCGTAATAACACAGTACATACACATATGATAGAAATAATCACAGAACAGAAAAAAATGAAATGGTGACTATTACTTCCGAGTACGTAGTTTGCTTGGAAGCTTCTAATTCATTCTATAAACTTAATTCATAATACTGGATTTGGTATAATCATTCAGGAACAAAATGTACCAAACTGTAGTCTTTACCGTGATGATGACTGATGTGTTACCAAAAGAGAGAAACAAATAAAGGGAAAATAAAACTAATGCAAAAAGATGGTGTCATGGATTATTCTATTAAAACTGCTTAGTTCTCCTAGCTATATAATTTTGACCCAGTCCAGAGCCAGGCATAATCTGTTATCTAACACATTATATGCCACATCTTCCAGTCTTGAATTGTGGAAGTCTTGGTTACACAGGTAAATTATCTTGTTTATTCACTTGTATTAAAAGCACAATCTGGTTTTGATTGCCTTAGTTGTAGATCTTAAATGCATTCTTACAGCTACTGTTTTTTAAGTTGACTTTTCTTAGTAATTAATGCTGTCTACCTCAGAAGAAAAAGCTTTGCATGTCATTAAAACTGGTATGTAGCTGTACTATTTCTTATTTTAGCCAACAAAACTAGACTAGATTTGAAATACAGTCAGACTACCTAACACCAGTCAGACTAGTGACTGGATAATTTGATATTTTATGTTACGCCAAAGGCAAATAATTCACTGCTTTCTGGCTTGCGAGATAGCCACTATATACTGTTCAACAGGCAGCTCACAGAAGAATTTAGTGAAACTGCAGACCATCAAATTAACAGACTTAGTCACTATTTAAATCCAAACATTCCGCACCGTCCATTCTTAGTCAATTATTCTTTAATGATACAGTCTAGGACCTTGTTTCAGGCCGGGACTAGAGTTAGGTTTTTCTTCCCAAACCATTGTGCCGCTGCAGTCTCTTATTCATACGCATAAAGTAACACTTGAAGTATGTCGACCAGGCATTTCTGAGAACACAGCATAATTTGTCCTATTCCTCCAGGTGCTTTACAGTGCCCCAGAGAGTCACTAGATGTAAATTGTTAATAAGTCTGTTTTTTCACATTCCTTAGGTGCGAAAAGTTGATGCTCCAAAGGATCAGATGGACAAAGAATGGGATGAGTTTCAAAAGGCAATGCGACAGGTCAACACAGTAAGTAATGGAATCTATTTTTATTGATTCTAAATACTATACACAATAAGGAAAACAACAGTTTCATGCAGCTCTGCAGAATGACTGACATCTGCATTTCTCAGCTGTTTGTTGCAATGCAGTGTGTGGTTAAATGCACTTTATAAATGAGCAAAGGGTTCCTTATATTTTCCACTTAAGAGGAATTAGGTTGGAAAAACTTGATCAGGATCCAGTCATCGACATGTATCTAATTACATTTGTTGAACTGTATTTAAATAAGGTAGCATATACCTCTGATCAGTGTCCTGTATCCAAACAGGACACAGTCGTGAGCTCTTCTTCAGATGAGATATATCCATACTTTAACCTTGGAAAAAAAACAGAAGAAAACACCACCCATTTGTCTTTTTCAAAAAGGGTCTGTGAAGTGTAGGTAACCTGGGTTTTATGGTTAGTTTAAATGTACTGGAAAGGAACCCCAACATTTGGGGAAGTGACAAAAAATTTAGTGTGTGAGAGACGTAGGTCGGCCACAATTTTTCTGTACTTCCATTTTTTTACTGTTTAGCATTGCATGGAAAATCTTCCTGGAATGGGTTTTTATCTGCCCTTTTGTACAATGTAAAACTGTAACTAAAGACGCCTGGTGGTCTCGGTCTTCCCTTGGAGTGTTTGCTGGTTTTTAAATTTTAATTGTAAATAATTGTTAACTGTGAAGGAAGTGATGCAAAAAAATTTGTCATTGCTCATTTTAAAGTGGTCAGCACTATAAACAGAGCGAAATGTTCATACAGAAGCAGTGGTGGATACATTTTGCTAGCTTTAGCCATTCAGATAATTCTTCAGCTTAGAAGGAATCTTCTCAGTTATGCGTGGACCATTGATTGCATAGCATCTCCCAGACATTCAGATTTGAGAAAGTATATGCTGAAAAAAATAACAGGTTAGAAACACTTCGGGATCTAGTGTGAATATTTAACCAATAATTTCAATAAGCTTGTGCAATGAAGTCCCAAGCATTGGGATATAGCTCCTATTTCAGCCTCAGACTTTGGATGCACGTAGTTTGTTTATGCTTAGTTTGAAATAGTAGTGTATTGAAAAATTCAAAAAGTTAACCCCAAAGCAGACAAACTACTTTTAATTTTTTAGTTTTAAGAAAGAAAAAGTTTCCATTTAAAATTAAACCAAATCACAAGTCTTTTTCTGTGTTCGCCTTCAGTGTCTTTTGTGGAGGTGGGAGTATACATATAGGAGATTGGCATTGACTTGAGGTAGAGAGGAAGAAGGGAAGACAGACATCAGAGAGGAACAACAGTGGGATTCAGGATGAAAGTGAATTCTCTTATCGCTTTTCTGGTTTAGATTTCAGAAGCAATAGTGGCGGAAGAGGATGAGGAGGGACGACTAGATCGTCAGATTGGAGAAATTGACGAGCAGATGTAAGTAGATCAATTTTTCCTCAAACTTTCTGTTCTCCAGCAGTAATGAACTGCTATTTGACTACAGTGATAGTAATTTTAATTTTCTGCAATGCTACCTTTCATTAATCACCTAAATATTTAAAGGAGAAAGACAGACTCCCTCAAGTTGCGGAAGGATACCTAATAAAAACATGATTTTTGGTGCAAAGTTGTGTTAATTATTTCCTAGGAGTGAATGTACTAGAATCACCAAAAATACAGCAAGCAGGCATGAGCAAAATAAAGCAGTAGAAAGCAAATTCTTTGAGCGAAGTGTCCCCTTACCCCCATTTCTCTGCGAATTCTAATTGAGGTAGAATTTATGTGAACATTTTTAAAAACCAAGGTCCGATAGTCTGTACTGCAAGTAGAATTTCAATAGTGAGATTTGTGTTGTGACCATCCATTTGCTGTACTGAAAACACCCTGTTCTGTGACTAACTCTTTTGGTTTCTCATAAAAGTATACTTAAAGGTTTTGTTGAATGGTGCACTTGATTACATGAAATGGAGTTGTTTTGTTTTGTTGAAATGGTTCGTGTAGCGATTGGATCAGCATTAGTTGAAACTCTGAGTAACCTGAAATACAGCTTAGTGGAAGATTGTTACCATTATCGTGTAGCTTAACACACTGGTTAAACAGTGATTATGGCAACGCTAGTGATTGAAAAGAAAAAGATGAATTCAGATTTTAATGAACCTTGCAACAAGAAGAAAACACTAAAAATTAAAGCAAGACTTAAACCACCTGACCAAATTTGCATTCTACAGATAATTGGCAAATGATAATAATAATGTTAGGTTTGAACTGAGCTTTGGTACTACAGCAGTTCCTTTTAACAATATTCACGTAATTTTGGGGAGGGCTTGAGCTAAACCTGGCTGTTCTTGAGTGTTCCTTTTTATCAGTCACTTAGGATGCATATAGTACATAGAACCAGATTCAGAAATGTGTAGAGAATTTCAAGTTTGTTACCATAATAATTATTTTTCCCAAAATAAAATTTCCAATTAGATTTTTGAAGACTGTTTTTGTAGCTTTGTCTTCTGGGTGCATTTATAAATGCAGACTGTTTCAAATTAAATTCAAGATCAAATTAATTCCAGTGGCATTCCTGTTTTCTGTAGCCATCAAATCTTAAGCTGTGGCTGCCTGTAAGTAATCGTATTGTAGATGTGCAAAGGAGAACAGGATCCAGATAATAAGTTTTCTTTGTTGACTCTCCCTAGCAAATAGGAATGAAAGAAGCAAAGATGTATTTAAATCAGGCTGATACTACTTGGTATTTTCAACAATATACGCTGTTAAAATGGCTAGAATAATAACTATAAAACATATTACAAGGACAGAACATTTTTAGTAGATGGGAAACTGAAACTCAAGGATTGTGTTTACTTAAAATGTTCTGTTATAGCACACAGAAAGCAGATGAAGGTTCTGAACGCTCGTGCTACTTTTTACAGAGATGCCACCACTAAGTTATCAAAATTGAGAGCCAGTTGATATCTCACCTTTCTGCCATATAAGAAAAACATAAATGGCATCTCTTCTTGGGTGGAAGTGGATATTGGTTCTGTGTTTTTTTTGGAAATGCTTTGTGGTAGTACTGCCATTGTTAAACATTTGGAATAGATTTCATTGCTAGAGAACTGACTGCATCTCTCCTCTGTTCTGTTTCCGCTTCATTAACACAGAGAAGATGCACTAGCATATTGAAAGCTTATTTTTTTAATTGGTGGGAAGACATGGAGCTTTTTTTTTATCCAAAATTATAGAACCAAAATTCAGCCCTGTAGAAAATCCAGTGAACGTGTAAAGACTACAAGTATTAATTGTTGGTTTACTTTTCAACAGTGAATGTTATCGCCGTGTTGAGCTTTTGCGTAACCGTCAGGATCTGATGAAAGAGAAGTTAAAAGAAGCCATGAGATTAAGAGCAACTCAAGAGAAAGAGGATGAGGCTGTTGGTAGTGAAGATGAAGAAGAATTGCAGGATTTGCTGTCTCAGGACTGGCGGGTGAAAGGGGCTTTATTGTAGCATTTCTGCAACACCACTGATATTCTCTTGATACGTGAAGTTACTTCCATTGTTAGAAGTGAGACACTTGTGTTAAATATTTATTTAAAGAGGATTGTGAAATGGTAAAAAGCCAAGTGTATTAAAAAACCCCAACTTTTTAGATCTGCAGTGGTGTATTACTTGCTGTAAAAACTGTATATTGCAAATGTTTTACAATATTGAATGCACATTTCCTATTAAAATTATTGATTTCTTACAAGAGGTATTTTAAGGGGATTAATAAGTAACTGAAGAATCTCTGAGGTTTTGGAAGCATTAACTATATCTGGTAATTTTGAGACTTGTCTTATTGTGTATAGAGGTAAAGGACCCGCAAAAGTGGTAGTGTCTGGAGTTTTCCCAGATTAGGGGGCTAGGGAAAGGAAAATATTATGCATTTATATTATCTTAACCTTTGTAAGTGCTTTTCTGTCCATTGCCCCAGCTCCCAATAAAATATGTACATTTTTTTCAGGATCTGTTACAATTTCTCTGTGCATGTAAGGACCAAGCTCTGAAATGGTGAGCTACAGCTTCTCCACAGCGTATACTCTGTGATGCACCATAGGCAGTGCCGAATATTTTTCTTGATAGCATCTTGTTTTGCTTTAGTGCAGCTGTAGTGTAGCATCCCTCACTTTTCTTAAACCAGAGGGATGAAACCAGAATGGGTACATATCTGCATAACTAAAAGAGGGACAAAATAACAGAGAGGAAGGTGCTGCACTGGAAACTGATGAGGTAAAATAATGTAAAATCATTTATCCAGTTGCAAATACTGGAAGCTTTCTTAAGATACTATCTTACTAACAGAGAGTGTCTAAAACTGATTTCTGTTTTGAAAAACACAGATGAGTAAAAATGAAGAACCAACAAATTTAAGACTGGGACATGGAAGGCAGAACTACCTTGAGCTTTGGTAAATTGTCTCTTTTTTAAAAAAGACGAAGCATATTTTTTTACTTTTGCAAATCTTAAAATATTTCAAATTTGCTGAGGACTTTTGAAAAAAGAGGAGATGTGTGGTTTGATTTTTATCAAAAAATAAAGTTGTGAAGGAACCGCTTAACATTTTCCTTTTCTTAAAAGATTCACATTTTAAAACCAGTTAGTTACTTGCCTCAAAGATGTTTATTAACCAAGCAATAAAGAGGAAAACTAAAGCTAGGTGTTTGGTTTGCGTGTTTTGTAAGAAAGATATGGTATAGTGGGAGCCCATTCTGTATATGTTTATAAAGCTGTCAGAATTCAAGCCATGGTCCTTAGCAGACTGGTGCATCTATTCCTGCTCACACATAGAGCCGTTGTTTTTTTGGTTGATACAATGACCGTAAATGTAAGAAGCTGTTGCTGCTAAAATATTTGACATGATACTGCAGTCTTGGATGAATTGGTGCTGTTGTTGAGATAGCAACATTCAGGAAGTATTGAAATGCAGAATATAGAAACATTCAGAGAGTATTGAAACAAATACTGAATGTTTTGGCAAGTTGGAGAAAACTCAGTTAGGCTAAAACTGAAATAAAATTTCTTTCTATAGCATGAAACATTTGAATGTCAATGTATATGGTGCCTGTCATGGAAGTGAAAGATGTCTAGGTCTGTTTATCACTACAAAGGGAACTTTCAGCTGAGAAGGTGGTAAAATATGAACAGATGGGCAGTTGTTTTCAAAAGAAAACCAAAGATACTCTCCCAGTTTTCACTCTTGAGAAGAGCTAAGCTAAGTTTCTAACTGTTCTGCTTTGCTTTTCACTGACCTCACTCAACAAAGTGTACTGGCTTGTCAACACAGAACTTCAGAACCACTCCCTGCATTTGACTTAATGTCAGAGAGAAAAATGTGACTAAAATCAAGTCACATTGAGCATCACGGACTGAAAATGTTAAGCTCTGAGTTTATAGCTTACACTTCCCTTTTGTACATATATCTGTAACTTTAATTTTGTACATGAGTCTGCAAGTATCTAAGCATTAAAACTGTTCAGCTGGTTTAGTTCAGTGTCCCTTCTCTTCAGAGATACCTAATGGTAAGAAGCTGAAGGCAGTGAGGTTAGTCACAGTGGAGGCAGCTTGTACATTCCAGTCCAAACCAGTGCAGCCCATTGTTTTAATTATTAGGAATAGATGGCAGGAATAAACACCAGATCACTCATCACTCTATTCATTATCCTTGCATAACTTCTGCTGAAACAGTAATGAGGATGGACCAGCCAGTGAGTTATGTATTGCTGGGGAAGTAACTGGCAGCACTGGTTCCTCTTGGTTGTTGCCTGTTTAAGAGTTGATGCTTTTTCCCTTGGAGGAATCTCATAGATCCACATAGAGAGCTATATACAAGTTTTATACACCTTGTTGTGTACAACCGTGTGTTTCTTTGCAATTTGAAACAAAGCTTTTGGAGAGCTTTGTGAAGAAGTGACTTTGCTATCTGTATGCTACGTGACCACTGATGTACATATTCTGTTGTGTCAAGAAGTTATCTCTCTTTTTAGCAGTGAATGTAACGTGGCTGTAAGGGACAAGAGGGAATTATTCCAACCCGACTGCACAGTCAAGCTAACTTATTAAAGTAAATGATCTCCTGCGTCTTAGACAAATGTAGGCGTAATTAATTTACATTAAATCTGTCCTCAGTTTTAGACAAAGATTTATGAACTTCTGATGAGCCACCAGAACGAATAATTGTTATTAAATATATGCATTTCCTTAATTTCTAAGTTCTTAACTTTCTTGAATTCGTTTTTTAAATAATAAGGATGAAAGTAGTCCTAGTAACTAGCACTGTCCATAGTCACTACTGAAAATGAAGCTTTAATCTCTAGCACAGTAGAATTGAAAAGAATACTTCAATTCTCTGATCTCCAGGACTTCCAAAAACTGAGGAATCAGGATTAAGGGGGAAGACAGCTTTTGTAATCCTTTTGTATTGATATAATAAGAGGTGTTGCCCATATTTAAGAACTATGCAATTTCTTACTACCAAAAAAATAGTTGTGATTCCCCAGTTCAGTGGTTTTGAAACTAGTGACTTCCAGGGCCAAAATGTGTGTGGGCACGTGTGGGTTTAAACTAGAGTTCTGAGGAGCAGCTCTGCAGGGAGCAGCCAACTACAGCTGCAACTACCAGTTGTTGGTAGTTAGCTGTTCTCTGGCAAATGTAGTCAGTCACAAATAGTAATCTGTGCTGACTTCTCTCCTGCCATGGAAGAAATAAATCTCTGCTGTTGTGATTTAGAAGTAGATGTGGAAAAAAGCGCTGTATTTGGTACAGAGGAGCCCAAAAGTGATTGTGCAAAAACAACCAAACCAAACTAACAACAACAAACAAAACAATATTCTCATTTGCTAACACGATTGTTTGTCAGCCCTCCAGTGAAGTGTGTAGTTTTAGAATTTGCTTCAAAATTACAAATACTGGTTAAAATGAACATTAACCTTAGCTTTGGTCAGGCCTGCTGCCTTCAATTTGAGGAGAGACAAATTTTGCTCATTACACGCCACTGTAATTAAATTCTCTGCATTTTATCTTCTTAAAAACACTGAGCTAGAAACAGCTTTGATGCGGAAAGTTGTTACTCAAAAGTTTTCAGCACTTAAATACTTTCTTTTTTCTTACAATCAGAAAAGCTTGCTTTAGGAAATCAGACATTCAGCCGATAGGAATCATGCTGTAGCTGTCATTACAAACCACAATGTGATTATATAATGTTTCAAAAAAATCCCTTTTGTTAGGTAACATCAGATGAATCTAACACTTATCTTCAGTTACTATCTTGAGACATATGCCAGTCTTGTATCCCTAGATGCAAGGCTCGCGCCAAGAGACTGAAATTTTCTATGGTGAAGCAGTTTTTCACTATTTGCTTTCATTTAATCTTCTCCACTTCACTTAGAACTATCCTGGCTTATTAGCTGGGAAACGAAATGCGAGTGATTCCCTTGTGTAGACACCTAAACCAGGTCTTTCTTCAAAAAACAGAGCAGTAGGACCAATGCCTTCCATAACTGGTTGTTACAGAGGATGCATGAGATCTGTTCAAATCCCTCCTCTCTATGCTGTCTTCCGAACAGACAGTTCCTGTGATCTAGCTGAGCAGCCTAACAATTTCAGCCTTCCTTGTAGAACCTGCGTCAATGTAAAAGGATTGAATTAGTGAGCACGTGTGACTTCCTTGTTCGATAATCATGATGCTCACCCGAGAAGAAGGTCTTGTTCCAAGTATGTAAGTAGTGCTGAAATACATTCAGCCGAGATTGAGGCTATGGAAGAAATTGGATTTGACTCTCCCTAGCTAGTGTTTGTTTTCATGCTGTTGTGTATTTACAAATTAAAAAAAAGAGTGACTCTTCCATTTCTGCCTAGTCTGGACCAAGAAGGTTCGGCGCATGCTTTGAGACTGTCCTGTGAAACCTCAGGACCATGCCCATGCAGCCCTGTGAGGCTGAGGCACTTACCAGGTGCCTTTGTTCATGGCATCAGTGAGATTTATGCTATTAGCTTCTTAGGAGCCTTGACTGGCACAAATATGCACTTTGGGGCTTAGAGGTGCTCTCTGGCTGTGTCTGAGAACAGAAAACACCCTACGTATTAGCTCTGGACTAGGTTATGTGGTTGAATACCTCTGACCTTGTTTGTTTTCCTTCTGGTTGACTATTCCAGACAGCATTCATACTTCCTATTTTTTTTTTTTCCACTTGAGAAGCACAACAGAGCTGCTGGA